>NC_067400.1:54715679-55395679 GCF_016432865.1 Antechinus flavipes
TGAATATCCCACACATAGGATATATTCTAAATGTGCGTCAGCCCCAGTCATTTTAGGATATAGGTACATTCTGGTACCATGTAGTATTCAATCCAGTCTCTGATCATTTGGACTTTTGGCTTAGACTTTGCTTCCAGGTCCCTATACTAATGAAAGCCTTCATCATCACAAAACTCTTGAAAGAATAAACTCCAGCCAACTGGTATTCTCCTATTTTTGTGACTCATAAATTCCCATTTCCTCATTATCCAAGCCCTAAGATTCAGTTGCCACCATCATACTCTTCTATGACGATCTAGCATCGTCAGTCAAAAGTATTCATGAAATACTTGCTAAGCATCAAGCATTGGATTCCCCACTCCCATTCTTAGACCTCCTTTTTTATTTTGCCCTCTGAAAGTCCTCTTGTATTATTATAATAGACTTATAATATTAAGCTCTTCTTTTCATGTTTTTTCCATCTTCTTAAATTGTCTTCGGTAGATATTACATCCCTAGTCATCCTTTCTAGGGATGGTAAGTAACTGGTATATTTTTCATTATTTCCAGAATCTCTTTTTGCTACCATCACTCAAAAATTCTTCTACTTTGACTTTATTTTCATGCAATTAGATCACCCCTTCTAGTGATGCTCATTGATATTGTGTAATAGTCTTCAAATTAACTCTCCTTTCTAAAGGAACTCAGTACCTGGTTCAGTCTTTCTTTCTAACTCAACTTTTACCCTCACATTTGGGGACTTCAATATATATATATATATACATTAATGTCTCCTCAAATGCTCTAGTCCCCCAGTTCATTGATTTTAACTCTTATGACCTACAATTTCATTCTACTTCAGCCACCCAGAGGGATGGTATGACCTTAGATCTCACTCTCCCTTGAATCTCCCTTAATATCCTTTCAGTATTAAATCTCTCCTCTTCTATCTCTCTTCTTGGCAAAATCTACAGTATTTCTCTGCAGCAATTTCCAAGATCTACAACTCTTTGCTGGTCTTACTTTTATAGCCAGGAAAAAACAGATAATTAAGAATTTAACTATAATTCTCCGCCCTTGACCTCCTTCCCTTAAAAGCATCCACACCCTGCCATCTGCTCGAGAAAATCACATGACCATAGCATTTGGGGCCACTAAAATTTCTTGCCATCTAATCTCAACTGCCACACAGTATTCCTTTTATTTTTCCTTAAGTGATTCTTCATCCCACTCTACTTAGTAATTATTCTATACATTGTTTTTCCTAGAACCGCCTGTTATCCCACTTTTACCCCCCCCCCCCATCTCTTACTAACTGGTTTAGCCTCCTGCTTTACTGTGAAAATGGAGGTCATTTCATCTTTCATACTCATATACACATAGTTTTTAATTTTCTCTCAAATTTAGGCAACTTACCTGTTTATTAATTCTTGATTAGTAGTTCTTCTAGATTCTGTGCTTCTTTTTGAAACAATTTCACATTTTAAAGCTTCAAATATATTACCTCTCTCCACTCATGTGGCCACCACTCTTGTTAAGGTCTTCATTATCTTTCTCCTGAGCTACTGTGATAGCCTCCTACTTGGTCTCCTTGCTTTATCTCCAATTCCACCTCCACATAACTATAAAAATATCTTCCTCTAAGTCATATTTCTCACAATGTGAGAAATAACATTGTGAGTCGTTTCCAAAATGGTTCTCCATTGCCTCTATTTTAAAATAAAACCTCCTTATTTGGGCATTTAAGGTCTTCAACTGTCTTGTTCCTAATCACTTTTAATATTTATTGCATATTGCTTCTTCATCTTTTCACATTCTGTTTCTTCTTGGTTTTCTTTGCTAGGTCATTATGCACCTTCTGTTTCTTTAACATGGACCAGCTCCCAGAGAAGTCCTGGTCTCTCTCCTCTTCAGACTCAAACAGGACCTTTAGTTATTTCTGAAATTTGACCCTCCATTTTCCAATTCTGCACTTTTGTACAAGCTATTTCCTGTTCCCTGCCTGCCCCAGTCCTTGATCATTTCTTCTTCCCTTCTATGAAGTATTCATCTTTCCCATTTTTTGACACTTAGTAAATGCCTTATTTATCTTTATATATATTGTTCATTTTCTGGCTCAACCCATGGGATGTTAGAGTTAGAAGACCATCTATCCAACTCCCATTTTACAAACTAGAAAACTGAAAACTAGAGAGGTAAAATGAAAAATTATAACTCTTCAGCTAGATTTAAAAACCCTTTGACAAAAGGGCCATCTTGTTTATCTTGGTATCTTCAGTACCTTATTATAAGACATATAGAGACCAAGTATAAAATATAAGATAAATAAAATTATAAAAATAAGATAATATGAAATATGAAATTGTTTCAAAAAGGAGCACAGAACCTAAAAGAACTACTAACCAAGAATTAATAAACAGATAAATGGTCTAAATTTGAGGGACTACATATAACTTCTCCAAAAGCATGATCATTCTGTGTTAGACACAAGGAGGGGAGGATATAAACATTTATAAGCACCCAACGTCTGCCAGTCATTGCACCAAACACTTTCCAAATATTATCTCATTTGATCCTCATAACAACCTTGTAAGGTAGATAATAATATGATAATAATGCGTCAGAAACTGAGGCAGAAGTTAAATGACTTACTCATAGCTAATAGCTAATAGGTATCTAGAGCTGGATTTGAACGCCATTCTTTCTCTCCCTCAGTTCAGATCTATCCTGGCACTAGTTGTGTAACTTTGGGAAACACACTTAACACTATTTGCCTCCGTTCCTTCTTCTGTAAAATGAGCCAGAAAAGGAAATAGCAAACCACTTGAGTATCTTTGCCAAGAAAACCCAAATGGGTTTACAAAAAGTCATATACAACAGTAAATGATTCAATAACAAAAACTTGCCAACTCTGGCCCAACACTCTCCTTGCAGGGCCACATAGTTTTTTCTATTACAGCTTGTATAGACAGAAAAAGATAAAATAAATTTAAGGGTGACTTGAAGGAAGAAATGCAAAAAAGTAAATATTGCCAGTCAAATTAATTATTTATTATAAATTTATTACCAGATGGTGGAATGGAATTTAGAATTATAAATACAAAAGGAGTTTCCATTCTAAATTTAAACTAGTGCCTATCTCGGTGCACAGCTTGATATGTGAATGAATATTCCCTGCAGAGGTGTCAGTGGAGCTACACATAATAATGGCACTTACAAGCCTTTTTTTCCAAAAAGAACTGTCATTTTTTTCTACACTGGCTAAATTAAAATCACAAAGCTTCTTGGAATTTGAAGAGCATAAAGGTTAATGACTATAGAATAATGAGGAAAACAATCCTGTTTTTCTAGTTCTGCATTCCAGTGTGAAATGAGTTTATTGCTAATAAATATTAACCAATGGTGTCAAAGTCATGCCATGTTATGCATTTTGTAGATAAAGCACAAAGCGTTAGATGGGAGCTTATGACAAGCAAGTAACTATTGTGAGTACAAGTGCAGAATACAAGCATAATGAGCTTTAAATTCTATTATCCTGCTCCTATGGACAGGATAGGAGCACTTCTATTTGAGGAAGACATGCCCCAAAAGAGCAAACTGAAGAAAGCTTCTCATCAAATGATGAAAATAACGTTCATTCCCTCAAAGTCCTCAAAAAGGTCATCTTCATCATAAATAGATTCTGATCTAATTCTCTAAGTTGAAGTGGCTCTAGGTTCTAGAATTTGTTGAGACCATAAAATTTGGATTATTAGTTGTTCCCTGAAACTTAACATTCCAACTCCCACCATCATGAGTTTATACAACCTGTGCTTCTCAGAATCTTCATCTTCCTTCAAGGCTCAGGCTACTTGCTACCTTCTCCATTGAAGCCCTCATCTTCCTCGTTATCAGAACTCTCTCCATCCTCAAATTCCATTGGAATTACTTTTCTGTGCCTTGTACCTACTGGAAGAATGTAAGCACCTTGAGTTGATGGCAAATCCTTCTCCTTTGTGTCATTCAGCTCTTTGTAACATGGTGCCTTTTATATGGCAAGTATTCAGAAAATGCTTTTTGAAACGATTTAACAATTCCTTAAGAACCAGGCTGAGATCTTCTGAAAACAGACATGTTATTTTCAGGATACATCAATTTTAAAAACTTAAGTAGAGCATTGTCTTAGTATCTCTAACAAAGTTCACAATTTAATGGGGGAAAGAACATGAAATTTGTGTCTTAACATGGACAGGATTAAGTGGGAATAGTCTGGGGGGGGGGGGAGACATTAAGATTAAAGAGGAGTAGGAAAGGCTTCTTGGAAGCAAGGAAGCTGGGAGGTGGAGGAAAGAAGGAACTGAATTCTAGACATGGAAATACTCAAAAAAAGGCTTGGGACTAGGAGATGGAGGGCCATGTGTGGTCATAAATCCTCCATACTTTATTCTGAGGTGAGAAAAATATAGTCATTACCATGTAGATGCATTTAGAAAATGCCTACTGTGTGCAAGGCACTGTAAATACAAAGTAAAAAACAAAATTTAGCATTTAATCATTTGGAATCTAATGTTCAGTCCTTTTATTCATGTCTGACTCTTTGGGGCCCAATACGGGGTCTTCTTGAACCCCTACAGATTGAACCCCTATAAAGGCAAGCAGAGTGACATCATTTGTCCAGGGCTAAGTGTCTGAGGCAGGATTCGAACTCAGAAAGTTGCACATAGAATTGAATAATTCTATATATTTTATTGCCTCCCCTGTAAGACTATAAGCTTTTTCAGTGCCTGAACTTTCTTCCTTTCTTTTTTTGCTTTTTTTGGATTAAGTGACTTGCCCAGGGTCACACAGCTAAGAAGTCTGAGGCTGGATTTGGGGGTAGGCATTGCATCATTTAGCTGCCCCAATTCCTGAAATTTTCTATGGGCACATAGTAGATCCTCATTCAGCGAATCCTTCTCAATTTAGAAAACTGACACATTGGAAGTAATGACTGCTGATAAAACACATATATCATATTTCTCACATAGAACGATGTATATTATTGCAGGATTTAGAGAAGCAATTCAGAAAAATCAGATCATTTTCCAGGTTACAAAATTATTAATAGAAACTCATTTAATAGTATTTTATGTAATACATTATGTAATTATATTTTATGTAATACATTGGCTTATAGTTTTATTTAGCATTGAAATAATTAACAGACATGATCCTATGTTCTTTTGAAAGCTAAACTTAAGTTAGTCATATACTTATCTTTGACCTTAGTTCAGCTTCCAAATGGGAAATCAGTAGCTATATATGTTTGCATTTCCCCTAATTTCCTGTATTAAAAATTATCTCAAGATTTTATCTTTTAAAAAATGTAAAAAAGGTTTATTTTACATAAGTGAATTTTAGTTATATTTAATAACAGTTTTAACTAATAGAAATGCTTAATTCAGGATGAATTATCAGAATAAAAAATTATTTTCAGAAGAGCAATTTTAAAATAATCAAAATGGCAAGTTCTTACAATATTGTGATTCTTTTAAAGTAATTACCAAGATAGGCTATATTTTCCTCCTTAAATTTAAAGGTAACATTTTAGAGGTCCTCCTTTTCTCTACCTCCAAATTCTAATCTTTGTCAAGGCCTATTCTCTAAATACATAATAAAATATCTTCTCTGTTAAAATTTGTGTAAACCTAAGAGCTTTTTTTTCTCTTTTCTTTTTAACAAGGGCAATTGGGGTTGAGTTGCCCAGGATCACACAGCTAAGTGTTAAGTGTCTCGGGTCTTTCTGACTTTTGGTGCTAGGCTCTATCTACTTTGCCACCTAGCTGCTCCAAACCTAAACATTTCTAGATTCACTTTTTTTTCTTTCAAAAAGATCAGCGAAAATCAGGATTTTGATGAATGATCTGTCACTCAGCTATTTGAAGTTTTGTAAAACAATAAGCCTTGCTTATCAAAAGTGTTACCTCTATGGTTAAAAATTGAATAGATTATGGAAATCAT
This sequence comes from Antechinus flavipes, assembly GCF_016432865.1. Lineage (NCBI taxonomy): Eukaryota > Metazoa > Chordata > Mammalia > Dasyuromorphia > Dasyuridae > Antechinus > Antechinus flavipes. The sequence continues at coordinate 54,721,638 of NC_067400.1, forward strand.
AACATGTTTATGTTCTAAAATTACCTAATGAAAAATGCTTCTATGTATCAAAATATTGAATAGGCAAAAACAGAGAAATTTCAGAAAGATACTCTCAACTGGCTCATCCCCAACTTCCTGAAATCGATCTGGTCTTAAAAAACAAAAACTTTTCTCTGATTTTGCAATATACCCCAAGCTATTATCTTATATCTTCCCTCCTGAATGTAGCCAAAATTCTAGGGAGGCTGGGGGAACATTTCTTGTCCTCCATTTTCTTCCTTCTACTCACTTCTTAATCTCTTAAAAACTGACTTCTGACCACCATTTGACTGAAATCACTCTTTTTATGGTTATCCAGCTAAGTGGCACAGTGAATAGTATTGGCCCTACCATCAGGAAGACTCATCTTATTGAAAGTTCAAATCTGAGCTCAGACACATTAGCTATGTGACTCTGAATAAGTCACTTAACCCAGTTTGCTTCGGTTCCCTCATCTGTAAAATGAGTTAGAAAAGGCAAATTACTCCAATATCTTTGCCAAGAGAACCCCAAATGGGGTCCCAAAAATCAGATATGGCTGAAAACGATTGACAAGAAGTTCAACCTATTTTACTGATTGGGAGACTCAGACCCAGAAAAGTGAAATTCCTAGTCCAGTATCACAAAGGTAGTAGAAGGGGCAGCTAGGTGGTGCAGTGAATAGAGTACCAGTCCTGAATTCAGGAGGACCTTAGTTCAAATCTGCTCTCAGACACTTAAACTTTCCTAGTTGTGTGATCCTGGGCAAGTCACTTAACCCAATTGCCTCAGCAAAAAACAAAAAACAAACAAAAAAACCCAACAACAACAAAGATACTATATAGTAGAGCTGGAATTAAAACTAAGATTTTCTAACTCTGAATCTACCAGTCTTTCCACTTCTCTCTTCCCATTCTTCTTGACTTACCTGAAGCATCTGTCATGATTTTCTATCCCATCCCTTTTCAAATTTCTCTTTTCAGGGTTTTTGTAAAACTGTTCTATAATGGTCCTCTTTTTATTTGTCAATTGCTACTTCTCAGTCTCCTTTGCTGGATCATCTGTATCTTGCTCCATGATTGTGGGTGCTCCCCAATGCTCTGTCTTGAACTCTCCTTTTTTCCCCTCAACAATCAACACATTTATTAAGTACACAGTACTAGGCTAAGCATTGAAGTTACAAATAAGAAAAAGAAAATATCTGTCCCCAAGGAGAAGATCATCAAAGAAGAAGCTGTGTGGGGGAGGAGGATGTGAAGACTAAAGGGGAAGATGATGTTCCTATAGTCAAAACCAAGCAGAACAGCTGATGGAAAATGAAAGCTCTGATCCCTCTTAAAGGAAGGATTTGGGAGGATGTTTATTGCTTTGTCCTCCAACCTCTACTCAGATAGGACAGGTGGCTGAGAGTGCTGAGAAGTCCATAGATTCCGTGATCTCACTGACCACCATTGACTTCTTTATCATCTTTATGCAGATTTCTATTTTATATCATAAACTTTAGTTCTTCATTACTACTTGTCTGAAGAACATCTGCAACACGGGAAACCTAACCCAGCCCAGACACGGAAACGATTGACAGATTGATAGCTCTTTCTTGATTCTGCAATATCCATTGGATTTTCAAACTCAATATTTCTTTTTTTTTTAAATAACTTTTTATTGATAGAACTCATACCAGAGTAATTTTTTACAGCATTATCCCTTGCATTCACTTCTGTTCCGATTTTTCCCCTCCCTCCCTCCACCCCTCCCCCAGATGGCAAGCAGTCCTTTACATGTTGAATAGGTTACAGTATATCCTAGATACAATATATGTGTGCAGAACCGAACAGTTTTCTTGTTGCATAGGGAGAATTGGATTCAGAAGGTAGAAATAACCCGGGAAGAAAAACAAAAATGCAAGCAGTTTATATTCATTTCCCAGTGTTCTTTCTCCGGGTGTAGCTGCTTCTGTCCATCTTTGATCACTTAAAGCTCTCTTTATTGAAGAGATCCACTTCCATCAGAATACATCCTCAAACAGTATCATTGTTGAGGTATATAATGATCTATCTCCTGGTTCTGCTCATTTCACTTAGCATCAGTTCATGTAAGTCTCGCCAGTCCTCTCTGTATTCATCCTGCTGGTCATTTCTTACAGAACAATAATATTCCATAACATTCATATACCACAATCTACTCAACCATTCTCCAATTGATGGGCATCCATTCATTTTCCAGGTTCTAGTCACTACAGACAGGGCTGCCACAAACATCTTGGCACATACAGGTCCCTTTCCCTTCTTTAATATCTCTTTGGGGTATAAGCCCTGTAGAAACACTGCTGGATCAAAGGATATGCACAGTTTGATAACTTTTTGAGCATAGTTCCAAATTGCTCTCCAGAATGTCTAGATGTGTTCACAATTCCACCAACTATGTATCAGTGTCCCTGTTTTCCCACATCCCCTCCAGCATTCCACATTATCTTTCCTGTCACTCTAGCCAATCTGACAGGTCAAACTCAATATTTCAAACTCAAGCAGAACTCAAGAATCACAGAAATTTTATTTGGAAGGGACCTCAACAATAGTCTGTCTCCTTGAAATTTCGTTGTTCCTATTGAGGCCAGAACCACCATGTACAATTCAAATTGTTCTCTTTTTATAATTAAAATTCTATAAGGTATCCTGCATTCACTTTCATAATCTTCTAACTGAACTACTGGTTTCCAATCTCTTCTTTTTAAAATTAAAAAAATATATATTTAATTTTTAGGAATAAAGCAAGCATTTCCTTAACATAGAATAATAAAAAAAGATGATCACACATGAAACTCTAAATCTATTATGCCCAAATTGCTATTCCTTTTAAATATATAATATAAAAATATATGTAAATATACAATAAAGCTATCATGTAAATTTCTATTTTTCCCCTCTCCATTTCATCTTCACTCTAGACATGCTACCATTAGAAACGAAGGTATACATGTAGCTATGTAAAATCATTCTGTACATACTTTTATTTATCTAAACTATCTTTCATAGAAGTTTCAAAATGATTTTCTTCTAGTCTGACCACTGACATTCCTTTGTTCAAAAAGTTTCAGTGGTTTTGTATTGCTCCTTGGATAAAATACCAAAACCTTTTTTAGGTGTTTAAAGCCTTTTACAATCTGTCTCCAATATACCTAATCAGGCTTATTACTTCTCATCATATACTTTGTTTTTCTTAAATTGTCTTCCTGAGCCTCAAACTTTTTCAGAGGGGGAGATGGAGTGCTTGCATAATGGCAAGGTCTGGGATGAATTCCCTCCTTCTTTACCTTTTCTTTGAGGGTCAACTGCAATGCTACCTCCCATGCAAAGTCTCCCCAGGTCTCTTAATTTTTAGCACTTTCTATCTCCTTGGAGGATTGGTTCACATATTGTATTCTGACAGTAGAGGATCCTTGAATGCAAAGACTGTTCTTTGTCATTTTGACTTTCTATCCATAGCTCCTTCTATATAGCAATCACTTAATAAATGCTTGCTGGACTGGACTGAATGGCATAAGAAATGTATTAATAAACTGAGACCAAATTTCTAGAAGATATATTGCTGTATTCGGGGTAATTTGGACAAAATGAACAAAGGAAAGGATTAGAATTAAAAGGGATCAGGAAAGGCTTCCTACTGAAGGGGGGATTTTAGCTCAGACTTGAAAGAACCCAGGAGACAGAGGAAAAGGGAGAACCTTCCAAGCATGGATGCCAATCAATGAAAATACCCAAAGTCAGGAATGGAACGTCTTGTTCCAGAATAGCAAGGAGGCTGATGTCACTCCAGTGCAGAGGATTGTAGGGGAGAGGTGTGAGTGGTTTATAAAAGGTACTATTTTGCTATGTTTCAAAGGAACACATGGAAACTAAACCTATGACTATATCCACATGATATATTTAGCTTCTCTGGAAAGAGTGATATTTTAGGTGTTTAGAAACTCCAGTAAATAGTCTAGAGAAAACCAAATGATGCTGGGCCATGTCAAACAAATAAAAATCAAATGTTACTTGATTTGTGATGCAAGAGATGGGAATTTGTGCTTGTCATTAGTTCATTCACTATTTTCCACTGGTGCATTAAAAATTGTAACAAGGCAGTACATGGAGTAAATTTAAGATGGATGAGAATAAAAAAAGTGATAGCACAGGGCAAGGATAAGCAAGATGGATATTCTATGTCAGTTCCTCTAAGAATAAGGAGGTAGTTTGAGAGCTTTGATTTTGATGTCTTAGATTAGGATATTGTATTGGCCCAGCCTAGAAAATTATTGATTGATATTATACTTATTGCATTTAGACTTACACTAAAATACAATTTCAAATATTAACTTATTTAATCTTTACCTGTAGCTGTTATTTCTCACAGATACTTTTATATCTTAAATCACATTAACCAAACACATATATTTTCCTGAATTTCACATTATTTACTTGTAGCTTTAAAGTATACTATTCCAGAGTCTACAAAATTCTCCTTCTGTACAACACTTTAAAGAATAAGTATAAGAATATTATTTACCCTAGGACTGTAGTAGATGAAATGGTAAGAAATTCTTAATTGGTTATTGAGAAGACACTATCTTTTCTCTTATTTGGTGTGACTAAATCTTTGTGGTTAGAACTTCAGTTTTCTCAGAAAGAGCTCAAGGAAGAGATGGAATTAGATTTCTGCTCATGTTTCACATTCAAAGCCAGTACTAATACTTAAATAATTTCCCTAATATATGTCTGACTATACACTCCCCTTTGTTTCCCATTGCCAAAATGATAAAATATAAATTATTTAGCCTAGGATTTAAGGACCACTTGCAATTAATGCATCTATCCAGACATTTCTATCCTCCCCTTGATGATTCTTCATTTCACTTATCAATCTTTACACTTTCTTTTTTTCTCTCCTTGGAAGAGAGAAATTGTGATTTCCCTTCTAATTACAATCCAGTTTCCTTGTTAACCCCAAATTTAGGATACCTGAAATCCATGGAAACCTGTTGCCAAGTACTAAAAATTCAGTAATTCATTTCCTCTTCTTCCCATGAAATGTTTCCTAGCTCATTCTTTGGGAAGGATAATGAATTTTAAGTAGGAAAGAATTATTGCCAAAGTAACAAATTCTATGAGAACTTTCAAAGGCTAATTGTATATCTGAAAGCAGAGAAAAGCTACATCTGTTCCATTTCATCATCCAATCTCATCATGAAAAGGCAAGATTTTTAATATTGGAAAGCCATATTCTGCATAATCCTTCACAATGGAATATTTTTACAGTTATTAGACCAAAGTGAGCAGTAAGGCTGGGATTACATCAATTTTTGGACTGTTTGCTATTTAAGAGTAATAGTCATGTTAATTATTGATCAATTTTAATTATCTCAAGTGATTGAAAATAGTATATCATATCTATCTACCATTTAATAAGATTTCTAAACTAAAAAGAAGAAAATGTATATCTTTACTTACATATGAATAAATGATTAATATCTGATTTCCTGATGTATTTTCTACAGTGCCAACTAGATTTTAAGTAAAAAATACATAAGCTATGAAATAGGCATTTTAATTTTTAGTTGCCTCCTCATTGAAGTATGAAACAGTTGAAAGAACACTGGTTTTAAAACTAGATTCAAATCTGAGCTCTAGTTACCACATGTTTAACCTTGAGTAGATCATTAACATTTCTGGGCATAATTCTCCTGAATTTGATCCAGCAGATTTTTTTAAGGTTTTTCAAGCTCAAAGTCTATAATTCTGAACTATGTAAATATTAAAGCTACATCTTCTTATCCTATAAGCTGAAATTTATAGTCTCTATTTCATTAATAGGAATATGCACGAGACTGAAAGCTTTTCCAAAAAACATTTAAGAAGTCAGTTTCAATGTTAAATTTCAAGTATTCCTGTGTTCTTGTGTTCTCATTCCTTAATTACATTTTTTTCCAAGTTATTTTATTTATGTTAATAATCATTCTTATAAATAAAACCCAACTTTTTTACTTGTAGCTTTAAAGTATACTATTCCAGAGTCTACAAAATTCTCCTTCTGTACAACACTTTAAAGAATAAGTATAAGAATATTATTTACCCTAGGACTGGAATAGATGAAATGGTAAGAAATTCTTAATTGGTTATTGAGAAGACACTTATATAAGTAAAAAGTATGTGATATCACATACTTCTTATTTTCTTAATGGATTGGGGATGGATAAGAGAGAGAGAAAAGAATTTCAAATTCAAAAATTTTCAAAAATTAATGTTAAATCCTATGTATATGTAAGCTATCAGTGTAGTTCACAGGCCACCTAGTGGCCAGAAAGGCATAACTGGGGTTCACAAGTTTAAGGAAATGGCCATTACTTCCTTCTTGTTTTGAGTTTCCTATTTCCCCACAACTCATGATTTAAAAAAAAAAAAAAGTCAAGGTCATTATCGTTCACTTGCTGAGAAATAATAACACTTATCTTTCCTGTTTTTGTAATTTCCAGGTCATTCCAGCAATTGTAATGTCCTTGGCTGCAAGAAAAAGGGCATTCTGCAACAACAGATTAGGAGTAAGTAGGGGATGATCTGGGAATAGAATTGATTCCAATAGAGAGTTTTCTCAAATAGAAAATTTCATAAGTGAAAATATACTAGGTGCATATTAGTGATACTTTCAATTGTTGAAAAAAAAATCAGAGGTAGGGTCGAAAACTACAGAAATGTTATTTACAGTAATTAAAAGTTTTCCTTCTTTCCTTATAAACAGTTAAGTGCTCCTCCATATTTAGTTTTGTTAAACCTAAAGTTTTAAAAGTAAAAGGGGTTTAACGTATTTGAGTGTGTAGATCATTAAAGTAAGGTCATTTTTTGTTTAATTTTATTCAATTTGTTAAGTTTTTGCATTCATGTTTTGGGTTGTATATTAAAATATGTCTGAAAGATGCCAGTTTAAAAATTCAACATTCCCCTGACAGATACAGGCCAAAGAATAATGAAAGTCTAACTATAGATGTGACAGAAAACTGTCAGTTTCGAATATAGTCATAACAATAAACAATAGGTTGAATTGGATTACAATCTAGTTAAGATCAGGGATTTGAGAGTCTCCCTACATGGTAATACCAGAGTGAGAAAAAACTAACCAATTCTCTCCAACCATGAAGAAAGGCGTAGGATAGCATCTGAATGTAAATATCCCAGAGAAATCAGAATTGAGGTTTTAAGTAAATGATAATTAACTTAAATAGAAGGAATTAATTTTAATCAGTAATTCTTTAAAAGTTTGTCCTGGTTATTCCATATTTTACTTATTATAATTCATAGTTTTTTAGAAATTAGAATATAGAAAGTGATTTATGTTATCTACTTATGTTGTTATGTCTGTCTACTGGTGACCTCATTGGGGATTTTCAAGGCAGAAATACTGAAGTGGTTTCGCCATTTCCTTCTCTAGATCATTTTACACATGAGGAACTGAGGCAAATAAGGTGAAGTTTTTTACATGTTTTGCAAATATCTGAGGCCATTTGAACTCAGGAAAATGAGTCTTCTTGACGCTAGGTGCTGCACTCTATCCCCTGGGCTACCTAGCTGCTATGTCAGAAACTTTATATAATTCTAACACTATTGAGCCAAGGTTAGTAAACAGTTAGCATTTAAAAAAAAATTTAGTAGCAGCCCTGAGGGCTGAGATTAATTAAAAGTCCACTTAAAAATGACCTCAGCCATGACAGACCAAATGACACCCAAAATTGATTAAGCTAATAATCTAAAATAAAATCAACCACAAGAAGTCTTTTAGCAAACACAACTGTATTTCAATTAAATAGGTTAAATAGTCCAAACACTAGCTGTGAATTTATAGAACCTCAGTTTGGATATATGGGTTTTAGGACTCTTTCCTAAAAATGTGAGGTGAATGAATACAAAAATACTGAGTAATTTACTATGTACAAAGCATTGTGTGCTCCTTAAGGATAAAAAAAGCTCTCCAGGTGCTCATGTTCTAAGTGGTGAGGGGAAAACAAACATATAGTTTTCAGCTGCCAGTCATATGAAAAGATCCTGTGATCCTTAGAGTACAGTGTCAAAGTTGATGGTGACATATTTTTAATGTCATTTCTATGATAATCATCCATTTGACAGTACTTTGTTAGGGTAGTGTCCAAGTTGATGCTAATATATCGTTAATGTCATTTCCACTGATAATCATCCATTTCTGAGGCTGGCTATTTGAGAGTGCTTTGCAAGACTTTGGTGGGAGTAGTATTTCCCACCCTCACTCCCCCAGGTCTTCACTAGTTGTTCATAATCAGTAGAAACAGTTGCCAAGTCATCTCCACAGAAGTTGTTTCTTGAGATAACCGTTGTAGGAACTGGATGGAGAATAGCATTCAGGGGGTTCTGCTACTGCCCAGGCTCTGAGTTTGCCTTCCTAAATGTGGCAGTTGGTCAGTAGTGATTATTCTCCTCAGTCCATCCATGTCATCTCCTTCCCCTACATATTTTTAAATTAAAATTTATTATTATTATAATTATTTTAAAAGCTCATTTGAAATGCTTCTTAAAATGGATAATTTATACAAAGCTGTGATCTCAATATTATTACTCCTTCAGTGTAGATGGATACTTTCAATCACCTTTATAATTTTTATCTACTTTTTCTCTATATCATCCATTGGGGATTTAACTGGAGAACTTCCTCAGGACCTTAAAATCTCAGGAAAACCAATGTAGTACTTAAGACTTTTTTCTATTTTTCCATTCTCCCTCCATGTCTGTCCCATCTCCTTTTCACTCATGTAAGTTCTTGAACACATTTTTACCATCATTTTTGTTATATAATGGTATATTCACTGTGTTATCTAAAACACTTGGAAATATGGTGAAATATGGTATATCTTTTTCAGAGGGTATAATTTATCAATAAATACTAATTAGGGATGGGATAGGTCAAAGTGATTTTATAAAACTGTAATCATCTGTTAGGATAAGTAAGACAACAAAGAATTTTGATAGTTGGTAAATATTTTATGCTTCTCTAAAATATTCAGGATAGAATATGGAAACCTAAAAATTATTTCAAGACATTAAGAATTTATATGATAGGCAAATAAAATTAAATTTGGGGGAATAAGCAAAGTAAATTAAAATTTATAGGACTGTTTTTAGTATAGAACAAAGATCTTTTAAAAGTTTTCTGTGTTGGGTCCTGAAGGCTTATCACTATTTCAAGTGGATGTGAAAAGATACTTAATTTAATTCAATAAGTATCGGAGTGCTTTTTAGGGATACAGACATTGGAGAGAAAAAGTGACATCTGCTTCTCATAATATTGGAGGCAGGTGATACATACACAAAAGAAGTCTCTCTTTGAAGACTTTCCTGTCTTTTCAACATTCCATAGCTCTGAATCTTAGCCTCCAGTTTCCTCATTTATTGATCCTATGTTCCATTCTTGTGGAACCTTGTCCCTCAGTTAGATGCCAGCTGACAGAAGCGCAAGTGGCTTCTCCAGGGACATTTGAATAGGATGCTTCATTTATTTTCTATTCACGGGAAAACAAAGCAAGAAACCTGTCTTCACTATTATAGGGAGCTTCTCCTATAAAAAACAGTCACTCTGCAACTTGAGTTGCCTGGGGCACTGAGAAGCTAAATTACTTGTCCAGAATTAAATCACCAATGTCAAAGTTAAAAAGTAAACCCAGGTTTTCCTGACTCTGAGCATAGTTTACTATTTATTACATCCCAATTAGTAATGTATATGCTAATCTCTAGTACTATATGTAAATCAAAAGGAATTTTTTCTTTTTATGGAATATAAAACATTGCCTACCTTCATAGGCTAGTGGGAGATATTTTTGGTACAGAGCAAAGTATCTGACTCTCCTAAGAAGCAGGTCTTGCTTACCCACACAGAAAATCCAAAATGGCATACTAGTAAGCGTATAGAAACAAATTCTCATGTCATGGTATTGTCCTACAAAAGAAAAATCAAAAGTTCCCCCCCCTTCCACTGTCCACCCCTTCAGTCAGATTTCAGATGTCCCAAGTCAGCACTGGAGGCAAAAGTTACAAGAATGGACTGGCCCAGTTTCATTTGGAGGAAGGGGGGGAGAGGGAGGTCTAACATACTACTTCATGATTCCGAGAAATGGCAAAAATGTGATGAAAGAGTTCTATGAACAATCCAATTTTCATCTACAAATATTTCTCCATCCCCTTTCTGAGGGGAAGAGAGGTGATTTTAAGGACTTCTACAAACATAGCCCAGTATCTTCTCTGAAACTTGGTCTTAGGGAGGTTCCTGGGGCCCTGAGAAGATAAATGAGTGGCCCAATATTCAAGCTTGCTTTCCAGCTACTACACCAGGCTGCCTTATTTTTCCTTTAATAGCAGTAATAATTTGAATACACAGAGTGTTGATGAGCCACTTTATAGATTTAAGAAATAATACACTTCTAGTCTGACAGTGAAATTCTCAACACATGAAGTCTGTTTGCTGATTGGAATCACAGCACTATTAGTAGTTTGAATACAAATCATTTGCTTTTAAAGATATAACATTGATATTAAAAATTTTTTACACCTAGAAAGGTAACACATGTGTTTACATGTATAAATATAATTTTTAAATGGAGGGAAAATACTATAAAGTTATATATAAGCAAACCTACTTGGGCTTAGTATTGAAAAAAGTGGAAAGGGGAAAGAAAAGAGGAATATTTCATTGTGTAATAGTTTTTTGGAATACTGTTTGCTTTTCCTAGTTTTCTAAATTCTTTTGCATGTGAAAGAAACATGCAGTGAGGAATGTATAGTACATGTTCAGGGAAAATCAGAAGAATATAAGTAATGGAAAGTTAAAAAGGTGGGTTGGGAACAGATCAAGAAGTATTGAAGCCTCCCCAGCCACTGGAGACCTAGGAAAAAAAAGTTCTTGACACTAAAGTCCTCAGCACTGTCAAATGGTTTAAAACCAGAAACAGATGAGATTTTATTGGTGTAAATGACCTTAAAGATGCATTCCCACCTGCTATGCTGTTGCACCTCCAAAGTCATTTCCATCTGATTTTTGGCTGAAATTCCGCTACTTCCTTTATTAAAATGTGAGCTCCTGGAAAGCAGATAATACCTATTTTCCCATTTGTATCTCAAATGCCATGCACATATTGTCAAATATATGCTTTTTCACTCATTCATTAAGCTAAGAAGTAGAGGCTATTCCATAGGAAATGGGAAGTCATATAAGATTTTTGAGTTGTGCACTAAAGGGCCGTACATAGACTCATGGGTCTCAAGGATCCATTGCAACAATTTAGCTGAGGAACAATGAGGACTTGATCAGTGTTATCAGCATCCCACTTCTACAGCCCAACTGATCACAATTTAGATTGTTTATCCACAGCTTTGGAGGACCTTTCTTTTGTTGTTACAGGAGTCTTTATTATATGATGTCATACATTTAGCCAATCCCAAGAGCACATCCAGTGGAAATCACTTGGGTTGTTTTATAATTTTGTTTAATTTCTTTCCATATACTATGTACTTCTTTTTTTAAAATACTTTCATTGTTTTTAAAAATTTAAACTTTTTATTTTCAAAACAAATGTAAGAACAATTTTTCAACGACTCTGGCAAAACCTTGCATTCCAGTTCCCCCCTCTTCTTCCCACCCCCTCGCCTAGATGAAAAGTAATCCAATATATGTTAAACATGGTAAAAATAAAATATAAATTTCTTACAAGGTGAATATTACTATCCAAAGAATTTTATTGTTTCTATAAATTGGCATACAATTAGTCACACACATAAAGAACTCATTTTACTGTATAACAGTTCATAGAATTCTTATATGGATGGTAAAATATGAGATTTTTTTTTTGAGTTACGAATTTTGGTCTATATGAGACTGTTTAGATTGTTACTAGGTAGATCCATATGGCAATAATAATAATAATAATAATAAAGATCTGTACTTAGCTCATTTTATCCTCATAACAATTTTTTGAGGTATTATCCCCACTTTACAAATGAGGAAACTGAATTTTGACCCTTGCCTTGAGTCACAAACAACAGAACACATTTCAACTCAGGCCTCCAACTCAGGCCTCCCTGATTCCACGCCCAACTCTCTTACCCAGGGTGCCATCTGATTGCTGAGTACTATTTAAAGCAGGGGCTTGGGCCTGCACTAAATCCATCCTTTGACTATCAGGAACTACCGAAAGCCAAACTCTCAGACTCTTAAGTTTTCACAGCTTCCTTCATGAGAAAGCAGGTTTTTTTCTTTTGCACAACAATCTCTCCTTCATATGAACAAAAATCAATCTTGGCAAGTTAAAAAAAGGTTTTATTTTAGAGCTGGAAAGGCCCCAGCAGTTGTGAGCAGGTGGCCTAGGTTTGCCTAGAAGCAGACACTACATGGATGATGGGTGATAGATAGCCCTATTTAAGGCATTGGCTGTTCCTTGCTTGCTTTATTCAAAAGCATGGTCTAGAGCTGTTGAAGATGTAGAAAAGGCTGATATTTGCAGGTGGAAATCCTATATATTTTAAGATGAATAAGCTGCATTTGTGGGACTGACTTTCCCCCCAGATGATTCTGTCATCGTTTTTGAGCGTGTTAACTATTGGTGGTGCAGTGTACTGTATTTTGGTGTCTTTACTGGCTCTTTCTGAAGGACCCCTCATTTGCAACTACAACGGCAACAGCACATTCAATTGTGAATTTTCTATGAAAAACTTAAGGTGAGTAACCAAAACTAAATCTAACTTTTAATTGTTCCCTTATTAGCAATAATTTCTCTTATGTTAAAGCAAAATGTATTTAAAATTTTTTTTCCAATCTTAAAAATTATCTTTTTTACTCTGTTGTTCTTTTTTTAATTAAAGCTTTTTATTTACAAAGCATACGCATGGGTAATTTTTCACCAATGACCCTTGCAAAACCTTCTGTTCCAAAATTTCCCCTCCTTCCTTCCCCTCCCCTAGATGGCAGGTAGTCCAATACAAGTTAAATCCAATATATGTATACATATTTATACAATTATCTAGGTAAAATGTTTTTTAGAAAAGCATAGCATTAAGTCAAGTACTGCTTTTCTTGCTCCAAGGAATGATTCGGAGATGGGGATTTGATGTAACAAATGCCACACAAAACTGATACAGAAAGAGACTGGTGTGTTCAGAACAAGTTTTCTGAAATAAAATGAATCATGGTAATTGTTCCCAGCCATAGCTGTATCTCAATATACATCCACATATCAGAACTGTGATATCAGTAGTGTCAGGAATTCTCAGACAAGAAATCTTCAATACATATATGCAAATACTACGTTAGTTAAATCTCAAGAGTATTCAGGATCACTGCAAGGTCAAAAGACTTACCTAGTGCCACACAGTCAATACATGACTTGGGAGTGGAACCCAGAGCACCTTGGCTTTGAGGCCGATTATTTATTGGGCAATATTCATGGATGTTAAAAATGCACAAATTTTTATTTCAGTCTGGCACATTAAACTTGTGCCTGAACCCACACATAATCCTGGTTACTAAGAGCAAATTAATACTGAATAATAATAATAATAATAATAAAATTACAATTACAGGCATACCTTGGAAATATTGTGGTTTCATTTCCAGACTTGTAATAAAGCAAATCATGTGAATTTTTTGGTTTCTCAATGCATGCAAAAATTATGTTCGCACTATAGTCCACTAAGCATGCAAGAGTGTAATGTCTAAAAAATACTTTATTATTAAAAAATGCTAGCCATCATCTTGGCCTTCAATGAATTGTAATCTTTTTACTTCTTGCTTGTTGAAGGCTGCCAATTAATGTGTTGGTTACTGAAGCAATTTCTTAAAAAATTAAAATAGTTTTCCACTCTTCCTTTCATTTAAACAATAGAAGCTATTGTAGGGTTATTAAATTGCTTAATGTCAATATTGTTGTGTCTCAGAGAATAGGAAGGCCCAAGGAGGGGGGGGGGGGGGGGGGAAATGGCTGGTTGGTAGGGCAGTCAGCACACACACATTTATCAATTAAGTTCATTTTTATATGAGTTTGGTTTGCAGTGTGTCAAAACAATTACAAAAGTAACATCAGAGATCACTGATGACAAACCACAGATATAATAGTAATAATAAAAAAGCACAAAGATGTGACATAGAAAAACTTGTGAGCACATGCTGTTGGAAAAATGAAGCCAACAAGCTTATTTAATGCAGGGTTGCCACAAACCTTTCACTTGTTAAAAAAAAAAAATTATCTGCAGAGTGCAAGAAAGTGAAACACAATAAAGCAAGGTATACATTTATTCCACTAATCTGCTTAGTTTAGAAGGTGGGGAAAATTTACTTCTATTTGCTGGTAATCAAGCAGTTGCAGATACAATTTGTTTTATAATTATTACCACCCAATTATACTAAAAATGAAACAATACTTCTCTAACAACTTTTCCAGGTTTTGGTCACAGACACTGAATGTAAAAGCAAATTGTTTTACTATAGCAATATTAAGTAGAGTCTATAGTAATGCATATTTCTAGTCTTACCTAGGCAGCCTATCAATAATTATCACGCACACATTGCTAACTGGTGGACTAGTGGTGAAAAGGCCCCATTTCATAAGTGGAGTATGCTGCCTGGTAGCTTCACTGGGGTTGAAAATCAGCTATAGGAATGCAGAATAGCAGACTTAAAATAAACCTGGATCTTTTCATCTAACAATGATAAGAATGTTTTCAAACTAAAAGCTTCCGATTTTTCACCATTTTGAGTGTAGACGTTTAAAAAGGAAAGCATTTAGATTAAACCTATTTTAAAATGGCCTTTAAATGAAAAAGGCACAGATTTTTGAATCCCGTCCAAGATCAGAAATGGTAGTGATGAACTAATCTTGAGTTACACAGATGTGGCCAAGGAATACAATCATCACCCACAATTTGTCAGGCTCTGTATGTAATACATTAAAAGTCCATTTTGCCATATGTTCATATCGTTATTTTTTGCATATATTGCTTCCTCTATTTCTGATGTCCTTTATTTTCTTTCCCCAGTGACATCCATGATCAACTGCAACAACCAATCACTCTGAGATGGTTTTTCAGTCCTACTTGTCAGCCTGAAATTCCCAACAATTCTGTCCCTGATAATAGTATTAATATTTTCCAGAGAACAAACACTCTCACTTTTAGCTCTGAAGAAAACAAACATAAGATTATTCACCTTACAGTATTTGTTGGTTTACTTTTGGTTGGGATTCTTGAGATCTTATTCAGTATCAGTCAGATAGTGACTGGGTTGTTCGGCTGCCTCTGTGGAGTTTCTAAGCGGAGTAGAAAAACATGGTAATAATATGGGAAGCAAAGACAGTCTCTCTCAAGAGATTTCCATTTTAAGGTGGAATATAATCCTTTAGATATTTTTAGATATCAATGTTGGGATATTAGTCAATGACATGAAAATGATCTAAATGTCCATTTTAAAGTTACATTTTGTTTCATTTTCAAAACTTTCAAAAAATGGTTTCGCTAATATACTGACTGTTTAAAGACAAGAAATACAATATGTTTACTGCATAAACTAGAAATTCTCAGTATGATCACTCCAAGAATTTTAAAAAATGTTCTGCCTGGATTCTGTAGTCTTATAAAAAACTGACAAATGATTTTACCTATATTACTGTTATAATATAAAAGCAGTATTAAGAATTTGTAGATCTAATTTTTAATAAAGTGGTTTGCCACTTGGAAATTTAAACTTGTTGGAAGAAATTGTAGCATATTTAATCATGATCATATAATTGGAAGTTTGATTTTAATTGGACAATTTTAACAGATTTTTGTTGTTGTTGCTGGAGCTTTGCTGAATCACTGATAATATAAAAGGATAATGGCCAATGGAGTTTTGTATGTGCCTCAATCAAGGAGATGACAACAGAAAAAGAATTCAAAGATATATGTTCAACTGAAATACTTAGCAAGAGAATCCTACTTTAAGAAATAGGAAATCACAAAACTGGGAGAGTGTTGAAAACTAGAAACAATC
This sequence comes from Antechinus flavipes, assembly GCF_016432865.1. Lineage (NCBI taxonomy): Eukaryota > Metazoa > Chordata > Mammalia > Dasyuromorphia > Dasyuridae > Antechinus > Antechinus flavipes. The sequence continues at coordinate 54,737,700 of NC_067400.1, forward strand.
CTGAATTAGCCAGTCCCCTACATTACTAGAGGCTTCTCATCTTTCTGAAAGTATGTACTCCTTATACCTTCAAGAGTGACTCTCTTCTGGAGGCCGAGTCTACTATTCAAAAAAAAATAATAATAAAAAAAAGAATACATCCTTTTCTGATACTTCCCATTGTAGCTCTCAAATCAAAAGGTCATTTCCCAAAGCAAATAGAACTCATTTTTTTGAAAGTGAATAAAATATTTTTGTAGTTTGGCTTTTAAGTAGATATTTAGTTAATAGTGATTTCTATACATATCTTGAAACTCTAATGCCTCTTATGCCATGGTCATTCCCTTTGCAATGTTACTGTTCATAATGCTATGATCTATAATACTCTCAGCCTTGGAAGGATAGGTAGTATTTAGATAAGGACATCTCATGACCTGATTTTATATAATCTCAATCTTCCTCTGTTCTTCCAAAGGATCAATACTATACTATATGACTATGCTACATGTTTTGGCACAACATTTTATTTTTTTACTATTATATTAATAGTTGCATGTATGGCTATCTAAATAGTTGCACGTATGTCTACTGATGTATAAATAGACTGTCAGTTCCCTAAGGACAAAGCTCGCATCATTTCTTTTGTACCTTCTACAATACTTAGGCACTTAGTAAATACATAAATAAATACTTGTTAAATTAAATTTCATATATAAGAATATTCAGCTTATGCCCATTAAAATAGTTCCACTTCAATGCCAGATATCCAATAAAAAAAGTTGAAAGGGGATTAGAGAAAATTTATTATTAGAGGAAAAAAAAAGTTATCCTGAAAATACTTTCTCTACAAAATCATTCTTCAAAACAGAACATCTTTCTGCATATAAATTGGCAAAAATCAGCATCTACCATCTACCATAGAAACATTTTAAAAGCAAACACCTGAAAACACAAGGGGTATGTGTATAGATATTCACATCACATTTAGTTGTAAACATTACTATTAATAGATTAAAATACCAACAACTCACAGGAACTGTTAGATTCAATGTATCACTGTGAGTTTTCCTTCTTTTTTACTTTTCATTTTAGATAGATCACTAAAAAAAAATATAACATGTTTGGTTTTCATTTGTCTATTTATTATTAGTACAATGTTAAATACAGAGAAAAGCCTCATAACTTTAAAAAGGGTTACTTGGTGCAGTAGAGAGAATGCTTGGTCTAAAGTCAGGAAAACTCATCTTCGTGAGTTTTGGTGTCAGTCACTTCCTAGCTGTGTGACCTTTGCTAAATCACTTAATCTGATTTGCCTCAGTTTCCTTATGTGTAATAAACTGAGCCAAAGAAGGAATTAGCAAACCATTCTAGTATTTTTGCCAAGAAAATTCCAAAAGGGGTCACAAAGAGTCAGATGACCAAAAAAGACCAAATACTACACTACCCTTTTAGCCTTTGAATTTCACGATTACAAAATTATCTCAATCTTGCCTTTAATTGTTTAAAGGAAAGAGAATTCCAAATAGTTTACACTTAGAGGTTTACCTAGTCGAACTGTTTATACACAATCAAGCAACTGAACTCATATTCTGAGGTTATAGATATAGCTTATTCAATCCTATTTGATGAGAAGCAACAGTGACTTTTTCCTGGGTGACGCACAAGAGCGTACTAGCTCAGATATGACAATGGCAAATGCCTGAGGAATCTTAATTGGTAGAGTCCAGCACAGGGCATGATGCAGTTCAGAACTTGGAGAATAAAGTCTAGATCAGTGTTCTCAAACCGTGTCTTCAACCTACTAACCTCAGGTTCCACACTATAAATGACATTAAGAATGTGTACAAGTAGAAGCCTGAGGCACACTTTTATACTAAGTGAATATAATTACTATCACTCTTCAGTATTTCTTAGAACACTTCCAAAGAGAGAGACAGAGAGATTGATCTTCCATTGAAATTAATTATTTACATTCCAAATAATGAGACACAAATCTTTAGGATCAATACTCTTATTCCAGTCCTTTTCATTTTGGCTCAACTGGCTACGGTGCATCAAAACACTATGTGCACTGAGGAGACAAAAGTTTCTCTGTTTACTGACAAAAATCCCCATAGGGTATACAATTACTTTTTTAGTTGCAGACCAACTTGAGAATAGGCTTATAGTAAGTACACAAAATTAGCTGATATTCAAGTAAATTGTTTATCCTTTCTCTGTAACACAAGTTGTATGATTCAATACAGGACAAATTTTTGACTATTATCAACACCTATTATATATAGAACCCCCGTCATTTGGTCAGTGCCTCAATACTTAGGATTTCCTGGTCCTCATCTAGAATTTTCATGTACTAATTCACCCCAAACTCACTGACTGGAAGGAAGACACTTAACATGTCAGGAGGGAGCTTCTTTTATTGGCTCCAGTACAGTGGATATTCGAGGATATGGGGATTACATCAGTCTTTGAATTAAAAAAGGAAAAGAGCTGCAGGGTGAATATTCTCATAACTGAAGACTCCCAGGAACAGGTTTCATTGGTGATCTGCACTCTGTGAGATTAAGGATCTTGGGGGCCACACTCTACAGTGGAAGGAAGATACAAAAACAAGAGACCTCTTAATGTAAGATGCTTTATAGATATAAAATAACAAAACTACTCATTATGTTAGTGTCATTCTCACCTACTGGTTTGAAGATCTAAAAGAAAGGGGGAAAAAAAAGAATGACAGCTTTTACTACCATCGAGAAATCAATTGTTCCTTCCAGAAACTAGAAGATATGATTTGGTATCATATACACTACATATACATTCACAGTAAAAATGTGAAGAAATAAAACTTTTCAAAAGACAAACACTGCTTTAGTTCGACAGTTTATTAAATACACTACATTGGTACCTTTTCCGTAATCTTTTAAATCACTCACACATGGACTTGCTTAAAAATGTATTTCATAGAAAAACATCTGCAAAATTAAGACTAAAATAAGAAAATACATATCACACACACTTCTGGATAATTTGTTGAAATGTTAGCAAGAATTCCTTTAATTTATTCTGTACATGTGCTTAATGAACATACTTATGAAATATTATATGACTTGGTTCTTTTGAATCTGGCACCAGGATGTAATGCTTAAAGTGTTCATGTCAGCTACAGGGAAGCTGATGCAAAAGTATCTAATCACAAATGATTTCATCTAACAGTGTTTCACACATAGGACAAAAACAGATACTTTTTTTTACAGATACTTTTTGCAAATTTTATAAGCCCTCTCTACTACTTAGAGAATTAGTGTGGTCTGTTTTTATGTAGACAAGAGAAACAAATCTTTTCAGAAACAAATTTAGGCCTATTAACAAAACATGCAAAGGGAGGTTATTAAGTAGGTGTTACTGCAAATATGATTAAAAAATAAATACAATCAAGCAACAGGATGTCCTTTCAGTTTTGAAATTTTAGATCCTTTGTCCTTTCCCAAAGAAATACATTTTCAGTGCATGGATTATCAAACGGCATACAATGCAGAGACAGAAACAAAGAAGTTTGCAAATGCTTTATATTTCCAGCTGTTATGACAAGTACGTTAGAGAGCTGAGGTTACCTCTAGCGGCGAAACCAAAGCCAGCTATTAAGCAGCCAGAAAGCTACGGTAATCGAATACATGACCATCTCTCTTTTTGCACGTTCTTTGTTTTCTTCTTCCAGAAGTTGGAGACGTCGATTAAGTTTGATTATCTAATTAAGAAAAAACCCCAAAAGTACATGAGTACTTGTCATAAAATTTAAGTTGTCTTACAAAACAGCATAATGAAAGTGCCTTAAAAAATTTGTCACAGATGTTATTTATTCTACAAATATTTACTATAGTGACATTTGCTAAATAAAACCAAACTAAATCCATTAAAAAAAAAAAAAAGTACCCCTCAAAGTCACTCCATTACTACCTGTCAGTAGTACATGGCTCTTAGACTACATGCATTCCTTCTAATTCTAAAATTCCACCATTCTTTGAACCTTTTCCTTCTATCCTGTTTGTCTGTCTTGTCATTCCTTCCTTAGGGAACGTTTGCAACCTGAAATTCTAACATCAATTCATATTGATAGAAGGGTGTCATATTCTAAGGAAAGCATAGGTTAACAGTGGAAAGAGTATTGGATTTGCAACCAGAAAAACGCAATTTAAATGCAAGTTCTGTCTCCTTGTTTCCCCATCTCTTGTGATCTCTTGGGCAAGTCCTTTAAACTTTCTGGGCCTCAGTTTTTTATTCGTAAAATGAAATTATAATAAGTGGCCTCTGACAATCCTTTCTGCCCTTAAATCTAGGATTCTATTTACTAGAAAGCTAAACTAGCTCATCCTACCCACATCTCTCCAACAAATGAATACGGAGACCATAAAAGACAGCATGGAAATACGTTAGCACTTTCTACAGCATTTCTAGAAAGGCCTTTTGGAGGCGAGTTCCAAAAGCAACAAGCTAAGAGATGGAGTTAAGGGAGGGTGAGCAACAGGCCCACGGGTGGGAGGGGCTGTGCTTGCACTTGCCTCCGAGGGCTACTGGGGCCAGAGGGGCTACATAACTTGGTAGGGGTTCCACAGCTCATTCCTGCTGCTGTTTGGCATGACTACACAGCCTGCCCACATTAGCTGTGGGGTTCTCTGGGTAACAAGCCTTGTTTGCCACTTCCTTCTCCACGATGAGTCCAAATTACAGATGAGAATTGAGGCTGAAGGGGGTTACCTGACTGTCCCAGGGTCCTAGCAAGTGTCTGAGGCCAGATCTGAACTCGGGTGGTGCAAGTCAGGCCCAGTGCTGTCTGTGAACTTACCCAGCTGCCTTAACTTGTTTTTAATGAATTCAAATACAGAGCAGCCTCAGTCCTTAGAAGGTACCTGCTCCAACCTCCTCATTTTGCAAATCAGGAAACTAGATATTCCAAGAAATCAAAGTGAAGAGTGTGAGCCAGAGCCGAACTTCAGCTCATTGATTCCCACTCTTGGGCTCTCTCATTACATCCCATTGTTCAGAAAAACTTTAAATAATTTGCCCACTTTCCTCCTCACCTGTCTAGGGGATATAGAGAGATAGATGGGATGATACATCCACTTTCAAGAGTGTTAGAGGGCATTCTGGGCCATACATGGTCTCAGATCAGGCCATGAGTGCTCACCAAGAGCCAGGATGCCTTAGCTAGTGTTTTTCAAATACCTGACGTCTCAGGGAAGCAGCATCTACAACAGTCACATCATCTGGTGTTCCTTCAATTGTCGTGTCCAAAGACGTCAGACCATATCTGGTAGAACAAACAAAAAGAGTTTAAGAATACAAAAGAAAATTCTATGCACAATGTGCAAAGGACTTTATTATGTCGAGAAAAGAACCTCATGGTTTGGAATCGTTGCGGACGATACAATCTGAACTAATACCAATCAATATGTGAAATGACAAAGGACTTTAGATTGGCACCTATCTAGGTGATAGGCATGAGCTTAGAGGAATAAAGCAGAGATATCTATAAATACAAAGAAGCACTGACTCGGATTAAAAGTTAGGATAATTCTGAGAGAAGGGAGACAAATGAAATTTACTCTGATGTCAAAGAGACTCAGGCTGAAAAAGGTTTGTAAAACCCACTTTAAATTCCAGACAGATGGATATTTGCAAGCTCTCACTTCCATCTGCAGTTATCAGCTGGAGACTGGCATGAAAACAGAAAATAAATGCCCTATTCTGTCTTCTTCCAGGAGAAAAATAACTTGTATCTCAAAAAGTATTAACTTATTTTATAAATGTGTCTAAATTTTAACAGTTTGACTGAAAAATAAATATGCTCTTTATTCATGTATTAGTCATGCTCACAGTACAACTAGAGTTTGAGTCCTTCTGGTTTTTCTAGCTACCCCCTGCCACCTGTTACTTCTCCCCAGTACAGTCACAAAATGACTGTCCTCTCCCTTTCCATAACGTCTAGCTTCTGTCTTCTGTATTCTCTCACTGAAGGAGCACAGGTTCCCTTCACCAACTAATCCTTATTTTCTTGACCCAAACAGCTATGCAAGTACTTGTATGGCTTTAGTATGTGCACATGAGTAGGTCCCTATTGTTCCCCAAATCTTAATGCTCTCTAAAGCTATGAAAGCTATAAGCTAAAGCTTCAAACTGCACCAAGGCTTTTGGAGTTTGTGGAAGAAGGCAATGGAGACAAACCCTGGCATGTCAAAGTTTACTAACTTGGGAGACAAACGCAGAAACTTCCTTCCCAAAGACACACAAAGATGAAAATTTTAAAGGAATGATATGCAACCTTAGGAATCAATGTTATAAACGGTACGGACAGGAGCCAACCCACTCTGTAGAGACATGCAGCTTGCCATTCCAAAACAAAAGACAGAAATGAGTTCTAACAGTCTGACTTAAATATATGTCCTCATTCCCCCCAAAAAAGAGAAAAAAATATATAATAAATAAATATTAAAAAAAAAAAAAACAAGCCCAACAAAATAACAACAGAAGCAAAAGAACAATCTTACAAAAAAACTTTTTTAGAGGGAGATGCAAGAGCAAAATAAAAACTTATACTAATTTAAATGGAATTTTGTTCGTATTTTTTTCTTGTACTACAATAAAGTTCAATTATCTGGAAAAATTAGAGATTACTTTACTCTAGTTAACTAAATTACTTTTTTGTTTTAAGTCTTATTTGAATCACCTAAACAATTTTCCTAATATGTCCTTTCTTGCCTCAGTGTGTTGGGTCTAGGGAATACAATTTAATTTTTATCACACATTTTATCTTAACATTATTGTTATAATGTTAAGATATAGTACAATGGAGACTATGTAGCCTATTGGAAAGAAAAGGCTGGTCCTAAACCTGGAACTGGGTTCCAGGCCTTCTTCTGACATACTGGCTGATCTGACCATGGTCCAGGCAAACACCTGAGACCAGCAGAAGGCTACAAGCTGCCAAACTGCACTGGGAGAGGGGATTCCCTTCATAAATTCCAAAAAAGGTTAGTCCTGCACCAAGAAGCAGTAGCCCCAGCTTCCCAAGGACTCCAGATGCCAGGCTTCAGGAGGAAGCTGAGAAGAACATCAGCCCAGGGGAGGGCACTCACCAGTTATCTTACCAGGGCTACCTCACCCATTCCCTGCCTTAGTTTCTTCATCTATAAAAATATTAACAATACCCATAGTATCTACTGCACAACACAAGTGTGAGGGACAATTAAATCATGATGTAAAATGCTCTTTGAACTTGAAAGTTTTATAAAGGCCAGGCATTATGACATATAAGATCCATCTCAAAATTAAATCCTATGATCTATAACTCTAAAGGTTCTATAAGCAAAATGAACTTAAATCGTTTTGAGCCCATCTGAATACTTTTTCTGAACATAGTTTATTTTTGCACTGCTAGAGGGAGTTTTAGTTGAATCCTGGCCCTGGAGTCCAAAGTCTTAGCTTCACAGGGATTTCACTTTCCTTTATCAAGTGAAAGAGTGAACCAGATGGATGAGATAGTTGTCGGGTGTCAAAGAGTAACAGAGAAGAGCACTCTCCTCAGGAGACTCCAAAACTCATTGTTTTGCCAGGGGCAAGTTACAGAATGTCACACACAGGAAAAAATGGAAAAAGCAAAGGACTAAAAATCCATACTGCTACAGACTTCTCCCACAACCTAGTCCCACCAATGCTATCTTTTCTTTTGGTATCACACATAATGAGATTTGGAGAAAACAAAATATGGACAAACCAATGAACAAAAATTCCCGAGAAGTCCCTAGATAATACCAGTAGGGCCTATACACTTACATTTCAAGCTGAAAAAGTTAAATCTGCAAAGCAGAAATAGCCAATTACAAATGTAAAAGAGGTACTAAATTCTTTAAGTCTTCCATGAATTACTAGGTAAGGTCTGGGGACTGTTAGGGAGCACAGCAGATAGATGATGGGCCTGAAGTCAGGGAATCTCATCTTCATGAGTTCAAATCCAGCCTCTAATACTTCCTAGCTGTGTGACCCCAGCAAGTCACTTAAACTCTGTCTGCCTCAGTTTCCTCATCTCACCTCAAATGAGGAGATAGCATACCACTTTACTATCTTTGCCAAGAAAATCCCAAATGGGATCACAAAGAGTTGGAGATGACTGAAAAATGACTGATCAAAATTTACCCATCAAAAAAATTCAAGCAAGTTAAAAACAAAAACCTGACATTATCTCAATGAAACTTGCAATGAGCAGTACATTTCTTAACAGATTCTATTCTGGGGTTCTTAATTTTTTTTTTTTTTTTGCCATAGCAGTTTAGAGATGATGAACAGTTTGCTAAATGCATAGGATTTCAAAGGACACTCATATTAAAATAGTTATAAAATATTAATAACTTTATAGCTGCCAGGCTAAAAACTTTGATTTCTAAAATATCTTTTTAGCTGAGGTTTGCCTGACTTGAAATTGAAAATTACAGCAAGGCAGTCAAAACACTGTTGGCTAACAATCTGAAAAGAATTTTTAGGGAAAAGTAAAATGGATCATAGAACAAAAATGAGAAACTCATGAATTCACCTTAGCCAAAAGAAAAATTAAGGTAGTAGATGATATCCAGTAATAGCCCATTTATCAATACTTCTTCAAACAGTACCCCTGAGAAGAGAGATGTCTTGCTCTTTCCAGTAGAATGTAAGGCAGAGCCTATTTTGTTTGGTATTCCTGATGCTTCCCTACATGTATTTTTGGCCTATATTTGTGATTTACTAATATAGGAAAGGCAGGATGGGCAGGCAGAGACAAGATGTGATCTGCATTATTGAAGGGAATATTTATATCCATGAGATCACAGAGTGCTTGATTATTTGTATATTTGATTCGAACACTGATGCAGAGAGCCAATGACAAAATCCCACCAATAGGAGGAGAAAAAGATTTGAATTATATAGAGAACAGCTGATTTAGGAAATTAAAATTGGAGTCATTTTTAAAAGTGTATTTTTATTATCAACTTTTATTCATCAAATTAAAAAAAAATTTCTTAGAGACCTAATGCACTTAAGAATCCTATTTGTGCAAATGCAACATATCACTTATGTGCAATATTAGAAGAGCCAATTAGATGCAAGAGACTTGTGAGGAGCAATGTGGGACAGTAGAATGACTAGTCATCAGAGAACCCTGGTTGGAACAGTGGCTCTGCAGCCAACTCCACAAGTGCTTTTAAGCAACTACCTTCTCTTCTCTCCTCTCGACTCCAGGGTACTCATCTAGAAAATGAGAAATCTGATCTACATCAGGGGTTCCCTTTTTAGCAATCTGGAGAAGCTCTGGGACCCTTTCTCAGAGTAACATTTTTAAATGCGAAAATTAAACATGGAGGATTACTAAATAGTATTAATGAGATATACTGAGATAAAGCAACCAAAAATATCTGGAGGGTGAGGGAAGGAAAAAAAAGGTTAATGGACGCCAGATTAAAGACCCCTTGTCTAAATGACATTCCAGGTTCCCAAGTCTCTTTAAAAAGCTTTTATTTCTGCAATTTATGAGTCTAAAATTTAAGGCTTTTTTTTTTTTTAAGTATGAATGAGTCTCACAAGTTCACAAGAACTTAAGAGAGCTCACTGAAGTAAAAGTGACGAAGTTTTAACTGTATAGCTAAAGAAATTACCTGTCACCACAATGCAAGAACATCGTGAGTAGTAAAAGCATTTCTCTTAGAGATGCCTGAATCATAAAAGTGAAAACTATAGAAAATCCAAAGTATATTAAAAAATTCAAGTCAAATGTATTTGAAATTTCATAGAGCTATAGAGATCAAACTTCATTAAACTATTTATTTACTCTTGACTGGCAAAAAGGCTCAACAAGGACGCCTGATTTACCTGATTTCATGATGAGGGTTAGAAGTGGCAGTGGCAGCCGCGGACCCCCCACGTAACACTGGCCTAAAGCAGGGTTTTGCAGGATGTAGGCACGAGACAGATCAGGAGACAGAGAAGAAGTAACGAAAAACACAAAAGTAGGAAAAAAACAGGACAAAGAGAAATGTCAAATATATTCGATTATATTGTATATTTCAATACAATATAATGTTACCTCAATTTTAAACAAGCCTGTATTTTAAACGCCTTCCTTTTTATATTTCTCAACAAAAAACTAACTTGATAAAAACCTCTTATTACACATATGCTGCTAAGACAAAACAGTATTGGAATTTCTGTTTTTATAATCATGAGAAACTTCAAAAGTATGTCTCAGGATCATTCAGTTGCACCTGCATGTTCATGGTTGCTCATTTGATACAACTCAGCCCTATATATTGCTGAATCCTAATTGTAATTTTCAGCTGTTTCCCAGGGCTTCTTCTTTCCCCTCCTCCCCCAGCTCATCCATCTCAGGCTTAGACTCATGTCTCTTCATTTTAGGGAGGAGGGGTGTTATATTAAAAAAAAAAAACAACCCAGTAAGTATAAAAGACCTTCAGTTTTAAGAGCAGAGACACATCCCCTCAGTTCTGGAGCAAAAAAAGGGTCCCTTAGGGGATGTCTGGCTTTAAAAGCTGAGCAGGAGCAAGTGAGGCAGCATGCACAACTCCATAACTGAAGTTTAGTCCCCAGAGACAACCAGGACCAACATACAGGGCTGTTGACAATGAAGGTAAGATGCAGTGGAAAACTGTGTGGGGAACTGAGCTCAGGGACTAAACATATTGGACTTGGTTCTAGCCGAGACAATTAGAAGCATTAATGCCTTTCCCACCAAATTAAAAGCTCTAAAAGACCATTAAGCAACTCTCCCAAAAGTAGTCAGCAAAATTTACTCAAATAGAAGAGAAAGAAGGTGAAAAATAGAAGAGAAGAAAAATTCTTGTATTCTTTTTGGTTGGCCTAATTTTATTTTATTTTAATTTAATTCCAGGTACTAACAGGTACTGTTTGATTCTATATTTCTTATCCATAATAAATATTTTAATGTCCTTTGGAATTGTCTCTTCCAAAAGTTAACAAGATTCAGGGCTTTTGGTCATATTGTAATTCATCCTCATCAAATTTGGCCTGAAAATCCAACAATTTAAATATTCGTTTTTTCTAAAGGCAACACAAGGGTAATCTATCCTAGGCTAAACATTCAGGATTTTGAGTGGACATGAAAAGTACTTTTGGGGAGGCTCATGAAACTTGCATTTTGTTAGTTAAGTCAAGGGAGAAGTAAAGTTTTATCTTAAAAATTTGTAACCTATTTTAAACCTGTATAACTATCAAAATTATTACTGAAACACCATCCAGAATATGCTAGTATTACAGCTATTAAATAAATGTTAGCAGAAGCCACTGTTGTTAAGTTATGACAACAGATCAGGGTTTAAGATTTAAAAGCATATTTCTATATTCAAACATATCTGTCGCATGAACAGCAAGAGTCACTTCCGCCACAAAGATTTCCATTCAATAATGCACAGCCAAGAAGCCAAAGGTTACCTTTCACATCGCATTTCATTTTGTCTTCTCAAACTGGTAATTATAATATAAAGGCAAATTAGACAAGTATCTGGGATAGTTAACATATATACACACACCATTTTTTCTTATGAACCACTGAAATTCTAGTAGGTAGCCTTTAATGTTGAAGAATTTTTCCTAAAACTTATTGTAACTAGAGTAATCAACTATACCCTGTGGCAACTGACAAAATGGATGGTAGTACAAAGATAAAAGTTTGTACTGTTGACAATATTCTGGCTAGTAGAGAATTCTCAAATACACATATCTGTGATCCGTCAGCCCTCCTGCAAAGATTTGGATCAAGGCATTTCTTTTATATAGCTATGTATACTGCTGTATCAATATTTTGAATGGTAAAGCAGAAATAAACAGTTTTACAGAGGCACAAATTAATCCAAATTAATGAAAGAATTCTGTTAATGACAACTTTTCATTTCCCACCACATATGTATGTTGTGTGTGTGTGTGTGTGTGTGTGTGTGTGTGTGTGTGTATGTATTTTAATAGGTTACTGGAGGAGAGAGAACTACAAAAACTACAAATACATTGAGATCTGCTATTATAATGGTTTTTAAAAAATTATGGTTTAAATAATATTCTTATATTAAAATGAGATTTTTCTCTTTACAATACCAATAATTTTTTCATTGGATGGACACTTTAGAAAAGTTATTTGGCTAGTCTTGTGACAAAATTACTTCAATACTCATTTATTTTCCAAGCATAAGACTGGTCAAGTTCTTTTAGTTTACTCTGAATTGTATACATAAACAGTAACTAGATTTGTGAATGATCACAACTGTGGTCATCAGTAACTGTTTTCTTGTAATTAATAACATAAATGAGTAAAAGATAAGAAACAGTTTCTGAGAAGCTTCTTGTCTGATCAATGACTAAGCCAACATGGTCTCTGTGTTTGGGGACACAAAATCGTGCTGCTCACACCACTCTCCTGGGAACATGAATGAATCCTGTAGAAATTCTTCACCAGCTCCACCTAGATACCTGTATAAAAGAATTATTCCTAACAAGCTCAACAAGCTTACTCATTTGTAGCCTGCCCTAAAGACACCAAAGGTACTAATCACTCTTATGACAACACTTAGTGACAACATTGATATGTCATGTCAGTTAGTCAAGTAGAATAAATAATTATGGAGATTTCCTATGATATATGTATGCATGTATAAATGTATGCATACACACACACAAGCATGTGCATATACATTAATTTAAATAATTTAAAACTACAAGCCAATGACCCATCATCAAATGACACTAATTAAACAGGTAAAATGAAGATTATAATGCATTCCTCTATTAGTTAATCTGGTAGTCATATAATTTAAATCTAATTCTAACTTGATGGCCCCTTAATATATATACCTTATTTCTGCATGCTAAAATCCCAAATTCATAGGTCAAGATTTCTAAAACAAAACGAGCTTGAGTACCAGGAGTACATCAATATGGAAAACAATTCAACCTATCTAAAATAATTTAAAATCTGCTTTAACTTATATGTGACAATGCTCATTTATAGAATAAATAATGTTATCATATTGATATGCACAATAAGAGTAACATTAAAGGGACACTGTTAAATAGTTAATAAATCTTACTTTCTAAATTTATGTGAACAAATGTTTCCAGAATTTTTTTAATTATCTGAATTTTAACTGTACAATTACAAACTCAAGAGGCAAAATAAAACTGACCTATTTTCACTGCCCATTCTGAAATGCAAAAAAGGTAATCAGTGATAAATTTAAATTGTTAATTTAAAAATAAAATCAGTGTCCTTTTAATTAAAAAAAGGCACTTTTACAAGTCATTATGATGTAATTGTGACAAAGCAGAAAGAAAAGCCAACTGGAAAAAATAAACAACAAACAAAACAAGACCCAGAAACTCAAAAGCACAATAGCTCTAACTTTAAAATGCTCTTTCTAAAGGGACAGGACCAAAGTTAAAAGACACCCTATTAAACCCAACAGCAAAAGTAAACCAAGAAAAACAAAGTTATCCTCTAGAATAACAAAACAAAGCAAAAACACAAAAGCATTTAAACCTGTATAAGCAGCATTTTGTAATCATGCAAGTAAATAATTATCCAAATTTCACATTCCTATTTTTTAATTCCTATGAAATCATGCTATAAGTAATAGGAATTTTATTTGCTACTGATAACTCTGAAAACTTACCCAACAAGTAGAATTTAAGAGATTTGAATACATTTAAATTTTTAAAAGAAACCATCTACTGAAACTGTATATTTTGAATGAGGAATGTGTTAATAGAAATTTTATGATGTGTCTAGGAGACCAGATAGTGTCATAATTAATCCATGAATAATTAAAAATTATTTACATTATATACGCTATTTGTTCTTTAAGTGGTTAAAGAAAGATTAAGATAGCTTTTGCCCAGTAAGACAATTCTGAATTGATAAAATTTAAAATATCTAAAAATGTACAAAAGGCTTATAAAGAGCCCTTTATAAAGAGGTTTTATATAGTAGACATGATGAAGACATCTAATAATAATTCTGAAGACATGAGTGAACCTAATGCAAAGTCTATCTAATAAATTAGTGATATTATTATTGGTTTAATTATGCTAAAATGACATTTCTAGGAAATATTCCATTCATTTCATCATGCTTGAATTTTATTATAATTTAATACAATTAGGACTCTGGAACTTGGATTTTTTTTTTTTTAGTACTAATGAATAGTCAGTACAATAACACTTATAATGGAAGAAACAGTAAAAGTTCTGACAGAGCTGTAGATATATACAATAACTATAGGCTAGAGAAATATTCACACTCAGTGAACATGTAATACACTAGCCTAGAGTCCCTCTGGTGCATGGTCTTAAAATTGAGGTGTTCTAGACCACATTAGATAAGTGACGCTATATAGGAACAGTTCTATGCCATTTTAAGTTTCAGGAAATTTCAGGTCTTCAAATTATACAGGAGAAGACTCCAATTCCTAAGCAGACTCCAAAATCACTGTATGATCTATCTCTGTAGGCCCGGTCTGGCATGCTTCTAACAAAAAAGGAAGAGATCCTAGGGTCTAGAATTATGGATGAAGTTTCTTGCCACCGATTAAATCCAAAAGTCTTGGGTAAATGACAGCTAATGCTCCATCCCTGCCTCATATATGTGTACACACTGTGGTAAAAAGTGGCAAAATTCCTTTCACAATAAGCTATACAGAATATACATAATTCTTATGTATGATCTCTTATGAAAGGGATCAATGAATACCGCTTTCAAAGTAAAGAACAATTTATGTTGTCAGGTTTCATCAAATAAAATTAGTTATAATAGTAACATTAAAAAAAATCTTGCTTTATTGTTATAATACCTACAACAAGTGCCTACAAGAGCAGTGTAGAAAAACACATATTTATTCTTCTATTGAAGATACTGAAGCTTATAAGCTTCAAAAGCACATGTTCACAGTACACTTAAAAGCACCCTGGGAAAGTAGTTTAATAAAGAATCTCAGCTTCCACATCTATAAAATGGAGCTTTTAAAAAATTGTCCTAAAGTGGTAGAAGAAAAAGTGTTTTGCAAACCCAAAGTTCTATATAATTGTGAGTTTTTATTAAAGATGTTAAGACGTGATGTCCAATCACTAATGGATAACGAGCTGGCCTCTAAGACAGTACAAAGGCCCATCTCTGACAGAAATCCATAAGGGACAAAAGAGGCTTCCCAGCCCACAAGCCACTTTCTAGTACTAAACAGCAATTTAATAGCTGATTTGCATCAGTAAAGACTTATCAACTGGGCTTTCCCAAATGAAATCATGATCTCCTCTCTCACTTTCCCATCCTCAAAATAAAGAGAATCAGTAAAACACTGGCTATAAAAATATTACCCAAAAGAGCATTTTGAAATACTTTTAAAGATAGGCTTTAAACATGGGCAGGCAGTGTCAAACGAAGTGCTAGTATTCAAGTAAGAAAGGGGAGAAAAAATTTTTGCTACCTAAAGTAAAAGTATACAGTGCTTTTGATTTGGAGCAAATATAAATAAGTTAGTTATCTACTATGATTAATATTCAGCATTTAAATTACCCAGATTAGAATTTCCTAGAGTTTTGCAAATAAGCTGATATGCTTATGTCTATATCCCAGATCTTGAAGAGATGGAAAAAGCCTAAATTGTTATGTAAAATGTTAGCACAAGACAAAATCTAGCCAATGATATTTTGGATAAACTCTCTTCAAATGTCTTTTAATATAATACAGAAATAAGAACAGTGGCTTCAACCAGAGTGGCCATCCTCCCGTTCTGGCTTGGCAATATGCTTAAATGGGGAAACCACTTCAATTCTCTGGCCCTCATCTCAGTTCTTCACCTATAAGCTCTGCACTTATGACTACATCATATTTAAGAGTCCTTCTTACAATAAATCCAATGATCTAGAGAGGTCAATCTTATTTGTACTAATGACAATGGTTACTTCTCTCTTGGCACATCCAATGGCAATCAACCTTTTTTTAAAAAAAACTACTGTTCACTTTCTACAATGAGGAGCTAGGGGAAGAATTAGCTAAAACAGCCTCAAGAAATGTGAATTTTGGACAATAAGTTAAGAACACTAAAAGCAAAAGAAAGCAAAACAAGTTTTCATCCATTGCTAGTTAGAAAGAGAATATAAAGAAGGAAACACAAAAGACACCACACTCCACCAACAAGAAGCCAAAAACAACAATAATGAAAAATCAAGCAGTAAAGCTGCAAGAGTCACTGATGGCCAATCACCTGCGATTTTCATCCAGCACATCCAAGACCTGCTGGTAAGCCCTACGGGTGGAAGACTGGATAAACGACAAAATGCCCCGAGCAGAGTAAAGATTAGATCCATCTTCGGGTAACATATGGGGAGGACAGACACGGGCCTGTTGTTGTGATGGTGTCACACTGTTTATACAAGCACAGCAAATGAAGAGAAAAATACTGGAGTCAGATTTTAACGAAATTTCAGTTAAATATCTTCCCCAAACATTTATACTTCATTTTTCTTTCCCTTTTCCCACCTTCTACTTTGAGCAGATAAAAAAAAAAAGTGTCAACCCGAAAGTTAATAAAATGATGTATTTCACATAAGAAAAAAATTTCAAGATTAGTTGCCAACAAGAATGGTAGTTTTTGTATCAAAATATGAAGGTAATCCAATGACATTAATATGAAAGAGGGCATAAAGAACAGAAATTAATCACTTCCATCAGGGCTGTCCCTCTGCCTTGAAAAACATTTTCAGTTTACCCAGCATTCAGCCCGAAGTAAACACATGTTTAAGTGAACTGTATTCCTCCATGATAATTAGAAGATTCATAAAGAATAATACACAAATGTCAAAGTTCAAGCAAATGAATATCAAAAGCCTATATAGTAACAGATTAATTCATGAATCTTTCATTTAAGAAAAAGGAAACATTTTATAGTCGTTTTCCCAGGAAATCAATTTTTAAAAAATAAAAAGATGAACATAAATATCCAAGTTGTGTAAAACTATAGAGTAGTATTGTGACTAATTCATTTGCACACTCGTATGCATCATTAAAAATCAATATAACAGTAAGAAAACAAATCTGAGAAAGAATTCAGAACTTTTTTTACAAGGCAGCATCGCCTAATCTTTGGAGGCCACGAATGCTTTTAAGACTAGGAAGATGATGGTCCATTGATATTTCCAAGTCAATCGAGTACTTCAAATCTTTTATTCATATTAGCCTGAGATTTACCTTTTTTGGGCCCATCTCCAGAGCCACTAAAGGGTGACCCCATTTGAACAACTATTACATTTGGTAACTTCTTAAGATTGAAAAGAGATTTTTGGTAACCTTAATAATCTTGGAACATGTTCAACTCGGTATTACATATTGGAATAGTACACAGATGTGGCATCCCATTGCTTGGGCCAATGATGCATGACTCTGTAAAAGCAGAATTATGACACCCAAAAAAAGTAAATATTACACATTCTGCCTTTGTGACAAAATTAGTATACGTGATGAATATTACTGTGTGCTAGGGTCAAAGAATGACAACTGCACCTAGGTCTAAGATAGTTTGTTTATTTTGGTTTATGTGAGACTTCTGAATGTGACAAGGATTTCTTATGAAATTGCAGGATGAATGAGGTAATCATGGAGAAGAAAAGATTTTGGAGTTTCATGATATCAAACTTATAGGAATTCTTGGAAAAATTGAGTATTTCAGATGATAATTATAAATTACTAATACTTTATTAAGTTTGAAACTATTTGTTCCTGATTTTTTACACTCGAAGAGGCTGTCAAATACTGTCAAGGCTAAAAGTTAAATTCTGACATTTTTTGTTTAAAACCTCATCAATTTAGGAATCTACATTAGAACCAAAGGCAAAGTTAAAAACATCAGGATGTTACCACCTTATTGATAGGTCGCCTCAATTTTTGTCTTGAGAACTGTTAATCTCTTGGGCCTATATCCTGTCTTGCTCAAGTGTTTAAACTCAAATCTATCAATTTATGCATTCTAGGAACGTGTTTGCTTCATAAT
This sequence comes from Antechinus flavipes, assembly GCF_016432865.1. Lineage (NCBI taxonomy): Eukaryota > Metazoa > Chordata > Mammalia > Dasyuromorphia > Dasyuridae > Antechinus > Antechinus flavipes. The sequence goes on from NC_067400.1 coordinate 54,755,759, forward strand.
AGGTGATATGTAGCAAAAGCTCTCCTGAACTGTGGGAAATTTAGCCTGGTGAATCGAATAGGGGTTCATTCTCAGTAACAGCCTATAAAATGAGTGAGAAAGGGAAGATCTGAAGATCCTGAGGCAAAATGGCCTGTGAAAGAAACAACAATGGCTTTGAAATTCACTCTTTTTTAGGTAGAACAGGGAATGCCTGAAGATCTAACAATGAATGGGAAGCCTGATTGTGAGTTCACAGTAGAGGAATGCCACTGGAACCTAGAGGCAAAGGAAGAAAATAAAACAAATGATCTGAAAGAAATAATCCATTTCACATCCTCCAAGTCAGTGAAAAGTCCATCCAGTTAGTTACTCAAACAACCCTGAAGCACCAGCCATGGATAATCATCAGGGTCTGCACTGCAAAGGCTGTAACTTTTATCTGATAACTTTTCTAAACATTAAGTAACTTCCTTGAGTTAGAGACATAAATTTTGATTGACATACCAACAGCAACATTTATGTCTGTATCTATACATATGTATGTGTACATGTGTGTACACACATATTTAGTATTAAGTTTAATCATTTTGTATTTGATGTCCAAGAATGTAATGACAAAAATGAAGATAAGCTGAATCTTTGACCCCTAACAGCATGCTACATTTTTTTTTTTAGTCATTAGAATTTAATAATTCCTACAGGAAAAGTCTCCTGCAAGATGTCTTGTGTCAGAACTGACAATAAACAACAGTTTATTCAAATTCTGAAGACTTAGGGTCCTTGGATTATAATATAGTAAAATGAGAAATAAGAAGTTCTAAAAGTAAAATTTGAGAGAAAATATTTAGAGATGATAGATAAAGGTTACTGTCTTTATCAGTGACAATAAAAATGCCCTTACCACCCTTTCCTTCCAAACCACATCCTCGATAACCTACTCAGTTGTCATGTCATTTCTCAATGGAGATTAGAGAAAATGCCTCATCTTTATAGAATTAAGGACTGGACTGGTATTTCATCAGCCAAGGCAAGTCAGTACCTTCTTTGCAACATCTCATCTTAAAAAGTTGCTGGAAACACTGAGAATTTAAGGGATCTGCTCGAGTCCCACAGCCAAAACATACACACGTGTTGGAGGTAGATCTGAATTCAGGGCTTTCTTTCTCCAAGGCTATTTATCTATTAGGGAATCCTGCGCAAAATTCTAAGACCTTTAATTTCATTTAAATGGAAAATATCAAGTTGTCTTATCTGCTATCCAAGTATATAATAGTACCTAATAAATTGAAAATCAACAACTGCGAATCCAAAAAAACAGGGAATGAATGCATTTATATTTTGGAAGTCAAGTGAAGAATTAAGTAGATCTTTATCTTAAAAATCACTGCCCTAAAAAGAATCATTCTTCCCCACAAATTCAAGAAAAATTTTTTTTAGGTCTGAACCTCAAGAATCAATACCTTTTCATAGGTAACAAGGAAATTCAGAGGAAAATAAAGAGAACTAAACATTAATGCATGAGGTACCAGAATCAAAAGAGCCATAAGTGAAATTATTCTTAGTCAGTGAAAAAATTTTTTTGGCATTCAAGACATTTTTTCCTTAAGGGGAAAAAAAAAAAAAAAAGACAACAACTCTTAAAAGTCAAAAAACTAAACTAAAACATCTTATAACAGAGATAGCAGAAAAGTTATCAACACTCAGACGTTACCCTCTATAAATCAGGGGTGGGGAAACTTTTGTTTCCAAAAGGATCATTGTGATATTTATAACAGCATTTGAGGACCATACAAAATTATCAAACTCAAGACAGTGGGAGGTTGTTGTACCTAGATTTCAGTTGATCTTCGCCTGTGGTTACCTTGGCAAGGCCAAACCAAAAGATTTCCACCCACCTTATAGAGCCTGTGAGCCAGATGTTCCCCACCCCTGCTATAAACAATGCAGAGCTCACTAAACTACTGAAAGAATGCCATAAATTTCACACTAATGCTTAGCAACATTCCAATAAGGCAAAAGCTTCATTTAAATCTGTTTGCAAGTTAGAAAAGCTAGAAAGAAAGTATATAGGATGGTGTCAATCATATTATTTTATTGGTACTTTCTTAGCATTGCATAATAATCTACACAAGTATTAGCTAGAATTACAAGATATGAGTAGAACTAGATTAATTTAAATTTATTTCATTACTAAAAAATGAGTCTAAAGTTAATTGCCTTCTCTTCTAAGGATTTCTAAGGGAAATGGTGTTTCTCAAACTGTGAAATTAAACCTCTCTGGTGAGAAGTTGGCCTCTCATCTAGAATTAACAAGAAAATTTGTGAGCAAAAACAAAAGGAAAACATTCATATTTTCATATGAATGACAAATTTCCTTGTTAATTCTCAAGTTGTAAATAACAGAAAATCCACTTTTCTATCTCAGGTAGAACAACTGATTCTTAGAATTTCAAAGAAACTAGCAGGCCAATTTGTAAAAACCAAAATAAAAGCAAAACCAGCAAAAAGCCACTCTCAATCACTCCAAGATGCTGTCACCTGTTTCTTCTGTCGCTGAAGAACTACAAGAACACTTCAGTCCTTAGGTTATCAAGCAAAGACAGGTGCTGTGCATTAGATTCTAGGGCCAATGATTCTCAGTCATGTAGGGATATGCAATTCTCATGTTACAGATTTGCCAAATGGTATTTTAAGGAGGCCATTTTTGAAAACTTATTAAGCTTTAACTCCAATAAGTCTTAAGAATCACTGCTTTAGATGAATTTTAATTTAGAACTCGTGTGCCAGCATGAAATATATCAAGGTAATTTAAAGCACCCCATTTTCCTTCTTTTTTGACTATATATGTGCACACACACATCTGCATGCGTGTGTGTATGTCTGTGTATAACCACAGACACATCTTTTAAGGAGTCTGATGACAGTTTGAGAAACCCTTAAATTAAGGTATTCCAGAGCCAAGCAGTAGAGAATTAAGATATAATCATTTTGTAAAATAAATTAGTATCAAAAACCTATAGAATTAAAACACTTTCTACTCACAAAGAGCAAATCAGATAAAATCTTACGTGTATTCCGGGGCTGAAAGCGATGACTGGAACCTTGAAATTTTATTTCTTGGGGCAGAATCTGATCTGAGCCACCTTAAATAATAATTGCGCTTCTTTTACACATTCATCTTTGTAACACACCAAAAAAAAGCTAAAAATGAATACCACTGTTAAGAATTCACATTTGTGCTGATGGTTGGATAGAGCAAGTACTTCCTAGGCCTCTTAAAAGTAATATAAAGATCTGGCCTTGAAAGACCAGAATGTTTCAGCCTTCTGATCTTTCTATTTCCATTCTTAAGAATGCCAAGGGGGAGAGCAGAGAATCAATATTTTAGAGACAAAACATGCACAGTTATGTATATTTTAATTTTTTTGAAGAAAAAATTAAGTTATATAATATAGTAAGAATTTAATAATTTGAATGAGGCAAATCAGTTTTATACTGACACTGTTCCTGCATCATAGTATTAATGATACTCATGTATAGTACGTATCAAAATTTTATCAAGTATTTATTTACATGCAAATATTTACCCTTAACATTTATGAAATATTTTGAAGTTGTGATAAACCCTAATGAAAACAATTTAAAATGATATACTTATTCTAAGAATAAGATTAAAACTGTCATCATATTCGTAATACATTAAGAATGATATCAGGAAAGAAATTGTGATGTCACCATTAAATGAGAAAATATTGATATTAATAAAATACTTTGTTGTTAAAAACAAAAAGCTGAAAAATTGTAGTCCATAATATATTATTAAAAGACTTTGAAAAATGTACAATTATCTGATTTGAAGTCTTATTTTGTTAACATACACAAAGTTTTAAGATTACAAAAATAGAAAAATTAAAATGTAGGGAATAAAACTAATATCAAGTTAAGTGTTCTAGGAGATGTTGCGCCATTAAAGACAACTAAAACAATGAAGACACGTGGCATTAATCATTTGTCTACTATGAGAAATGTAGCTTGTAACAATAATATTAAGATGTAGCAGAACACAAATGACACATCAATCTGAATTATGCTCTAAGCAGAATGGTCCACACATACAATATGCAATTATCCTTTTCCTTTTTTCAAACCATTATTTAGCATGTATATGTGATGAAATTTAACTGACTGAAATAGAGGAGTTCTGCAACAGTTATCAATTGTTTGCTTTTTCTGGTCTGAGATGAAAAGTGTTAAGCAATAAAGGGTTTATATAAAATGTCACAGAATTTATTAAAAAATTTTTGTACCCTTTTATAAATTTTTTGAAAAGATTAATTACTTAGAGTCTTGGTTCAGGATTATATTATATTATATTAACTAGACTGCCAAATTGCAGCTATTCTCATTTTCATAAATTATCTAGAATCCTTGAATATGACTTATGTAAGTCCTTTGGTACACATATACAAAGATGATTTTTTATATATCTTACCTGATCTGTTGTAACACATGACCATTTACAGACAGAGGTTAAATCATATCTTTCATCTTTATTTAGTCTTTTTTCCAAATCAGCTATTTATTATCTGAATTTGTGTTTTTACTATACAATCATTTGGAATAGAAACACCACACACATGAAAAGGAATAAATTTAGCAAAGAAATTTTGGTTCTTGCTTCCTTCCCTTTCCCTAAACAAAGGGATACAACATCATCAAATCAAATAAACAGTTAGCCTCACAATTTAATTGAAACTTCAGGTAATGTGTCCTTGAGAATTCTGATTTTGGAGGTTTTAAAAAAAAAAATCTCTTAAAAAGAACCAAAATGTATTTACTACTTACAACATGCTTTCCACAAGAAAAGGCTGCCCTAATTCACTTCTCTGAATTCTTAGCTCAGCCTCACTTGCATATCACACACTGACACTCAACTAGCTTTTTTCTGAGAGTATTTCTTGAGTTAGACTCTACCACCCTAATGAAATGGAGAGCCCCACAGTGGGAGATGGAAATGCCACAGTATTAACAGAAAATACCTTATGCATATGCTAATTTTTTAAAAATTAGTGAGAAAGTATTGGTAATTATTTCCTCTCAAAATATCAATCCCATAAAAATACAAGAATCTTTCAAAGCTTTGGTATTTAATTATTTTTAAATGTGTAATTGGCTTTTTATTTCATAGAACTTTTAAAGGATTCCTATTATAATGAGCATATTTCTGTTTTAAGACATATAAAAATAGGTAAATAAATGAGGGTGTGATCTCACCAAATCAGAAAGGAAAATGGAAAAAAAAACACAAAATTCTTTGAAGGTTATGTTTCTATTTCTTTGCAACTGCATGTGTCGTAAGCCCCAAGAAGCCACAGGTAAGAAAGATGCTGTTAGTTACATTGTGAGAATAAAGATAATTACTTTCAAATGTGGTTTTGTTTACCATAGCTCACTTCAAGAAATCACATACACATTAAATTTGAAATTCTCTACTGAATTTCACCACTTTTCAGTTTTGAAAGACACAATGTGTTGGACAAACATCTCTCAAAACTAGTTAAATGGATTTAAAAGCCCATCAGTTTAAATTATACTTTGCAGGTGATCCCCAAATGTGCAAATCACACACAAACAGAAATAAAAATGTAAAAAAAATATATAAAATATCAAAAAGAATGAAATGGTTTCAACTGACATTTGGTTACACAAAGTAAAGTCTTCTTTAAATCTGAAGCCACTACTAACCTTATGCTCAGGATCACTATGTTGAGGAAAGGTAAATGGGAAGGGATAGAAAGACAGCTGTCACTGTGTGGCAGCAGCTTAAGGCCAGGAGTGGGGATTCGAGATAGGATATTACTCACATGGAATCGTTTCTGACTAATTGTCCATTTTGTCGTACAGCATTTTCACTCATGGACCTCTCCCTTTTCAGCCTGCCAACTGTACGGATTTGCTAAAAAACAAAAGGAGAAGGGGGAAAGGGGAGGATTGAGGGAAGACAACATATTTTTGGTGAGTATCCCATAATTTTTTTGTTTCTCAAAATAAAAACCTCTTAGCCTAATTTCAGAAAGAACCTAATATTTAGAAAAGATTATAATCACAGAAAGACAACTCAAGGTATTTGCAAAGCAATGATAATGATGAAGATATTAAAATCTAAACTTAAGCAAAAATCAGGGGGAGATTATTCACTTTACAGAAGGGATCCATCACATATGTACTTCCAAAGTCCATCTTACACAATTTAATTCAAATTGTTTCATTTGTGTAAATTCATTTAACAGAAATTGAATTTTCAGGAAGCTATTTGTACACTAGGATTATTAGATCATTTGAAGATACAGTCAGAATTTCAAATCTGGATAAATCTCAGTTTAGTTTTGGAAACAGTACTCCAAATGGATCTATGTTTCCTAGTATTTATGAATATATCCAGAATATATCCAGTATCCAGAAAATTAATGAAGTCCCCAGTTGGCATAGATGTAATTAGGAGATCTATTTTAATCGTTAGGGGAAATAAAACTAATATTGGTTTTTAAAACTTCAAATTTAGCTTACATTATCAAAGTGTCAATGAAGTGAGTCACCTAAAAGGATTTGAAATGAACAATTATCTTTTTAGACTTATCACAATCAACAATAATGAACACTTAAGCTAAATAAATAAATAAATGAATGAATGAATGATTTGTTTAAAAATCTTGGGAGCTAAGATATCAAATGCAGTTAATTTCAAAGTAGGAGACAAGTATATGTTGTATTATATTAAATAAAACTTCTCTGGTGGTTGGATTTATCAAACATTCTCCCCTAGTTTTTCTTTAGGGCTAAACATCTGGTCTATGTAGAATAATTATTTTTCTGAAATGATAATTTGCTTTTAAAACATTTAATTTGGTCAAAGATAAGGAAAAAACTTGATTTAGTTAAATATCAAATCATTAAAAAATTTTTTTTATTACATGTTGGACTTAGTAACTTACCTTACATATCATAAGGTTCATGAAACAGATAAATTTAGGACCTCCTTTATACTTTCCTAGGTTGAAGGGTTCTCAGTTAATTTGCACTGAAGGGTTTTGTTAGTACAGCCTTCCTAATTGCTACAGGGCTCTTTTAAAAGCATTATTGTCCTTAAAGGATTTACATTTTAAAAACCATAATGGACAATCATTTAGCTGATAGTATGGGAGAAATGTGGATATAAGCAGGATTGGTGGGAATGTCAGGTGGGTTGACTTTAATGGCTGGAGGAAATACTAAAATCCCAAATCTATTGTTTTCACCAGTATAGGAAAAACTTTAGAAACCAAGACTACATTTAAATGTACGATTTATCACATATAGTATTAAATGTGTCATCTCTATCTAATATATAACTGCTTATAAGATCAATTTGCAATAATTTTTTTCCACAAATAATTATTTCTACAGGCCTCCTGGTAAGCCTTCTCTAACTTCTAATCATGTAAGCTCCTAAATCAATTTTCAATAAAATTCAAGCTACAAAAGTCATCACTGGTAAAAGCTATTTGTGGGATAGCTAGGTAGATAGAGCACTGGCCCTGGAGTCAGGAGGAGCTGAGTTCAAATCTAGCTTCACACACTTGACAGTTGCTATTTTAATCCCAAGTGTCTTTAAGGAGGGGAAAGGGAAGAAGGGAGGGAAAGCTATCAGGCACTTTACTGAGATCTTAAAAAGTTTAAAGGGAATAAAAACTAATCTGCTATTAAAATCATGTGGAATCAAATGTATGATAAATATAGGTAGAACAGAAGTAACCTGCAGAAACACTGCTATAAGTGTGACTATCTACATGTTTCATGACATCTGCCTGCTAATCTTGCTTGTTCCTTCTAATTGCCATATGCACTTGAAGCATAAAAGCCACGCCAAGAAAACAGAAGCTAGAGGGAACATCAATGGAGAGGTGATTCTCTACAGACAGAAAGTCTATTACAAAGCAAACGATTTACCGGCAAGGCCAAAAGCAGAACGGAGATTACTAATTCCTGAACTGGTCCACATTATATCATTTTGTCCACAGGGACATACTATTTCTTTGGAAGGGGATATCAAGAGAACGAATTGAATGCTTTACTTTACCCTATTTCATTCCTATTTGCTCTAGCTGCTTTTAAGCAGAAAATTGTTAACAATGGTACTTTCATTACCACCACCACAAACCCCATTTCAGGGAAATTATGTTCCTAATTAATTTTTCTCATCCAAAAGATAGTAAACGCTCCCTTCTTGACTCCCATTCTGCTGCCCCACCTTTGTTGTTGGACCCCAAAATAAAATGCCATAATAGCCTACCACCATCATTTATAACTCTTGATTCTTAATGTCCTCACATTTAATCATGTCCTTCCTCACCACCCACCTGATGGCTGGGTTCTTCCTCCGAATGAGACTTTTCCTGAAAGGTAAAGTGTTTAGATTTAAGAAGCATCAGCATTACACCCTACAGGTAAGCATCTGTGTCAAAGTATAGTGTTCAGTGTGGTGACTAAAGGTTATAAGGATGATAGTTTGACTTGAATCACTATCTCATAACCACATTCCCATGCCCACAAGATTCTTTGTTCTTACAAAAAAATCTGAATTTTGAGAAGAAACTACTTACATCTTCATTTTGAGGGGTTGGAGGAATGGGCCTTTCTAAGTCCAGAAAATCAAGTGGTCTCTCACTCAGTGTCAGAACACGGGGAGGTGTTTTTAATGCCAAGGGTTTGAAGGGTGTTGATTGAATGAGGTCAAGATCTGCTGGTCTTGAAAATGAAATGTCTTCAGTATTACCTGGAATATATTTTAAAATAATATTTTCACTAAAATATACCAGTTGGAAAATCTCAATATCTTAGAAAATGTTATCAATCTGTTCACTACAACTGGAGGGTGGATCTTCTTCTTTTAATTGTAGTAAATTTATTTATTTTTAATACACATTGCTTTATGAATCATGCTGGGAGAGCAAAAGGGAAAAACCATGGGAGAGAGAAAAAAACAGAAAAAAGAAGTGAATATAGCATGTGTTGATTTACATTCAGTCTCCTTAGACCTTTTTCTAAATGCAGATGGCATTTTCTGTCCAAAGTCTATTGGTTGGTATTGCTTCAGATCATTGAACTGATGAGAATAACCAAGTCTTTCAAAGATGATCATCACAAAATCTTGCGGTTATTGTGTAGAAAGGATTTCTGGTTCTGCTTGTTTCACTCAGCATCAGTTCATATAATCTTTCCAGATCTTTCTAAATTCAGCTTGTTCATCATTTTTTATAGAACAATAATATTCCATTACCTTCATATACCACAGCTTGTTCAGTCATTTCCCAATTGATGAGAGTCCACTCCTTTTCCAATATTTTGTTACCACAAAAAGAGCTCCTACAAACATTTGCACATGTAGGCCCTTTTCCCACCAGGCGTGGTAGATTCTTACCACCAAATCTCCATTTATAGAGCTAGCTCAGCTCAGCCACCTCATTTCTTATCTGGTTACACAGTGACTCAGGAACATCTCCACCAGCCTTACATAAGGAATGTTTCCCTCCATTGTTCACCCCATCTTCTCAACTTCCTTTTGTATATGGCTTTCTCCTCTTAGAATGTAAACCCCTTGAGGGCAGCACCTTTCCCCCAATATTTGTATTTCTAGTGTTTCTAGTGCTTAGCATGGTGTCTGGCATATATATGCTTAATAAATGTTTACTGACTGTTTACTAGTCTTTCTCTATGTTATGAATACAAAAAGCCATAGTATCTTTGTCCTCTACACAAAAATCAATTAGTGCCTACAATTTGTTACTCTGACTCCTAATGATCTAGGTTTGTCTTAATGCTCTTAATTAAATTCTACAGATTTATAATTAGATTTTAAAATTACAATCAATTGAATATTAAAATCAGCAATCTGAAATAAAATCATATGCAAACTAATAAAAAATCAATAAAGATTAGTAAAAAACTAATCACATTTAGTAGAATACAAACTATTCTAGTAGACAGAAAATTTAAGAATGATCAAAAAAAATTCAACTCAGAATCATTCTGCTAATCTATATTTTAAAACAACTTTTTTAAAAAAAATTACTTGTTTTAAAAAGATGATGAATTCTTACACAGAAACATCTAAGGAAGATGATTATAAGAGGGTGTGTGTGTGTGTGTGTGTGTGTGTGTGTGTGAAGATCCAAACAAAAGGAGAGAATGTGTATTCCTTACTGAATACAATTAACCTGTACTTTTCAAGCATACTTCCCTGTGTTTGTGGTTCTTTATTACTAGTAGCTGATTTCAAATTTCAAATTAATTTGAAATTAATTGATTTGAATTTGAATGATTTCAAATTAAGAAAGTGAGCATTAGTACTTAATTGACAGTATTTATTACCAATGCCAAGCTCTTTGGTGTAATGCTCTTGTGGACTCAAAAAAATTTTCTTTTTAAAAAATATTTGCTACCAGTTTTTAAAACCATGCACAATTTTTGATCCAGCAATACCACTGCTGGGACTATACCCTAAAGATATCAGAAAAAAGGGAAAAGGGACTTATTTGTACAAAAATATTGATGGATGCTCATCAATTGGGAAATGACTAAATAAGCTATGGTATATGATCATAATGGGATATTACTATGCTATAAAAAATGACAAGCAGGATGATTTCAGAAAACTCAGAAAACCCAGAAAGACTTACATGAACTGATGCATAATGAAGTAAACAAAATTGGGAGAACATTGTACACAGTATCAACAATGTTATCTGATGAAGAAGTGTGAATGACTAAGCTATTCTCAGTAATACAATGATCCAAGACCATCCCAAAGAACTAATGATCATGCATACTGCATCCAAATAAATAATTATTATCTGAAGCATAGTTCTTTTCATTTTCTTTTTAAAAATTTTATCTGTCTTCTTTTGCAAAATGACTATTATGGAAATGTTTGACACGACTGCACATATATAACCCATATTTGATTGTTTACCCTCTCAGGAAGAGTGAAAGGTAGAGAGGGTTAGAGTTTAGAACTCAAAACTTTAGGCACTGACCAGCCAAGTGACCAGCATAAGTCACTTAAAATTAGTTTCCTGATCTGTAAAATGGAGATAATGGGTTGTTATGATCCCAGGTTCAAATAAGGCAACTTGCAATCTTTAAAGCAAATGCTGGCTATTATTAAATATTAGCTATTATTTACATCCAGGCTGAAAATCAGCCTCAGATATTAGGTCTAGAGCTGGAAGGGACTACAGAAACTATCTATTCCAACCCTCTCCTTTTATAAGTGAACCAACAGAGATCCAGGGAGACAGAGAATCAACTAAGAAAAAAAAAAAAAAATGAGCCCATGACTCCAGCCCAAATCTCTATTCACTTACCCTGCCTAAGGCACTCTATTGAGGCATGGGTGTACAAAAAATAGTAAAGGGTCTGGAATCAAAGATGGTCATAGTTTTGATTTGAAGAGGAAAAATTTGGGACCTGAGCAGGATCCTCTAAGAAAGAACTGAACTGGAGCTACCTTAGAAGGATAAGACAAAGAGGATCACACCTTCCCATTACATACAAAATTCAAAAGTGTGAAGATCCAAACACCTTCCAACAGTTCTCCTGGGAAGCTGATAACAAGAGGGCCAAAGACTGTGGTCTTTCTGAGGGAGTTTCCTAATGGCCTGTGGTCTTTCTCCCAGAAGGAGAAGGAAAGGAGGAGTATAGGATACCGGGGGCAATCAAGCACCCTTTTTAAAAAATGGAAGGAGGATTTCAAAATGAAAATGAAAAGAACCTGAAGAGGAGCCGGAGAATTCTGGGAGAAACACCAAAGAGAAGAGAGCCAAGATTAAGAAATAGAAGTAATGCTTGTCAGAGAGATGCAGGCTGCAGGAAGCAGGAGGAGCACTGCTGGCTGCTCTAGACCAAGTGACTTCCTCAAGATCTCACAGGTAGGAAGGGATGTGGGAACAAACCAAATGCCAAGAAGAATCTAGAAAAAACTTCGAAGGACTGTAAAATCTGGGACAGGAAAATGAAAACTCTAAGGGAGTGTCCCTGGCATTCTTGCCTCATACTCTGCATTAAGACAAGGATTTCAGAAGAGGAAGGAAGGTTTGGTAAGGAAACAGTTGGCTAAGAAAACTGTGAGAACTGCAATTAGATTTTTAGGTTGCAGTTTAAAACAAAGGATTACAGGTTGTGGTCACAAACACATCAGACAGGCAGGTATCCTGGACTAGAAACACATCTCAAGAAGGTTGAAGAAAGAACTGGGGTCCCTGGACTTCTATCCCAAGGAAGCTACTGATAAAAACAAACCATAAACATAGGACAATATTTCTAGTAGAATCAAGTGCTTAACATGGGGCCTGACACAATAAAGCAAAGGGAACAAAGAGATGTCCTTCAACTGGGGAAAGGCTGAACAAACTGTGCCACGTGAATGTAATGGGATATTGCTGTGCTTTAAGAAATGGTGTAATGATTACAGAGAAATCTAGAAAGATCAATACCAACTGATGTGGAGTGAAGTTACGCCAAGAAACTATACACAGTGATTAATGGAAAAAAACCACCACAAATCAAGGCATCAAAAGCAAATGCAACATCTTTATAATTATGTTGCAATCATAGACTGCAATCTAGACTCAGATGAAAAGATGTGAGAAGACAGCCTCAATCCATCCTTTTGTGGAGTAGAAGCATATCTTATGGGATTAACTATGATGATGTAAGAAACACAAGAAATCAATAACTCACTTTTAAAAACAGAATTAGGGTCTTGTATATATTCAAACATTTATAGTAGTATTTTTTATAATAGTGGAGAGAATTAGAAACTAAATAAATACCCATCAAATGGAGAATGATTTAATAAACCAAGAAGGAAAATATAGTAAAATATTACTTTATTATAGACTGAATATGAAGAGTTCAGAAAAGCACAGAGACTCATATGAACTGAAGTAGAATCAGGAAAACAATATATACAATGACTACAATAGTGTGAACTGAAAGGATGAAAAAAAGAAATTGAATGCCAGTCACAGAGTCACAGGCACCAACTAATCTCAGCCTCAAAAAACATCCATGACTTGAAGGCATATTGTTGGCGCCATCAAAATGTTCTGCCTGTGACAAAACCCTAAGCAAACACAAAGACAAAGACACAGATCCTGTTCTAAAGGTATTTACAATCTAACAGGGAGAATGAAAGCTTTAGAGCAGAGTCTGTATCTTTTTGTGTGTTGGCCTACCACAATACCCAGTTAGTCCTTTTGATGGGAACAAGCTCTTCAAAAATTTCTCTGGTAATTTTCAATTTTCACTGATCAGTTTTTTACTTGGAAAAAGGCACTTTATTGTTCCAGAACCTTCAGATCTAACATTCAATTTAGGAAGATAAACCTCCTTTTCCTATTTGTGGAAATGGGGAATGGAATACTGTATATACTATCAGACATGGTTGATGTGTTATTTTATTCTGTTATTGTGATCTAAATTTATGTACACTATATAACGCATGTATATAGTTAATATATGATGTGTTTGTTTTGAAGAAATGTTTCTTTCTCCCACTTTTAACACTGTTATTAAAAGGAATGGTCTGCTGAATAGTTAAGGAAAATATTTGAAAATGGATGTACTATAGAATAGTTTACCTCTCAGACTTGTGGAGGAGGAAGGAATTTGTGACCACAGATGAACTAGAGATCATTATTGATCACAAAATAGAAAATTTTGATTATATCAAATTAAAAAGCCTTTGTACAAACAAAATTAATGCAAACAAGATTAGAAGGGAAGCAACAAACTGGGAAAACATTTTCATAGTTAAAGGTTCTGATAAAGGCTTCATTTCCAAAATATATAGATTTGATTCTGGTTTATAAGAAATCAAGCCATTCTCCAATTGATAAATGGTCAAAGGATATGAACAGACAATTTTCTGATGATGAGATTGAAACTATTTCCACTCATATGAAAGAGTGTTCCAAATCACTATTGATCAGAGAAATTCAAATTAAGTCAACTCTGAGATACCACTACACACCTGTCAGATTGGCTAGAATGACAGGAAAAAATAATGATGAATATTGGAGGGGATGCGGGAAAACTGGGACACTGATGCATTGTTGGTGGAGTTGTGAATGAATCCAGCCATTCTGGAGAGCAATCTGGAACTATGCTCAAAGTTATCAAACTGTGCATACCCTTTGATCTAGCAATGTTACTACTGGGCTTATATCTCAAAGAAATACTAAAGAAGGGATAGGGGCCTGTATGTGCCAAAATGTTTGTGGCAGCTCTGTTTGTAGTGGCTAGAAACTGGAAATTGAATGGATGCCCATTAATTGGAGAATGGCTGGGTAAATTGTGGTATATGAATGTTATGGAATATTATTGTTCTGTAAGAAATGACTGGCAGGATGAATACAGAGAGGCTTGGAGAGACTTACATGAACTGATGGTAAGTGAAATGAGAGAACCAGGAGATCATTATATACTTCAACAACAATACTGTATGAAGATGCATTCTGATGGAAGTGGATTTCTTTGACAAAGAGACCTAACTCAGTTTTAATTGATCAGTGATGGACAGAAGCAGCTACACCCAAAGAAAGAACACTGGGAAATGAATGTAAACTGTTTGCATTTTTGTTTTTCTTCCTGGATTATTTTTACCTTCTGAATCCAATTCTTCCTGTGCAACAAGAGAACTGTTCAGTTCTGCACACATATATTGTTTCTAGGATATACTGTGACATATTTAACATGTACAGGACTGCTTGCCATCTGGGGGAGGGCATGAAGGGAGGGAGGGGGAAAATCGGAACAGAAGTGAGTGCAAGGGATAATGTTGTAAAAAATTACCCTGGCATGGATTCTGTCAATAAAAAGTTGTAATTATTAAAAAAATAATAATTTTTAAAAAATGGATGTGCTATTTGAAAAATTCACCAAAAAAATTTTTTTTGATTAAAGAATATACTTGCTTGTAATATTGAAAATCTAGCTTTAAAAGCTTTTACCTTGAAATTTAAGGGGAGAAAATTAGTTAGGTATGTTCACCAAGCCAAATATCACAGAGGGCAGCTATAATGTAGGAAGACAAACAGGAGAGATGACTAAAAGAGCACAGTAAACAAAAATCAAAGAAAGGAATTACAAGCTAAAATAGAAATATTTTTTCTATAGAAAAATAGAGGAAAATTTGATCTCACAGATATCACTGAGAGTTGGTAGCATAAGATCTATATATGCTTTAAGTATGATTCTGAAAACATACTGTATATGTTACTCAAAAAAAAGATGACAGGTAGAAAGGGGTGAGGGCAAAATAGTATAAGAAGATAAAACTAAGTGAAGAAATTAAAAAAAAAAAACAGCAGGAAATATTTGTGTGAAGATCAATGAAACAAAAACTGAAGCAATATTCTAATTTGAGTATCCTATAGACCACCTAGAAATAGTAATTAGGGACTGGGCTATTTTATATTAGCCACTACTGATGCTTATTTTATCTTACTTTACTTATAAATTCTTCTAAATAAACTTTCCTTTTGGCAAAGAGAATGGCCATTGTGAATTTGCCACATGTTTATTTCGAACTAGGTACTGCTATCTTGACCTCTCAATACTACAAATGGAAGAAAGGAGCTAACACATACAAGAGAGTATAGTTACAGAGCAGACGAAAAGACCCAGGAATCTTTAGAGTGTACCTATCATATTTAATTCACTTTAAATCTGCAACAACATAATGCTTCCTGTAAAATACTACAGAATGAACAAGCCACTAGGAGCACAAATTTTTAAAACAAAAGCAGAATTTCTAAGAATTTTCCCTAAAACTATTTTCTCAAAAATTAGAAATCTTATAAAATGTCCCTAGCAGAGGTACACAGAAAAAATAAGAATCCATTAGTCAGTTTCACAGGAAAGTACAAACATACCTGCTATAACAATCCTCTCTGGAACCTGCATGGTGACGCTAGCATTTGGGACTCCTTCTTGGAAGCCTGGCTCCAAATCAGGAGGTGGTGGAGCAACTTTTAACTTTTCTGGGACCCTCATCCGCTGGCTGATACCTTCAGTGTATTCCATCTCATACTGAATACGATTTATTTCTGCCATGTCAGCTGTGGGAGAAGGAAATGCTGCCCCACTCATCCTAGAAAAAGAAATTTTTTTTAAAAGCCAGGAATTAGTGATAAGTCATGTCTCCGTCTTCTGAGTGCACTTAGTAGATAAAAAGAGCACAAAAGGAAGAATTCCTAAAAGAACAGTTTAATAATGTGAACATGTGCAATATAAACTATGTCACAAAAAAAATTTTCCTAATAAAAAGCCACTTGACTTGTTATTAGTGAAAACCTCCAGTTTTGGCCCTAATTTGGAAAAAAGAAAGATAAGAACATTATAGAAAGGTACCACCCTCCTCCTCCCCCCGGCAAAGTGCTTTTCTTGCATTAACAAAAAAACATGCGGCTTGATAAATATATAACAAAAATGAAACTACCCCCTCCCCCCCCATCAAAAGAGTTTCCCCACAGAGACAGAAACTGCTAGGCTTTTTTAAAAGATTAAATTGGAAAACTGCTCTCAGACATGCACAATACCCTTAAAAAAAAAAAAACAAAACCCACAGTGGATTATAATTATAAAAGGAGGAATTATTATGAAAGGAGAAAAGCAAAGTTACTCAAAATTTATTTAAAAGGAAAGGTTAAAAAAGCTTGACTCCTAAAAATCATGAAATGCAAATTCAAATCTAGGCCTGCTGAATAAATTCATTTTTGATGTTTATTAAAGCATGTAATATATTGCATACTTTCATGTAGGGAATCTGTGATTAAGAAAATCTTCCAAATTCATACATCTTTTGAGAGTTTATGAGCTTAACAATTTAGATTATATGTTACGTGTAGTAAAAAGTACATAACAGGCTTTCTACAAAAAAGGCAGAACAAAATGGCTTGAGCTCATCCTAAACTGGCAGGATATCCATGCTCATAGGGAGATGCAATTGGGATCAACAAGGATATATTAGGGTGCAAAAAGAATAGCAGCCACCCGCAGGCAGGCAGGCAGGCAGGCAGCTTTAAAGCCAGTGTACCTTCACCCTTCCCACGGCGGCTTAACTTAACAGAACTCCACTAACCTTCCTAGAGGGGTGTCACTGCTCGTTCTTTTACTCATTTTGGCAACTGTATGGGCACCTTTACAAGGACTATTCAAACACTGCTACCCTGCAGCTCAGTTTACTTTATACAATTCCCCTACAGATCTGACTTTTTTTGGGTTTTTTTTTTGAAGTTGTACATAAGAGCACGGACACTGCTTTCCCAGCTGTAAAACAGAAAGAAGAAATCAGTATTTTAGCAATTCATTTCCACAAGCAATCCATGAGTTAGAATAAACATAGCTTAAAGTCTTATTTGGATTCAAACATACTCTGAAGCTTTACCTGAGGGATTTATTCCAAACTTTTAGTTGCACATCTCAGAGATCATAAAGACAATTTTAAGCAAGTTTACTGTTTTGCAAAAAGGAGAAAGAGAAAAAAAAATTATATTTTTTATATATCATGAATTGGGATGTTTCTGAAAGTCCCTTGGGCCCCTCTCAGATAAGATTTGTCTGGCATGTGACAGGTTCCCCACCCCATTTCTTCCTCTCTACCTTTGGCCACCCCTTCTTTGCTCTAGCCTCCCAAATGGGGGGAGCTCTCCTCCCAGTTAGGACAAAGCCCTGACTGTGACTTGTACACTTCATCCCATTTCTTCCTCCAGAGGATCGCTTCACGATCCTTCTCCATACCCAATCCTGGGCTTTTTTCCCCACTGTCTATGTTTAAAAAAAACCTTCAGCAGACCCTGTTCTTATCAAATATCCTATTTTTCACTGGTTTCACTGCCTTACTCTTACAGAATGGCCCATCCTCACTGCTTCCACTCATTCATTTTTCATTCTCTAGTAATCCAGCCTCTGGCTCCAGCATCATTCTGTAATCACCCTTTCAGAGGTGATTAATGCTCAAGTCTTCACTGTCACGGCCAGTGGTTTCCTGCTCAGTCTTAATATTCTTGTTCTCCTCTGTGGTTTTCTATGCTACTAACCTGGACCCTGTCTGGACTCCTTTTTCTGTCTTTTTGATCCCTTAAAAGAATGGTCTCTCTCCAGACAATTCTCTAACCTTTTCCACCTCCTCTGTTATTTTCTTCCCCTTTTATATATTCTCACTTTGTTGACCTTGGTGTTTGCTGAACTCCAGTCTATCGTAGGACCCTCCAGGCCCTCTCTACCTCGACTTCCCGACAGCATTTCAAAATCAGCACATTTACAAGAGAACTCTCCTTCCTTTTTACCACCTTTCCCTGTGTCTGCTGAATATACAAGGAACACTTCTGCACATCAAGGCTTGGAATCCCAACTCTTTTGTGGCCATTGTCTCCCCCTCACAGATTCACTTTTGAACCATGTCAAAGACCCTCTCTTCTCCTGTGTTTGTCCCCTTGTCCTCTGTTCCCAATGAACCACCTTCCATCTGGTCTCCATCATGTTTTTCCTCCTCTCTCTCAAAGTATCCTAACCTTTACTGCTTTCAAGCTCTCTCCCCCTTCTTGTCAAAATAATTCATTGACTCTTGCAGACAAATGCCCAAAGCCTCCGGTTCAGTTCCTCTCACCATGTAAGCTCCCATGCACTTCTGTAGGCTCACTGCACAGCACTTGCCCTTCATTCTACATTTTAACCAAACTGGATGGCTAACTATCCCCTGAACTGGAAGCACCTCTCTGGCCATGATATGTGTCTATCAGCTTTACCCCACAGCCCTTCCACTTTCTCTTCACCTGACCTTTCTTTTTGGTCTTCCTTCAACGATCTGCTGAGGAACCCCTTTTGCTGTCAAGCCTTCCCTAAGGGAGCTACTAGGGCCCCAGGCCATCTTCTTCAGGCCCCTTCTTCCCCTGGACTATCATGATGGACAGGGCCTGTTTCCTTTACCTCTGTGTCCCCAGCACCTAGCACAGGGCCTGGTCCAGATCTATGATTTCATCAGTATAGAGAAGTCTCCACCTACAAACTCCTTCTGCTGATGCAAATTGAATTAACTCAGTCTTAGAGAGTTGCTTGGGATGTTAAGAGGCAGGCAATCTATGGGTCACACAGCTATACGGGAAACACAATGGGTCTCAAGTAAAGTCTTAAAAGTTGCTCCCAAGGTCAGCCCTCTATCCAGTATACCACATCTTATACATTCAGGAAATACTTAACCGATGTGCATGGATTCAAATGATAATTTTTTTGTCCTCAAAATGACTCCATCCACATTAAATTTTCAGGAAATTATTGTTATTGCAGTTTTTGATTTTTTTTTATTAAATTCTTCACAAGTAATGTTTCTCAATGAAGTTTTTCAGCATCTGAAAAATTCTTTACCATTCTCCTATAGAAATATTAGTAAGGCTAAGGAAAATTCATGAGGCAAAAGGTAAAACTTCTTTAAAGAGATTAAATAAGAGTGAGGAAATTAACTGGTTGAAGAGAATTTTAAAAGCATTAAGCACTTTAAAAAAAAGTATTTTACACTGTGTTCTAAAATTGGGCATTCTAAAAAGTGATTAAAATAATCTCTTTAGAATCTTATAAAAAACAGCTAAATGTTATTTTCTGAAGAGTTTTACAAATGAAGGTTAATGACAGTACAACTTGCCAGACCATCTTTTAAATACCTAGAACCGGAAGATGATACAAACATTAAAAACATTCTTGCTTTTAAAATGCTTCTCCATCTCAATCTTTAAGATGCTGCCAAAATCTTAGAAAGAGTGAAGGAGAAAAAAAAAATTCAGCTGTTAAGTTCACCTGATTTTTCTTCTATTTTTCGTTCCCAAAAATGTTCAACATTTCAAGGCTTTGGATCCAGATAGTCCACACTAGAGATGTCAATGGTGTGGCCAGCTGGGTCAAAAGCAACACTACTCAGAGCTGCAGAACTGGATTGCAGTGTAACTGGGAAATATTTAACAAAATAAATAAAAACATAGTATAATATAAATAATACTACTATGTAATTTTCTAAGTCAGTTTGATGCCATGTTCATAAGTACTAAGAAACAGTGATTAAAAGGGAAGATTTTCTTACTCACAAAAGTATTCCAGCTATGGCTTGCTATATGCACTATCTGCTTCTGTGCTTCATATCAAATCCTTGAATTTGTTTCGATTAGATGTGCTGTACTTGTTGCTTTTTTTCCCTTTAAAAAAAAAAAAGCCAAATTTTACATGACATCATGCTATTGATAACCAACCATTTCAATCCAAGGACTGGGGGTGGGGTGGGGGGGGAGGGAGAGAATGGCAGAGGGGGGTGTGAGTCACTGGAGAAAATGAAAAGTTCCAAGTGCTTCATGTCTCAGATTTATCAACAAACAATTTAACAAATACTTAGTAGGTGTCTCTGTGCAAATTGATGTTCTAGAGCTATGAGACCCCTCTCCAACCAACTTATTATTACTTCCCACTTATTATTACAAATGTTCTTTATCTGATAATGAAACACCTCCAAAATGAAGTAAAAGATGAATTCTAAGATTGCTTCTAATATATGGAGAATGGATTTGTAATTTAAGAAAATATGCCAGGTAGAAAAATATAATAGAGGAGACTTAATATTTGTAGGCAAGTGAAACAGTAAAAAAAAATTTTTATTGTTACATTTATTATTTTCAAGGTTGATTCAATGGAATCAAAGTCAAGTTGGAACATTTCAAATGAAGTTTTATAAGAGTCACCATTCAAGTAGATGAAGGCTGATCATTGTTTCGATTGTGCTTTAGCTGGATGGACAGACAGTATAAGGTTTGGGGAAGAGGACTTAGCACTACAAGTGAACATGAGAGCAAGTTGCACTCTATATCTGGCCCTCAAGTTTCCCAAATAGAAAATGTGGGAGGTTATAGTAAATGATCTCCAGAGTTCCTTTCAGCTTTAAATCTTCAATCCTATAATATCTGGCAAACTGTGTCTTGTTTTCCATAATGCCCACTGATTCCTAAGCCCCAAAGCCAATTTTTAAAAAGTGGTTGTTAATGATTAATAAGTCATTAATATAGCACCTGTCTTCCCCATTAGAACATGAATTACTTTTATTTTTTATTTTTTATTTTTTGCTGAGGCAATTGGGGTTAAGTGACTTGCCCAGGGTCACACAACTAGACAGTGTCTGAGACCAGATTTGAACTCAGGTCCTCCTGACTTCAGGGCTGGTGCTCTATCCACTGCGCCACCTAGCTGCCCCATGAATTACTTTAAAGCAAGGATTTTTTGTGTGACCTTGGGCAAGTCACTTCACTACAATTGTCTCAGCAAAAAAAAAAAAAAAAAAAAAAAAAAAAAAAAAAGAGGAGGAGGAGAAGAAAGCAAGAACTTTTTTTGCCTTTCTTTGTAGTCCCAGAACTTAATGAAGTGCCTGGCACATAATAGGAGCTTAATAAACGTTTGACTGAATGACTGACTTTGCAACCATTTCATTTGAATCTTGGCAACCACACATTTTACAGATGAGGAAACTGAGAATCTGAGAATCTGGCCCAGGATCAGTTTGTGTCACAGATAAGATTTGAACTAAAGATTTCCATTCTCCAAAACTAGTACTATCCTATTGTGCTTCATGAGAACATTGATATTCTCTTGGTGAGAGGCAGGTTGATCACAGTGGATAAAAGATTCAGTCTTGTAATTAAGAAACAGTTTTGTCTCTAAGACATACCAAGTGTACAACTATGGAACAATCAACTCAAGCTCTCCATGACCCAGGCTACAAAACAACAATCTCAAGAGAAACAAAATTTCTGGGTTGCCTAAATTGACAAATTTCATGGTAGACACAAGCAGTTTGCTTCTTGTCCATAGAAGTGACATACAAAATTCCTTGAGGACATTTTATGACTGACAAAGGAAGCCAGATGATCAACTCTGCGAGATAACCAAGAGTCCGAGTGTTACATTGTTAGACACAAAATATTAAATGACTCAGAGGAAGGTCTTCATACACTGGGATGGCTCCTATTTGGAAGGACATGGACTAAAAATATACAAAATGAGAAACTTGATCTACATGAGTGGTGTATGTAATTATAATGAACTGATGGCTCATCAATTCACACGATCATTAACAATCATTTTTATACCACTTACTGGATTTTGTTTTAGTAATTAATTTCTATGATCACATTTCAAGGCCCAAGTCAGGAAATAACCTAATTCACTTCAACATATATTTCGGGGGATCCTGCGATCCAAGAGCTAGAGCTAGAAAGGAATTCAGAGGCCTCCTGGTCAACCAATTTACAGATGACATCAAGCCCAGAAAGTTAAGTGACTTGCCTAAATTTATACAGATCCTTGAAGTGGGATTAAACCCCTCTCCCCAGACACATCCCTGAACAAGTTGGGTCATATAGCACTGGGCTAAACTGTGGGTCGTGATCTGAATGGGAGGGTCCCATAGCTGAGTGTGGATGACTTCTTCTGAGTAAAATGCTTGACTTGTATTCCCGTGTTCGATACAGCTACACACTTGGGGTCATGAAATAAATATATCATCATATATAATAATAACATCAGTGGTACCCAAAGCCCCCACCTCACAAAGGGGGTAGAGGGAATCCAATCAGAAATGTAAAGCCCTGCAATCTTCTATATGATGAGAGGATGACTGGAAGAGGCGGAGTCTAGGTGGACTCTGAAATAAGGGAAGGATTTAAGATGATCTGAGTGGGAGGAAATGGAGAACAGTTTGGTCAGGAAGAGAGATGTGGGGCAAAATTGGAAAGGGAGCTTGGGACCGGAGCAGAGATGTGACTGAATGACAAGAAGGTGCTTACACTACAGTCTACAGGTGGTGGAAGGCTACAGAAGTCTCCAGGGTAAAAGAGGTGTTCCCTGAAGCAGGGGGCTTGTCTTTGTTGATCCAGGAACCTATCCTTAGAGCTCAGTAAAGATCAAACTGTAGCTTAATTAATATTCACTGATTAGTAAGTAACCAGACTGATAAGTGATGTGTCTTAGCAATGGAAATGTGGGGATGAAAGGGAAAGAAAATGGAGGCTGGAAAAAGAGGAGGACTTTATAGCAGTTCCACAGTAATTATTTTCCAACAAGCACATCTTTGTTTTTAACAGTATTTTTTTACATTAGAGTTAAAAAACAAAAACTCACATTTGAAAAGATGGTTTTTGAAAGAGTCAAGTTTTCTTTTCTTTTCTTTCTTTCTTTTTTTTTTTTGGCTGAGGAAATTGGGATTAAGTGACTTGCCCAGGATCACACAGGCAGGAAGTGTTAAGTGAGTCTGATTTGAACTCAGGTCCTCCTGACTTCAGGGGCTGGTGCTTTCTCCACTGCAGCACCTAGCTGCCCCTAAGAGTCAATTAGAATTAATTTGAGCTCAAAGAAATTGAAAACAAAAGATATATTTGACTTGACATCTTTACCAAGTTCTAAGAGTAAAAAGGGGGCATTTCTACTCAATTTCAACTCTGCTTTGTCTCAACTGCTCAAATGAAACAAACACAGACCATACATGTTTTTCCTACCATGTTAAATCTTTTACATATAAGGAGAAGAATCTGTTCTGGGAAGGTATGTTGCTTTGGGGAGTACCATCACAAAGTATCTACCTTAGCATGCAGGATGAACTCTGCTCCCATTACCAAGTCTGTGGAGTATGTGCTCGAAATGGGAATAACACAGTTGCTAAAAGCTGTCAAAATACTAAAAAGGGTCATTAAATTACAGGACAAGGTTCTTGTTGAAAGGCCCTGTCCACGTAATCCAATTTAACTTAGAATTTCCTAACTCAGAAGTGAGCAATTTTCAACAAATAGTCAGAAGGTTGAGAAGTCAATCAATAATGGGAAAATATAAGTTAAGACTTTATCTTCTATCATCAAAATCAACTACTATGGCAAAGAACTGGAACCGGGGGTGGCCAGAGGATCGCTGTGAAATGCTACTGGGTTATAAGAAAGACCACCCGGAGAGTTTTACCCAGGGATCCAAGGATGTGCATGAGATGCCAACCAAGAACAGCAACACTGCAGAGTAACGCCGAACTAGGCTGAGGAATGTGATCATTCACATCAAAAACAAGGGCTGGGGAAGGAAAATGCTGTGGCCCTCCAGGCAAAGCACCGGAAAACGAGGGCTTAGTTCCCCATCTACCTCCACATAACACCAGCTTTCGATAACGCGGGGCTGGAAGAGCCGGCTCCTAACTCACAAGCAGCCCCAATAGCCAATTAAAAAGAAAAACAGAGCGCTAAAAGTTCTCAGTTCTCAATGACTCCATCAGAACACCAGAACATTTTCTATCCAGTGGAAAGCACTGACAACATCTCACGTGAATCAAGTACGAGGCTGTCGAGGAGGAGCGGGTAAAGACCTAGTGGAGATAGTTATTTTTCTCGAAGTGAAACTCCAAAAAACTTTTACTTGCTCTTCCCCCTCCTCCAATAGACACCCTCCCTAGGGATCCCGCATGGCGCCGAACTTTCTTGGGGGAAAAGTGAGGCCCCTCCCCAAGTCTGGTTAGTACCTATTCTCAAGTTGTTTACTTCTTTAAGCTGGGTTTAAATGTTCTTTTTCTGGCTTTTCTCAGAGTTCCCGAGCCAAGCACAATGCCTGGCACACCCTAGGCGCTTACTTAATGCTCGTTTACTTAACTAGTTCAAGTTCCCCATCCCCCCAGCAGAAAATAGCTTCGGCTTCCTCCCCTCCCCCAGCTTCCTCATTAATAGCACTCGGCGGAAAATAAAGTCCGGAGGAAGATCGGTGTCAGGGAAAGGATTTTGAGTTCCAGGCTCTGGAATCGAATCCTGACTCTGCCAGTTACCAAGAAAAATGAGAGACCTTCCCAATCCGAAATCCCCGCAGCCTGAGAAGATTCGACTAGAAGCTCCCCGAAAGCAGGAGCTGCGTGGATTGGGTCTGAGCTCCGAGCCCCGCACCTGGAAGGCTCTAAATCAATGTGCTCAACAACTGCTAGAGAAGGATGATTTTCGCTCGCTTTTCCCGCTGTTATAGAGACACCCTCCCCAACCCCCCACTCAAGAAGGGTCACGAGTAAGGTCAGCCCCGCTACCCAAACGGGGACAGGGGAGGGGCTGCGCGCAAGGCCTGGAGATCGAGTTCAAGGTCACTCAGGCCAGGCCAGAGAGCCCCCCGAAGATGGGCCCTTGCTAGGGTCAGTGTGAAACGGGGCCTTGAAGGCCGAGCGAGTCCTTAGGGAGTTTGGGAGAAGGGAAGGCCGTGGTCAGACCCCGCCCTCGGCTCCGAGCCCGCCCCCCACGGGGTTCGAGGCCACCGGGCCCGCAGAGCTGAACTAGGGGGGAGGGGAAGGTGGCGGGGCGGAGACTTACCCCTAGAGCCCCGTTGGTGAAGTCGCCGGCGAGGGCCTTTCGGGCCGGCTCCCCCGGTAGCTCGGGCTGAGCACTCTCAAAGGCCGTTGGCCGGGCGCATGAAGACGCCGGGGACAGGCAGCCGGCTGGACGGCCCCGCAGCGGCTCCGGAGAGAGGGAGAGAACGGCCGGGGCTGGCCCCTTAGAGGAGCCGTAGTCGTCGCCGGGCCTGGTCAGGTGACCCGGAACCGGGCGGAAGTGCGACGGCGCCGGCTCAGCGCAGACGACTGACGTTAGGCCGACATCTTTGTAGCGGGCGATGCGATTCGGCCGCTGACGTCGTGTCTACCTGCGTACGTGCGTCAGCTCGTCGGGAGCCGAGTTGACTCGGGCAATATCAAAGACTGCGGTGTCACGGTGGCTGAAACCGTGAGGCCTTCGTCCTCGCCATGTGAAGCCCGAGTGACTTCCTCAGGCCCCGGACCCTCATATTCCTGGGGCTGTTAACCTTATCCCAACAAGACACCAACAACTGCGCTGGGCCTCGAGTGCCGTCTTTGAAATGGGGATAACCTATACTTCTTCGGCTTGCCTCATTCGGGCGCCAAGTCTACAAGCATTCAGGAAGCGCCTACTGGATGCTTAATCTAAGCATTAATTAAATACCTACTATATGCCAGATTCTGTGCTAAATGCTGGGAACACCAAGAAATGTTCTTAGTGACTTTTTAAAATCTGACGTAGGGATGGGTATAAGTAGCATAGAGTAAATTGGGGATAATTTCAGAGGGAAGGGTTAACATTAAGGAAGATGGCGAAGGGCTTCCTGCAGACCCTGAGGTGGAGGTTTGAATGACATGAGAGTTTAAAATGAAAAATACTCATTTCAAGACAAAAGAAATAAAAGAAAGTTAATGTACAAAGAACAAACAAATCAAAAATGTATTTCATTCATCTGGTCGGTCGGATTCTCATCTAGTAAATAAGGAAATGGAAGCCTGTGAACTACTTTGAGAGGTCTGGTTGTCTTGGGCATTGAGTATGTTACCAAACAACCAGCCTGTGACAAAGGTGGAAATTGAACTCAAGCTTTTCTGGCTTTGAGGTTTCTGTGCCCATTTTCTGAATCCACATCTCAATGATGCTACCAAATTATTATTAATTATAGGGTTGAGCATAGTGCACAATGGAAAGAAGGAACTCTAGTTTTTAGACAAGGTGGAAAAACTGCCCTTCTGGTTATTTCCTGAAATTGGCATTTCATCTATTCGCTTGGAACTGCAGAGACTAAAACGCCCTAAGTCCATTCCTTCCTCGTTTCTGCTGATTAGAATTCCTTGTTTCATCTAAAGCTCAGCTCATGTGCAGTCTCCTATGGGGAACTTTTCCTGAATCCCTTACATAATAATATTCATTCCTGCATAAATTACCTTATTTTATTTTATTTTTTTACTTATCTTTGTAAACATTGTGTTCTCCCAACACACTGTAAACTCCTTGAAGTCAGGGACTGTTTTTCATTTTATCTTGTTATCTTCACCATCTGGCAGAATCTGTCTTGAGTCACTTTATAAATACATATGGAATTGAGAGCAGCTAAATTCTCCTTTTTTATAACCACATTATATTTTGTTTGAATAGTTTGTTAAACAATTTTTGTTCTTGCCTAGTCCAATCTCTGTTTCCTTAATAAAAGCTTATACATTTAATTTTAGCCAAAAATATAATCATGATACATTATGTGTTTTCTTGAAAATACCAATTTTATGTCTTCTAGTCCTTTTAAATAAACCAGATATTCCGGTCATAGGTTCAAACCCAGTATCTCCCAGGTATGAAGATAGATTTGCTTCCAAACATTATAATTTCTAGCTCACCTACATTTTTTAATATTTAAATATCAGTATCCGAGGCCTATTGTTTTATTGTTTTCTCTGTACTGATTTTCTTTTTATTTTATTTATTTTTAATATACATTGCTTCGTGAATCATATTGGAAGAGAAAAATCAGAGCAAAAAAGAAAAAATCTTGGTTGAGAAGAAAAAAAACAAAACAGAAAAAAGAAGTAAACATAGATTGTGCTGATTTACATTCACTCTCCATACTTCTTTTTCTAGATGCAGATGGCATATTCTGTCCAAAGCCTATTGGGATTGTCTTGGATCACTGAATTACTGAGAAGTACCGGTTCTTTCATAGTTGATCATCATACATTCTTGTTGTGTATAATGTATTCCTGGTTCTGCTTGTTTCACTCAGCATCAGTTTTTGTAAATCTTTCCAGGCCTTTCTAAAATCATCTTGTTCATCATTTTTTATAGACTAAGTATTTCATTATTTTCATATGTCACAATTTATTCAGCCATTCTCCAATTTGTTATGGGCCAGAACTTGAAACAAGGTGCTAAATTAGTGAATTGATAGAGACAATGGTTATTTAATATGGTGCTTAACATTTCTCTAGTTCAGTACACGTACTTAGTATTTACTATAGTTCTACAAGATTCACACCTTTGATAAGAGAGCATATGTAAGCTAGGAGCCTCAGCCAGGATTCAGTCAGGGAGATTCAGAAGCCAGAGAAGGCAGGCGGGAGCTCAAGCTCTCGGATCCAAGGCCAGACTGAAAGGCTCTCCAGAATGCTGCCCAGCCCCAGGAAGGAGATAATAAAGGATCTGGACTATAAGAAAGCTAACCGGGCCGCAGGAAAGGAGACAAGACTTGGAAAGAGGCAATAAAGGCTTTGGACTTTAATCCC
The DNA here is from genome assembly GCF_016432865.1 of Antechinus flavipes. Lineage (NCBI taxonomy): Eukaryota > Metazoa > Chordata > Mammalia > Dasyuromorphia > Dasyuridae > Antechinus > Antechinus flavipes. The sequence continues at coordinate 54,783,924 of NC_067400.1, forward strand.
TGGCTGCACTTGTGGTGATTACTGAACTGTAACAAAGGCTGCTCAGAGACCCCAAGAAAACCTCAGCAGAGAATATTACATTTTAGAGAGAATATTACATTTTAGAGAGAATATTACACCAACTGATGGGCATCTACTCATTTTCCAATTCTTTGCTACCACAAAAAAGCTTCTACAAACAATTTTGCACTTGCACATTTTCCCTCTATGATTTCCTTGGGATATAGACCCAGTAATGACACTGCTGGGTCAGAGGGTGTGCAGTTTTATAGTCCTTTGGGCATAGTTCCAGATTCTTCTCCAGAATGGAGAACTCACCAATTTAGGAATTAGGAGTCAGTAAGAAGCAAAAAGAAGAGTATGATGAGAAATGGGCTTCAGATTTTGTACTTAAAAGAGTGTCATAAGCTGGCTAGGTATAAAGGAAGACTATGTTCATGAGTAGCTGAAGTTGAGTGAAGATGGAAGCCATGAACTTCTTGAGTTGAAGAAGGCCATGAACTTGGAACATACTTTCTGGTATAAATTTCATTTTAGTTTAGTTTTTTTTTTTAATTCTAACTTTTGTAAATTGTGTTTTCATTGAATTTCGAAAATAAATTGGAAATGTTTATCCTCTTAAAACAGGCCTCTGGGAAATTTTTTTTTTAACAGATTGCTAAATCCCAATTTGAAACCATAGATCTGAAGAGATTATTTGTGATTCATGTTTAATCTACAGTGCTGTTTTTCTAATAGAAATTGATAATTTTTTTAAAAAGCAGAAGTAATGAAATAATGGAACTGCACTGTCATAAATCCAAAATTTCCTATTTACAAATTATGGAAATGACCTGAGTATATTATGATCAACTTTTTGACTAGGATCCCATTTGCAGTTCAGCTGTGCTCCACTCCACTGTACTGGAAATAGAAAGATTTGGATTCTGGCTTTTGCTACTAATCAGCTGTGGCAATTTACTTACCCTCTCCTAAACTTAATTTCCTCATCCCTAAAGTAAAGAAATTAGTCCATAGATGACTTTGGTAATCTTTTTTGTCTTCAAAATCGGTGACAATAGATTTGTGTTTTTAAAAAAAATTTAATAGTATTTTATTTCTCCAAATCCATACACAGTATTCACTTTTGCAAAACTTTATGTCCCAAATTTTTCTCCCTCTCTCCCTCCCCTCGTTCTTTCTCAAGAAGCAAGCAATCCAATGGAGGTTAAACAGGGGCAATTCTTCTAAACAGTTTCATATTCACCATGTTGTACAAGAAAAATCAAATCAAAAGGGGAAAAAAAACATAAGAAAAAAAATCATGACAACAAAAAAAGGTGAAAATACTATGCTTTGATCCACGTTTAATCTCCATAGTTCTTTTTCTGGATGAAGATGGCACTTTCCGTCAATAGTATTGGAATTGCCATCATTTTGTTGTTGAAAAGAAGTCCATCACAGTTGATCATGTGACAGTAGATTTGTATTTGTAAAACAATCTAGTTTTCAAACTTAGATGTATTTAACTTGAAAATAAAGAGATAATTTTATTTTATATATATGTATATATAAATACTAAGAGCCTTAGTACAGTTTTGTCTTAACAGCTTAATTAGCTTAAAACCAGTAAGATATCGGGAATACCATGTATAAAAAAACGCCCAATATATTTCTGCCAGCGATGTTATCATTTGACATCTCTTTTAAAGGGATGCTTTAATAGTATCAAACAAAATAAGAAAAAGCATTTATTTGTTCTTGGAAAGTTAAAATATACATAGAATTATTAAAAGTTTGACATTTTGTCTTAAATGATATGTTTCTCAGGAGATAAAATGGAAAGAATTAAAGGGCTTGGGGACAAAGTGACTAAATCCTTGATTTCAGGAACTCTCAGATGAGGCAAATCCTTCTACCAATGCAATTAGGCATTTTTCAAGTCACAGTATCTTGCCCTGTAGAGCCCTGAGAGCTAAATGTTTTGCCCTAGGTCTCACAGGCAGCAGGTGACCAAGAAGCATTCTGAAGTCAATTTTTTAAAAATTGGGCTCACGGCTCTCTGTTTTATAGAAACTGTTTTGTTGTTGTCTTTGTTTTTTTTTTTTCCCCCTGGCTTGACCCAGTGAGAGTATGGCACAAATTAGAGACCCTAGTTTGATGAATGAACAGGGCTTCAGGTCCACCAGAACATGGAAGCAGGGATTTATCCAGCTCAAAGAGCTCCTCCCAGGTCTCCAATAGCAAGCTGAGATGAATGTTAAATTTTTTTCTTCTGTCTGTTGAGTTTTTAGATATGACAGTGGATCTAGATAGTACAGCAGAAGACAAAAAAGGTGGAATACGTGGGATTCTTCATGAGACTCAGTGTTTAATTGCTCTTTTGTGGCCATAGCAGATATTAATCATAAGAATGTTTAAACATGCAAAGCATTTGAAGCTCATCCAAATACCAGGCTTTTTATTAAATGGCGTTGCCAGTTAATTTAATAATCTACTTTTTACATATAAAAGAATTTTATAAGACAAACAAGGAAATTGGTCAACAAATGAAAAGAATATAGAATTGTATAAAAAATACATATTTTGAGCAAAATTGGTTAGGTAACTGGTTTTAATTAGTTAGCATCAGCATTTATAGGGATAGTTCATTGCTATCCATTGTCCTCTCCATGGGTTTTTTCATCACCACTTCATATTGCTTCTTCTCTATATCTTCTCATCCTCAATGATTCTTACATCTGTTTGTCCTGAAAAACTTTGCACTATTTTACTATTTCATATATACCATGAAGCACCTAACTGACCTACCTCCTTTCTGGCCAGGGGTAATCTTGATAACTCTCGGGTAGTTGGAAGGGCGAAATAGGAATGTCTAATTAGTTTGTGCTTATATTTAATGGAGTAACTGTTAAAGGGAAGCATATTTTCAAGGGGTGGAGAGAAAATAATCCATTAAAAGCAGTAACTAAAAAATGAGAGTTTTACCTACTTTCAAGGATAATTTGATACATTTATATAGCACTTTATGGCAATAAGGCACTTATTTAGCAAGGGAAATGTTATAATAAGACATGCAATTAGTCAATATGCTTTTAAATTTTAGCTGCCTGGTTCTCTTCTTGAGTTCACTGCTGATAGCAGATGTGAGTGATTTGAATTGACCTCAGGAAACACCTGAGATGGTATAGCAAGTTCAGTAGGTGTGAGTCAAGTTCTACCCAACATACCTTTGCCTATTAAACAATCTGCCAAATGTCCCAGAAAAACCAAGAAGTAACTCTTTCCCTGCAGACTTGAAGAGCATAATACAAGTAAACAAGTCATGGGGACATCTTGAGCCCCCTGTTTTATTTGGGGCATTTAGCTTCATCTCAACCATCATTTATTTGGTACTTTAATTAAACCAACAGTAGTCTAATGACCATAGTAATGTGCTTTGTGAATAATCTACTAGCAGAGCACAGCAATTTCATTCTTAAAAGAAGTTCTTGTGATAGTACAGCTATACTGCTATTTCTCAGATCATAGCTTTAAAAAGTGACTCTTCTCTGCTTAGGTGGCAGTTTTGTTTTCTGCAATTTTGTCAGTCTCTTCTCTTCATGCAGACCTGACAGCGACTTATTATCTTTTCCAGCTCCCCGGCTTTCACAGTGGATGGAGTAGGTTTTCTGGGAGGAAAAAAATTAAAGAGAAAATATTTGTTTAAATTAATATAATTTAGGTCAACAAACATTTAGCTAGTTTAGTGTAAGTGCCTCAGATACAAAGAAAAAAATCTCAAAAATCCTTTTTTCTCAAAGAAATTACAGGTCCTGGCCATAATAAGCATCTTATATATTCTTGTTGACTGACAAACTATCATTATCCTAGAAGAGAGAGTGTTTAGGAAACAGGAGAGAAAAGTTATTGTGTCTAAATCTGCATGAATCTAATTACTCAAAACCAGTAACTCTAAAATGATATTTTAAGAATTTTTTTGTTGTTGTTGTTGTTTTCATCTGAAATAGATTTCTGGGGGAAAAAATCTAAATCAGATTTTTGCAGATTCATTTGTCTATTAGAAGCATTAAGGGACATCTTCTTAAAGGAAACTTGTAATGAAATTTTTTTGTGGTATGGATTTATTTTCATTTATTTGGTTAAAGTTCAAATTTTCATCTACATATGTTATACTTCTTAAAACAATTTGTATTATTTTAAATAGTGACAATTTATATTGTTATTTGTGTTTTGTGAATCCTTAATGTTGCCATGGTGATCTTCCTAATGACTAGAGCAGGATATTTAATATAAATTAGCCTATTTTTAAAAATAAAAAGCCCAAACACCAAAAAGTTTAATAATTTGCTGTCTTAAATTATGATGATTTATATTATTATTCATGTTTTGTGAATCCTTAATGTTGCCATGATGATCCTTCCAACGACTGTAGCAGGATATTTAATATAAATTATCCTATTTTTTTAAATTAAAAAAACCCAAACAACCAGAAAGTTTAATAATTTGCTCAAGCTCAGAAAATGAGTAGAAGATAGGCATTAGAACAAATAAATCTTTGACTTTCCTCATTATTATTTAACTTGTTGACTTATTAGTCAATACCAGGAAATCCTTGATTCAGAAAAGAATAAAAATGTTGATAATAGATTTTTTTCTGGTAGAACAGAGAATAAGTGATCATATCACTGTGAGTATGAATATTTGTGCCCCCTCATCCTATTTAGCAAGCATTAAATGTTTACTCTGTCCCAGGTATTATCCTAAGCTCTGGGAATACTGAGAAAAAAAGTGGATGATAATTGCCCTTAACAACCATATTACACTAATGTGGAAGATCTGTCCATGAACATTTAAGTCAAGAAATAGTGTGTACAGGGTAAATGCAAGAGTTCTGCCAAGGAGAGCACCAGGAAAGGGCTCTTGAAGGAAGTGGTGGAGGGCATTGGAGTTAACCAGGAGTTCTCATAGTCAAAGATGAGGAGAAACAGAATTCCAATGCAAAGGCCTGGATGCGGCAGATGGGAATTAACATTAACTGGACCATAGCGTGTATGGAGGGCAGCTAGCAAAGAGCCAAATGGCGAAGAACTCAGAAACTGGGACATCCTTTGAATGCCAGAGGCAGCAGGAAGCCTTCCGAGTTTGAGGAAGGAGGTGGTCTGGGGAGATGTGTGAAGACCATTGTGGTGGCTGTGTGGATGTTGGTTTGGAGTGGAAAGACTGTTGTCACAATCTCATTAGACACTTCAATATTTGCACAATAAATATTGTAATAACTATTATAATGATCTGGATAAAAAGGGATGAGACTTTGGGAGTAGACAGAAGGAGCTATTTTGAAAAATGTTGTGGAGGTAGAAACAAGTTGATTGCCTCTGAGTAATGTTGCTTCCTTTCAGAAACATTCAGTAAAAAAGGTGATTTAGGATTAATCATAAGCTAAATAACATTTCTAAATCCTAACATTGTTTTGCTTGGAATATCTCTATCCCAGATTTTGAAATCTCATATTCTGGACCACTTCACTTATTGTCTTGATACTTTTTCAGAGATTTCAAATCATTATGTAATGATAATTATAGCTTGCATTTATTCAGAGTTTTAAGGTTTGCTGTAAGGTCTATAAAGTGCTTCACAAGCATTATCCATTTTACTCTCAACCCAAGTCTGGTGTTATTATTGTCCCCATTTTATATAAAGAAGCTGAGGCAGACTTAGGTTCAGTGACTTAAATGTCAGATAATGTCAGAATATATATTTAAACTCTTATTCCAGTTCTAGTTTCTGTCTACTACCTTATAACTTCCTAGTAAATAAATATGTGCATGATATTAAAGATATTTTGTTTAGGAGATTTTTTGCTGACAGCTATGATTACATTATGTACTTAGTAATGGCTCCTGCTACCATTGTTTCTAAAATGCTTAAGTGTGGGTCCTGCCAATCTGAAGGTGGTTTCCGTAACATAAGTAGATTCTTTGCATGGGAGCCAAGTCACATCAAAAAAATTATCCAAAAAGTGTAAACAAAATAAATGTCCACTGAGTGATGAATGGCCAAATCAATTGTGGCACATGTGATGGAATATTACTGTGCTGTAAAGAAATACCAACTAGAATGAATTCAGAGAAGCTTAGAAAGACTTAGGTGAATTGATGCAATTAAGTAAAGCCTATAACTAAGAAATTGGGAAACAACCACCAACCACAAAACAATTGGAAATGAATGTTGCCAAATTACAAAGGACAAGCATGGCCCAAAGAAGAGATATGAAAAAACTCCCTTATATACTCCTTAGCTGATCCATGACGCCCACATGTAGAAAATTGCATGAATTTTCCATTTATTTCCAATACTCTGATCAGTTTTGTTAAAATTTTTTATTTCTTTTTTTTCTTATTTTAAATTTTTTTTTTTTGCTAAATAGAATGGCCCTCCAGCAGAAGTAAAGGGATGAATATATTTAGGTGATATAAAATGATATCCTTAAAATTCATTTTAAAAACAAAAAGAAATGCTGCTCTAGGTAATGTTGGAGTAGTTCTCTTGAGCCTCCAGTCTTTGAATATTTACCTGAACATTCTTGTTGGATTTAATGAAGCCAACCAGAAACTGTAAGAATTTGAATAGTAGTTGCAGGTTCCTCTGCCATGGCATTCTATAAATGGATTGGCACGGAAGTCTTGTAGGCAGGACCCAGGGGATGCTAGTGCTTGCCCAGAGCCTTCCGAGCCTGCGCTTGTGTACTATAAACACAGTGAACACAGGAGTATTAGGAATTTACATTTTCATGTGCCAGACGGATGATGATGTTCAGCTTGTCAGGCTGCTGAAAATAGCACCTGCTATGATTTTGCATCAGCTTTTCTCCTTACCATGACAAAAGAAAATCCTTTCCAAAGAGAAATCCATCCATCAGGACATAAAGGGATGTCCGTGGTTTGACTGTGAACCGCGATGGCCATGGCAGGACCCTCACAGACTGTACATCTGTAGCATGACATAAAATGTGGCAAATACCACTTTCTGATATGAGTCATCCTTAATTGTGTCCTACACAAAACCCTGAAACATTGTTAAGCTAAATTTTCATTATTTTATCAAGAGAAAAAGGAAATAATTTAAGACCTGCTAATATAAGGCTCCAGAGCTCTGCCAGTAATTGGAGCCATATTCATGGGCATCTGTGCTGTTGTCGACAGCCAGTAGGAATAGTCGTTTCGGGAAGCAAAATTGCACACTTCATTGGTATTACAGAACAAGAATGGCATTGTGGTAAAACGTTGTAGGCAGCTACCAAGAGTTCCTGCAAAACATTAGATTGTGGATCTTTACTAGCTGAAAAATAATTGAGTATCTCAACTAGAGTCACTTTAACAAGACAGAAGCTAAAATTCTTGGAAAAAGCGGAATGACAAATTATGAATTCTGTAATTAATAGCATCTCTAAACAGTAATATTGAAAAGCTGTTTATATGACAACTCAATAAAATCATGATGAAGGTTTTTTTTTTTCCTTCAATATGCATTTAGATTACATTAGGACTTTTTTGGAAGATATGTGTAAAGAATCTCCACTAAAATCATGCTCTTCAGAGTATGGAAGTGATCCTGGATTCTCAAACTCTGTACCAGTGCCAGGCCTGGATGACGGGTCTTTCCAAGCTGCAAACTATAGATCTTGTGACAGACTATATATTAGTTGATAGGAATAAGCCTGGCTCAGTTTGGGAGATTGCCCATCATAAGGTTGACCTCCAGCTGATCATTATTTTCAGACACAGAAACTCAGGAAAAGTATCTTTTGCATACTAGAAGAGCTACATCCTACACTTGAACCCATGATGAAATCATGCAACCTTGTAGTATGAGTATAGGTGAAGAATTGCACATGCTCTTGTGTTAACCCCATTCTGAATTATTTTTATGAATATTCATTGTTCTGTAAAAAACAACAAATTTCAGACTTAAAGGCAGGCAGATGTTTCAATTCAATACTATTTGGAATGAGTAGGCTGAATCCTTGGCAGGATTATTCTAACAGTTATTCTGGGATGAAAGTACAGACAGACCAATGCTTTATTTGTTTTTTGAGCTAAAAATAAATATTGAAAGTAAATTTCATAAGAAATTTGGTTGATAATGTAGGATAGGATAGCTGTGTGCAGAGTTTCAATTAAGGTCCAAAGTGGAAAGTTTTAGTAAAGTCAAGTGTTCCTATATTTCAAGAAAATAATAGGTAATATGGAAACCAAAATGTCTTTTTATTGGCTTAAGGGCACCATCATAGTTCTCTAAACTCACATTTTTCATTTTTTCTTTCTCAAAATATATACTATAACTTATCTAATGTGAAGACAGAAAAATAGTCATTTGGAAGAAGATATTTTATTTTACTTCAATATCTGGTTGTCTGTGATTTGCATGATTTTTAATATCCCAGCTTTTGAGGTAGCTACACTTATATGACACCACTTTTTCACTTTTATGAAATAAATTATTTAAATTACACTCAAGACATTACCAAGGTCTTGTCCATAAGCTTGTTCATTTCCCTGCACAAAGAGAAGGGAATAGCCACTATAAAGGGGCATCGTTCCTGTTGGGCATGAAGGAATCTCTGTGGATTGACTGTGACGGGTGAAGATAAAGCCTCTGATGGAGGGCCCAGTTGCAGGTGGTCCAAAGTTTCCAGGTTTTCCTTTTAATCCAGGCAATCCAACTGATCCAGGTGGGCCTTAAAATGATATACTTAAACATTAGAGGAAATAGGAACAAAAATTACCGGAAAGTACATCCCTCATCACTAAATTACAAATTCGTCACTCAAAATTGTGCAATGAAACATTCTTGTAAGTTTATTATGGCTTATTATGGAAATGTTTGTTATGCCTAATAATAATAAGAGGTAACATTTGTATGGGCCAGATACAATGCTAGATACTTGACAATTATCTCTTTTGAGCCTCACAACATTTCTGGGAAGTAGATGCTATTATTATTATCATCATGTTAACATGAAAAAACTAAGGATGCTAAATTTGAACTCAGATCTTCCTAATTGGGCTGCCCCCAATACAATAGGTACTCCAATAAAGAATGAATGAATGAATGATTAAAATAAATGAATCGTGGGCTTTCTTTTGTATGATTTGGCCAAACAGTATCATCTGATGTTTGTTTATCATTATTTGTTTCCATGTGCTATCTCCCCCTAATAATATATTGAAAGAGTGAGAGCCAGGAGTGAAGGAGAGGGCCAGACAGGAAGAGCAACCAGTGGTGCCCTTAGCAAAGTAGTGGAGTTAGGAAGAGAGGAGGATTTCAGGGGATTCAAAATATATTTTAAATATGATTTAAATATTTATTTAAATAATTAATTTATGATTTAAAATACAACCCAGTGTTTGATAAACTAGAGAACATAAATTACTTGGGAAAGAGCTCCTTTTTTTTTTTTTTTTTTTTTTTGCAACTCCTGGCAAAAGTGGAGAGAAGTTTGATGAAAATGAGATTTTGACCAAATTCTTATACTATATGTCACAATGAGTTCAAAATAGAGATATGACCTGAATATTAAAGATCTTGCTTTAAAAAGAGAACCAGATTAGGCACTTTTCATGCTCTGGATAGGGGATAAATTCTTTAATCAAAGTATAGAGGTGGTCTCAAAAAATAAATAATGTTGATTACATGAAATTCAAAAGCTTTTATATGATCAAAATGACAGCAAATTGTGGTACATGAGTAATATATGCTATTACTCTACTGTATATATATATAATTTTATATGTATATATACACACATTTATATCTTTATCTATATAATCAAAGACTGTGTAATTATAATGACTGCTTTTCCCCAGAGAAGAGATAAGAAAATCCAACTCCTTTCCCATCCTTTGCAGAGTTGGCAAATTATGTGTACTATGGAATAATGCTTATACTAGCAGACTTGATTAGGGTTATTAGTTTTGTTGACTTGTTTATTCTCTTTTTCTTCTTTTTAAAAGGAAAAGTGTATCAAGTAGGGAAGGGGGAAGGAAATGTTCTAAAATGAAGGTGATGTAAAAAGTATCTGTTGTATTTTATAGATTTGGGCATTTATGTTAGAAAAAATGTAGATAGCTTTCTTATTTTCTTAGTTTAAAAATTCAATGATATGATAAATGATAGGTTTGAACAACTGATCAATTTCCAACATGGAGGCACTGAATTTTTTCATGCAGCTTTGGCAGCCAGCAATATTTAATTCAAGTTAATCACTCTGAGAAATGGATTTTAAAAGCCAAATAGAATGTGTCAAGCAGTTGGTTTTTGTCCAAATCCAAGATGTCAATAGAGCAACCAAGATGGGTTAAAAGTAGTCATACTTATATAGTATTAAGACATCCCTCCTAAAATATCTATTTCATTCTTTTTATGGCTTTACTGCTAGATTTCCTATCCAGTCACAGATCTATATATTTAAAGGACAGGATTGAATTTTATGAAATTTAAATATCTATTAATGTCCCATCATAGTCCGACTGACTCGTTAGAAGCTGATCTGTTCAAAGTAGCCACAAAGATAAAACCATGCAAATCACTTGGATTCCTCTTGTATCAGAGGCATCTAGGCTATAGAATCCGGAGAATCTGAAATCAAATCTAGCCTCAGGCACTTACTGGCTGTGTGATCCTGGGCAAGGCTTGTAGCTTCTGCTTTCTTCAGTTTCTTCAGCTATAAAATGGGGAATAAAAACAGCACCTATCTTCCAGTGTTGTGAGGCTCCAGTTAGAAAATACTTACAAAATGTTTAGCATAGTGTCTGGCAGGAATAAGTGCTATATATATTTATAAATTCACACACACACATAAATGTGTATATATATATATATATATATATATATATATATATATATATATATATATATATATATATATATATATGCTGAATCCCTGAGCTATATATGGTTGTGGAATAGATCAGAAGACTGTTCTGTCCAGTAACTCCTAGATTTCATTTTTGTTCCTGTTGACCACCTTTCTCTGTGGTTAGCAGTAAAGAGGAAGGATAAATGAAAAAATCCCATATTACCTTAAAGTTACACAGCCTCTGGCTGAAAACAAAATGGCACTTATTTCTCTCAGCAAATGACTCTTTTCAAACTTAATTTTGTTGAGAAAATAAGTAAAGATATGTTTACCAATTTCTCCTTTAGATCCTTTGTTGCCTTTTTCTCCAACTGGGCCAGGGATTCCTGGTTTTCCTGGTTTCCCTGGTTGACCTCTTAGTCCTTGAAGTCCTATTCAGCATCAGACATTGCAATCATTATATTCATATATGTAGAAAAGAAAAACAAAAAATAACAATCTCATTCTCATACAAGGTAAAACAATAATAATAAAAAAAAAAGATGCATTGGATAGAGTGTGAGACCTGATGTCAGGAATCTCACTGAGAGAGAGATTCAAAAAGAGATGAAAGAGGGGGGCAGCTGGGTGGTGCAGTGGATAGGGCCCCAGCCCTGAAGTCAGGAGGATCTAAGTTCAAATATGGTCTCAGACACTTAACACTTCCTGGCTGTGTGGTCCTGGGCAAGTCACTTAACCCCAATTGTCTCAGCAAAAAAAAGAGAGAGAGAGAGAGAGAGAGAAAGAGAGAGATATGAGAGGGAGAAGGGAAGGAGGAGGGGGGAGGAAAGACAGCCTTTAATACTTAGAAATAAATGGCAGAAAAAGTTCTAATTTGCATAGCTAGAGCTCCCTCATTCAGGAGTTGGGCAAAATAATGAAATCAAAAGTACAATCCTTGTTCTTACAAAGTAGGTATTAATTACCTAATATCCCCTTTTAAAGAGACTTCACTGTATTAAGCACCCATCAAAATGATTTATTTTATATCAGGAAAGGTTAGCTTTCAGAGAACTCATAATTGATTATGGATATAGTAATTAAGATAAACATTCAAAACATTTATTTAGAAAATACATACAAATCAATTGATTTTCCTAAGGTTGTATATATTCTGTAATGGTTTGCTGTAGATTCAAGATCTTTTAGCTTCTAGCAAGTTTTCATCAAATTAGATCACTGGGTTTATCATTATAACACTGTCTAAAGTTGTGGTGTTTACTCAAAACAAAAGTTTGCTGTTTTAATGTTGGGAAGCAGAAGAGTAGACATAAAAAGTATAATAGGTTGTAGTTTAAAGTCCGTAGAATCTGAATTTGATTTCTCTGGTATTTATTAGCTTTAGTTAATCATCCAATCTGTCTCACTTCATCTATAAAATGAGAATAATAATACTTGTACTTCCTTACCTACAGGAAGGCTTACCTTACTCAGGGCTATTATGAAGGGAAAATATTCTGCAAAGCTTAAAACACAATCTTATTTATAGATTTAGAACGTTAGATGACTTTCTGGATCATATAGTCAACCTCCTTTATGAGGGAGGCAACTGAAGCCCCCTTCATATGAAATGACATGTCCAAATTACAAAGGCAGAAAGAAAGTAGCAGATTTAAAATTAAAATGTATACTTTGACTAATTCTAGTGTTATTTTCATTTATCAAGTTGTAAATGTCAACAATTATTGTAGAATAACTTCTCCATGACTCAGGTTAATCTAGCTGATTTCCAACCTGGATATCCTGGTGGTCCTTGTGCTCCTGGTACTCCTTGCATTCCTGGGTCTCCAGGTCGACCAGGAGGCCCTGGGCTCCCTGGCAGAGATATAATTTTAATTGTTCCAGGATTTCCGGGTTGACCTATTGATATAAACATAATAAAAAAAGATTTATTACCTTTAATGTGTTCTGAAATCTTCATAAAGAACCAAAAAAAATTTTACCAGGAGGTCCTTTTGGCCCAATTGGCCCTGGAGGTCCAAATGGTCCTGGAGGTCCTAGATTGCCCTTTTCACCTAAAGGAAAAACAAAATTTATAATAATCATTTAGTCATTATACTTTGGGGATAGCTTCACGCCACTTTTACCTTCAGATTGGTGATAAACTTTAAACCAGAGGTTCTCAACTTTTGTGTGATGGCTTTGGACAGTTTGGTGAAGCCTATGAACCCTTCTTTAAATCATATTTTAAATACATAAAATAAAAAACAGGAATTTCAAAGGAAACTATATTGAAATATAGTTAGCAAAATATGGAAAAACCAAATGAGTTCACTGACACAGATCGAGTCCCTGCTCTAAATAGTATAGATTATAGAGATATAGAAGATAATATTAGAACCATTGTTGAGTCTTGTCTGAACTCTTTCTTATTTTTTTGCTTGCTTGTTTTCCTTCTCAAGGTTTTTTTTTTTTCTTTCTAGATCCAATTTTTCTTGTGCAGCAAGATAACTGTATAAATATGTATGCATATATTGGATTTAACATATTTAACATGTATTGGATTACCTGCCACCTAGGGAAGGGGATGGGGGAAAGGAGAGGAAAATTTGGAACAGAAGGTTTTGCAAGGGTCAGTGTTGAAAAAAACTACTCATGCAAATGTTTTGTAAAAAAATTTTACAAAATTTTTAAATTTAAATTTTAAATAAAAAAAAATTTTTTTAAAAAGAGTCTTGCCTAAAGCATCACTACAAAATTAGAGTTGGAGCTGATATGATCTAAACGGTGTCAATCCAGAGAAAACTTTTAATCTTGATATTTGATAAAGATTCCAGTTCTATCATGTCCTGGGCCATATTTTAAATGAATGTACAAAGTGGAGGAGGCAACCAAAACACATTTTGTAGGGCAAGGGTTCTTAATTACTAGTTTTCTGAATTTAGAAAACAATTCAGTTTCATTAATTTTTAGAGTGGAGACATTATGAAACCAAGCCTCATTAGCAGTTAGTTGGAGTATATAGTTATCAATATTCTTAAGATCATTGTTGCAGGCTTATTGAATATAGATATGGCAGGGCATAGTGCCCTTGAGAGTAAATGTAAAAAACCTGTCTGTTTTTTACCTAAACTCACTAAATGGAGAAGTTCCACTTTCATTTCTAGCCTTTGACACAGGTGAAAGGAAGACAAGACAAGAAAGACCTGTGCTTCTCAAAACAGATTAAAGTATAATTGGAATTATTTAACAAACTAAATAAAAACACACTAGACACTTATAACTTTCTAAGTCAATATATAGGTTCAGGGATCCCTATGTATAGCTTAGTGAGCCTCAATTCTGTTTGTTTGACACCAGAAACAGTATACTTAATTTAGGGCATCTAGCTAATGAATGCAGTTTTTAGGAAATAAAAACATGTTATGAGTGAAATAAAGGATAGGACTTGGATCTGTGATTTTGCTGGTATAGAGAATTTTTCAGTGAAGTGACTCCTACCAATAATGGGTGGCACCTTAGTAATTTATAATCTTAGAGAGTTACCCAGATCTATGGTGTCAAATTAAAATAGAATTGGACCAATAATCCATATATATATATATATATATATAAATGCTGCATCTTGACTTAGTTTTAAAATGGAATATTACCTATGTTTTGTTGCAGCTTTATTTTATCAAATATTTCCCAATTACTTTGTAATCTGGTTTGGGCAGTACTGTAGAATACTGTGAATAGCCATGTCTGGCAAACTTGAGACCTATGGCTATGCTCAAAGTCACAAAAGTGAGCTCTGGGTCAGAAAAAGAATCATAACTCAGGCCTTTCTAGCTCTGAACTTAGCTTTCTTGCCACTTTGCCACATGACCTCTGGGATTGGGGGAGACACAAAACACAACACAATAAAAACATAACATTAATAGTGAAGATGAATTGATAATTGCCCGGAGAGTCATCAAGAAAATCACACTGAAAATATTCAGTGTGAAGAAATCTTCTGTCTTTAACTTTTTGAGATTAAAAATTTCCAAGTAAATAATGTAAAATGGTAGTTATATTTTAGGGAACTGAGTAGAAGATCCAATGTCTTATTGCAGGAAGTTTAGGGAAGAGAACAACTATCTTCATTCTCCTAAGTTGGCAGTATTGACCTCAGCAATTCTCTTGGAAAAATTTCCTCATGATTTCTTGCATAGTTAATTGACATTGATAAAATTTTTTAAGGTTTGCAAAGTGCACATAATCTCCCCTAATCCTTACAACATCCCTCACTAAGTTGCTTAATACTTTTAAACTGTGTAATGATAAATAAAAGTAGTATGATCATCTATTCCACAGGTGTGAAAGATGAGATTCACAGAAGTTGTGACATCCACAGTCACATAATTAGCAATTGTCAGAGATGGAATTTGGACATTGGGCCCTTTTGATTGCTACTGTGCAGTCTCAGCAATCCTAAAAGTGGGCACTTGCTATAATTTCTGTAATTTTTTCTAGGGCTTAGAGGGAAGAAGCTGGTGCTAGAAATTCTTTATAAGTAGCTATCTTGCCCCACTAGTCTAGCAAAGCTCTTCAAAACTCTTTAATTCTACTCTGATTTTTGGCTAATTTGCTGCATTAAAGGATCAGTATAAAGATCAGATTGAAAGCAGTGAACTTTCAAAATAGATTAAAGTATCTGAAACCCATTTAATCTGCCTTTCCATGACTTTTTTTTGACTCCATTTCTCCTACATCAAGGCTTTCAAACTGAGGACTTTAGTCATCAAATCACAACTGGGGATTGTGTTTGCTTCCTCCAAAGCAGAGCAGGAGAGCATTTAGACAAGTACCTGTCATGCCAGGAAATCCTTGAAATCCAGGATCACCTTTGGACCCTGGGAAACCTGGGGTACCCGGCATTCCCTATAATTTCAAACAAGAGAATAGCAGAAGAATTACTACATCATAATATTGACTTGAGGTAGATAGTAAGATATACTGAGAAAGTTTGGCAGTGTTGGGGCATAATTTGTCTATTTCAATTTAGTCTCTTAGCTAATCAGACATTTCAGAGACAAGGATCTTTCATCAAGAAAATCATTTTTTGTAATTTCAATATAATAATATAATGTAATATGTTTAATATGATTACAACACAGTATTTCCTGAAGTCTGCTAGATATAAATTTCTTGATGAAGATGAAAGCAGACATTTAAGCAGATTAAAAATCATAATTTGTGTTTGTAGTTATAATAAAGGTGATATAACAGGTGGGATAGACTAATTCCTACCAAGCTGGCATGGGATTAATTTCCTTTAAGTATTTATGGGAGTGGTATCAAGGGAGCAGGAAATATGAAAAACTTAGGATGAAAAGAGAGCTAGAGACATTGACAATTTTCAGAGATGACAGGTGTTAGAATGATCAATGAGTCAATCAACAAGCATTTATTAACCACCTACTATATGTCATATAGTCCCCTATTCCTACTTCTACTCCTAGGGAGCTTATACTGTAAGGTTGCAAAAACAAAGGCCAATATAAGAATATACAGAATAAATACAAATAAATTCAGTTATTTGATACCAGATAGTGAGAGAGAGAGAGCACTAGCAGTTGAGGGCATCACAAAAGGCTTAATGTATTTCTGTCAAAGGCACCACCAAGCATCCCTCCAGCCACCCAGGTTTATAATTGATGTTAAACTTGATGCCTTCACTCCATATAGTCCGTTGCCATATCTAACTGTTTTTTTCTCCATTTCTTTCACATCTAATCCCTTTATTTTACTCACATAGCTTACTTTAGGCCCAAAACACCTCTCACCCAGATTATTACAACAACCACAAAACAGATGAGACTGTGACACTTCCCTACTCAATCCACTCCATTGTTTTCCTGTTGTTCCTGGGACAAAAGAGAATTTCTATTTACTTTTGTGCCAGCCTAGCTTTTCCAGTGTCATTGGATGTTACTACAATTCCTATTCTGTGTTGCAGCCACATTGGACTTTTATTTCTTCTTCACATCTACCATTTCATCTCCTATCTCCATCTTTGGCTGCACCACATGCCTGGAATGCATTCTCCACTTCATAGTTAATCCCTTTATTCCTTGAAGATGCAGCTTAAACATCACTCTCTGCATGAAGCCGTACCTAATTCCTCCCAACTGTTCATACCCCTTTCTAAAAGTGCCTTGTAATTAATTTGCACATATTTGTATATATTCATTTTGTAGGAGCTTGTCTCATTAGACTCCAATCCAATAGATTTTTATTAGGCACCTATTATATGTTAGGATTGTGTTAAGCACTGGGGATACAATTAATAAAATAAAATAAAAATTACTAAAATAAAATAAAAAATTTAATAAAAAAGACAGGCCTTGCCTTTAATGAGCTTCCAATCTAATGGAGGATGGAGAAGGCGAGAAGAGAGAATATATAAAAGGAGGCAGGACAGCAGTGGGGAAAGGGATATCGTTCCCTTATTTGTGACCCATTTCAGTCACATCTGACTCTTTGTGACCCCATTTGGGGTTTCTTGGCAGACACTGGTATTCTTTTGTCATTTTGTTTTTCTGATTATTTTATGGACAAGTAAACAGTTTTAAGTGACTTTTCCCTGGTCACACAGCTAATAAGAGTCTAAGGCTAAATTTAAACTCTATCCATTATACCATCTAGTTGACCCATCTTGTTCCCTAAAACTGAAAAAATCAGATAGTTACTCCAGCAAATGCATAGTGGAGTAACCCCAGAAGTCCAGCTTCTCCCTTCTATAAAGGAAGGCATTGGAAGGAGTTTGGTACTCCATCCCCTAGCCCTCTAGGAAAGACATAGCTAAGTGAGATGCAGTTAGCCAAGGCTTAAGGTAGCAGAATGGTGATGAATCAGAGATCATGTAGGTAACCTGGAAGGAGCATCTTATTCCCTGGAGTTTGGAAAAATCCAACAGGACAGGAGATATAGAGTGAATGCTATCTTATACTTGACAACTAGCACATAATAGGTGCTTTAAAATACTTGTTTTATTGCTGAACTGTATCCTGAAGGAGGAAAGGGCTTCTATGAGGCACAGGAGCAGATGGAGTGAATAATTGGAAAGGAGGATAATGATGGAAAAAGTATGGAATATTCTGTATAAGGACCAGATAGGAGCGTTGCACTGGATTTCAGTGTATAGGAGGGAAAATAATAATGTATAATGAATATGGAAAATAAGTTGGAGCAAAATTAGCTTTAAAAGCTAAACAGAAAGTTTACATTTGATTCTAATGGCAAAAGTCTCAAGTATATGTACTCTAATAGATATTAAATTGCCAAGTTGCTTAGATTGGAACAGAAGTTCCCAAAGGGGCTTTAAATCAAAGTAATAATTATTTGATTTCTTTCATTATATAGCTTAAATTATTTCTGGGAAAAAGCTATTGGTTGGAAATGAGATGAGACTTGAAAAAAAATTGCCAATCAACAATAATTTGAAAAGATTTTTAAAGCTATGTTTGAACCAGGAAGATGCCATTTTCTCAGGACATTGATGAGTTAGAATTACTCAATGCTATTTTGCTTTTTCTCAGTTAAGGAGACTAATCTTTATGTTAGAAAAGATACATCAGTCATGGTTAGGAAACAATGAAATTGTTTGAATTTGAATTGATGAAGAAATAGCAAGAACTTACACAACCAAAAGATTTCATCGAGTTCAGGGCTTAGGACCCATATAACATGTTCCAGATTATGGAATTAACTTTTGATATGACTTAAAGCCTTGTAGGCAATCTTTGAAGGATCATTAAAAAAATGACAGAAATGCCAGAGGACTAGAGTCAAATGTGGTATCGTGGAAGGAAGCTGAAAGATCTAAATTCAAATCTCAGCTTGTCCATTGTGACCTACAAAACATTTAACTTCTTTGGACCTTGGCAACCTTGTATAAAATCAAGGATTTTAACTAAATATAGCTTACAAAATCTCATTCAGTTCAGATTATTATGATCATGTTTAATTTTTAAACATGAAAATGCTGGAAACTACAGAGCAGTGATTTTAATGTTGGTCCTTGATAATTCCAGCATAGATGATTAAATATGATCTTAAAAAAAAAAGAAGTAGTGATAACTAGGAGCCAAGATGAGTTCACTAAGATGATTATCTCTTGTATTAGATTATAAAAATATTCACTAAATTATAAAATTTTTGACTGAAAGAACCACATTGTATTAATCTTTTTTGATCTCCCCTAACACTTAGCATAATGTTAGGCACTTAAAGTTTGTTGAATAAATGAATAAAAACTAATTTCCCTTTCTTTTGTGATAAGATTATTAAGCTAGTGGTAGGAAAGGAGACTTACAAAACAGTGTATCTTTATTTCAATAGAGCACTTGGCAAAATCTTTCATGATATATTTGTTGATAAGATCGAAGAGTATATGCATGACAATGTGATGAAATGTACTAGTATGGCTTCTCTCAGACTTCAGTCTTTTTGATCTTTCAGTAGCACTGAACACTATTTACTACTTTCCTGTTTCAACTCTCCTCTGAGGTTTTTTTTTTTTTTTTTTGGCATTATTTACTTGCTTCTCTGCCTTTTAAGTCAACTTTGCTGGATTTTCCTGTCACACTTACTCACTAATTGTCCAAGCCTGTCCTAAGCTTTCTTTTGTCTCTCTATTCTGTCTTCTCCTTGGTGACTTCATCAGCTTCCATGGGTTCAATGGTCCATCTCTAGATCATTATTTAGATCTGTATTTCTAGCCTCATCTCTTCTGAGCTTTGGTCCCACACTATCAACTGTTTATTGAACATTTTCATTTGAATATTCTCCAGGCATCTCAAATTCACTATGTCCAACATAGATTCATTGTCTCCCCCTATTCCTAAACTCTCCTTTATTATTTCTCTATTATTTTTGCAGGAAACTATTCTTTTTATTTAGGTCTTTAACATCTGTGCTCTTCTCAACACCACTTATTCCAAGAATTTGTCAAATCTTGTCATTTCTTCCTCTACTTCTCTGTTCACACAATTACCAATATAGTTCAGGCCCTTATTGCTTCATACTTGGACTCATGTTTTAGCCTTATATTGGTCTCTTTGGATTAAATCTCTCTCTCCCACAGCTGCTCAAGTGATTTTAGCTCAATATAAAGAAGAACTTTCTAATAATTAGAACTGTTCCAAAGTTTAATTGGGTAATGTAGGAGGGACTGAGCTCTAAAAACTGGAAATGATAATGAAGAGGCTAAAAAAAAAAACTTTTCTGGAAAATTGTACAAAGGATTGCTGTGTTATGCGGGAAGCTAGTGTAAAGTACGTAATCTTTAAGGTGTTTTCATTTCAAATCAACAAACATTTTATAAAGTACTTATTTTTTTGTTAGTGGTTAACGAAGAAAAGTGATAGAAAGCTTGATGATCCCCCAAAAGCCAAATGATCATAAAATAGTTAAATATATTGATAGAAAGACAACCCGTTTTGAAAAACAGAAAAGATCTGCTATGATTTCCATAACAAACTCTTTCTTCCATCAAAAATAGGAGAGCCACTACTTTTAGAATCTGTAATCACAGTATTCAGAATATGTATACGAAAATAGCAATGGTAGTCAGAAAAAATTCAGACAGAACAACCATATTATCTCATATATACACATGGAGGAAATCTGAACTGGAGGCAGTATAATTTTGAGGGATTAAAGGATCTCTTCTTAAGATATCTGAAAGGAAGAAGATGTGAAATATTTTAGGCAAACATTCATGGGAGGAGAGATAAGACACAGACACAAATATGGTTGGTTATTGTCTTTGTATTTGAAGAGGTCCAAAATTACATCACTATGTTGGGGTCTGACTGGCTGATCAGACCAATATGAGCTCAGAAGGCACTGCCACAGGTCAGATTGATGGCCCTATGCAACATTTGAAGTGGAGATGTTTCTAAATTTATGCATCTCTTGTTTCTTTTAAGTTACTGCAATTCTACTTTGCTTATACAGCTCATAGCCTTTTTTGATATGGGCATGCTATGCTGGGTAGTCCAGTGTCTCTCATGTCTCACAATTGAACATTATATATATAACATATCATAATATATTGGATCATATTATCATATATTATAAATAAAAATTATTGTACACAAACATAAGATGTCATGAAATATAAATGTTTGGAAAATATCCAAAGTATTATGAGAAATCTAAAGAGATATTTCTTTCAAATCAGGTGTTCAGGGAAAGCTTTAAGGAGGAAATAGGATAGGTATTGGGGCCTTAAAGGATGAATAATCTTTTTATAGGTAGAGATAGTTAGGAATGGGGGGTATATATGTCAGTTATAAAGGAGAGAAGATCAAATGAAACTCTGGAAAAGAACAAGGCCAGTTCAGAGAATATCAAGTAGTTCATTTTGGCAGAATGATTATAGAATCTGTGAAAAGGAATACTGTTAGGAAACATTTATTAAACACCTACTCTGTACCAAACACTGTCTTAGTCCTGGGGGGACATAGAAAGGTAAAAGGCAATCTCTGGTCTCAAGAAACTCATAATCTAATGAAAAAGACAACATGCAAATGAGAAATCTGCAGTATAATTAGGAAATAATCAGAGCAAAGATACCTTGAAGTCATATATTTAGGAAGTATGAGAGGAAGCATTTGAATTTATATTTTTTCATGGGTCCAGGCATGGGACTCTTTCCACTGCACCACACTGTCTATCCAAACACGGAGAGGTTAATGTTGATAAGAAGATAAAGATTTCCTCTAGAAGGTGGGATTTTTAGCTGGCACTTGAAGGAAGCCTGAAAAGCCAGGAGGATGAATGTACATAGAAGGTGTAAGAAGATGGGAAATATGAGAGGAGGGCTAGATTGTTTTAAACACCAAACAGAGAATTTTGTATTTGGTCTTGGAGGTGATGGAGAACCACTGGAGTTTATTGCAGTTAGGGGCTGGCTTACATGGTTAGACATGGACTTTAGGAAGATCACTATGACAGATGGATGGAGAATGGACTAGAATGAGGAGAGACTCAAGAGCAGAGAGAACAACTAATGACAATGACAGTAGTCCAGGTGTAAGGTGAGGAGGATTTGTACCAAGGCGATAGCAATGTCAGAGAAGAGACGGGGACATATTCAAGACCAGTTGCAAAGGTGGGATTATATCCTTGGCAATGGATTGGATATGGGAGTGAAAGAGACTAAGGAGTCAAGGATAATAGCTAGAGAGGAGGAAGATGGTAAACCTTCAACAGTAATAGGGAAGTTTGGAAGAGGGGGTGATTTTTTGGAGAATGATAATGAGTTCCCTTTTGGAAAAGTTGACTTTAAAACATCAATAGGACATCCAGTTTGAGATGTCTATTAAGGCTGTTGAAGATATGAGCCTGAAGGTTATCAGTGAGATTAGGATGAATAAATAGATTCGACAGTCACCAACATAGAAATGATCATTGAATTCATGAGAGCTATGGAGATCACCAAGTGAAATAGTATATAACCATATTGTGGATTCACTGAGGAGCACCTAAAGATCTTTCCATCAAGGATATTTGTGTAATTTTTCAGAACTTTGTTCATTTGAAAACTATTGCAGCAGAGATGCTAAGTATACATTTAAGTACATTAAAATGGGAAAACTAAAAAAAGGAGGGGACCGAGTAGACTGTTGTAATAGCCCAGGCAACTGGGCAGCATAGAGCGCTGGGTCAGGAAATATTGAGTTCAAATCCAATCTCAGTCACTAGCTGTGTAATTTAAGGCAAGTCATTAAAAAAAAATCTTTTTGCCTTAGTTTCCCCAACTGTTAGGATGGGGATAATAATAGCATTTACCTTGCACAGCTGTTGTGAGGATCAAATGGGATAATACTTGTAAAGCACTAAGCAGTGTCTGGTACATAGTTGGCACTTAATAAATGCCTTGTCCCTCCTCTTCCCTTCCCTTAAGAGAAGGTCTGAACGAAGGTGCTGGTAGTGAAAATAATTAAGGGATTTTTAGGACATAGAACTGATAGGATTTGATAACTGAATGGGGTGAGTGGAAAGAGAAAGAGAGCCAAAGATGATTTTGAGACTTTTGCCCTGTGTAATGCCGAGAACCTTGGTATAAATTAACAAAGATGGGAAAAGTAGGAGGCAATAAATTTTATGGAAAGATGGTGAGTATGGCTTGATATGTATTCAGCTTATGGTATTAGGATCTGAATCCAACTTTTCTTTGATTCGATGAACAGTTTGAGAAATTCCTTTTCTATGGCATAAGGCTCAACAGCAACTACAGATGGTTCTGACATAAATTTTCTTGCTTCAGCAGTTGATTGTAATACTTTTGGGTCCAATATATAAAAAGAACAAAAACCTACAAATTTTTTTCAGCTTACCAGATGCCCGGGGGGTCCAGGGTCTCCTATGATTCCTGGTTGACCAATTGGACCTTGGTTCCCTGGAAAACCTTTTTCTCCTTTTATTCCTAATGTGTATTCACAAGGTGGGCCCGGGGGACCAGGATCTCCTAAATTTACACATAGTCTATCAGTATTGTCAGAAGTCATATTGTTTAGTGATGTCAGTAATAGTGTTAGATCCCTTAAAAGCTAAATTTATTTTTCCCTATAGAAAACTCTTGATGGTTAATATCAAATCCCTCACTCCATTGGTCTTATAGTATAGAAAATCTATATGTTCCATAGTTCATAGTGATTTCCTCATTGTGAATATTCCTTTTACCATTGTAGATGGGAATGTCCCTTTATAACAGAAGAAGTTGTAAATTTTGTTATGGCCAAAAAATAAATGTCACCTTTAGTCTAACCTGGTGATAAAATTCTCTGGTCATCAGACAATAGATATACAGTTTCTAGCTGAATCTATATCTCAAGCCTTTCCAGCTCCTAAGGTTTGCTGACATTTGTACTCCATTGATTCTATCTTCAAGGACCTGGGGTTATTTTCATGACCTTCATGGAAGGAGGACTATATTGTATTAGGACTTTTTATTTTTAAAAATTGCTTTCAGTATTTATTTTCAGAGAGAAAAATGTCAAAGTTAATAGCATATATACTACATTTTTTCATTCAATCTTTTTTTTTTTTTTTCTGCCCATCAGGTAAAATTTAAATACTGTTTTACAAGCTAATTATTTGTTTATAGGAATTAAAATAATCGTATTACACATTTTTTACAATATTGGTGATAAAACAAGATAGTTGTTTTTAATGAAAAATAATTATTGACCATTCATTTATAGTAATATTTTAAAGAGATAATATTCACTATGCATTGGTTGGAATGGCAGGAAAACATTTCTAGTTTTCTATGTTTTTGTTTTCGGGTTTCCATTAGATTTAGCAAATTATGTGAACAGGTATTGAAAACAAATTGATACGAATGATTGATATGTGTAAGTGAGAGGAGAAAGTGTTGTTTAATTTTTAATAATCTCCACATCCTTTTTATGCAGAAGTGATTTAGAGAATTTGTCTGAGGTGATGTAGAATTAGTGATGGTGTAGGTAAGGCACTGGCACTGGGAGAGAGCAGGATCCTAGTCCTTATATGAAAAATTGGAGGAATATAATGTGTTCCCTTTTGGATATGTTGAGTTTAATACTTGGTCTCCAGTATCTATTAGGCTTGTTGGAGAGGTGAACCTGAAGGTCCCCAGAGAGGTGAGAGCTGAATACGTGGATTTGGCAATCAGCAGTATAGAAATGATTTTTGAATTCATCAGAGCTGTTGTAAAATGTATGTAAAATGTATGTAAAATAACATATAACCATATTGTAGAGCTAATGGGTAGCTAAAAGACATTTAAATCAGGGTAGTTATATGTGGTTTTATCCTCAGTAAGAAAACATATGAGAATCTCTGGGATAGACCCATTATCTCAACATTAGATACCATATCTGTGTTTTTTGCCTTCTTTCCCAAATGTTTAGAAGTAAAAAAAAAAATACCTTGAATTCCTCCCAAGCCTGGAGGACCTTGATTTCCTTTTTGGCCTGGAATTAGTGCACCAGGAAAACCTGGTAGGCCTGGTGGGCCTGTCCTGCCAATGGGGCCTATTGGTCCCACATCTCCCATCACACCTTTCACACCATACATGCCAGGTAAACCTGGACTTCCTTCATTTCCTTTGTCTCCTGTAGAGAAGAAGTTTTGATTGATTTTCAGAATGTTCCTCTATTATGACTGCATAAAATTATTTTCATCTACTATCAATAACATAAACAACTACTATAATTAACTACTATCAAGAAGGGATTCAGTTAGTCAATTCATGTATTCTATTTTTGTATTGTACCAGGAGGGGAAAGAAAGGAAGAAGCAGTGATGTGGTTGTAAGGCACAGACTTGGTACCCATCAGCCAGGATCAATTGCTGAGCTTTTCATGGTCACATTTTATATTTATTTATATAATATAAAAAATATATATAAATATATATATAACTTATATATATTTATATATATAACATGATATATTTATATTATATTTCACATTTTTTCTTAACTAAAATGAAGAGGTTGGATTAGGTGATGATTTTATGTTAATGAGCAGCAGTGGACTAAAATGTAACTGCAGCCTCAGAATTCTTCAATGGTTCACACCATTCTGGGGAAGAAACCATATCTTACTAATCTTTGAATCTCCTATGGCATCTGACACAAGCTTATGTTTCATAAATGGATAAGTCAGATGTTTCCTGTACTGATGAAATCATAGGTCTAGAATCCTCTCCCATTTTCTCTACCTTCCAAGAATTTTATCAGGTATATACAATTAGAGGCCATTTTTTTTTTGAAAATATAAGATATGCTATTTAGGTGAGAAGAACTTCCTACCTTCTAAACCAGGAAAGCCTCTTGGACCTGGAAGTGCCCCTAGTAAACCTGGGAAAAAAATGTTTCAATATTAGCATTATGGGTATCCTGTTTATCCATGTGGTTCATTTTACTCTTGCTTCAGAAGAAAATTTAACTGATACATTAATATGTTTCTGTTTCCTTTTTTTGGAGGATTTTTATTGTAAAAATATGAATAATAAAATATTCTTACAATGATTGTATAAAATATGTACGTCTCATTTTGTATCCTAAGTTTATCACATCTCTGTAATGGATAACAAGTTTCACCATTAGTCCTCTGAAATCACAGATAGTCATTGTATTGATCATAATCTGCATAGCTTTCAGAATTGTCTGATTTTTTTTTACAATGTTGTTCTTATTGTATAAATTGTTCCCCTGGTTCTATTAATTTTATTTTTACTCTATAAAAGTCTGCAAAATTATTTATTTTTATAATATTAATGTTAGGTTATAAGTTTTTCCTAATTCTGCTTACTTCATTCTGCATTAGTTCAAGGAAATTTTTCCATGCCTTTTGTAAAAAAATTTTCATTGATAATCTTGTTTTTTATATCATCATAATATTAGATGATTCCTCTTTCCCCCTCCCTGAGAGCCACTCACATGAAAAATAGTGTTTTGTTTTTTAGAGAGGAAAAAAATCACTATAACTGATCTATACATGAAGAAAATCCAAAAAAAAAAAAAATGTTCAGTGTATAATACCTGTGAACCTTCTACCTCCATTAGGGGGTAGGTTAGGGTTGTCTTTTCATGTCTCTCTATTCTGAGTCCTGCTCATTTACTTTTGGTTTTTGGGTGTACCATTGTTCTTTCCATCCATGTCTTTTGGAAATTAATTTTCTCATTTCTCACTTTTCTAAATTTACATAATTGATTAAGCACATAATGTCACTTAAGTTTGAACCAGCGATATATCTGATACTATCCAGAGAGAAAACTATGGAGACTGAATGTTGATCAAAGCACAGTATTTTCACTTTGTTGTTGTTGTTTGCTTATTTTCTTTCTCATGGTTTTTCCCCTTTTGATCTGATTTTTCTTACACATAATGATGAATGTTGAAATGCATTTAGAAAAATTGCACATTTAACCTGTATCAGATTATTTGCTGTCTTGGAGAGGGGGCAGGCAAGAAGGGAAGGAGGAAGAAAAATTTGGAACATAAGGTTTTGCAAAGGTGACTATCGAAAACTATCTTTGCATATATTTGGAAAAATGAAATACTATTGAAAAAATATATCTTATGCTGGCTTCCCTCTAGTATGCAGTACATTGCCTGAAAATTTAAAAATAAGGCAGAATTCTCACTGCTCTCAGAGTAAAGTATCTTACAATGTATAAGCAATTAGCATATATTGGGGTCAAGTTTTTCTCTGGGGGAAGTCTTCAGGCAAATATTATGGTCATAGTTACACTCTTCAGTTTCTTCAGTGTCATCTAATAGTGGGCTAGCATTCAGAAAATTTTCATTCTTAAGAATAGAGGATAAAGGAAATAGAAACCAGAGAACCCCTAAAAAGGAGTTGACAAATGTATAGATTTAGCATTTACTGCCTGTGTCACAAAACACCATGTCTTCTACCTCATAATCTAGAAAAGATACTCAATTTATAGAACTTCTCTCTCAAGAGAGTGTGATGCAGACAATATACTTATTTTTTCTTAGACTCAAAAGCCAGTATCCAGGAGAAGGAGATGGTGAAATGTCTCCAATTCGCTTTTGGGGTCTTAACAAAGACCAGCATCCCAAGCTGAATGCTTTCCCACTATCACTTCCCCAGAATGTTTCCCAAATCATAAGCTCTGAGTTCTTAGAACAGGACAAGATAGATTGGATCTCTCTACAGAACTAGCCGTCTTCTTCATGAATCTCTTTCTCTTGGTATTTTCATATCTATGTACAAGATGACCCCAAGATGGGCAATTTCAGCAGTCAGACTGTGTTCCTTGTGGAATTTTATCTTGATCAGTTTTCTCTGATTCTTATTTTTCACTCAGTAAAGTTTAAACAATTTAAAGAATTGTGCTCCTATCTCCCTTATTGGGCTGGAGAGTGCTCATAACAGAAATTCTCTGGCACTCAAGACATCTAACTGCCCCCAGAACCCCCATGAAGATCCTGGAGAATGCATTCTTTGTAGAAATTATAATTATATTTTATAGACATGGCACATATGGAAAAATCTAAACAGATGGGGAACTTCAGCTTTTCTGAGAGACTTGGAGTGAGATATAGGCTGTGGCTCTTGGGATTCCTTTGAATTTGAGCTTCCCCTATGTCTAGAGCTTCAGGTCATTTTTCTACTTTTCCTTTTCACTAATGAGGTAAGTTCTACATAATACTGTATTAACATCATCAAGCTTTTGACTAAGCAATCACTATGTGACAAGCACCATACTAGATGCTGGGGATACAAAAAAAAAAAAGGAGAAATCGTAGATGCCCTCAAAGAGCTTATATTCTAGAATGAAGTTTTTTAACAGTGAAAATAAGTGGATTCTAGATAATATGGAAGTCATACCTAGTTCTCCTTTTTCTCCTGCTGGACCAGGAAATGCATCCCCACCTTGTTTACCTTTTTCACCCATTGGTCCAGGAGGTCCTGGGGTACCTGGAGGACCTAGAAAAAAAGACAGAACAACCCAAAAGAAAATGTATTTCCTTATTACTCATAAAGGGACAAAATAATTTGAGATTTTTTTTTGGTTTTAAAAGACTAATTATTCAAGCTGCAGTTAAAGTGATACAGTGGATAGAGCACCAGCTTGCATCAAAAGGACCCAAGTTCAAATCTGATCAAGTCACTTATCCATGATTGTCTCAAAAAAAATTCCAATTATTCAGAACCATGACTGTATGAATGTTAATTATGTATTATATGTTATCACTATAAATAAGTGCACATTCCCATGAAAATCTTCATGTTGGAATTTCTAAACTGATAAGGATTTCCTTTAGGTGTCTGTACATTTTTTCCTGAATGTTATACTAAATAATGGATACCACACTCCAAAATTCCAAACCAGAGATGGAGAGTGAACAGCCAAAAGTAGATGAATAGAGATTCTGACTTTAGGGGAGGAAAAGATCACATTTGTATTTAAAGTTTTCTACTTTATGTCAAGGATAGATGACAAAAAAAATGAAAATGAAACCTGGTGGTCCTTTTATTCCTGGAGGACCAGGGAAACCTTTGGCTCCTTTAAATCCCAAATCACCAGTAGGTCCAGGGTTTCCTATAAATAGAATAATTAAGAAAGATTTAATAAAATATACAGATAATGGAGATTTTTTGCTCTTTACCTCAAACCCTTAGGACCCACCTATCCAATTATCCATAATTATATTCTACAACTGGCATTATATTCTTATTCAAAACTGAAGTAGTATCTTTTTTGGAGAGATGCAGTAGCTTTAATTCTTTTCTTTAATATATTTTTAATATTTCCCCAGTTACATTGACAACTTTTTTGCATTTGTTTTCTAAAACTTTGAGTTCCAGATTGTCTCTTATCTCCAGTTCCCATTAAGAAAACACATGTGAAGTTATATAAAACATTTCCATAAAAGTAATGTTGTGAAAGAAAACATAGATATCCATGTCAAGAAAAAATCAAGGAGAGTGAGAGAAAGAAAGAGAGAGAGAGAGAACAAGAGAAAGAGAGAGCGAGAAAAAGAGAATGCTTCAATCTGTATTCAGACACAATCAGTTCTTTCTCTGGGTATGGATGAGAATTTTTCATCATAAGTCCTTCAGAGTAGTCATATCTCATTGTATTGCTAAGAACTGCAAAGTCATTCATAGCTGATCATCTCACAGCATTGCTATTACTTTGTCCACCGTACATTTTGCTTTGCTTGAGTTCATAGAGGATTTTCAAGATTTTTCTGAGAGCATTCTGCTTGTCATTTCCCATCATATTCCATCATAACCATACACTACAATTTATTCAGCCATTCCCCAAATGATGGTCATTCCTTCAGTTTCTAATTTTTTGTCCTGAGAAGAGGGTTGTTATAAATATTTTTGTACATATAGTTCTTTTTCCTTTTTTTTTTTTTTTTAATCTCTTTTGGGATTCATGTCTAGTCGAGGTATTTTTAGGTTGAAGGATATGCATGATTTTATAGCCCTTTGGGCATACTTCATATCTTTGATCATTTATCAGTTGGGGTATGGCTTTTTTTTTTTTTTAATAAATTTGACTTATGTTTGAGAAATAGGATCAGGTTGTATCAATGTACATATCAAAGTCTCTCTTGAAATATTTGGCCTTGAGATTTATTTCCAAGCTGCTAATATCCTATAGCTAATTGATTTATTAATAGCAAGAAGATCTTTTAGGCCACTGGTATCAAACATACCATAGCACCTTTCATTAAAATTATTAGGTTATTACTTTAAATTAATTAAAATCTAACTGGAAAATTATTAAATTATTAATTAGATTAAACTACAACTGGGAAATATATAGCAAAATAAATAAAAATACAACAAAAAAGACATTTAAACTAAAGTCAACATGCAAGCCTGCAGGGATTCTTATGTACCCCTGTTTGTATTTGAGGCCATCTATTCCAATCTCATTTAACAAATGAGGAATATGAGCCAAGGGAATTAATGATGTGCCAAAAGTTTCATATGGAGTGCTACGGGTGGAATTTGAAGCCAGATCATCTGTCTTCAGAGCCAGTGTATTTTCTCCTATGTGAGCCTGTATTCTTTGTTTTTTTTCCCCAATAAGGATTATATATATCTATATGTAATAATGTATATTATAGTAATATATAATGTATATATTATAAATAAGAACAAAGTTAAAATTTGAAATCAAAATTCTGTGCTATCCATAAACAAAGCTAAGTGTTAAACCTGAAACTTAACACACACAAACATGTACATATACACACACATACTTACAAGAGCTATATCATAGGCAGCTATCTTATAGTCCCTTTATGTTTACTCAGTTGGGCAGTGATAGTCCCTGTCCCTATGAAGAAAGGGCTCATGTGTGTGAGGCAACTGGAGTCAATCAATAGATTACGGAAAGGAGAACTTGCCTGGGAAGCACAAGGATATGACCTAAGCTAAAATTCAAGAATGTCAGCAGGATGCCATGAGGAGGTCAACCCAGAAATTCACCAGGTAAATAAATCCAGAAGGATAAGCAATACTTATAAAACATCAGTCCCAAACTGGGATTGGAGAGAAAATTCAGTACAGGTGAGCCAAAGAAAATGTTGTAGAAATAGCAATATTGGACATTATTATCTGAAACAACATCTGTTTATGGGAGGGGCAGCATCCTTTTATAGAGACAACAGCTTATCTGCAACCCCTGCTTTCTCTCATCAACAACTCTGAGAAATGCATTTCCTCTTCCAGAAAGTATTTCCCTCCCTTAACTCAAGAGCCTGGTTTCTGTCCTTGGACAGTATTTTCTAGGCTTCCTTTTTTTTGTTTGTTCACTATTTTTCCTTTTCCCAACATGTAGTATACTGTCTTTCTATACATAGTAAGGACTTAATAAATGTTTGTTGCTTGCCTATTTCCTGCCTCTTTGCCTGATTGGCAAGGAGTCTATAGATATAGTTTGGGCTTGAAGCAGATTCATTTTATGTGGTAGAACATAGGTTGGGTATGTACTAAGAAAATTTATATTAACTGGCAAATTATAAGCCTGTTGCTCATTCCGCCAGTTTATGAGAAGGTATAGGTATTTAGACTTCAAGTAGACAAACAGGTCTGATACCTTATATCCAAAGGTTTTCCAGGGAATA
This sequence comes from Antechinus flavipes, assembly GCF_016432865.1. Classification (NCBI taxonomy): domain Eukaryota; kingdom Metazoa; phylum Chordata; class Mammalia; order Dasyuromorphia; family Dasyuridae; genus Antechinus; species Antechinus flavipes. The sequence continues at coordinate 54,815,397 of NC_067400.1, forward strand.
CAATGGTGTTGAGCATTTTATATTAGTTTGGGGGCAGGGTCTTTTTTTCATATTTAAAAATCATATTTATTATTTATTTTAACATTAATTTTTTTTAAATTTCTAATTAAAAATGTCTAATTCTCTTCCTTCCTTCTGTTCCTTTTCCACCCACTGAAAAGGCAAGCAATATGAAGTTAAACAAAATATATTTCCATATAAACTATGTTGCAAAAAAAAAAAAAAAAAGGAAGAAAAACAAAGCTTCGGTCTGCACTCAGATTTTATCAGCTCTCTCACTAGAGGTAGATAACATTTTTCATCATGAGTCAGAATTGTTTTAAATCATTAGATTGATCAGGAGTAGATAAGTCTTTTGCAGTTGATCATAATTAACAATATTGTTATTATTCTGTACAATGTTCTTCTAGTTCCGCTCACTTCATCTTGCCAACTATTTCTGAAACCATGTAAGGGTGCTCCTCTTGACTCTAGGCCAGTAAGTCATATACTGTGCCATCTAGCTGCCCCCTTCCAGTTTTTAAATTGATTATTCTGTAGCAATATTCTCTATCCTTGACAGAACAGCAGGCAGTGGCTTATTATATTGGTGATAACAACAACAATATAGTTAACATTGTTATATAGTTCTTTTAGGTTTGTGCGATGCATAAACATATTGCCTCATTTGACCCTCACAATAACTTTTTAAGGTAGATGATTATTTTCACCATCATATGCCCAGGGTCACACTAACAAATGTCTAAAGCAGAATTCACGCTCAGGTCTTCTTGAATTAAACCCTTATGTTACCTCACTTTTTATGAGTAAAGGCATCTAGCAAACTTAGAGATAGAGAACATATTGTGGATAAGAAGACTTGTTCCAAGCTCTGACTCAAATGCGTGCCCAAAATACTAGAGAAAAAACAAGTAACTCACTGTGTTGCTAAATGGATCCAGAGAGTTAGGGAGGAGTTAGGTAATAAGGGTGAAAACAGTGTTCCAGAGTTTGAGAGGGAATCAGTATGGAATAGGTCCCCAAAGTACCAAGCAAGGACATGATGTCAGGGAATGACACAGGAATCCAGGGAATGAAAGCTTGTCTCCTGGGCACTTTCCACCTGTTACATAACATCTGCTCCATCTGCAGTTCCACTGGTGTTGCTGTAATTTCAGATGCCACTTCAGAAGTTTTATGCACATCACAGGCTAATCAATTTGAAAACACTTTTGTTGGACATTTCCTTTCTTCTTCAGTACCTTAAAGTTTGATTCAAATTCAACTCATTTCAATTTATTAAGTGCCTATTATGTGTCAGGCATTGGGATAAGAACCAGTTATACAAAGATAAAAATCAATGAAAGGAATACAATTTGAAAATGTATAAGAGAAAGAGAATCCATCTTTAGCTCCTAATTTTAGAGGAAAGAATGTAACTGGTTAACTCTTTATTGAGTATGAAGCTTTCTGAAAACCGTCCAAAGAAATACATAGAGAACAGTGTGAAATGCTATTAAATTTCATTTATTGTTACCTGGAGGGCCATGATTTCCAGAACTTCCCTGGTTTCCTTCAGCTCCAGGAGGTCCTACTGGACCTGGTAGACCTGGTGACCCTCTTCCTCCTTTCTTGCCTAAGGATCCTGGGGGTCCTGGTTCTCCCTGAAAATCAAATTGTTAAATATATAATTGAGACAAACATAATTAAATTAAAATGCTAAACTGTATTGAAAATAAGTCTTTCTTTAAATTAATAAGTAGATACATATACTCCTTTTATAAATTAGTTCTGGATATTTCAAATAGCAGCAGTACAAAATATAGCTAAACAAATATATTTAGTATTTTAACATTTCACAGGAACTTTAGCTTCAGGGAAAAAGCTTATTGTATTGTATCAATTTTATAAGTTCCTCATTCTCAGCCCATAAATCAATTTAAATCAGTGAATGCTTTCTAGACCTAAGAAATACGCCTTTGTTTTCCATCTTTATGGTCCATTAAGATTCTATTTTCTATCCCAATGAGGCTAAGAGTAAGGATATAATTCAGGGATATGGAACTTGCTTCATCCATGATGCTGAATTGCCATGTCACAATGATGCTGTATTTTTTTAAAGTCCTAATTGTAATTTTATCAGTATGGAAACTTCCTTTACTATGTATTGGGCAGGTTGTGACCTGTGTTTGATGGTTTCCTGTTATATCTAGGATCAAATGCCAGCTCCTCTGTGGGGTGTTAAAGCCCATCACCACTGATTCTAGTCTGTCTCTCTAGGATTATCATAAATTGCTCCCCTTCATGCATTCCTTTGGCCTTTACATATGGCATTCCATCTCCTGCTGGCCCGGTATGTCTGTCCCTGGAATGCTCTCTCTCATCTCCCCCTCACAGATTACCTAGTTTCCTTCCTAATTCAGTTCATTGACCACCTTCTTCATGAATTTTTCCTCATCACCTAGCTACTTAATGTCTTCCCTAAATATCTATTTCATGTGTATAATATTATGTATATTACATATATATTATGTATAGAATGTAAGCTGCTTGAGGGAACAAACTTTTCCATTTTTGTCTCTATCATCAGTATCTAAAATGTTGACTTGAGTTTATTTAATACTCTATCTTTAAAAAAAAATACTCTATCTCTAAGTAATTAAAAAAAGCTATTAATGTCATATACAAAGTAAGTAAAATGGTGTCGTGTCTGAGTTTTCACCCACTCTTCTCCTAAAATTCTACATGTAAAAACTCTGAGTGGTGAAAAGTAAAGACTTCGATTGTAAAATTCCAGGAAAGAAATGACATGAAATGTAGAGTAATGGAAAGACCTTCAAGTTTGGAGTCATAATATTTCATCTGGGGTTTCTGTCTTTTGAACAAGTCATTTATCCTCCCCAGGCTTCAGTTTTCTCAAGTATAAAATGAAATGGGGGGAGGAGGCAGCTGGGTGGCACAGTGGATAAAGCACCAGCCCTGAAGTCAGGAGGACCTGAGTTCAAATATGACCTCAGACACTTAATACTTCCTAGCTGTGCGACATGGGCAAATCACTTAACTTCAATTGCAACAGGAAAAAAAAAGGGCTTACACTTTCTAAAGTTCCCTCTAAATCTGTGATCCTATGTTTCTATGCTAGTCTTTCCCCCATTCTTAGTCCTAACTTTGCTGTTGTGGTGTTTCAGAAATTAAAAACAGAGGAGAGCTAGAAAATATGTCTATATAAGAGATGGTGTCCTAATGGATAAAAGAGAAATAAGAGAGAAAATTAAATGGCAGACAGAAATTACTTTGTAAACTTTAAAGTATAGCATAAATGTTAGTTATTAGTATTCAAATTCCATACAGCTATTAAAAATGTAAGTTAAGGTTTTGGTGTGGAGGGGAAGTGTGTGTACGTGATGGAATTTGTTTTCTGAAACTTTGAAATCTAGGAATAATACCAGAATCAGGGAGAAAAATTTTGAGATCCAGTTTGAAAAATGAATTGCAAAGAGGAGCAAAAACCACTACAAGTCTCAAATCAGCTAAAACAAATTCATGTTTATATCTTAGAGATTTTGTTTGTTTCTAATCTGATGGTTGTTTTGAAGTTGCCTAAATTTAGCTATTTTAATCAACTTTTTTTTTTTTTTAAAGTAAAAGGCAATTAAGCAAGTAATTCTATGCTAACTTTGTAGTAGAGACTTGCCCTCACTCACATTGCAGGGACTGTTTAGCACCCAGGAGTGCTAAATGAATGGCATAGAGAATCATACTTGCGTGACAGCTACTGCAGACAGCCTAATTTGTGGAGCTAGAACCAAAAGCTCATTAAAAATCTCATTAACTACCAAATTAAGAAGCCACAACAGCTCCCTTGGCTAAGCAAGCACTTTGTTCTTTTTCATCTGAATAAGACACTGGAAACAGCGGGAAAGACGTACTTATTTCAGTTTCAACTGCCTAGATTGAAACTTGACATTCTTTAATCAACCAGTATTAAAAACATATAAACCGTCATTCTGCCCATAGGCTGAGTGTCCATACCTTTGGCCCTGGAGGTCCCGGCCGTGCGTCCCTTACATAGCCTGGTTCTCCTTTCTCTCCCTTCATGCCCTCAATACCAGGAAGGCCTGGTCTGCCAGTTTCACCTGTGTGACCCACAGTTCCTTTTTTTCCCTTTGGACCTTAAGCAAAGAAACAAATTTCAGATGGTATCCATGAGCAATGGGCTATTTTACTAATTCCATTCCAGACTTGGGAATAGCTATTCATCCCCCAAAATTCTAATGCTCCTGAATTCTGGGACTATTCTGTATTGTAGCAACACGATGAATATTGTCTAGAATTAATAAATATCAATTATCCATCCTTTAGTTATTTTTGTTTTGATGTATGTTTGAATTGTAGTCTCTCTGACTGAAAATACAGATAACTTCAAGATGACTTTCAGATGAAATGAAATTCAGTGAGATTTCTGACCCATCATACTTTGAGGGAACTAGGGGGCTCATTTTGTGACTCACCTGGCATTCCCATGTGCCCCATGCTTCCAGGTCCTCCAGGTGGTCCTGGTTCCCCAGGGTGACCCATGGTGCCAGGATCTCCTCTGAGTCCTTAATTAAGAGTAAATATTCATTCTCTAGAAAATTCACATCATTGCCTAACAAAGCAAAACTTCTTAAACTGGGGGTGGTGATCCTATAGAGGGTTACATAAATGAATGTGGGGCTTGTGAAATTATGATTTTTTTATCTGTAAATGTTTGATTTGCATGCTTATTCTACATACCTATATTCCCAGGGTTGCATAAAAGGGCTAGCAAATGGAAAAAGTTTAAGAAACCCTAGCCAATGGAGGTAGATAAGGAAATGGTCCTCTATAGTTACATCTTTCAAAATAGAATAACTCTGGAACTAATACTAACAGGAACTGAAGACTTTCTGCCATCGTGTACATTTGCCACCATGATCTTCCATTCTTTTGATGTTTTCAAGACAAAATATAATCTTAGAGTTTTGTCATATAACAGTGTCATAGTAAATAAGAATACATGTTGCTATTTATTTTATAGGAAGGTAGGAAGCTACCTTAACTTTTGCAAAACTTAGTGGATATACTTTTTAAAAAAACTTTAATCAAAAGATAAATCTGATAAAACTTGAAATATTACTTAGTACTTTTGGTAGGGAGGAGATTAAATAATCCTATGAAAGTATTAAATTTGTAACCCATTTTCAGTCATTTTAAATGAGAAATTTTGAGTAAGTAGTACAAGTCTTTCTGGAAGTTTAAAACTACAGTATTTTCTATTTCTCCAATTCTAATTCTCCAAATATTTTGGGCTCAACATAGAGTATTTCAAAATTTTCCCTGTGAGGTTAATTTAGAATCTGAATTGCTGATGTGCTAAATCTCTTCCCTTTCATTTTCAACAATAGCATCTTTGGGGTCAGATCTCATAATAGCTCTTGAAGAGATTGAAATCTCTAAAGTAAATTTTCTTAATAGGGGTGTGTGTATGTGTGTTGCATTTTTTTTGACAGTGTTGTGAAGCTTATAGACTCCTTCTCAGGAGTATGTATGCTTATGGACTCCTCAACATAATTTTTTAAATACATAGACATAAATACATAGGATTGCAAAGGAATATTTTTTCAAAAAAGGTTCACAAACAAATGTCTTGCTATAAGAGAATGTGTTCACATTAGAATGGTCTAACAGACTTTGATGCCAGATCTAAATTCTAGGAAGAAACTCTAAAATATATTATTTCTGTAGCTAATCAATATACCTGGTAGCCCTGGCCTTCCAGGCATTCCATCATGGCCTTGGGATCCTGGTACACCTGGAGTGCCTCTCTCTCCTTTCTGGCCAAAGCCTCCCAAAGATCCTAGGGCAAAAATGTAAGATATTAGAAAATGAAAGATAGAGTTTTCTTCAGGTTCATAGCCATTTAATTTTTTTAAATTAATGTAACAGCTCTGCTCATTACTAGTGTGTCCATGACTGAGTCACCCAAACTTTCTTTTCTGAAATTACCTTCATCCATTCTCTGTATTTCAGTTTTAACCAACATAATTGTATCACCTTTATATAGCAGACTCTCCATCTTCATGTGCCAGTGACCCAGAGATTGGAAACCTTAAAATTGACACCCATAACTGTTAATGATTCTGACCCTATAAACTTAAAACAGGAGGAGAATCAGATACATTCACTTTTTTTTTCCTACCAAGAAATTGGCTGCCATTTTATATTTTACTCTTACTTTTCTTCTTTCACTTAGTTTTTCCCATTCCATCAGTTCTGATTTTCTGTCCCATGAGCACATGCCTCTTTTCTTACTTCTGCCTTTCTTTCTTAATTTTATATGAACTTCATTCCTCCATCCTCACAAAGATCATCAGAACCAATGTGACCATGTGCTCATCCAGTATTTTGAAGACCTCAGGGTCAAATCAGGGTCTTATATTTGTGCACATCCCTCATAATGCTTAGCACATAGTATTTGCTAAATAAATATTCTTTCACTAGGAAACAAATGAAACTTCCCAATAAAATAACATTTAAAAATAAATACTACAAAATACCAAGCAGAAACATTTACTGATATGTATGTGCATGTGTAGTTATTTTTATGTCATAAGCCTCAATGAATCTATAATATATAGAAATTCTAAATTTTAAAAATTTATTTAACTGGCATATTATATTCTCATTTCTTCATGATTCAAATTTAAAGAGATTTTAGAGAAACAAATATATTTATATATTAAAATTCTGACAGAAATATAACCAAAGAATTGAATTCAATGCAATGTCAAATTATTTCCTTATACGTACAGTTCATATATATGAGAGTTCTGGGAGTCTAAATGTTAGGCTCACAATATAGCTTAGGTAGCAGTGGAAATGGTATAATGATTTCCTGTAATAAGTCTTATTAAATGCTAACAAAATTACACAAATAATCTATGACAGTAGTAAGTTTGTCTTCCAAAGCAGAGTTAATCAAAGCTGTTACTTGAATAAATCCGTTTAAAACACATTAGATCTTGTTTTTGTAATTAAGTGTGTGTCTTAATTGCATTTTGCAATGTTATTTAAAATAGTAATATTAACAGATTTTAAAAATATGACAAAATAATAGCATTATTTCCTAAGAAATTACTTTTCCAGGAAAACGTGAAATACAACCCAGGATTTTGTAAATCTGAAAATAATGAATTTTCTGGGTTAAAATGAAAATACAAGAGGCTCCTAAAAAAGACCTCTGTTCTCTAACTTTCTTTTATAATCAAAGTACTTCTTTATGGCTACTTTTTCTAAATTCATTCCTGTGTTTTAACAAGAGGATGAGTTTTTCAAAAACTAATAGAAATTTTGTTAGATCTTTACTTCTTAGGGACCATAAATATCAATGGGCTTTTTTATTCCTGCTCAAATCAAGTGAAAACACAACAAGCCTTTATTAAGTGCTTACTGTGTATCAGATAGTATGATAACTGATGGAAATACAAACATAAACAAAAAGACAAATACTTCCTGCCCCTGAGGAATGTACAGTTTCTTGTAGGGAAGACAAAAAAGAAAACACTTTAAAAAAAGGAAAAACTAGGATGGTGAGGAAAGGATGGGGAAAAAAAATCCAGAAGTAATAATTATATCTGGCCTTGGCCTTTCTCCAAATTGCTGTGTCTGAGAGGAAGAGATCAATCAAAGGAAGGCGCTGAAGGATGCTTAAGCATAGTAAAGAAAAAAAAAACTCATATTGCTTTTACATTTAATTTATGTAGAATATTTTGTTTTGACTTTCTGGTTTTCTGGTACACTTGATTAAAGTTTGGTTAAAAAAAAATTAGGCCCTTTTCTAACTTGAGTCAATAATTTTTTCATTCTAAAATGGACTAAATAAAAAATATTAAAATTCCAAATTGAACATATGTGAATTCTAGGTTACTAGGCATATTAGCTAATTGCTAAGTGTATGTAGTAATTGTGCATAACTTTTTAAAATTACAATATGTACACGGTATCTGTCACAGACAAAATTTTGGGGTATACGTAGAGCATAATCCAGTCTCAGTGATCTTTAGGGTTGTATGGAACATTAAAATAAGCTTTTAATTGCAGACTACTTTCTGAGTGTATAACATTTCCTCACCAAAAAAATTTTAGAGAAACCTGCCTTTTTAAAAAATATAATGTTATCTTGGTGATGCTACAAATGCACAGAAACACACATTTAACTATAAAAGATGTTTTAGATGCAAGAACCCTTACCTTCTGGTCCTGGTTCACCTTTCTCTCCTACATCAGCTGATATCATTGACGGTCCTCGATTTCCTTTATTACCTCTTTCCCCTCGTACTCCAGGAAGTCCTTTCTCTCCCTTTCTTCCTGGAATTCCCTGGTTACCTAAAAAAGCATCAGTAAGCATCAATACCTAAAGAGCATCAATAACTTTGGTCTCATTACAAAATCTTGGAAAATATTCAGATGAGTATTTTACCCTAAATAAAAGGCAACTGAAAAGTTATCTGCAACTACTAGCTCATATATCTACATGATTATCATTATAAAATCTTTGTAAGAATTATATATGTAGATATGGATAGTATCACACAACTAATTTGGAGATGTAAAGGATGTATATCTTAACCTGTTTTTTTTTTTTTTTTTTACTTTATTTACTTTTTTACTTTTTATTTCACTCAGTAGAGCAAAAGCTGTGTTGAATTCTCTTTTAAGACAAAATGGCTCATATATACAGCAGCATTGCAGAAAATTCTGCACTGGTTAACCTATATGTAACTGTAAAAGGTGAATTGGTATACAAGATACCAAGATAACTGCCAGTGGATACATGAATAAGGTATAAAGAGTCATATAAACAAATTAAATTATTGATAGGGGAAGACTTCATGACCAAAAAAAATTGTAGATGTGCAAGATCACACAAGATAAAATACACAATTTTGGTTATATAAAATTAAAAAAAAACTTTTGAAAAACCAATATAATATAAACAATATATAAGGGAAATATTTTTTGGGGAAAATCTTGGGAATAGAAAATCTTTGTTAAAAAAAAAAAACTTTGTAAATGTCTCTGATAAAGGTCTGATATCAAAGATATATGAGAAATTAACCCAAATTTTCAAAACTAAATGTAATTTCCCAATTGTTAAATAGTTAGAGGATATTATTAAGCAGTTTTCAAAATAGGAAATCTAAGCTATCAAGAACCATAGAAAAAATGCTTTAAATAACTAATAATTAGAGAGAAGCAAATTAAAAATTTTGAGGTACTCTCTCTCCAGCTATCAAACTGGCAGATGGCAAAAGAAGAAAAGGATAATTGTTGGAGGGATAATGGAAAACAGGTACACTGGTATGCTTTTTTTTTGGTAAGGCAATTAGAAGTCATTGACTTGCTCTAGGTGACACACCTAGTATGTATATGAGGATGGATGGGAATTCAGATCTTCCTAATTCCAGGGCCAGTGCTCTATCCAACTAGTTGCCTTACTGATATGCTTTTCTATGAATTAATACAGCCATTCTAGAAAGCAGTTTGGAACTGCTCTTCACATTGGATGACTTACCTATAACCTCAAAGAAATCAAAGCATAAGGAAAATTATGTATATATGTGGCTATATATGTATATATATATATGTAAAACATACAAATGTGTATACATATTTTAATCTACCTCTTTATCTATCTATTTAACATTTATAGCTATTCTTTTTTGTTTACTAAAAATAGGAAACTAAGGGATGCTCTTCCCTGGGGAATTACCCCATGTATTGGGGAACATATTGTATCATATATCAATTATGTTGTATGTGAATATCTCATACCATAAGAAATTATGAAATGGATAGTTTCCAAGGAAACTGAGCATCCTTTATGAATTGATACAAGACAGGGAACTGAGCTAGGGGAACAGTTTATACAATGGTAACATAGAGAGAAACAATATTTAAAGACTTTAGAACCCTGATCAAAGAAATAATAAGCCTTAAGTCCAGAAGAATGAAGATGAAACATATTGCTCATGTCCTTAGAGAGAGAGGCGATGCACATGAAATGCAATAAAAGCTTATTTTTAGACATGGCTAATGTAGGAATTTGTCTTACTAGAATATATATTTTGAGAATTTTTTTGTGGGGTGGGGCTCAGTGAGAGGTAGGAGTAATAGGAGGGACATAGTAATAAAATATGCGTTTTTTTGGTTAAAATTTAAATAAATAACTTTTTCTTAAAAAAAAGAAAAAGATGAGTTGTTCATATAGTGAGATTATTAAGGCAAGAGATGGATAGTCTTACTGATCCATTATAGTCCCAAGATACTAAAGCATAAGAAGAGGGTAGTTTCTCTATAGAGAATTTAAAAGTCAAAATATTACATGATAAGAAAGCAGTGAAAGATTATGATCTATATCAATGGAGGAACTACTCACACTGATGAACTCTATTGCATTTTATATATACATATACAAACATCAATCTACCAATAATCAAGGAACAGTTGTAAAGCTCAAATTAAAGTGGAATACTAATGGAAATGATAAAAAATTTTTTCAAGTACATTCACAAAAAGTTTTAGGATACAGGATAAATGGTATGGGAAGAGGAGGGAGGCAAAAAATGGGAAACAGAAGAAAAAAGTACAACAAAATACATTATTTTCAGAACTCTTTTCCCCACTGTAGTGAATGTGAATTGGCCTCTCCTAAAGATCCAAACATATTTTGTTAAATGCTGAATATAGATAATGATATATGTGGTGATAGCTGATATTTATATAGTGCTTTAGACTTGACAAGGTGTTCAATAATACAGTTATTATTCTCATTTTATAGCTGAAGAAACTAATAGCTAGCAAGAAACATAACCAGAAATCAAACCCAGGTTTTCTGATTTCACACTGTGTTCTTTCCACTACATTATGTATTCCTTCATCAATATAACTTACCCTTGTGTCCTGGTGTGCCTGGATTCCCAGGAATCCCAGGAGGCCCAATTATTCCAGGATAGCCCATTATTCCAACTTCTCCCTTTTGGCCTGTGGAATTGAAGCAATATAGAGGTGTTCTGGATTATCAACGGAAAGAAAACCACAGAGTTGGGTCAGGTATCTTTCACAATTAACAGTGGGAATATCAGTGAAGGCACCTGAATAGACTTGATCTAAAACAGAAACGGACAAAGGAGTGGAGCCAAAATGATGGATTAGAGATAGGAACCCAACTGAACCTTCCAACATCCCCCTCCAAAAACTTTAAAATAATGCCTCAAATCAAATTTTTGAGCAGAATAATAACAAAAAAAAGGTCAGAGTGAGACATTTTCCAGCCCAAGACAATTTAGGAGAAACCTGTGACACAAATGAAGAAGCAACACTAGCTTTGGAGTGGGCTTTGGAGGTGGTTATGATGGCAAAAGCAGTGGCAGCTTTGGGAATTTTCAACCAAGACAGTAAGGACGTTAGAAAACTAGTCAGAAAGATTATAGGGGAACCTGGCTGGCATTGGGTGCAGCTGGCAGTGATTGGAAGCTATTAGCTTGTAACTGGTTCTTGGTTGCAATTCTAGGATGGAGAGGAGCCCTTGTAGTCAATTATAGGACAACAGGTGCCCTGGTGGTCATTCCAAGCCTAAGAGGAGTCCTAATACTTGTGGGGACCTAGTCACATTTCCAGAGCCAAGAGGAACACTCGCACTTGCAGGTACAGGGGAATAGGCGCTCTTTCTGGGTAAATACTGGAACATAAAACAGAGGAGCAGTGATCATACTTCTCCCCAGTTCACACCACCTTAGATGCACTGAAAACTTGAAGATTTCCAAAATTAACTTTAAAAACAGCAGTGAGAAAAGTCCAGAAGCATGTGCCAGTGCTTCCTCACCTTTTTGAGAGCAGAACCCAACTTTAGCATAAAGTTCAAAGTCAAGAAATAGGCTGAGAAAGGAACAATAAAAAAAAAAGGAACTTGACCATAAAAAAGTTAATATGTGGCAGGGATGACCAATACGCAAACTCAGAAGATGACAACAATGTGAAAATAGTTATAAATAAAGCCTGAAAGGAAGATGCTAATGGACATAAGCCCAACAAAAATTACTAGAAAAGTTAGAGACAAGAGTGGTAGAAGAAAAACTGAAAAAAAGAAATTAGAGTGATGCAAGAAAATTATGAAAAGGAATAGCTAGGTAAAAGAGGTGCAGAAAAGAGTCAAAGGAGAGATTTCTGTAAATAGAAAAAGAAACTTGCTTGTCAAATAGATGATCAATAGAAGGTCCTATTTTCTAACTTTAATACCAAATATATTTTTGGAATTATTAAGAAAGATTGATCCAGGCTTCATAAGAATTGCCATTACTTGATTTTTCTCTAGAGAACAGCAAAATATTTATAGTCTTAGGAAACCAAAGAAAGACAGTCAATAAATGCAAGCTAAAAGTAAATAATCACATATTATTGACATTAACCCTTCTAACAAATAGTTCAGAACAGATGTCTCAAACTGAAAGAAAACTTAATTTGAAAACATTTCAGTACCTGGTGGACCTGGGTGTCCTGGAGCTCCTGGATATCCTGCAGGACCTCTAAGTCCTTTATCCCCTTGATGACCTGGCAGTCCTGGTGGCCCGGGTTCCCCTGGGGATCCTGACCTGTCTAAGCCTGGTATTCCTGGATCCCCTTTAGGACCTTCCAGGCCTCTGTCTCCTTCAAAAACAAAAACAAAAACCAATAACTTCAATTCATATTTCTATAAGATTCAAAAATAGCTTTCCTCAGTAATTAAGATAAATAGCAAGATTGACATTGCAAATGAAGAAACTCAGATCCATTAGTATGAATAAACTCCCCTATGGCCACACAGCTAGCATTAAAACTCAGGTGCCATTATTCTGAATTACACCATGCTGCCTCTGAAAAGCAGCAATAACTTTTCCTTCTTTCCCATTCCCCCAAACCTAATAGAAAAAGGGTAGAGTTGGAGTGACAATAGAAATGGTCATGTAAAATTGGGAACTAGATCAATCAGTAAGCATTTATTAAGCACCAATTACAAACCAAACATTGTGGTAGGTCCTGGGGATACATAGATCAAAATGAACCATTCCTGCCCTCAGAAAGTTGACATTCTCATGGGGAAGGCAGACAAAACCCTTAGTTTTTCTTCAGTATGGTATGAGAGAAAAAAAGCACCAAAGTTCTGGTCCTGCCTCTAGCTAGAAATATGGCACTCAGCAAGTTATTAAAACTATTTACATCTCAATTTCCTTATCTGAGGATTATATTAACTCTACCATCTTTTCAACTGGATTAATTCTCTGGTTATTGAAGAATTGTAACCTCCTTAGCAATCCCTTCTGTATATTAATATGCTTAAATAAACAGGAAGCCATTTTTGCCAAGATGTCCACCACTGTGGTGATGCTGTTATTATTTACAAAGAATCTGTATTTAATGGAGTGGACTGTACAGCTAAATGCAAACTGAGTCCCAGACCCAGATAGTTTCAGTAACTTGCCCAACTAAAGGCAGAGTCACAGATGAAAAACTCAGGAAAAGAAAATTCAGGCTCCCCATTATTTGCAATAACTTTAATTTTTGCATATCGACAGAAGATATCCATTTATTTTAAATACTAACATAACTTTCCTATTTTAGCTTCCATTGTTTCTTAATTTTAGTGTTTGATGTAGTAAACCCACCTTGTGGTCCTTTTAGTCCATTTAAACCTGGAAGTCCCTGGGTTCCCTTTGCACCTGGAAAACAGATTCCTGGAATTCCATTATACCCTGGAGGTCCAGGAAAACCAGGCTCTCCTGGAAAAGAGAAATGGATGAACATAATCACATGAGTTTGAAAGAGACATTATAATAATTCAAATAGATCTGAGATCTCATTAATGTGTATACTCTTACTGATACTCAAAGGATTTTAAGATTTAATCGATACTCCCTCTACTGATAGAGTTCACAACCCATCGATATAACTCCTCAGGCCGTAACAGATAAGATTTTCCTTTATTTGTAGCTCATTCCTGTTACCATTGTAAATAACAAGGCAATTACCTGGTGATCCATTAAGTCCTTTATTTCCTGGGGGCCCTGGAAGGCCTGGAGGTCCAGGGAGCCCATTTTCTCCATTTTCCCCCAAATTTCCTTTTTCTCCTTGAAAACCAGTGATTCCTGGTTTTCCAGGCATTGCTGTACCTGGGTCTCCCTAAATCAAAAAGAAATAATATACAATGAATAGGATTAAGAGCTAGTAGAAACTTTAAGAAACTGAAGAACAAGATGTGGTGGTGGTATGGATCAGAATACCAATAATTATCTTTGAACTAGTCCCCTAATTGGGATTCAGATTCCTATCTGTAGATGAGGGCATTGGATTCGATATCGATGAATGAATGGATGAACAACATTTAATATGGCTTTGCTAAATGCCAGACATCAATGCTGAGCATGAAGGGCATAAATATAAAAATACATATATACATAATACACACATATATAAAACAACTTCCAGAAGCTTATATATTGGGAGAGATAGTATATATAGGGAAGTAGTGGTCAGGTCTGAGTCTTTTGATTTAGAGAGAGAGAAATAGCATTTGGAGCTATGGGCAATAGGTTGTTCCTGTGTCCATGAAGTATTGATTCAATTAAATATTAATAATAATTTAAAATTAAGCTAAGCAAGCATTTTAAAGAAGCTAAGAAATATAACTCAAAACAGTATCCTGCAGATAAACAGGCATATTTAGGATAAACAGATTGTTTTTTAAAAGGAATTAAAATGAATCCCTGTAATTAGATGTTCTAAGGAAATTTGAGTTTTCTTTTTCTTTCTGCAAGTAAAAATGTTTAACAACTTTACTTTTTTCTCTCTAATTTTATCTATGTCATTCAAAGGAGTAGCTAGATGGTACCATAATGTACAGAGTACCAGGCCTGGAATCAGGAGACTCATCTAAGTGAGTTCAAATTTGGCCTCGGACACTGATTAGCTGTGTGACTTTGGGCAAGTCATTTAATTTTGTTTGCCTCAGTTTCTTCATCTGTCAAATGAGCTGAAGAAGGAAATGGCAAATACTACAGTAATTCTGCCAAGAAAATCCCAGAGGGGATCATAAAGAATTGGACCCAACTGAAATGATTGGATAACAGATGACATGCCATCCAAAATATTTGCTCAGTGATGTGTTTTGCAAAAATGAGGAATTTTTAATGCTTAAGAAATAACCTCCTGGGAGTAATCAACAAAGATACCAACAATTTTTGCCTCTCTCTCTCTCTTTTTTTTTTCCATTTTCAATTTGATATGAGGCAATTGGGGTTAAGTATTAATACGTGTCATGGTATCTGAGATCACATTTGAAGTCAGGATCTCCTAACTCTAGGGCCAGTGCTCTATCAACTGTGCTATCTAGTTACCTCTTGCCTTTCTTTTCTAAGATTGATAAAATTTTTTTTAAAGGTTTTCTTGAACCCAGAGATATACCTAACCTGCACCCTGATTAAACTGAGTTTGTGATTCCCTCAAACCTTTGCTCCTGGTAGTCCTGGTAGTCCAGGTGACCCAGGGTTCCCCATTTCTCCTGGACAGCCTGGTGATCCTTTGGCTCCTGGATCACCTCTGTCTCCTATAAAACAAGCAGAAAAATCACAAGAATACTTTTGTTGAAAGAAACTTTTACATTGTTTCTATAATTTAGATGACTGAAAAACTTAAGAGCTAAATAAGTAAGTTTATATTTTTCCAACCCTTTGGATTAACTTAAACTGGTTCCCCTTGGGAGGAAAAACCATCACAAATAATGTTCTATTTTTTAAGTAGAATTACTATTTTGATGCAGCAGTTTCTCAAATTAATGCTTTGGGTTCAAAATTGATTCAGCTTCAGTCAATTTAGGGTTCATATTTAGTTCAAATTCCTGGAGAAAGGTGGACTTAATGAGGAGTTCTTGAGTCATGCTGTAATCTTACTATCTTCTACAATTATCAGAACACTTTGTAATTTTTATGTAGGGAAAACAATGATTTGGTGCCTACAGGAAGACAGGACCAAAATTTATGTTTTATTCAGTCTGGCAGTCTTACTAAAAGAATCACTTGCAGCGAATTGTATAGATTCAAGCTAGTGATCAGTGGTATCATAGAAACTGAAAGGAATTTATACACCTCAAGTTAAATAATAGACTGAAGTCAGGGAATTGTAGCTCAGGCAGAAGCCAAAGAGCTCAAATGTTGGCTGGTAGGGCATAGTGGATCTGATTCACAAGAGAGCTGAAATAGCCCTGGAGCTATGCACTAAAAGAACTGACATCCTCCCACATTTACACATCCCTTTGAGGTGAGAAGTCAAAGGTAATTTTAGTTCATCAGAAAATCAGCATATGACCAGAGCAGAGAGAAGTTGCAATTGAGAGGAGGACCAGAAAAAAATCACGTAGAGTACAGATTGTATTTCTTTGCTATAGTTAAAAGCAGATCCCAGAAGTATACCAGGAGGGAAGTACACCCTAAAGATGGCAAGATTATAAGCTGCTCAAAAGTCTTGTTCCAAAGACCAAATCTTTACAATATCTAACTGGGTAAGCAGATAAGCTCATGACTTAAATGTCCATTCATTAGAACACTGATGAGAAAGACATGGATAGAAAACTGGGGCAGAATTTTAGTTCAGAAACCAGTGGGAAGGGGTATAAGAGCTTCAAATCAAGGCAATTTACTGGAGCCATACTGAAGGTGGAGGTGAACTGAACATCACATATAGCTTCAATTTCACTACTTTAGTGAACTAGAATAAGAATTCTCACAATTGGGAAGTGTTCCTTTATGACCAATATTTACAATATAAAACTATAAGAACAAATCAAGTCACACAGGAGAGCTGTCAGATCCTATTAACAGTCTATTTGGAGTATATCTGGCAGAATTGGAGCTGATACTTCTTAGATATTATTTTAGAACAGCATGACTTGAAATTCCCCTGATTTCTTGGAATGGACCCTATAATTGCTGTTTGAAAGCAAGGCATTCATCACCTGCATTTCTTCTGGGGTGTTTACTGTGAGATGAGAATAAGAAAAATCCTCTTAAATTAAATAACTTCTCTATGTCCCAGACAACTGGAGGAGTGGTAGTGCTTTACTTTTTATATACTAAAAATCATGCATTACCTTTTTCACTTTTTTTTGTTTTCTTTCTTATAGTTTTCCCTTTTACTCTGATTTTTCTTCTAAATATGACTAATATGGAATTATGTTTAAAATGATTGTACATATATAACCTATATCAGATTGCTTGCTGTCTTGGTGAGAGGGAAGATGAGGGAGGAAGAAAAAATTTGGAACTCAAAATCACACAAAAATGAATGTTGAAAACTATCTTTAAGGTAATTGGAAAATAAAATACTATTTGGAAGTAAAAGAAATACTTGACAAATAAAAACCAAATTCATTAAAAAAAAGAATATGCATATTCAAAAAAATCATGCATATAGCACTCAGTTTTTTGTTACTTTTGTGACTCTTTTATTTTTTCTTTTTCTTTTTTTTCTTTTTTGTGGTATATGAATGTTATGGAATATTAGCTTTTGTGACTTTCAATTAGATTCTTAAACAAGTGAAAACTTATACAAAGGGAAATCCATGAAGATATATGGGATAGTCTGGGCTAGATAAAGCTAAGAATAGAATAATGATGTTAAATGCCATATTCTGTGAAATGGATCCCTCTAGAGCCTGGTGTGAACCTGAGACAGTGTAAGGACTCACATGGGAGGCATAGTCAATAGATTTTTTTCAGTTGTCAGTCGTACTATGTAGACCTCAAAATCAACTAATACTGTGAATTATTTTATTAGGGGAAAAATAATAATTTTTAACTGAAATTTAGCATTTACCCTTATATCCAGGAGGCCCAGGAACTCCAATTCCTGGGAATCCTGCTTCACCATCAGACCCAGGAGGACCTGGATTACCACTTGGTCCCTTGGATCCTGGATTTCCTAAAAGAAGACAATAAAAAAAAGTCAGCTTTGTTTTATCAACTTTCTGTCAAATTTACCACCAGATTCTCAGGTTATAATTCAGAGCCATTTTGGGTTCTCCATTCTCTCTCACTCATATCTCTTATCAGTTGCCAAATCTTGCCATTTCTACTCTATAGAATCTTTCTTGTCTGACCCCTTCTTTCTATTCACATTTCTGTTCCACCTAGGTTCAGTCCCTCATCACCTCTCAACTAGGGTATTCCAATAGCCTCCTAACTGGTCTTCCTCATTAAAATTGATCTTTACACCAGAAAGCACCAACCAAAGTAATTTTTCTTAAGTATAGTTCTGATCATGTTACTCCACTACTCAATCATCTCCAGTGAATTCTCGGTCCCTATAGGATAAAATATAAACTCAAATATTTAACTTTTAAAGCCCTTCACCATTTGGCCCCAAGATATCACTTTTGCACCACTATAGATTACATTCCCTCCTATATTCTTCAAAGCTCCTACTGTTCCTTATACATGCCATCCCATATTGTTTCTGAATATTTGTGCTGTTCATCCCCATGCCTATGATATACTTAGTTGTCACCTCATTTAATTCTTCTCTTCCCCATTGCATTTTTAGTGCCCACCCTAACTGCTTTATGTGTATATGTATACACTCACATATATGCATATGCATATCTGTAAATTTTGCATGTATTTATATTTTCTCCTAATTCTTCATATATACATATGTATATCATACACACACACACACACACACACACACACACACACACATACACACATTACTTTTTCTGTTAGAGTGTAAGTTCCTTGAGAGTAGGGACTATTTTATTCTATATACATGTATCCCCAGTGCTGGACACCAAATAGATGTTTATTAATGTTTGTTAACGTATTTGAATGATCAGTATGTTTTTGTGACAAAATTAAATTAATACAATAACCAATTATCTTCCGATTCTTGCCAGAGGACTTACCATTAAAATCTGCATATATATTATTTCTTTTCCTCCCTTTCTCTCTCTTCAAAACTATGTGTGTGTGTGTGTATATGTATACAGGGTGTTTTAAAAGTGAACCTCTGTGGAACAACTGTCTTAGAAAGAAATATATATATGAAAGAAATTTTATGTATATAATTTATATATAACAATTTTAATATATAAGTTTATTCTATAACTATGATTAAAACAGGCCTAATTTATATATAATATACAACATATTAGAATTTGTACAGAAATTTCTATATATCTAATATAATATCTTTATAATTTTATAATATTAATAAATATACTACTTAAGTATAACATAATTTATGTATGTAATTTCTCTCTTGTATGTATGTAGCTCTCTAGCCTATCTGTATTTCTTCCTAATATAGAGATTATGTAAAGGTTCAAATTTCTGGCTTAAAAATACATACATACATATATATATATATATGTATATTTGTGTGCATGTGTAAATATATGTACATATAAATATAAACATATCTATATATACATATATAAATATAGAAAAGTCTTAATGAAAGTTTAGGCTATTAAAGCTTTTTTATTGAAGTTTAATTTTACTAAACTCTTAGAGCTTAAAACTGCACTAGGACTTTTGGAAAACCCTATAACAAACAGACACCACCTTAAATCTATAAAGATAGACTTTATATACATATATGTATATGTATATATATGCATATATATGTGTGTATGCATATCCACATCCATATGTGTTTTATATCTTATATATATATCTTATATCTTATATATCTGTATATATAACTTATATGTATGTGCATATGCTTATAAACTTTTAAAACCAGTATTTGATGTGTATATATGTATGTGTGCATGTTTTTAAAGCTAGTATTTTGAATGTATATAGAATCTCCATCTTAGGAAAAAAGAACTTTAGAACATCATCTTAAAGAAAGCTCAGTTTACTAATGTGGCAAGCAAGGCTCAAAGTTACACTTTTTTTTAACTTTATAATTCCCTGATCACCTCTTAGAGAGTATTCTTCTTCCTGGGACCCTCTGAAGTGATTTTAACTATCTTAGAGTATTTACTGTGGTTAATGCAATAGAATGAGCTCAGCAGTCATGAACATTAATGGGAAGAGTAGTTATGGTCATTTCAGAGGACAGATAATAAATCCCTTTTCTTCTCATGTTCTTTTTTAAACTGGAAAATGATGTTTCATAAATTGGATTTCACTAGGTTTTATTACTAAACTTTCCTCATTGAGGAATTCAGAATTTACTATAATCCTTTATATTTTACTTGAAAGAAGAAATACTTACCAGTTGTACCTGGGAGGCCAGGTAGCCCTGGCAATCCGGGAGGTCCTGGAGGGCCAGGTACTGGTTCTGCTAGACCTGGTTCTCCTTTGGGACCTTAAAAAAAAGATATGGTAGTAAAATTAGTATATGTATGTTTCCTTGGTAATTAGGAAAATTATCATTATAAGCAATTCAGAAATGTATACAGAGAGAAAGTAAACATAAATTCTCCTCACAGGTCTTGGAGTTAATAGGTTAATGGCCCCTTAGGAAACAGGACTCTGATTATAACTAAATATGGAATTTACAGATCTTATGAAATACCTTTTATATTTTGAGAGCAGGTAATGTAGAATTAATCTTAATCTTTAATGAAAGACTTTTTATTTTTTAAGGGGCAGATTGTTTATAGAGAATTATTCAATTACATTTGGTTCTATGCCAAAACATACTAAGTACCATTCCTTGTACATAGTAGCTACTTTGTTGAATTAAAGCACCTACCATATTCTTAGAATATAATTAGCAAATTACATTAGCTAGATACTAAAACTATTTCACATGCCAGCAGCAAAACTTGACTAAAAATGTGATGTAAGAGTAAAGAATCTAGATTGTAAAATATCTTAGGAAAATAGAATATCCCATGAACAATTTACATTTAGAAATGGGATTTTTTTTTTCCTGAGGCAATTGGGCTTATGTAACTTGCCCAAGATCACAGAAAGAGGATTTTCTATACTAGAATAAAATACTGGTTTCCCATTTCTACTCTTTTATCTCAAGAAAAAAGGTAAAAAAATGCCCATGGCATTATTATCTAATGGGACCCCAGTGACCATCTAGTCCAGCCATATAAGAACAAGAATGTCATCTATCACCTTCTCAATATGTGTCATCTAGTCTCCACTTGAAAGAGAAATAGGAGAAATCTACCAATTCTGGAGAAAATTCATCTTAATTGTTAGGCTGATTTTCCTTCCACATTTATCTTTTTACAATTTCTATCCAAAACTAAGGCAGGCTGTGGCAAAATGTGGTAGAGTCCTGTACTTGGGGTCAGGAAGACCAGACTTGAATTACAATACTACCTCAGACACTAGTCAAGTTACTTAACCCTTCTTTTCTTTTACAATAATCTGATATATTTTAACTATTTTTTCACCCCTGGATTATCTCTCCAAATTTCTGCAAATTCCATGCTTGATCTTAATTAGAAATCATCAAGTGTGGCTCAATGGAGAGAGTATTAGGACCCGGAGTCAGGAAGATCTGAATTCAAATTCTGATCCAGACACTTATTTATTGTGTGACCTCTCTCAATCTTAGTTCCCTCATCTATAAAATGGGAGATAATAATAGCATCTACATCACAGACTTGTAAGGGCCAAATGACATAATAAATGTAAAATTCCTTGCAAATTTTAGAACTTTATATTAATGCTAGCTATTACTATTGCTCTACTTGGTAGAACTAGAAATTTACTATACATGAAAATATATTGGACTGGAAATAAACTAACCAACCATCATTTCCAGGTGATCCAGGAAATCCGGGTACACCTGCAGCTCCCTTTGGTCCAGGTTGTCCTGGTGGTCCATAGTTGGATGGTCCAGCTGGTCCCATGGGTCCTGGGTACCCAGGGTCACCAGGATTTCCTGGAAAACCTTTATCCCCCTTTTCACCATTCACAGCCTATGGGAAGAAAATATAACTGGTTGGCATTTAATATTTTGATTTTTTTCAGATACAATTGAAGTACCCTTTGTGCCTCTGGCCTCTCCATTTCATTGAATGACTCCTCCTTGAACTGTCTTTTAAGGCAGTACCCACGCCTGCCCTGTCTCATTGCTCTCCAAGCTGCCCTCTGGAGTTCTTCTCCTATGCTCCTTCCCTAGATACCTTGAACCCTATCTCCCACCTTTTCAACTTCTTTCAACTTTGTTTTGGGTGTTTTCTTCCTTATTAGAATAGAAGTTCCTTGAGGGCAGGCACTATCTAGCTTTCTATTTGCTTTTTATTGTTAGAACTTAGCAGTTAGTTTCTGACACATGGTAAGAATGTAATAGATGCTTATTGACTATTTGCTATAAATACCAATGTGTAACAAAATCTACAGAATGTTATCTTTATGATAGTTAAACTTTTGATAATGTCAAATTTATAATATTTATCATCAAATGTACAAGTTTACTTTACTATTTATCAGTGTAGTTACTCACTTCACTGGTATCAATCATAACCTTTCCTTGATTTAGTATATGGTTTCATGATTTGCTGTGGTCAAAAAATTTCATCACCTGGAAGCCAACCTTCTGGTGATTTAAGTTGCCATACTTAGTTTATTTCTTAGATCTTCATCTTTTGATTATTAATCCTTAGCTGAGCTTTTACTTAAAGCATGGTAAGAATTGATACTTTATCTTCCACTGATCAGCCTTCAAGAATCTAGGTCACTTTCATATTTTAAATCAATTGATTAACAAGTATCATATAATCACTTAATTAACATGACTTTACATATACATGACTCAATCCTAGTTGTTATCATTTCTTAGGAAAGTATCTTTTTTTCCTTAAACTCAACATTTATTTCAAATATAATGAACATAATTTTTAAAATGATTCTGTGTACCAACCGGTTCTCCTTTTGTGCCTGGAAGTCCTTTTGTGCCGGGTTTTCCAGGAATTCCATCAGAGCCCTTTTTTCCAGGCTCCCCTCTGACTCCTGGATCCCCTCGATCTCCTACTTCTCCTTCATATGATGTTTCACCTTTTTCTCCCTTTTGTCCCTGATATCCTGGAGTACCTGGGAATCCCTAGTGAAAATAAGAAAGAAACTTTGTTTACATTTTTGTGAAATTGATTTTGTATTAATGCTACAAAAGTAGCATTTTGGGTTCTTAGAACTCATTTACATACATTATCTGTTCTGATTCTCCTAACAACTATTATTATGTACAGTTTATAAGTGAGGAAACTGAGACTGAGAGAAAGAAAGAAGACTTTGCAAGTTTTACCTAGCTAGCGCAAGGATCTGATGTGGGATTTGAACCCAGCCATCATTATGTAAAACTCATTATATATTAAAATCTTTTCAGTTTTGAAGAAAACATCAAGGTTTTTTCACTAGAATATCTCTATATTATGAATTATTATGGTTGAAAATAGTATCACTTAGTAGCCAATTTGCCAATAAGACAAGTTATGTTCTTGTAACTGCTGCAGTAATTTGCTCTTATTAAAAGCAAATTTTTATTTAAAAGTTGAAAATTAAATTAATATAATAATGACAGTGATTGATATTCTGTGAAATAACTTAAACAGAGGTTATGGTTGAATTTGGTTATCTTTAACTCTAAGAAAAGTACATCTTATTTTCTTTTAGTCGACTTTTAGTTGGGGTCTTCATCCTCCAGGATAATATGATTGAGGAGTGTCAGGATTCCTGGCTGGTCATGCCAAACAAAGGGGGAATGAGATCTAAGTGGTTGCTTGGCTATTTAAGTATCTGAGCCAGTCAATAACTGGTATTTTCATCTTTCAGTAAAGTGGAATTCACATTCCACTTTGACTTATAGCATCATCCCAAGAAAATGGAGGATGAGCTATATGCAGAAGATTTAGAGAAAGCACAGCAAAAACAAACTTGCCCCATACCCCATCTTATTTTCTTTTATTCTGATCCCTTGAATTTGGTGGGATAAGGGAAGAAATTGCTTCAAGTGTAAGCTCACTTTCCCCTAGGGACTAAGATGTTTATAGGAGAGATTTTTTTTCTAAGTAGTATAATTTTTGTTCTTGCTATATTTTGTTAGGATATATACCTTTTAAAAGGTAACTGATATTAATTGGCTAAATGGTACTGGAGTTTTTATCACTGACCATTAATATTGGGGCAAACTATGATTTTAGAGAAGAACACTCCAACTTCTCAGGCAGTATCTCTACAATCATGAGGGAAAGATATAGCTTTGTTCTAGGGGACTGACTCATTACTGTGAGTGGGAGTTGGTTATCTTTATTTTTTACAGTAACTTCAGTCATTGTAAAGGCTACAGGCATAATCAGAAAGACCTGATGTCTGTGTGTAAGGCAATAGAACTTGAGGAGCCTTTGGCTTTAAGCGTAATGGAGAAATGGGCTTTGGCAATTGCTAGAAGTAGCCATCAGCTTTTCCCCTCCACCTGATAATAGGGTAGGGCTAAAAGACCATGGGAAATGAGGAGGTAAATATATGAGGAAAGATGAAATAGTTTTTATAGCACCAAAATGACTCAGCAGGAAGAGTTGATTATGTATTGGAGATAAAGGGAAGGAGGAAGAAGAGGAGAGACAGATAGACAGGGACAGAGAGAAACAGAGAAAGAGAGAGAGAGACACACACACACACACACACACACACACAGAGACAGACTGACTGATAGGGACAGAGATAGAGACAGAGACAGAGAGACAGAAAGACACATATACATACACATACACACAGAAGAGAGAGAGACAGAGATAGAGACAGAGACAGAGAGACAGAAAGACACATATACATACACATACACACAGAAGAGAGAGAGAGACAGAGATAGAGACAGAGACAGAGAGACAGAAAGACACACACACACACACACACACACACACACACACACACACAGAAGAGAAAGAGACAGAGAGGGACAGAGACAGAGACAGAGAGGGACAGATAGAGGCAGAGAGAGACCGAGAAAATGAATACCAGTCTTTTACTTGAGATGGAAAAGAAGTAAGTGAAATTCAATAACCTAAGTAGGCTGGAAGGGTAAGGTGAGGGTCTGAATAACAAAAGAGCTGAAAAATATTAATTAATTCAGAAGCCATCATTTGGATGGCACTATCTTATTATTAACGAGCTATAAGACTTCTTTCTTCAAAGAAGTAGTGACACTATCAGCAGCATTGAAAAGTGGAAATCCAGACTTTTACTAGCTCTTTGATAATAGGCAAATCACTTTTTCTCTAGGTCTGAGGATGGGCAGTGGACTATCAATCTTAACTTATTTAGTCACTTGGGGAAATTAGATCTCAGGGTAGTCCTCTTAGTCTGAAGCATCTGTTTAGGTCCCTGACAGATACATAAAAAGGGAATGTTTTTGGCTGTGTGTGGCCTTTGAGACGCACATTTTTCTGTGTTCTTTACTCTGTATGATAAATTTTTTCTTGGCTCAAAGCTTTATTAGCTAAATGCTTACTAGGGAACTGAGACAAACCAGTCTCACCCAGACAAACATGTCTATGTGACCCAGATTCAAATGTTTCAAAATTCTGAGCCCCAGATGAAGAAAAATATGAGCCAAACAAATTTTTCATAGTGTATAACTTTGAAGACTACATATCAGAGAAGGCCTAATTCTCATAAGCACCATCAACAACAAAAATTGAACCAAAAAGGTTAAACAATTTATAGCTGTAATCTTACTGGAAAGCCTGGTAGACCTGTATATCCTGGAGATCCTGGGCTTCCCTTTAAGCCATCAGGTCCTTGCCTTCCTGCAAGTCAATCAAGTGATAAATATTTATTGAATGGTTATTATGTGAAAAAAGAATTAAATTAACAAAGCTTATGAAAACTAGCTGGTTTTTTTTCAGGCATCATCTAAAGGTAAAAACTGTTTAAACTGTTTTTATTTTATTGTTGTCATAGCATAAAAGAATGAGTTGATAGGCATAGTAGAATAAGGGTACTACTTTCAGATCTTTCTTTTCATAAGTTATCAAAAATATCAAATTCCAATATAAAGTTGGTTTCATCAGAATACTTTGAGGAATACAGAAGAACACATAAGTTGGACATTTAAGCACTTTACAGTCTGGGAGCCCTGGACCAATAATAGTGCTGGCTACCACTCAGGAATCTGCTCCTTTACCCTAGATCACCGACAGACACCAGAACCACTATTGACACATGCTAGGACAAGGATTCAGGGAACTTTCCCTTCTCCAACTCAACATTTGTTGGTCAGTTCCCACCAATCACTGGATACTCAATTGAATATTGACTAAACTTAGCCACATTCCCACTTCTGTTGTAGTTATTTCATTTCCTGCACTGAGGTAAATTTGGTTCGCCACCACCTGGAACTTCTGACCCAAGTCTTCACATCATTCAAGTAGAACCCTTTCTGAAGACTAGTTTATTAACTCTCAGAGTTTAGAAAAATATTTTCATGCTGGCATATGTATTATCTGGTATCTGTTGTTTTGACTTTCTAAAATTCTCCTTCCAGTTCACTCAGATCATCTCAGAATCTCTATGATTTCAAAATCCATCTATGCCAAGTAACTCAGCCATCCATGGAAAAGAGAATAACAAACCCAAATATCATTTACCTTCAGTTCCTTTTTCACCATCTAACCCAGGCAAACCTGGCAGACCTGGGGGTCCTGGAGTATAAGTACACTGGGTACACAGTGGTCCTGCTTCTCCTAGAATAATATGATTATTCCATTAATCATGAGTCCATATGGTCTACCTGAGAGAATTTAACTTTTTTTTAATTTTCATAAGATAGAGAACTTATCTTTTGTAGTGTTCTGAAAAGCACTTAATAAACATCAAAACTAATAATAACCTCTATCTATTCTATTTGCCTAAGTAGACAAGTAAATGAAAAAAGAATAAGAAGTTGATTCCAGTTATCCTAAATTTGGGCCTAGAAAAAAAAAGATGGGAAATCGTCCATAAAAGTGTTTAACTCTTTAGTGTTTATCATCTGGTCTGAGGAATAAAGCTGAGAGTTTATGAGAATTCATTTGGGTATTATTTCAGCTTTCCTTCCTTCCTTCCTTCCTTCCTTCCTTCCTTCCTTCCTTCCTTCCTTCCTTCCTTCCTTCCTTCCTTCCTTCCTTCCTTCCTTCCTTCCTTCCTTCCTTCCTTCCTTCCTTCCTTCCTTCCTTCCTTCCTTCCTTTTCCTTCCTTCCTTTTAAAGGCAAATTGGGATTAAGTGACCTGTCCAGGGTCAAACAACTAATAAGTGTCTAAGGTCAGATTTGAATTCAGACTCCAGACTCCAGAGCTGGTATCCTATGCACTGTACCACCTAATTGCCCCAGCTAATTCATTTTTTAAAAGAAAAATCCTTAAAAGCAGAAGAATTAAACAACTTAATTGACTTCTTAATTTTTGTGTATTGTCATTTTCTAAGGAGAAAAATATAGTTAAAATATTTTTAAAAGCATGACATTATTGAGAGGCTCACTAACCTTTGGGTCCATAGGCTCCAGGCATACCTGGAGACCCCAAATGTCCTGGATCTCCATGGTCTCCTGGAGGACCATTCTGAAAAGTTACTTTACCTGTTGAAAAGTTAAAAAGATAATTTTTAAGCTATTGCATATTCTCAGAGACAATTTCCTATGAATTGCAGCATGCAGATATGCCTATCTAATCCATAATTCTTTTACAACATGAAGTCATTCATGTATGTTGGTGTAACTGAAAAGAATGAGTCATTTATTTCCACAATTGCTTAGATAGAAGTGGAAGGCTAAGTTTGGAGAAGGGCTAGAAAGCTGATTTATTTGAAATATAGAAGATCTGAAAAAGAGTAATGAAGAACATTAGGAAAAGTAGGTCAGCTGGAAGATTTTAAAAGTCAGACTGAAGAGTTTATATTCTATCCCAGAGACAAAAGCCATCATTTATGTAAGCAATTAAAGGTTTGAAAAAAAATTTATAAATATTATCTTATTTTATCTCATGATTCTAGGAGACAGGTGCTATCATCATTCCATTTTTACAGATGAGGATACTGAGGCAGGCAATTGTGATTTGCCGAGGGTCACAAAGCTAATAAGTGTCTGAGGCTAGATTTGAAATCAGTTATTCCTGACCCCATTCATAAGTTTTATGCACTGTGCCATCAGCTGCTTTCAGGACTCTGCCGGTAGATAGCAACTACTTAGACACAGTTCTAAATGATCTGTTGATAAAGGCTTTTGTTCAATGATTCTTCAGAAGCTTTGCATTCTTATTGGGTTTGTGGGCTGAAAGCTCCTGAGATTGGCACATTCTCCAAGAATTGGTCTAAATCTTTATAATAGAAAGAAACCTGAACTGGATAAGGATCTCTCTGAGAAATAAATGACTTGGTCCCAAGTTCATGCAGCTGATAATTGAGAGCCAGAATTCTGACTCAGGTATTGTGAACTCCATATCCAATTCATAATATCATAGATGAAGAGATGGATCTTCAAGGTCCAATCTGCTCATTTAACAGTCGAGGAAAATAAACTCTAAAAAAGTTAAGTGCCTTTCCCAGACTTTTCACAGAGCTAATGAGATTGATGTGCTATTTAAATTTAGTTTCTCGACATTAGATACTCCTGCTGATAAGTACAGTCCTTGGAGTGGCTGGGGCGGGGGCTAATAATAAATTGATGATTCCTCTGTAAACAGGTCACTTAATCCTCCCGACTTCACTGATAAGTGATTTGGAATGGGAGCAGAAATGAGCCATCAAAATCATGATTTCAGAGCAAGATTAAAATTCATCGTCTCTGGATGTATACATTTGTTATAAGAATAAATGTAGATAATTCAGGGGTTTGGGGAGGGAGGCTTTTTGACCTGGTGGTCCTGGAAGGCCAGGTAACCCCTTGGAGCCTGGGGTGCCTGGAAGTCCAGGAAGTCCAGGAGGACCCATTATATTCACTCCAGGTGGTCCTCTTTCTCCTTTACTTCCTTTGATTCCTGGAACTCCTGGAGTACCCCTAAGACCAGGTCTTGATGCCCCTAAGTAGAAAAAAAATAAACATTTTTAAGGTATTAAAGTTAGCTCTAAAAACATTTTAGATAAGTCATTTTTTCTATATCTGTGTTCCTTCAGAATTCCATCTTCTAATGGGCTCTATTTTATATCCAAGCAAAGTCTCTTCACATCCAGGACTTCAAAATGATTGATTAGCATTTTAGGGGTACATGAAAATCTTAATGAAATCCTGGTCCAAGCTGTTTGGACAATAAAGACTCCACCATAACACCTACTCACACATTGGTTCTCATCTTCCCTTTTATTAGCTGTATCAAATAATTAGAAAAGAGGTCATAAAATGCTTTAGAAACATGACGTCTCACACAGATCATTATAAATTTAATGTAATGTAGTTTAGTATGACCATTACTTTTATATATATATTTACATATATTCTAAGAAATACATACATACCAGGTCTACCAATATCTCCCGGTGGACCTCTGGGTCCTATGGAAAGGATTAAACATTTTTTTAAAAGACATAAATGCCAAACCTCCTCCCTACCACCTCCCATCCCATCCCACCAAAGAAAAGCATAAGATCACTAAATTTGAGAAGATTAAAGGTCATCTAGACCAACACCCCCATTTCACAGATGAGGAAACTGAGGCCCAGAGATATAAAGTGACTTGTTGAAGACTGAATAGGTGAAAACAGTGAAACTGAGATTCAAACCCAGTTACTCTGATTCATATCCAGAATTCATGTACTACACATCATATAACTTATGTAACTGAATATAATTTATTTAACATCATATAATTTATGTAACTGAAAAAACTCTAAGGGATTATATAAACAAAATCAATCACCACACAATTTAAAATATAATTTTACAATAATTTACTATAAATTATCTTACCTATGTAATTCATTTTAAAAACAAATAATTATAAGATGATACTATAATTATATTTTCAAAAAATTTTCATTCTTTTTTTCTTTTCTTTTCTTCTTTTTTTTTTTTGCTTTGTGGATTAAAAATAATAATTGTGTCAGTTGATGCCATTTGATCTTTTGAGGTAGTCTTAAATTTTGGTCCTTCTAGTTAATCACTGAAACACTTCTCATGGTTTTTTTGTGTGTCTTGCTTTTTTTTTTCCTTTAAACACTGTGAATTTCATATAGATAGAGATTAAAGAGACAAAAAACGACTAAAATCTCACTAATCTAGAGATTAATTTGGGAAAAGCTAGTCAAGGCATAAAAACTTTCAATGAATTCATTGTAAATAATTTAAATATGAATAAAGGGATAATGTATGTAAAGTACTTAGTGAACAATGAAGGTCTATATCAGCTGTAGCTATAGGCTAAAGATAATTAAATGGGGCAGTAGATGCCTGTATTTCATCCAATTTAACAAAAATCCCATGAAGTAGCTTTTGATAATATTGTCTAAATGTTGGGACATAAAATGGTAATAGAATTTAATCATCACCATCATCTCTTGGAAATGATAAGTGATAGACAGTAAAACTCTTGGACTCTTTCAGCAATACATCACAATGAAGGGGACTGATAATGAGAAAATGCTTTAAGAAAAGCCCTCTTACTGATGGAAAGATGTTACCAATATCCAGAGGAAAAAACTATGAATTCAGCTCAAAGCATACTATTTTCACTTTTTTTTTCTTTCTTGTGTTTTTTCCCTTTTGATTCTTCTTGAATAATAAGACGAATGTGGAAATATGTCTAATATGATTGTATGTAAATAACCCATATCAGATTGTGTGCCATTTTTTTGCTGGGGGAGTAGAATAAGGGAGGGAGAAAAAAAGTGGAAATCAAAATCTTATAAATGTTTAAAACTAGCTTTACATGTAATTGGAAAAAATATTATTAAGTTAAAAAAAAAAAAAAAGAAAAGTCTTCTTACCATGTGAACCCGGATCTCCTTTAGGTCCTGGAGGCCCAGGAACTCCATCCTTGCCTTTCTCTAGGTATCCATTGTAATATTCTGTCTTAAAATAGAAAAGCATGAAAATTTTTAAAAAGAAAGGCTCCTAGGGTCTCACTGAAAGCTTTCAATAAACTACATAATGATGTTAGTTATTCGGAAACTTTCAGAATTTGCCAGAAGTCATAGGTCATCTGGGATACAGCAATTACATATGATCTTAATGTGTATGAGTAGGAGTGACTTCCATAGGTAAAAGATGAAATTAAGGGGCTAAAGCTGCCTTCTTAGTATTAGGATGGGCTAAACTGCTCTGATCCGCTAAACAGACCTATAGCTAATCTCTTCTTCCTAATCCTGAAGCTCATCTGCGGGCTAACATTCTATACCTATTAGTGTTATAGCTTCACTCATTCTTTAGAAGAGATTACTGAAAGACATATTGTAGACATAGAATAATATGCCAAAATAGTGCCAAAAGTCTCAGAGGATTCTGAAGATTTAATACCTTAGAATTCAACTTACTTCTGGGATGCCCTATATTAATCCACCCTCAAATTTAAAGTTTGCAGAATGTTTACATCAAGTTTACACTCATTCTCTCATTTGATCCTCATCAATCTCATGGGAACTGCTATTGTTAATCCCAGTTCTGCAAGCTGCCTCTCCCATACCAATGAAAATCAAATTTTCCTCAAAAAAACAAGTTAATGTATTTTAAACGGTCAAAGCAATAGGAAATATTGGGATCCTACCACCTCCCTGACCCAGTTTTCTTTTAATTTCTGAGTTTTCACCTGGAAGGGGTGAATCTAATATTTGTCACCTTGTTTTATAGATGGGAAAATGGAAGAGTATCAAATTGTACCAAGCCATAGTCTTGATTTTTTTTTTTTACATGCTTCCTTCTCTGAAGAAATACATTGTGTCCCACTTGGTGTGCAGGGGCTAAGCAAAAATGAATTTGTTTCTATGCTATAGAGAAGAAAATGGACTGATGGAGTATAGTAGGGTTCTTGGCATCTTTCCATAATTTTCACTGGCTATCCCACTATGCATTAGCATTCATGCTTGGTTTTATCAGGAAGTTTACTTTTTGCCACAGCTAAGAAGAGAGTTGGTGAAGATATAGCTTCATTGTGGATGACAGTATTTCATGGCCACTCTCAAAAGTACCTTATGTATTTTGCTGTTGTTTTTGGGTCTAAAGCACAACTAGGATGGGGTCAACAGAGCATTGTCCAAGGGTGCTTAAGCATCCAGGGGTTTGTTGTCTCTTATACCTTCCAATCCTTGATTGATCCCATACCTTTTTGTTATCCATAGTGTGACTACCTCTGACTCTGCCTTACCTTGAATCCCCAGTGCCTAGCACATAGGAGGCACATAGAAATGCTTGCCTTCTCTCTCACTTAGCCTCAAGTAGACCTCAGTTACCAAAGCTTCTTCTGCATAATATTGTATCTATGGCATACCTTAAATAAGTTCTTGCCACGTCCCTTATCTTATAGTCATTTCTTTTTCTTGTTCCTTCCCTCTCTACATTTCCTCTTCCTCCTCCTCTTCTTCATCCTTCTGGAATTGTGGGTTGCAGGTCATGGGCTGCCCAAAAGAGTGGCTTTTATGTGAGCCACCAGAAGCTAGTATTATCACACTAGCAGAGAATAGCCTGTCATCCAGAGTGCTTAGTCCTAATCTCCATGGATCAGTAATCTCCACTCATCAGTTTATATGTGATTCTTAAACTTTCCTACCCCACAAGTGAACCCCGCCATAAGTAGACGTCTCCTTGCTTCCCCTTGCAGTTGCTTAAGATATCCTTGGGTGTCTTCCACCATTGGACCTAGGATCCCCAAAGTCTGAAGTGTTTCTCCAATGTTCTCTTCACCTCCTGATCTGCTTTTGTTAGCAGGCATAGTTTCTAGTTATAATTCATTATGAATTGCAAGTAATAGTGTGGATTTAAAGCTGGAAAAGCTCTGAGAAGCAATTGAATAAATTCCTTCAATTTTGAAGATGAAGCAACTGAGATACAGGTACGTCAAGTGAGGGCCGTACCTAATGTCTGTGGTGGCATTTGAATCCAGATCTTGGTGACTTAAAATCCAATGCATTCTCTACTATATCATTCTGCCTTAAAAAAATGCTTTTTGGTTAATTGATTGGGTATAAGAAGAAGAAGTTCCTTAGTCCAGGAACTACTATTCTGGACACAAAAGTGGGAATCAACTTCATGCTTAATACCAACAAAAATAGCATTTTCCCTGAATGTTTCAAAGATAAATGTTATAATGTGAATTTTTTAAACAGTTATTATAAAAAATACTGAGTCAGGGTTCAGCGTCTTGAGGTGATCAACTCTACATTTTATCAGATAACTTCATATCCAAACTTACTGGACCACGAAATCCTGCTGGACCAGGGTCTCCTTTAAATCCCTGTATTAAAAAAAAATATAGACATAATTGTCAGCCAAATCAGTGAATTCTAATGATAACAATTAAAATATTTTAAGAGCAGTGCCCTACTTCCTCAAAAAATAATAGAATTCATTAAGTTTTCTTTGAATATCATTTACAGTTTAAATCCAAATGTTAAATTGTTCCAGGAAACTGGAAACCCTAATAAGACATCTTACTGAAGTCTATGATGATTGTATTTTGTGCCCAGTTTCCCCATCTTTTTTTTTTTTTTTATCAAATCTGATTAAATTAAAAGAGGATAAAGTCACAGGATACTGAGGAGAGGATTACCTTAACACCAGTTTCTCCAGTTAATCCAGGGAAACCCTTTTCACCCTTAGCTCCCTAAGGAAAAGAACAAAAGAAAATTTAAAGGGGAAGTGAGTTCACCATTTTCTCCTATATCCAGTATAAACATTTAAAATTTCCGTTTGTTAAAAAAAAAAAAGGATTTAAGAATACATTCATGTTAAATTTGCACAGAAGGATGACTTTAAAATAAGATTGTCATAGTAGATGATTACTCAGCATTTGTTGAATTGATTGTCAGAAAGTTTTTTTTTAAATGATAAACTTCTTATTGGTTTATGAAACATAGGAAGGGTCTCAAATATCAGTATAGGGAATTCTAATTTAGAAATTCCTTCCAATGCAAATAGTAACCTATTATGATTTAGTAGATTAAATTAAATTCAACAAGCATTATTAAGCACCTAATATTTATCTAACACTGTATTTGGCTCTGTGGAAACAAAAATTAAAATGAGAAAAAGTCCTTGTCCTTATGAAGCAAATGGAAATTTAGTGACAGCTAATTTTAAAGGTAGAGTCTGGGTAAGTTTAGATCTTCTTGATTCCAACTCCAGACTCTAACCACTATACAACACCATTTCTCTATATAAAAAAAATGACAAAAATATAGCATTTTAAATTTACAGAGCAGATTATGCACATTATTTGATGTAAATTCTGCAACAATGCATGCCATAAATAGCATTGTGCTCACTTTATAGGCAGCAGCAGACTGAGAGTTGAAGTCATTTGTCCATAGTTACTAGTTACTAAATGTCCAAAGCAGGAGGTAAAACACAATCTCCATGATTCTAAGCCCAACACTTATTTCCTACATCACAGTGTACTGTTAATTTAGAATTTCCAAACAAAACAAAACAGGTTGTGATTGAAATAAAGGCTTCCTTTGCCCAGGTAGTATTGAAGCTTTAACCATGAGGAAATAATGGAAAAAATACTTACTGGAAGTCCAGGGAAACCAGGGGCACCATCTTTCCCAGGTTTTCCCTAAATTTAAAAAAGGTGAAAAATCCCACATATTATTTCATAAAGTAGAAACATAACTTTTGACTCTTCTGTTTGCTATTTCTCCTATAGCCAGTAGCTAGAGATTTAAAAGAAGGCATTCCGCTCTTCCACTATGGAAAAGTTTTAAATACCAAAATACTTCATTATTTTTTTGTTCCCAAGAAAGGTATGAAGTCAACTAAAAAACAGGCAGCGAAAGAGGGAGAGAAAAGCTAAATTGTTTTCTATTTGCTCCTGAGCTAGGTCTCCTCAATTTAGTTTCTTTATTTTTTATTTTTAACTGTTATGAATTCTGAGGACATCAGAAATTTATTTCTATGTGTATGAACCTAAATCCATCCAATATCACATATACATGACTTTAAGATAAACTTAGATTATCAATACCATTTCTTCTGCAATCTATGAAATGAGCTGTTGCTATAAATATATTGCAAATATATAAAACATTATTACTTTTATCATCTACTGCGTAATAGCATTTTATGATAAAATCTTAAACTTAGCTTGTAATACATACATATACACAAACATGTTGGTTTGTATACATATAACTATGTTAATGTACACACATGTATGTATAGTGCTATAAACACATATGGATACATGTGGAATTCAAATTGATGATAGCATGTATTCATACATTCCACTAGGGAATGAATGTCTCTTACCCGAGGACCAGGGTCTCCAGGAACACCTTTTTCGGATCCATAAGATTCTCCAGGTAGCCCCTGTTTTGAAGAAATTTCAAGGTTTATATAGTCTTGTGTAAGGGTAGAATTTTTCAGCCACTCAATCAATCAACATGTACACAGGGAATTTTTAAATGTGTAATTGAGATAATTTAAATTCCCTAATCTGTTTAAGTGGAATGAATCTAATTTAGTTAAGAAAGAAAGCAGGGTGATTGGCTGAGACCACTCACACCCATAGGTACAAAACATGTACCTCACTACCTTTTAAATTACCATTCTTTCCAGGTGCCACTAACAGAAGTGAGTATACTGGTTGAGAAGAAGAATATTTAATATCAACTGTTTTTACTATAGCACTTTAATAAATGCATTTTAAAAAAGCTAATTGAGACCACTGGCTTATTAACTATGAAAAACATACCAATGGGGGTTTTATAAGTTTAAAAACCCACTACAAAAACCACTAGAAATGTGATGTAACTCATTGCCATCTGAGAACTCAAACTGCCAGTGCAAGGATGAATTGGGGAAGAAGTTCAGAGAGGAGGCTATATCTATTCACATTGATTTTATTTACTTACTGCCTTTAGAATTAGAGAATCCTAAAACTAGGGGATTCTCAGATGGCCAACTTTCTAGTGAAGAACCTCTTTGAATTTTAGTTGATCCTGAGACCACAGATCAAATTGCCACTACCTGCCCTGTTGGTGCAGTCTCTGTCTCTAAGGATACCTTCCATATTTATGTTATATATAAAGACATGCTCCTATTTCTCTCCTCCTCCCCCCAATTGGAATATGGGTTTCATAAGAACATAAGAACAATGTTTTGCCTTTGTCTTGTATGTTCAGGTCTTAATACAGTGCCTAGCAGATTGCAAGCACTAAATAAATGCTTGTTGATTGATTATTTGGTCGGTTGAAGTACAAGTTCTTCAAAAACATACAAAAGGGGGAAGAACCATACAAAAGGAAAAAGGAGAGACAATATTGTGTTACTAGAGATAGGACATTGGACAAATCATTTTACTTCCCTGAATTCAGTTTTCTTATTTGTAAAATGAGCGGTTTGAATGAGATGTTTTTAGGTTCTTTCCACCTCTAAATCTGTGGTCCTAGACCATTTTATTGGTTATGTATTCAGCATGTGGATTGCAGATTGATAAATAATTTATGACAGGATATAGGAGAGCAGAATTGATTGTTAAACCAAATATTAGAAACAATCAGAGATCAGTGTCATGTGGACAGAGAGAAGAGCAAAGGGAAAATGAAAGAGAAGAATGAAAAGATAGGGAAACATAATGGCTTGTGTTCATGGGCTTTATTAGGAAAGACGCAGAACATACACTATGAGGATTGTTACTATTATATTACCCATCAAGGTTAAATGACTTACCCAAGTTATTCATGGTCATGAAAAATTATTTATCATTTATATTCATTATGGTATTAGATTATACTGATAAAAGTAAATATTATTATAGTTAATATTTTTATATAAATGTTATGGTTTTATTATTATAAAGATAAAATTCTAGGTTTTGCAAAATTAATATTAGGGATCAAATAAAATCATGGGTCAGCTTTTTAATATTTTATCAAGGATTTAAAGTTCCTCACACATTAACATACACTGAAATGTTTTGTTATGTTCCAGAGTTAGTATTGTTTATTAATAGCTTACCTTTGGTCCTGGGGGTCCTGGCTCACCCACTGATCCTTTGTCTCCTTTATCTCCTTTGTAGTCCTATCACAAAAATAATTCAAAATGTTTATATACTCATCAGATGAGATTATAATTAATTTGGATATTTAAAGTTGCAAGGAAACTGATTTTCTACTATTCCTCATTATAAGAAAACCCAATATAAGAAAACTTGAGGTGTCAGATGATGACTGTTAATATTATATGAGATCTTTATTTTATACAAATGATTTATATCAAGTTTCCTTTCAATGGTAATTTAATCTAGAACGCTTAAAATCAAATTCAATTTATTTTTTAAAATATTTTAAAATTATTATATAAATTATTTAAATAAATATAGATTGAAAATACCTTTTCAGGGTATAGTTCACCTATACCATGTGAAGTTAGGAAACTAGGTGAAAATAAGTTCCAAACTACCAATAATCAGACAAATGCAAATTAAAACAACATTGAGGTTCCAAACCATATTTATCACTGTGAGAAAATAGGCACATTCATGTCTTAATTGCTATAAATTGGTCTAACTACTCTGGAAAGCAATTTGTAATAATACTCCAGAAGTTACTAAATTATTTCATTGCTAGATTGTTATCCCTATAGAGATCAAAAAAAGTGGGAAAAGGACCTATCTGTACAAATATGCTTATAGTAACTCTTTTTGTGGTGACAAAAACTTGGAAATATGGAAATGTCCATTGATTGGGGAATAGATGAACAGATTATGATACATGAATGTAGTTTCAGAGGAAACTTGGATGACTTATATGAACTGATATTGAGTGAAGTGAATGAAACAAGGAGTTATATATAACAGCAACATTATAAAAATTAACAGCTTTGAAAGATTTAAGAATTTTGTTTACAGAAATGGCCAACCAGAGTCCAAAAGACTGATGGTAAAGAAATCCACCCATCTTCTGACAGAGAAAGATGGAATATATATGCAGGATGAGATACACTTTTTTGGATATGGCCAATGTGGGCATTGTTTTGCTTGGTTATGCATATTTGTAATAAAAGTTTTATTTTTCTTTTCTTCAAAGAGAGGGGGAGATAGGAAAAGAAAAAGTAAAGTAACGCAGTTCATAATTTTATAATTACAGTTTGGCTCATTGTATTATTTTTGCACATGGGATATTTCCTTTCCCACTAAGCCTTTTTCACTGAGCTGCAATAAGCAAGGAAAAGTAGAGTGAAAGCAGACTTTGAATTTTTATTTAATCCTGCTTCTTTGTAAAATTCTGATGGGTTCTACAATTTATTCAATAAATATGCTCCTACAATGTTGTGTATAGTTTGGATTTTGTCAAATAATCCAAATATATTTAAAGAAATATAGTGTTACAATAGCTCACATTGACATAGGATTTTAAGGTTTGCAAAGCACTTTATATACATTATCTCATTTGATAATGAGAGTAACACAATTATCTTATTTCAAAGGAGACCTGAATCTTTTGGAAAGCATTTTTTCCCTATTTGTTGCACTTCAAAAAATTATTTCATAATGTATCTACTTGGCAAATTTAGATTGGTTTGGTTTGGGCTATACTTGTACTGAACAAATTCAAGGAAAAAAATACTTTTTCACCTTGATCTGCAAATCCTGTGTTGGATACACAATTTGTTTGAATTGTTTAAAAAAAATGAAATAATTGTTCCAAAAATAGATAGTGGAATAAAAAGCTAAATTATGTTTGTTAAGAGCAAAATTTCTGAATTCTATTCTTGTGGCAAACTCTGGCCACTGTTTAAGTAACAATTACAAAAGAGATGCAAAACTTAAGATCAGGAAATCTGGGGTCTAACAGAAGCCTTCCATCCTCTCCTGCAACTAGCATGAGGATATTCTAATCATGGTCACCACTTCCCCTCTCACCCCATAAATCTCTTCTTCTGCTCTTCCCCAGTCTTCCATTGCTGAACTGTAAGAGGTGATGGAGAGAGGAAGGGACAAGGCTAGATTTAAGGGAAATTTGGATTAGGTATCAGTGCTGATTTGTTATCTCTGCCTTTCCCAAGAGGTCTTGAATGTAAAAATAAGAGGTCTTGGGTCTAGTGGAAGGCAAAACTCAAATTCTGTTGGGAATGTTACCGTTAGGTTTTCTGGTCCAGTAAGTGTTATAATAACTGTTCCTGGTGGTCCAGGGGGTCCTGTTAAACCTTTCATACCCTAAAAGACAAATAAACAGAAACAAAATAACTAGACTCCATTTATGAAGAATGTTACTTCCCTATCAGCACTTTCTATATTAAGATGAACCAAAAGATAACTTGACACATGTGAAGTACATTCTCTGTAAATGCCATTTTTCCAGAAACTGTGGATATTTATATAGCAGTTCTTAAAAGTTATTTTCCCCATCTATGTAAAAGGCAGCATTTTAAATTACCCGATCTCCTTTTTCTCCAATTCCTTTAACACCCATGTGACCCTATGGAGAAACATAAAGATTATATTTTCAAAAGTCTTTATACATGAAAACATTTACATTTCACTTATTAAATCTTTTATACTGGATGTTCATATTTGAACCTTGAATTTTAGGTTGATGAAAGATTTTTTTTCAGGTAATACTTGGGAGGAAAATGATCTTATTTTAAAGACAGAAAATTAAGTACAGATTTATTTATTTGTTTATTTATTTATTTGCTAATTTATTTAAGGATTTATTAATTAAGCTCACATCTGACCCAGGAAATAGTATTACAATAAAAAGAATACTGGAAATCGAGGGAGTCAGGATTATTGTTTGTCCTTCATTCTCAAAGATGACCATGACATCAGGGAGATAATGCCATAATTTGCAAATGTTTTGGATTTAAGTGAGGAAGGGCTGTGCAAAGTCACTTGCCTCACTCTGTCCTCTCAAGCCATCTGGGTCCTATGGAAAGATATAGATCAGGACAACTGGAGATGGCTCCAGATGCAGTGGGAGATCTGGACCTATCTGGTCCCTTAGCCCACCACTAGTTGGATTTGTGATTTGGGGAAGATATCTGACATCTTCTATTCTTTCTGCTGTCAGAGAGACTGGGTTTAGATTTCAAAAGTACTTGACCATTCCGATGGCTTTGAAATTTCTAGATGGAACTAGACATGTCATATTAGGCCAAGGGATCTTAATAACAAACGAATACCTTTTACAACAGGACTATAATAAAAAGGAACCACTGAATGTGCAAATGGCTCATTCATTATTTACCATCATGATCGAAGTGTCACAGGATTTTAGAACCAGAAAAAACTTAGAAATCAGCTAATCCAGTTGTTCACTTTGAGAAAAAAGTATGGGGGTAAAATTAGTATTGCTCTTAGATAATAATTAGGTAAGAATTTATTCTTATGCATGCTTTTTTAAAGAGTTTGCCTGGCCTCCCAGGATTTCCTGAATCTCTGGGGTCTCTGAAATCTTTTTAAAGGGGCTACAAATTCAAAATTAGCTTTTATTTCTAATATGCTAAATATCTATAACTATAACCCACATAAACAAAACTCTTTGTACAGATCCTCAACAATTTTTAATAATATAAAAATAGTGAGAACAAAAATTTGAGAACCTTTGATCTAGTCTGTCATCTAGAAGTAGAAACTCGGACCCAAAAAAAGATGTGGTTTGCCCATTCATACAGATAATAAATAGCAAATTCAGTATATAAACCTAGGTCCTCTGATTCTAAATTTAGTGAATAATAACTAGAATAATAATAACAGAATAACAACTAGAATGTCACCTAGGGCAAGCAGTTCTAAATCTTTATTAAATTTTCTAATTCATGACATGAAATTAATAGGCACTCAATCTGTGAATTCATTAATATATTGATCATTCATTAAAGGAACTCCCAGATGAGAAATTTCTCTTTACCAACACAGATTGGCACCATCTCTATAATTTATAGTCTGTTCCAATCATTGAGGGCTTAAATACTTCAACCAAGATCATATAATCAGTATCTGTCTGAGACTTGAATCCCGATTTTTCTGACTTGGAGGCAAATTTTCTTTTCATTACACCAGTAACATCAAATCCAGGAAACTTTTAAGACTCTACATTGCTTAGAAAGTGTAGATTTGCAGTGATAGTGGAAGTTCTTCTCTAGGACATATAAATTTACTAGGTATTCAAAATCCCCTTCCACACAGAGCTGTGATGTAAATTATAGCACCTGTGAACTTTGATATACCTTCGGTCCTGGCGGCCCCATCTCTCCTGGAAAACCCTGGAAGATAATATAAATTAAAATTTATGAAAATTCATGGAAGAAGATTCTGTTTGTTTCACTTTCACTGTTAATAACACTTAAGTAAATTTCTCCACTAAGAAATATTTTATCAATGGAAGAATAACTAATTCAGAGAAACACAAACTACCTTCATTGATAAATTCCCTAAATAATATACTTTGGCATCTTTAATATGGTATTTTAGTAAGTATATCTACATCCATCCATCTTCCTGTCTATCTACTTGATGAAGGCTTCATACTCACTAAAAATCCTGGGGGTCCTTGTGGTCCAGGCGGTCCAGGAAATCCTGGGGGGCCAGGCAAACCCTTTAAAAACATGCATAAGAATAAATTCTTACCTAATTATTACATAAGAGCAATATTAATTTCACAAGTCTAATTTACTGCAATATTTTGAAGAAATCAAAAGAATAAATAATGTCTAATAAATGATCATATCCAAAGAATAGAGGGTCTTTAACCATATGGAATATTCATCAAGAATCAGGAATGTCTACAGATATACAGGCAGAGGTTCCATTATATTGTTTTATAATAGAGTCTATATAGTCTCACTTTTCCCCTGTTTATGGGTTTTAGGATATCATATTCCTTTCCTTCATCCTCTCTGGCCTTATTACTTCTCATGAGACATGTCTTGAATCTATCAACACAGGACAGCAAGAATTTCCACAAATATTGTTTGTAAAATCTCATCGATTGAATGGAATCAATTTAAAATTCCAATCACCAATTTAAGATCTTTTCCTACATGGCACTGGCCTTCAATTGGAATTTCGTCCATAGGCTTTTCTTGAAACTGCTAAACGGGGTCATGACACAAAGAAAGTGGCAAAATTGATTTTCTTAACATGAAAGTCTGACTATAGCATTCCTCTACTCAAAAAGACAAATGACTATTTGGCAAACTCTGTTTGGCATTTAAAGTCCTTTACCATCTGGCTCCCTTGTGATCTGATATGACACCAGTCCTCCTGATGTTCTCTGTGTTCCAGTCAAACTGACTTGTTTTTCTCTGTAGGTGACATTCTATCTCCTCTGCTTTCCGTCTTCACTTTTACCCTAGAGAATCCCTAGCTTTAGGGAATGCACGTCTGTCTCAGGAGGATTTTCTAGCTCTCCCCAGTTTTAATACTCTCTCTATCCCTAAATCACCTTGTAATTACACACACACACACACACACACACACACACACACACTCTCTCTCTCTCTCTCTCTCTCTCTCTCTCTCTCTCTCTCTCTCTCTCTCTCTATATATATATATATATATATATATAAACATATTTATTTGTAAACATATGGCTTTCCGCCAGTAGAATGTAAACTTCTTTAGGGCAAGAACTGCTTTAATTTTGTTTTTGTGTCCCCATTGTTTGGCAGATATATGGCATATAACAAGCTTTCAACAAATGTGTGTTTAGTTGCACTGGTGAATCAAATAGTGTCCCATTATAAAATTTTTAAATGATTGTTAAGGAGAGAGATGTCTTTGGATTCGGATAGACTGGTGAATCTGGATGAATAAATGAATCAATGCTGAATGAATAAACTTTTTAATGAATGAAAATATATTTATTATATTAGCATTGCAGAAGGCAACAAAAATGAGAATATGTTTTCTATCTAAAGTTATGTACCTGACGTCCTGGGATTCCTGGTAACCCAGGATCACCTCTTCCACCATTTTCTATGCCTTCTTTACGAGCTGGAGCTCCCTTAAAAATGAGAAAAATGCATTAACTCCAAAGAAATCAAATATTTTTTAAAATTTCATTAATTTTTATTTAGTCATCTGTTCTAAGACTAAAAATATTTCATAGTAGAAATACTAATAAATAATAGTAGCAATTATGACTGTTTACATGGATTCTGCTACATATAATTACTTACATGTAACCAACACTCTTAACCTCTCTGACTCATTTTCCTTGTCTCAAAAATGGGGACAATAATAGCACTTTACCCTATTGTATTGCTGTGCCAAATGTGAAAATATACAGACACACTTAGACATATGCACATATATATATAAATGAATATATTTAATTTTGAAAACCCTAAAGTGCTATTTTAATTTTAGCTATAATTATCACCACCACCGCCACCACTAGCAACATTATCATTGTCCCCAAAGTATCAGTGTAGTTTTGAGTTTTACTGGCTTAAAATGACACTAAGACTTTTGAGACACACTATATCATGCCTTACAGTTTAACAAAGTTCTCTGCCCACAACCACAACATGAAGTAGATAGTGCTCTATTATCACATTAAAATATACCCAAAGCTGTTATAAATTGCTGGTTTTTCTTTAGAGATAGCAATGCCTTGAACTTATCTGGTGTTCAATTTTTGAGTTGCTTTCCCTTCCCTCTGGTTCTTTGGTTTTACTGATGAGGAAAATGAACAGAGAGCTTAAATGGGTTTGTAAGATTTCAAATTCAATGACAGAGCTCCTTCTAGATTTTAAGGGGTCACAGAATTGAAAGGGGCTAACGACAGAGGAAAAACTCTGAGTCAGGGAATTAAGGTTAGGGTTAATAAAGTGTTTATGCAGAAGTTAGATTTGACCTATGAGGAAGCAAGGACAGATCAAATAGGAGGTTGACCTGGCTGCTCATTCTCCTGGTTGTGGGGATTTCTATGCAACTATGCAAAAGACTGAGAAGGGGTCTGAGGAAATGGTTGTCACCCAGATAATTTGTAGTTGAAGACATCCAAAACAGAATGAGGAAGCCAAACTGCAAGGAACATTTGACTGCCCAACTCAACCTATTCCCCCAACATTTTAAATCTTTTTATTATATTATTTTTTCCTTGCCCTACCTTTGACTGATACCAGTATGCTTGAATGTCATAAATAGGACCTAACATGGCTCTTTATGGCTCAGCCATGTCTGCTATATGTACTTTGGGTTCCTGACTATCAGCTGATTATTCTTTCTATTAGATTATGCTTCCTCTATGATGATAGAAAATTACATTTGTTACAGTGTATTTATAGAAAAGGCTAGAGAAAAAATGATGAAATAATCTCTTTTATTCCATAAGTAAGAAAAAATCCAAATTATGTTGGATTATATTTTAATGGTATTAATATTCATGAAATCTTATATTTAAATATATTTCTCCATTTGATCCAAGTATTTTCTTTATATTTTTAATTTAGATACTTTTTGATCATTGAGTAAGTAATGATAACCACAAATAACTTACTTTTTCTCCTTTTAATCCATTGGTGCCCTAGAAAAATAATATTAAATTAGTGAAATAGAATGTAAATAAGAAACTTTTCCCCACTCTTATGGAAAATGTGGGG
Source organism: Antechinus flavipes (assembly GCF_016432865.1). Classification (NCBI taxonomy): domain Eukaryota; kingdom Metazoa; phylum Chordata; class Mammalia; order Dasyuromorphia; family Dasyuridae; genus Antechinus; species Antechinus flavipes. The sequence goes on from NC_067400.1 coordinate 54,860,131, forward strand.
AATGTCACATTAATGAAATCTGGTAATTTATTTCAAAGTTTGAATATTTGGTGATTCTGGTGCTAAAGGAATTAAACCTCTATATAGTCATAATTAATATGGCAATATGTTGGTGTGAGAGGGAATTCTACATATCTAACACAAAGTGTTACCTAAGAAAATGCTGGACTCCTAATGTTCAACACACACTTTTCTGAACCCTTGTTCTAGAACTCATGCTCCCCCAAAGCAAATTATTATTTCAACAGGTCTCTGAAGCATCAAGCCCTGTTAAGTGTAAGAAAGCAGATAACAAAGTTGAGCTGACAGAGTAATGACATCATTGTGCGATTTTTAAAAGTTTTACTTTTAGTTAGCATGGTTCTTCGTTTTGTTGAGACATAAATATAATTTAGTTTAAGTACTAGAATAAAACTGATCAAAGCTTTTCTTGTGATTTTCCAAAGCCCAAAGTATACTACATATTTACATAGTTTGAGGCTATAAAAACAGGACAGGTAAATCTCCATGATTAGATCAGACATTTTGATTCTCCTGTTGACTGTATAAGGGCTATATCCATCCAGACACATTTTTCCTACCTCCCTTTTTCTTGTCCATAAAAGAAATACCTCATCTCAACTTCCTCCATTCAGATATACTGAAAGAAAGAAACACAGCCACACAATGCTTGATTTCTGCCTTCTTTCCCTCACCCTTCCCAATGGATATTCTATAGCAGAACTTTCTCAGTAAAGCAAAGTTGTCAAATTCTTATTTTGCTCCAGTTATATAAGTCAAAAACAAAGAATCTATAATCTGGAATTTTAAAAAAAGGCAAGTGGGAAATTAGGTTGCTATTCCTTTGAAAAGCTCAGTAGTTTTCAGTGGATTTACAGCAAACTTACTATGAGTCTGAGAAAGAGAACCAGGTTGAATTAAGCTTCATACCATATAAGGAAAGATGGAAAAAATTGGAAGTGTTAGATTATAGGAATCTTAGGACATAATACTTATATTTAAGTAACTGAAAATCAAGTGGAAAAAAGATTAGATTTGATCTGCTTAGTCCTGCAGAGCAGGGCAAGGAGCAATGAGCAGACACAAGAAAAGGGCAATTTAATATTAATGTTAGAAATAATCTCCTAAAGCGGAATGGACTGCCTTAGGAGATGGTAGCCTTTCCCTTGATGGTTTTCAAGTAGAGACTGAATCACAGTGTATCTGGTGTAATATAATGTAGACACTTTTTCAGGCATTGGTTGAGATTGAGGACCCTTCCAACTTTGAAATTCTGGGATTCTACTATCCACTAAGCCTAGGACAGTAGGATACTGATTTTCAATCTCAGCTATAATGCAATCTTCCCTTATTCCCCAAATCCACCTACCTCCTATCCTGTTTCATTGATCACTATTAACCTAGAAAGTTATATGCTGTCAAATTAAGTTGCCAATATGTAGCCCTGAAAGTTGTCCTAAGATATCACACTACAAGCTTTGCAATTAAATTGTTAATTATATTGGCAGAGCAGTGCACCTGCCAGGTGAACAGCTAAGGTTCTCTCTTCTTTTTCTCAGTCACATTCACTGTGATGCTTCCTGGTGGAGAACAGAAATACCTTCCTGAGCATTCCCTTTCAGCATATGAAGAATTAGATGGTTCTTTCCTTACTTCATTTCCATGGTAGGATTGGCAAAGCAGAACTTACTGGTAACCCTGGAAGACCTGGTGTCCCTGGAGGTCCTGGAAATCCTCGGTCCCCCTGAAAGGCATACAAAGTTGGTTATTCTTCTTCGCTGTTGTCCATCCTCACTTGAAAAGCTTATTCAGGCATTTCCTTTGTCCCTTCCCCTTCCCTTTCAATAAGGCAATGACAACCCTAGATAAAGCACTTAAGGAGTCCTTATAGCTATTTGTGGGTCAGGAAACTGAGAGCCAGAAATCCATTATATCAATTGAAAATGTGATTAGAATCAACTTGTTTTCAAATTGTTCATGGACTCCAAAAGCCTAATTGTGCCAAGAAATTTCAAATTGCTGATTACTTGAAACTTGAATAATTAGGTCATTCCCCTCCATCTGAGGCCATGCTCTGGGGAAAAGGGATGGAGAGCTGTGAGATTGGTTTAACTTGGTAAGCAAAATCATTCTTCATCCTGAGTGCAGCTGTGCTCCCACAGCTGTGTGATTAATAACGTTTCACAGCTGCAGGTGGAACTGACCACTTGGGCAGCTGGTTCTTTATCTTCCTGAGGATGAATCTGACTAGCCACTCGATATGATGACATGAGAGAATTGGAGAATAGAGGAAAACCAAATAAAGGAAGTTGTCTGGTTTCAAATCTCATGCATGCTCAGTTCAGGCATTCAAACATTTATTTAACTAAAATGTTTCAAGGAAAAGCCATCTACTCCATTGCTGTTTTATTATTTTTCTTCTTTTTTCCTACCTTAGTGCCGTTGCATCCTGGCAAACCAGGAGGTCCATAAGGACCAGTATTCCCAGGAGTTCCCTGAAAAAAGGAGTGTGTGGGAGAGAGAGAGAGAGAGAGAGAGAGAGAGAGAGAGAGAGAGAGAGAGAGAGAGAGAGAGAGACAGATAGACAGACACACACAGAGACAGACAGAGAAAAAGAGAGACAGAGACAAAGAAAGACAGGAGGGAGGGAGGGATGGAGAGAGAGAGGAAGAGAAAGAAAAAATGGGAGAGGGAGAGAAAGAGGGGGAAGGAGAGGAAAAGGGAGAAAGGAAGAGGGAGAGAGAGAAAGAAAGGGGAGAGGAAGAAGGAGGAGAGGGAAAAGGAGAGGGAGAAGAAAAGGGAAGAGAAGAGAGAAAAGGAGAGGAAGAGAACAAAATTGAAAGATATTATTTGCTGGATACTGATACCCTACAAAAGCTGCTGTAAGAATTAGGGTAAGTGACTAGCCTTAATACTTAGCTGATTCATAATTTTGCTCATTAACTATTCCCCAAATTGATTGCCTCTCCTTCCTCCTTACAGATGATACCTTTCTATAAATAGTCCCTTTGGACTAGTCTAAGGAGAAGACTTTCCAAACTTGGTCATGGTAGTTTGAAAACATTTATTCCATTCTCAGGACTATACCCAGAAATTTTTCAGCTAGAAAGAATTTGTCAGATCTTGTTCTTTGCTAGCCCAGCATCAACAACCTAAAATCACCCCTATCTCATGATAATCACTGTGGGCAATGAATTTGGAATCAGTGAATCCAGGTTCAAATCCAAGGTCTTCCACTTACTCCCTGTGTAACCCTGGGCAAGGCATTAAGCAAGAGGTTGCACTATACAGTCTCAGATTTCTCTTACAGCTCTAAATCTATGAGATGATGATCTGAATAGGACTTTAGTGGAAACTGTGCTACATGATCTCGAAGAAGACTAGAAGCAAATTGGATAATTAAAAACAAAGGATTTATCTCTTTTTGTTATATTTATTTTTGGAGATGAAGTTGGAACACTTTTATAACACAGGTGTAAGTGAGGGAACAACTAACACCTACCTGCATCATAGAGCAGATTTATCAGGTTTTACCTCTGTGTAGCTTGTTACATCTCAGGAATAATGATGTCATTATGACTAACATTTATAGTGCCTCTAGTTTTATAAAGCACTTTATATATTACATCTTTATCTCCTCAGAGCAACCTTGTGAGAGAGTGGGTATCATTATTCTTATTGTATAGATAAAAAAACTGAGGGTGAAAAAAGTTTAGTCAACAGCTGAGGATCACATAGGATTTGAATTTTAATGATTTGTATAGAAAGGTAGCTTGGTGACATAGTAAACAGAACGGTGGATTTGGAGTCAATTCTATTCACTATTTCACCAAGCTGTCTTTCTATGCAAATCACTGCAATATAACTGGATTCTAGAGTAGATTTTATTTTTATTATGGTATATGTAATAGATCAGTGGTGTCAAACTCAAATAGAAGCCCCTGCAGAATGTACATTGACATGGAAAACCTCAAATTAAAAAAAATTAAATCTATCCATCTGTCTGTCTATTTTGTCAAATATTTCTTGATTACATGTGAATCTGGTTGCCCATTTTACAACCCACTTGTGGCAGAGTCAATGAATCTGGCTCTTCTGATATCATATAGGATTATTTTAATTACTCTTTAGAGAAATTTAAGAGAGACAGTGTGGTCAAGTAGAAAGAACTTGGATTTTGCATCAGAAGACAGTTCAGCTCTGCCTCTTAGTACTTGTGTTATTTTGAATAAATAACTTCTTTTTCTGTTTCATCATCTGTAAAATGAGAAGATTGAATTAATAATAATCAAAACAGACTGCTTTAAGTGGACTGAGGAGATGCTCTCATTTGCTAGCTACAGTAACTAAGATTTAATGCAAGACTAACCAAATAAATATTCTAAGATCAGCCTCCAACAATGCTCTGCCATAGCTATAACAAGTATTGATATTCTCAGGTTCTCAGGAAGGTCATATGCACTTTAGCCATAATCACATAGCTAGGAGGACACCATCTTGTAGATGGGATTCAGATACTGGGTTTTCTTGACTCTCTACTCCATTCTGCCTTCTTTGATGAGTCTAAATTCTATTCCAGTTTTAAAACTATGATCCCCTGGCTTGTGACTCTATAAACTACAAACATGAATTTCCTCATTACTTACCGGAAGTCCTGGAGGACCTGGAAAACCTGGTAATCCTGTCATTCCCTATTGATTTATAAAAAAGGGAGAAATAATGTTTAAATGTTCAAAATATAGTATTAAGAACATTAATATGGATAAATGATAATACTGACCCTTGTGCCTTTGGAACCAATAAAGCCTGGAAGCCCTGGAGAGCCCTAGATCCATATTAAATAATGAAAGAAAGAAAAAATACATAGTAAAATAACATGTAAATTACCTCATGTTAATACCTACATACATACATTATAGACCATCTTCTCCCACATTCCTCTAGACGGTTAACCCTGTTTTATCTCATCTTTAACACTGTCTTACTTGTAATCAATTTTCTCACAAAACACTGTAGAGTTAAAATACTAACTTGTAAAGGAAAAATAAAGCTGCATCTAAAAGACTATTCAGCTGTCAGCTTCTAGAGTATAAGAAGATTCAGTGTAAAGATGGATGTGGCAGATGGAAATAGCAGCCAATGTTACATATCTGGTTTCTCAGGCTATTTAATAAAATATGCCATAAATGTGGAGAACTATATAAATCAGGTGAATTTGTGTTGTTCTTATTGTGAAAAATTAAGGATTAGCTTTAGAGGGCAGCTGCTTTGGAGATGGGGGATAGGAAGTGTCGGTCTTCTTGACAATATAGAAACACAAAGTTTCAGTGATTCATAGTATTTTTCATCATGTAAGAAAGAAAAAAATTGTCAACATAATCTTCTTAGATTAAATTAGACGGCCAAGCCAAAGTCTGCCTTTTCTTACTTACATAGAACTCAGGGGTTCAACATTGTTCCCAAATCCTCAAAAAGATTCACATGCTTTTCCTTCTCCACCATCCTTCCCCCAAAAAAATCCTATTTGGGTTATTCTGCAAGGCAGATATGTGATCCTCATGTTTTATCTTCCCATTAAACATTTTCTCATACTTCCAAGTACTTTTAAAGTGGGACAAAACACTTAGGACTTTGGAAATCTTTTCTAATCAGGTTTAATTCATCTGGCATTGTCTGTATCATAGGTCCCATATTTGGTGATCTGCTATAAAGAGTAACCTTCATGAACATTGCATAGAACACATTTTTCCTGGACCCAGTGATAGATCTGGTGTGTCTAAAATAGTACATACCCCCAAATCAGCACTGTGTGCTCAGAAATATTGTTTTAGTTAATGTTGACATATCTGATGGAAACACTGAAAAACAAAACAACAGAGCAATGAGCCCTGATCACATAGGAAAAGAAGCAGTTGCAGTGAAGAAACTGACCTATTCAGCCACCTGTGGAATGGTTGCTCCCCCAGGGTGTAGGAAAGCAGGCTCAGACCAAGCCTAGCCTTCTCTATCCCCTGAAGGTGTTTGAAATGAAAAAGAGAAAGAGATGAAAGGATAGAGGTAGGGAGGGAGCCAAAAATGCCAAAAAGGATAGATAAGGTTGGATTTGAAGAAAACAGTCTATATTATAGGCGAAAATAGTCCTACATTGGAGTGCTGTTCCTCATTTTCTTTCTGGTAGAAATAGGAATAGGGATGTAGGTAAGGAATTCAGAGATGCCTAAATTATTACTACTATGGAGACAGAATAAGATAAATGGGAACAATCTTTTTTTTAATGTTACAGAACATTCCAGCCTTTAAAAGACTCATTCAGCAGATGAACCATTTTTCTCTCTGTTCACCCAGGTTATAACTAGTGCTATAGGGTTCTCATGATTAAAGAGATTAATCATTGTAGACTTCAGTCTGACTAATGTAAGAAAGGTAGTATATATACAACTATGCTTTAATTTACATATATTTCTAATAGAAATTCATTGATTGTTTATAAAGTAGCCTTGTGTTCATTAAAACAAAGATTAGGATAACAGAGTAAGATTATAGTAATATTTAAGTTTTAGATCTGTGGCAGAATCCAAATGTGGAGGATGTATCTGAATTTAACAATAGAGCTGGGATATATTCCTGCTACATTTTACAACCATGACAAAGGGCTGTTTTATTGAGTTAGTACTGAAATTTTCAAAGGTCTCAAAACCTATTGTAATAGCATTTACCAGCTGGTAACTATGATAATAAGACTAGAAAGTCCTTGCCATAAAGAATAATTTTTCCCTAAAAAGGCAATGAAGCTATCCTTGAGATTTAATTGGTCCAGGAGATTCAGCTTGAATCATAGACTCACTGACATCTTGGTTATCCAGCTCACAACTGTATTCTACAGCCTCAATGGCCTTCCCATTGCTCTGACTTTTTACAGGTTGTACCATTCTGGCAAATGCAGGAGGAACTTTGAGGGGGGCTGTGTGCAATTAAACCAAATGCTTTCTTTACTTAATATCCTTTCCATGTTATTGTTGAGTAAACTTCATTTCCTTAAATCTTAGAGTCATTAGTGTGTTGTTGATGCGGCTGTGAATTGGTTCAGCCATTCTGGAAGGAAATTTGCAACTATGTGTACAGTCAACAAATTGTATGGTTTAGACCACTACTACCATCTATGACACAGAAAGAAAGGAAAAGACCCATGTGTACAAAAAATATTTATAGAAGCTCTTTTTGTTTGTAGCAATGAGTTGTCCATCAGTTGGAGAATAACAACTGATTAGGATTAATGAATATGATGATCAATCTGGATTTTTAAAAAATGAGAAAAGCTTAGTATAAATTTAAGCATTGTAAAGCGTGCAAGACCAGGAGAACAATTTTTGGACCAACAACATTGTACAGACAAGCAACTTTAAAAGACTTAAGAACTCTGTTCAACACAATGACCAACCACAACTTCATAGGAATGAGATGCAGATTTTTAGACATGAAAATGATGTGGATTTGTTATGTTTGACTATTCTTATTTTATACAAAGATTGTATGTTCCATTTTTTATTTGTGATTAAGTGAGAGGTGGAGACTAACTACAGTGCTGTCCCCACCAAAAAAATGAAGATAAATAAAAAAGGGTCATGAAAGTATCTTTAAAATTCACAGAAGGGAATCAAAAGAAGTTTAGAAGGAAATATAGACAATTGACATCTTTGATGTTAACATTTTGTATTTATCACATACTTTAAAATATAAGCTGAAAATAGAATTTTGTAGTTTCAAATGTATTCCATTTTTTCTTTTCTATTTTATATATGGAAATTCAACTCACTCTACTCCTTTTCATTGTTCACTAAATTCAGAACAAAAAATTGTTTCAAAATGTTATATGGTATTTCTACCATGTTTAATATATATTGGAGTACTTGTCATCTAGGGAAGGGGGTGGAGGAAGGGGGGGAATTGGAACACAAGGTGGCAAGAGTTAATGTTGAAGAATTATCCATGAATATGTTTTGAAAAATAAAAAGCTTTAATTTAAAAAAAAAGAAAGCTCAGATAAGAGAAAACTTAGTCCAATATCTTATGAAGTCTGATTATTCTGAGTATATTTTAGGATGAAACTGTAATAAAACAAATAAATAGACAAGATGGAAAAGAAAAAAATGTTATATGGTCTGTGAATGTTTCATTTCATTTCATTCTCATCTGAAGCTGGAAGCACAGGGACTAGCCTGAGCTGTCCTGGCCCACAACACTATTTATGGGCTTTCTTTTTATCCAGTCAGAATGAATATGAGCCATTTGGCTGCTTTCTTCATTATACTCCCATCTATTTTTAAATCAAGGTCTTAGATGTTGTGTCTCAGACAAGCCTATAAATCATGATTTATCAATAATTTGTGGCTGGTAGTTTTGCTAAAAGAAGATTTTCCCCAACCTCCTTCATATAGATTATCAATGCCATATAGCAAATATAGACTCATAATCAAATAATAAGAAATAAAAACAAAGGATATAAAAAAATTATAATTGGTCCTAGGCTCAGTAGATAATCCTAGCAAAGAACTGTCAAATTCATCAATTAAGGCATGTTGAATGCCAATGATGGTCATACTAGGGTTGCTAAAAGGAAGAGGAGAAGCATTTTAAGGGCAAGTCTGGCTTCAGCAGAATTCATCCAGCTGTGACAAGAAAATACTTACATGAAGCTATGTTGTTCCATCCACTTCCCACTACCTGTAGAGTTGGTGGGTTCCCATAATAACTGAGCCTATACACCCTCAGAGAGCATAAGATATGTAAACTTGTAAGTTGATTTACCTTGGGTCCCTGAGGTCCAGGTATACCTTCTGGACCAGGCAGTCCTTTCTGGCCGGGAGTACCAGGACAACCAGGAAAACCTTTCTCACCCTATTCAAAACACAGCAAAAACACAAGTCATGTTGGAATTACCAAGCAGCCATCATCAGTGGTGAATTTTTAAGTGTGTGTGCATGTGTGTGTGTTTGTAGATACAGAGTGGATATAGCCACCAGTGGCCAATAGCAGATAATGAAATTGTAGCTATCATAAGATTTGTCTTTCATAAAGATTTGTAGAGACAACATGGTATCATAGTGAGAGTAGACTATGGCACAGTTGAAAAAGTGTTGGATTCAGAATGGAATTTATGGCTTAGTTACTTATTACCTGTCTGACCTATAGCATATCACTTAATCACTTGGAGTTTCAATTTGTTATTTGTAAAATAAGCTGGATGGGGTAAGGAAGGGATGAAATTAGGTCCTAGATGGTCTCAAAAGTCTCTTCCAAATGTGAATCTTTGTTCTGTTGGTGCTGACCTTGGAATCAGAAGAGCTGGGTTATATTCTGGTTCTGACTCTTACCAGCTAGCTGACTTCTGATGAATTATCTTACCATGAAACCCAAGGGCTTTTTTTATAACTGTAAAATGGGGATACCTCTCATGGTCTAACTGTCTAAAAGGGCTGTTGTAAGAAAAGTCCCTTGTGAAATTAAAAGCCCTCAATGCCCATGTTTAGGGTTTCCTACCAATGCTCCAATATCTAGCAAAGATACTCAAAGGTATCTTTAAAAGCTTTCTATTTCTCAAAGTTCGGAGCTGAGTAATACAGACACTAAGTAGTGAGGAAGTATAAAGGGAATAAGGGAATCAAAGTGGGAAAAATAACTTCAACAGAAAATAAGAAAATGTCTTAAGCAGAATCTAGATAAAGGACAAAGAATGTAACATTCTGGTTATGGGCTTTACTATCTCTTATTCTATCAGAGAACTATAACGTGTAACCTGTTATTTGGTTAGGAGATAAATCAGTAGCAGAAAAAAAAAAGATAGACTGACAGATATAATAGTCTGAGTTAAGTAACATTCATCATTGATAGTAAGGAGAGTCAATGAGGTTAATAGATGCATAAATGGAACCATATAGAACTGAGCGAATAAAATACCAGGAAGAATTGGGGTCAAGTCCTGCCTCTAATACAAAAGGATGAAAATAATTCAGCTTTTTTGGGAAAAAAAATCTGAATTTTTAATTTTCAAAAGTACAAAATTCTAGGTTATCTGTGATCTGTCATCAAATGTGTCTTTCTAACCTTAATTCCTACTGTAAACTCCTTTTTGGTACAAGTTTAACTGGATCACTCATTCCATTCTTACTCACAGTTTCCTACCTCCATTTCTTAGCTTACAGAAAAGTCAGAGTGCTAAAATGATTTTAAAGAAATGAAATTTTATTACTTTTAGGTACAAATGGATAATGAAACCAGAATAATAGAGGTCTAAGTGACTTGTTGAAATGAGTATGTATATGTGTGTATATATATATTTATTTATTTATACATTTAAAAATACACACACCTATATATACATAAATAAATGTATAGATAATGTTGAGATAAGTGTACATACATGTACACATATATGCATATATGTATATGTGTGTATGTATATATATATGACCAGGTGTTACTATATTATTTGTTTGTGGGTGATTAGTGCTTCTGAAACACTTGGAAAAAGAAGTGTTCTCTTAATTATTTGAAAGAATCCTTTTTTCAAGGCTTTACATAAAATTATTGGTACCATTCATGAGTACCATTCACTAAAACCTGTCCTGGCTTTCTATGTCAGCATTGAGTTTACTCTGGCTTCTGAAAGGATGAGCCAATATATTGCAAACTTTTACAAGCTCTGACATGAAGGGCTCTGCAACTCTGACTTTCATTAAGTCAATCAACTAACATTTATTAAGCACTTATTATGTGCCAGGCATTGTCTTTCATAGAAGGATCCACCAAATCCAATTTGGGGAACTTCAGTCTCACAAATACCCATAAAGACCTTATGGCATAGAAAGGTGTCAGTCTCTCTTGGTACATCCATATTTGGAAAAATGATAAATCTTAGGAACTAGCGATGCATCTCCAGGGAAAAGATTAGACACATTGATGCTGGGCCATAGTCTTGGGGCTGGAAGTCTCTTTTGAGATTATGTAGTTCACATCCTCGCAGAATTGGCTCTTTATTTGAATCTCACAGAAATGATTGTGGGTCTGATGCTCTTGTTTCCCACTAGATGGAGGTGGAGATCATGACATATACTGGCTCTTCTCCCAGTATTTATTCAGCTTCCATCTAATAAACCATTGTGGTTTCCACTTGAATTAAGTGGTTTTCAGTTGTCCTCTGTGTTCTGTAAGATTGTAGCCAGTGCATAAATGTAGGGACATCCTCTGGAACTTCACTTTACTAATTATCTGCCTCTCTCTCACCACCCAAAGAGTTACAATTTAACTGCTGGTATTTAGGCCAGCCAGCCCAGGGCTTGAACAAGGCATTCTTTCAGGTTAATGTTTCTGTTTGGATACATTAAAACAGCAGCTGGGAAAACTAATGGACACCACTCTTTTTGGATGTTATGAATGGGACATGTTGAGGGCAGAGGAGCAAAATGTTAATCACCATCTTGTTCTTACCTTATCGCCTTTCCTGCCGTAACAGAAACATGGACCCTTGTCTGAACAGATACAGCCCTATGGGGAAAGAAAGTTTTGTTGAAAAACAAGTATAAATTTCTATGTTACTTGCTGAATCACAATGAGTGAGACAAAATGAATCCAGACCAATCATTGTTTTCTTTGACTCAAACTGCTTTGTTTGACCTTTAAAGCCCTCCACAATCCACCTTTTCTGCCTTATTAAACATTCCTCCCCAGCTCGTGGTTCAAACTGGCTTGACTTTATCCCTCAGGACTGGAGGGCACTCCTTCCTTACACTTCAAATCCTTCAATTTCCTTCAAAATTCAGCTCCTGATCATAGTGAGAACTGTTTTTCTTCCCTCTCCAAATTATGTTTTGTGAATATTTTGTGAAGGAAATAAAACTCCTTGGGAGCAGCAATAGTTTTATTTTTTGTTTTTGTATACTTAATAACCAAAATTCAGACGTTTAATCGTGTCTGGCTCTTTGTGACCCTGCGGGTCAAAACATGCCCAAACTGGCCATGTAGTTTTCTTTCTTTTCTTTTTTTTAATTAAAGCTTTTTATTTTCAAAACATATGCATGGATAGTTTTCAACATTTACTCTTGCAAAACTGTATGTTCCAAATTTTCCCCTACCTTCCCCTCACCCGTCCTCCCCTAAATAGTAAGTAATCCAATATATGTTAAATATGTGCAGTTCTTCTCTACATATTTCCACAATCATCGTGCTGCACAAGAAAAATCAGATCAAACAGGAAAAAATGAGAAAGAAAAAAAAATGCAAGCAAACACCAACAAAACGAATGAAAAAACGAATATTATGATCCACACAGTTCCCAGTCTTCTCTTGGGTTGCACATTGTTCTCTTCATCACTAGACCACTGGAACTGGCTTAACCATATTTTCTTAGCAAAGATATTGGAGTGGTAAAAACAACACCAACACCACCACCACCACCACCACCACCACCACCAACAAAAGCCTTACTTATGGTCACACAGCTTAGAAGTGTCTGAGGTCAGATTTGAATTCAGGATTTCCTGCTTCCAGGCACAGTGCTCTATCAATTAAGCTACCTAGCTACTTCATCTGATACATAGTAGGTACTTAATAAATGCTTGTTAGTTGATTTTTTTTGGTGGAATTTACCACAGGATGCCTTTTCTGATTCTGCCAGATACATGTCCATTCCTTTATTTTTTTAAATAAAATCTCATTTTTTCACCAATTACATATTAAAATGATTTTCAAACTTTTTCCCCCTGAGGCAATTGAGGTTAAGTGACTTGCCCAGGATCACACAGCTAGAGAGTGTTAAGTGTCCCAGGCCAGAGTTGAACACAGGTCTTCCCGACTTCAGGGTTGATGCTCTATCCACGGTGTCACCTAGCTGTTCCCTTTTTTTTTTTTTTTTTTAACATTTAAAAAAAGTTTTGAGTTTTAAATTCCTTCCCTCCTTCCCTCCCCTCCTCTCTCCTTCATCCCTAAGATGGTAAACACTCTGATATAGATTATACACATACAGTCATGTAAAACATTCCCACATTTTTGATACAAGATGACATAAAGAAGGAAGGAAGGAGGGAAAGAAGGAGAGAGAAGAAAGGAAGGAAGGAAGGAAGGAAAGAAGGAAGGAAGGAAGGAAGGAAGGAAGGAAGGAAGGAAGGAAGGAAGGAAAGAGGAAGAAAGGAAGGAAGGAAGGAAGGAGGGAAGGAGGGAAAGAAGGAAGGAAGGAAGAAAGGAGAGAAGAAGGGAAGGAAGGAATGAAGGAAAGAAATGTATGCTTCAGTCTGTATTCAGCTAGTATAAGTTCTTTCTCTGGAAGTAGATAGCAAATTTCATCATAAATCTTTTAGTATGGCTGAGAATAGCAAAGTCATTTACAATTGTTCATCATATAATATTGCTGTTATTGTGTACAGTGTTCTCCTGGTTCTGTTCACTTTGCTTTGTATCAATTCATGTAAGTCTTTCCAGGTTTTTCCTGAAATCATCTTGTTTGTCATTTCTTATGGAACAATAATACTCCATCACACTCATACACCACAGTTTGTTTAGCTATTCCTCTACTGATAGTTATTCCTTTGATTTCCAATTCTTGGTGGATTCCAATCCACCACAAAAAGAGCAGCTATAAATATTTTTGTGCCAATAGGCCCTTTCCCCCCCTTTTCAGATGTTTTTGGATATAGACCTAGTATTGGTATTGCTGGATCAAAGGGTATGTAGAGTTTTATAGCCTTTTGGAATTACTCTCAGAACAGTTGAATAAGTTTATAACTCCATAAAAAATGCATTAACATCCTAATTTTCTCACAACCCCTCCAACATTTATCTTTTTTTTTTAGTCATATTAGCCACTCTGATATGTGTGAGGTGATACCTCCATTCCATTATTATCTTGTATTTATAATATTTATATTTACATATGTACTTATTGGGTTTTTTTTTTTTTTTGACAGAATGTAAACTCTCCAAGGGCAAGGATTGTTTTTATTTTTAATCTTTATGTGACAGGTTCCTGTGGTGCATAAAGAATCTGATTATTATATCCTTCTTTATATCTTGGGTGCTTGGTACCATTCCAAACATGTAGTAAGTGTGTAATAATTGTTTCTTGATTGATCGGTAGGACATTAAGCACTCTGTTCTGGATCACATGAATCATTTTAAAGGGAAGAGGAATTCCTTCAAAGTGGATTTGGGAAAGGAGGACAGGGAGCAGGATTCCTTTATTAGTCTAACTGGTCCACAAAAGCAAAGCCAACAACCCTCCCTCTCCTCTCTCAGAGGAACTTCTCCGATGTCTCCCAGGAACTCTTATGAAAGGTCTTCTTGAAATATGTCCAAGGCTCAGAAATGATGGTCCATGCTGTTTGTATTTCTCTAAACAGAACAAACATCTCTCTGACCTTAGATTTTGGGAAGATCAAATACATTTTTGTTTTGTTTTACTAGCCACTCAATGTACTTTCGGACATCTGCTGATCTTTGTAATAGATTAACTCTGCAGCAGCAGAGGGAAACACTAACCAGTGATGAACAAAAGGCAAATGGATATGTCTTCTGCTTGCATTTAGGGATTATAAATAATATGTCTAAACAAATATAAATGTATATACATATATATTTATATATACATACATAAACTACTAAAACTACTTAATATCAAATTACCAATAATGATTAATAATATAATGAATTTTGAATGGATAATAATAAACATAATAAAGTATTCAAACTTAAAACTACACACTAAAACTTTTGGTATACCACATATTTATATATATGTGAACATATCTGTATATGCATGTATATACAATTTCTGCCTATTTGGGGATGTGAATAATATGTGAACAAATATATATGTTTGTGCACATATACACACATGCATATGCAGACATAAACTATTAAAGCAAAAAGCTTTTGGGACACTATGTATTTAAAATATATGTTCATGCATACAAATATGTTTTACACACACACATATATCTATACATGTATATGTATATCACATGTATGGGAATTATTATATGAAATCATGTCAAAGGCCAAAATTCCATAAATACCTCTAGGCGGTAAGAACTGAGTAAAGAAGTATGATTTTAAAAAACAATTTCTCTTATTAAGACTATTATTGACTGTGTGACCCTGGGCAGGTCACTTAACCCCAATTGCCTCAGCAAAAAAAAAAAATACTATTATTGATTGGTTTAAAAAAATGCTTCTTGGTTCAAGACCTTCAATGATCATTAGTGAAAGAAATTATATTTGATTTTTCATTCATCTCATAGTAGGGACAA
This sequence comes from Antechinus flavipes, assembly GCF_016432865.1. Classification (NCBI taxonomy): domain Eukaryota; kingdom Metazoa; phylum Chordata; class Mammalia; order Dasyuromorphia; family Dasyuridae; genus Antechinus; species Antechinus flavipes. Next base: position 54,875,427 of record NC_067400.1, read on the forward strand.
AGACTGATTGCATAAAGCCTTAGAACATTGTAAAGTTTCCCAAATCCAAGATTACTCAAAATAATTTAGCCTAATTAGTCTAACAGGAAAAAATCAAATGGATAATGGATATCTGTTGTTCAAGTTATGAAATACAATTGCATGGAGAGGGCATTGTAACTATAGTTCTTGGAAAGACACCGCAGCAGATAATGAAGTGAGACCAGAAGGGTTTTGTAAAGAGGAAGAAGAAGATGGGCTTATCTTTGGGAAATTGTGTGCTTCTTAGTGACCCTGAGCTTATGCATGAAACAAAATTTCATTTAACACCAATATACTTTTGGACATCCTGTCTGATTACAAAACATAAAATGTCATAGTTTCTAAAGCATTAAGTTCTACGTCACCCTAAGGCACCCTAATTTCAATTTATAATAGCCATGAATTGGTATCATTTGTCATAACTATGAAGGAGAAGCAGGAGTGTGTGTGTGTGTGTGTGTGTGTGTGTGTGTGTGTGAAAGGAGGTGGACTATTCATATAGTGAGAAATAACCAAAGGCTGAGGGTGGTCTGGAGCTAGGGATAGTTTCTCTATCCAAGAATGATATGATGTCATTCTCATTTAATATAGTGCACCTCCCATTGTGTTATCCAAAGGTGCTTGCCATCCCCATGAACCCTACTCTTTGAAGGGTTATATAAACTGTGAGCTCACTGCTATGATAGCCTTAAAAAAGGGATGGTCAAATGATCATCTATTTATTAATAACATGCTTAATCAAGTAATAATAATAAAATGATTAAATTACCCAGAAACTCTATCTCTTAAACCTTTTTAATCACCACAAGGGTTTTTAGGAGAACATGGATAAAAGTTGTAGCATGCAAAGGCAGGAGTCAGTTATGATCTCTTACCTCTAACATAACAGGGATTAGCCACATTAATGAGAGAATTGAGCAATCTAAATAATGGAAAAGGTGAATATCAACTTTTATTAGAAGTTGTAGCCCATTACATTTCTAGTTTAAGTTCTAAACTATTTTAAAACCAGCATGACTTGATTCCATAAAATACCCAGGAAGCGTAATCACTTGTTAGCTAATGTAATTTGTATGCTTTCTGCCTCTCCACCAATAAAATATTTTAGTTTCTTCACATTTCAATTCTATTAAAAGTCATTTATCAGGGGTAGAAGCCTCTTTCTATTGGTTTTATGTACTATTTTTGTTAATCAGTAACATGTCAGGAAATAATTCAGGGCTGTATGATTTTAGTGTTTTGGAGGTTCGGGTATTTCAATTCATAAGTTATTTTCCATTTTCCATTCAGCATAGGGCTGCATAAGGCATATACACCAGATTTAAGTTGTAAATATGCTGACAAGGTTCAGAAACTCTGATTCTGAAGTCCTTACTTTTTTTTTTCAGCTCATAAGCTAGAATAAATTATTTTTTTCCCCCTCATCCTTTCTTCCTATGAGGGTTTATTATTCAAGCTCTCCCTAGATTTTCACAGAACTCATGAAGCCATATGGCCCCAAACAGAACTGACCACATATTTTGGTATACCACAATTCTGAGCAGAAGATCTATGAGAAAAAAATTTAAATTGAAAATCAACCATTTATTCAATGCCCTATTTTATGTTACATTTGTGAATACGGGTACACATGCAAACATGTGTTTGTTATTTGTTATTTGTTAACAAAGAGAAAGGGTGTAGTCAGAGCAAGGGTTTTAGCCTAGGAAAGGATTTAATGACTCAAGAATTCCAATTAATCACAATATGAATAAAATGAGAGACAAGCTACAGGGTGGTGGTAAGGCTGATATCCTTCCCTTCCCTCTTCTGTTACATCTCATTCTGGCAGGGAGATAGCTCTGGGTTCTTTGAGCAGAAAGTCCCATCAGATGTTCTCCAGAGCTGCCAATCAAATCTTCCTCAAGTACAGTTCTGAACATCTCATTCCTCTGCTCTCTTTCCTTCTTGACTCCAGGATAAAGTAGAAATTCATTCATTTGGCTTTTAAAGCCTTTCTCAGCCTGGTTCCAAACTCTCTTTCCAAATTCTTCTTCTTCTTTGAACATTCTATTTTTCTATCAATCTGGTCTTATTGCTGTTTCCTTTACATGACATTCCTGATTCTGCCTTTGTACATCATGCCTGAACTGTGTCCCTTTTCACCTCTGTCTTATAGTGTCAGTATTTATCTTCCAAAATTAACTCAAGTACTGCTTTACAGATGAATCTTATCCTGATGCCTCCTGTGGCTAGTGTCCTCCCTATTTCCCCCTTCCCCTTTGTATTTTAACTGTTTGGTATGTATTTTGTAGTTATCTCTCCACCTCCCCTCTCCCAATAGAGTATTAACTCCTATTTAATTTTTGTTTTTATATCCCTGGTACAGTGCTTGATGCATAGAAGACATGTAAGAAATATTTCTATTCTATAACTGATTTTACTTATTGGTACACACACACACAAAAGTGTTCCTTGTACTAATTCCCTTCTCTTTCCCCTCTATCAAGCCCAATTGAACATAAGGGAAAACTGGTACAGTCCAAAGCCAATTAACACTCTACTGAGCCGTGCTGTTGATTTTAGTCTATTAACGTTGACTTGGCTGGCCTCTCTGCTAGCCAATAGCTTAAAGCAACATAATCAGTGAAAAGAAAAGCTGACTAAGGAGAACACGCATGGTGCCAGCTAGACTCAAAAGGTTGTCCCTGGCAGATCCCTAGGCTGTGTCTTCCTCCCCTATTCCTGTGTTAAGCAACTGACCATAAAACTTACATATATTTATCCAAGAAGAGATTCATATTAGAATTCTCCACCTCCTACACACACACACACACACACACACACACACACACACACACACAATCACATATTGCATGAGGAATTTTTCCAGGTTAATATTGGAATTGTCTCTTCTGACTCTGATTGTCTAATTCTGAGATCTTTGACAACCTAGGTTTTGCTAAAAGATTCTTTAGTGAGAAAGAACTCACCTTGTTTCCTGTAATAACTTACTTTTGTTTTAAATATAGCTCTAATTGTTAGAAAGGTTTTCCTGTTTTTGAGCTACAATCTACCTCTAGCTCCATTCTATCAATAGGTTCTAATTCTGCCTTAAAGATGTCAAACAGAAAGTCTATTTTCTCATCTATATGGCACCCCTTTCAAATGTTTGAAAACAACAGTCATGTTCCCCATTGTCTTCTCTGGGAACTCCCCAGTTTTTTCAACCAGTCTTTAAAGAGCATGACAGTTATGGGAGCAACTTTCCAGTGGCCGCTGGGGATTTAATTCTGACCAGCAGAATAGATCCCTTCATGTGAAAGGATGATAACAATACAAGGAGTCTGAGAGGCAGTTGCATTTTCTGACCTCTCTCCTCTTCCCTCTTCCCTCCAATTTATTTCATTCCCAATCCACAAACAACATCTGCATCAGCAAAGGCTGATTTATAACTCCTTCAAGTATGTTATGATTCATAGCTGTGGGGGCTTTTGGAGAATCATCTTGTCCCTTCACGCTTAAGTGTGGTCCTTAACACATGACCTCTTCCCCTGGACTTTCTCCAGCTGGTCAAAGTCCTTCTTAAAATGTGACATCCAGACTGAATTCTATATTCACAATATTCTAGGTATGATCTGATCTGGCCAGCATCCCATGAGAGAAAAATCATCTCCTTTCTTATAGACACTGTGCCTTTCTGAAGCTTATAGCCTTAGATTTGAAAATTATCATTCCAAATCAGCAATCTGAGTTTGCAATCCATTTAAACCCCTAGATACTTTTCATACCACAATTCCTTTCTCTACCAAACTCCATATAATATTTATGAAGCTGATTTTCTGGACAAAGTAGAGAAATGGAAATTGAATTGGAATAGGAAAATAGCTCAGTGAACCTATGAATACTAGTTAATAGAGCAATAGAAATCTGGAAGAAAATATCTCGTGGTGAACCATCAGGCTCTATTCCTAACCGCATTCTGCTTAATATTTTGTTGTTGATTTTGGTGAAGGTATAGATATCATGCATTTAAATTTGAAAATGGCACAAGACTGAGAGGGCTGTATAAGATTGAAGAATCAGAATTTGAAAGATAATATGGCACAATAGGAATGTTAGACTGAGGGAGAAAACCTCCCAAGAGAAAAGTCTGCCATTTACTACTTGTGTATTCCTTGCACAAATCAATTCTCTCTGGGTTTCAGTTTCCTTCTGTGAAATGAGGCAATTGAGATATATGATCTTAAAAGTTCTTTTAAGTTTTAAATCTATGACTTTAAGACTTTGTCAGACTAGCACGTCTAATAAGATGAAACTTATTAAGGATAAATGTAAAGTTTAATACGAGGGTAAAAAAAATTCATGGCCCAGAGAGCATGTGACATACAACGAGGTTTTTAATGAACTATTATAAACCCAGGATAAGTCATTAGTGTAATGTAATAGCAAAAAATCTAATGTGATATTGGACAAAGCAAACATAGTGTTCAGAAAAAAGGCCTGACAATGCTGCTGCCATACACAGAGAAAGTTTCAGGTGGACATGGACCCATTTCTGAGGCTGTATGATCCTATTTCTTACATATCTGGGGATGTCCTTGGATGCTTCCCCTTTTCAGAGAATCTGTGGAAGTCTTTGGTCTGCCCTCTGTCCATGCTTCACTGAATATTGAAAGTCAGTGAACAGATTCATTGTTGAGTGGATAGAAAATAAATTTGAGAATTTGATTTATTGCCTTTTTATGGGTAAGTCATTTCACTGGCTGAATCTTTGTTTTCTCATAAAGTATGTTGGAATACAATCCTTGTCTGCCTCCAACTACTTCACGCACCATTAGTTAAATTCAATAAACAGTTATTAACAATCTTCTATGGAATAGGCTTTGTGCTACAAACTAAATAATTATTTAGGATTAATAATTATTCCAGAGAAACATTATGTGTGATGACTACAGCGATGTAATAGAAGACAAAGACAACAAAGCAAGAGAAAGGGGATGTTGCAAAATATAATGTTTAAGTTTGCCCCCAAAGAAGAGAGACAAAAAGGTATTTTATGTCTTTGCAAAACTGATAGAGACTTTGAGTGTGTGATATTCCACACAGAATAAGACATTCTGTATCAAACTTTTTCAATATGTTCATTAAGATTCTCTCTCTCTCTCTCTCTCTCCTCTCTCTCTCTCTCTCTCTCTCTTTCTCTCTCTTTCCTGTTTCTCTCTGTCTCTCTGTCTCTTTCTCTCCCTCTCTCTGTCTCTTTCTCTCTTTTTCTTCATTATTTTTTGGCTCTTTGGGACAAAGGAAGGAGGCATTGAGCAATATAAATAGCATAAAAATAAAATACATCAAAATTATGCTATACGATTTCATTGAATTGAATGAAATATTAAAATCATTCACGAACTTCTATGTAGACTGCAATTTTGGATTAGAGTTTCTATGCAAACTATGAGTTATATGGAAGTTCCTATCTGCACCCTTCATCTTTTAGATCACTTGGGAGCAGCAATCTCTAGATAAAATTCATTTCTGAGATCTTTACACCAATTTCCTTTCAATAGTCTCCTCACTTTTGATACCCCCACAAGCCAAGACCTTTTCCTCTCTTCCCCAGGAAGTGCTTTATGCTCCAGACTTTTTTCAATCCCTTGCCTACCTTAAAAAATCTCACAATTACCCAATTAAACAAATTATAATTTCTTTAGGACTTGCTCTCTGCTAAATGACAGTAGTCAACTTGATAGACTTAACAAAGATTAGTAAATTCATTGCTTGTTATAATTGAATTTTTAACTAGGGACTTTCTGGGACCAATTTCTTGACTCAACAACCCCCTCCCCCAAAAAAGAACACTATTTAAAAAGAATATTCACATATTTGCTAAGCAAGTGGGAGATTTTTTTTTTTTTAGTAGGATGGGGCCCTCATGATACTCATGTAGGTCAGTCACTACTTAGAAAAATTCTTTGATGGAAGCCCTTGGGTAAGAACCCTTGGGTCTAGAATAGAGATTCTTAACCATTTTTGTGTCACGGACCCCTTTTGCAGTCTGTGAAAGCTATGTAATCTTCACGTAATCAAGCTTAAAATGTATAAAATAAAATACATAGAATTACACAGAAACTATAATAAAATATAATTATTTATCTATATACTTCAGACCTCCCAGTGACTGCCACTTGGGATTCTGCTACTCCCCTTTTATTTCCTGGAGCCCCTCTTCATGACTACAAGCAATAATACTAGTGGTTAAGGGAAAATGGCAGAAAGAGGAGGGGAGGGCATACCCTCCACCTGACTTCCTTCTCTCTGTCCCTAGCCTTGGTTCTGAAAGCACATTGCTTTCTTTGTTATCTTTTCCAATATAGGAAGGTCATGATTAGAGGTCTGAAACAACAGAGGCACATTCTTAGTGTCCCAGACTATAATTCTAAACATTTTTCCTTGGCAGAATTCCTTTTCTATACATAGTATTTGGGGCCTACAGTATAATAATAATAACAACTAATATTTTAAAAGCACTTTATCATTTATAAAGCACTTTATATATGTTCTCTTACTTGATTCTCAAAAAAAAAAAAAAACCTGGGAGATAACTATTACTTTTAATCTCCATTTTAATAAATGAGGGAAATGAGCCTGAGAGAGGATAACACAACTAATAAGAATCTAAGGCAGGGTTTGCCTTCAGGTCTTACTAACATACTCTCCATTACTCTATCAAGCTACATATTATCAATATGTATTATGCACACTTTGGAAGTACAACCTATTTATTCACTGGGGACTGCCTATGTTATTGTTGAAAGCTAGATTTCTTTTTGGGGTTTCGGAACCATCTTGCAAACATTCAGGGCATCCTGGTTCATTATTATTGGCTCTTCTCTTTCTTCTGATTGACCAGCACCCACACTTCCTTATTTCTAGCTGTGTGACTTTGCTCATGTGAAAAATGTAGCAGAGCAGACAGAGTGCTTAACTTGGGGTCAGAGAGACTTGGATTTGCATCCTGCCTTGGATATTTCTTCTTCTTCTTCTTTTTTAAAAATAGCCTTTTATTTACAAGATATATGCATGGGTAGTTTTTCAGCATTGACAATTGCCAAACTTTTTGTTCCAATTTTTCTCCTCCTTCCCCTCACCCCCTCCCACAGGGGTGGTCCTGTGCCAGTGTTTCCCATGTCTATAGTTCTTAAGAGGTACCCTGAGAATGCCCTTGTATTGCCTTTTCTAACCACCTTGTGAGAACGTGACCTGTGTGAGTTCTCCATAAAACAACTTTTTTTGGCACACACATTTGGCATTTGTATAATGTGGCCAACCTAATGGAGTTGTGCTCTCCACAGCACAGTTTGAATGCTTGGCAGCTTAGTGGGAGAAAGGACCTTAGTGTCTGGTACCTTATCCTGCCAGATGATCTTCAGAATCTTCCTAAAACAATTCAAATGGAAGTGATTCAGTTTCCTGTCATAGTGTTGGTATATTATCCAGGTTTCACAGGCATACCACAATGAGGTCAGCTTCATGTATCCATTGGTCTCTATATTATAATTAAATACTTGAGGAAGCCATTATAATTCTCATGGATTTTTCTTCTCTACTCAAATAAATAAGCATACTTTAGTTAGGATAAAACCAGGTTAAAGAATACTAGTTACATAAAGGGAGTTCAAGAAAGTAAACCATTATATTAATAGAATGAGAAGACATTAAAAAGAAGACAAAAATATGAATGTGTCAGTAATACCCCTTGCCATTATGAAATTGAAAACTGACCCATTTATACACATATAAATAAAAGAATGGTCTTTGGAAATGAGAGATCACAGAAAGTAACAGAGGGAACCTGAGCGGCCTCTATGTGAAATGAAGCATCTGGTTATTTCAAACATTTAAATGATTAACTGAACTCTTCGCTTCCAGATGTTTGGTGTCACGTAAATGTGATTTCAGAAAAAGAATATGAAGGAAAAAATTAAGAGATGTTTAAGCAGGAGAAAAATCTCAGCTAGAATAAGTGAAGGGAGATAACAATAGGAGAGGATTTGGATAGAATAACAAGAAAAAAAGGAGTATAAAGTGTAAAAACAGGTAAAGGAGAGGCAGGATAGAAAGAATGGGAAAGAAGAAGTAGAAAAAAAGAATATCAATAGATAGGAAGATGTGGAAATGGGGCAAAATCTCTTTATTACAAAAGCACAAGGACAAAAACAAAAGGAATTTCTCATTATTCTGAAATACAAACTAGTGATGAGGAAGTCTGAAGAATATAATAGAAACATTTAAAATGCAAAATCTAAACTCATTTCATTAGGCAGTATTAAGTTTTTTTTAATTTATTGTCTTAGGGATGTGCTGCTCAAATGTTTAACAACTGGGTCTTTATACTTTAAAGTTTAATTTAAATGATTAATCCTTGCTCCATCATTTTCTTAAGTCTAGATAATCAACAAAATAATAAATCTTATCTTGTTTTGATGTGTTTGCTGATTTCTATGTTATAAAAGCTCACTCTGAAAATTTAATAATTGGCTCTATGGAGTATGATGGAGTTGGTTCCAATTAGGTTCCCCTAGTGACCCATCAGAATATAAATTCTTTGAGGGCAAAGCCTGTCTTTCTATTTTGCTTGTATTTGTATTCCCAATACTTAACAAAGTGTCTAGCACATAGAAAGTTCTTTATATATATTAGCTGGCATTTATGTATCTCTTTAAAGTTTACAGAGCACTTCACATGTTATCTCATTTGATTCTCACAACAATCCTCTGGCTTAGCTGCTATTGTTGTCCATCTTTTACAGATGAGGAAACTGAGGCTAACCATACTTAAGTTAATTTATCTAAAGTCATATGGCCAGTGAGTATATTTGAACTCAAGACTTCCTGAGCCCAGAGCAACTAGGTGGCACAGTGGATAGAGTGCTAGGCTTGGAGTCAGGAAGACTTATCTTATGAGTTCAAATTTGTCGTCAGATACTTACTAGTTGTGTGATCCTGGGCAAGTCATTTTACGCTGTTTGCCTTAGTTTCCTCCTCTGTAAAATGAATTGGAGAAAGAAATGGCAAAATATTCCAACATCTCCACCAAATACCCCCCAAATAGGGTCATGAAGAGTTGGACACGATTGAAACATGACTGAACAGGAACAAATTCCTGACTCCAAATCCATTATAATGCCACCTATCTACCCATAGGAATCATAAATTACAGAACTTTTTTGAAACTGATACATTTTTATTATTATCTCCCTCTTTTGCTTGAATTCCTTCAACATTTCAAATGGAACATTCCCTAGTAGTTCTCTGTGCCAATAAAACCCAGACCTAATTCCTCTCCCCAAATCATTTATCGGGATAAATATTTCTTTCATATATAGATAAGGAGATAATTTCTATTCCTTATTTGACCATAATATACAAGGTCATTCAAATATTATACCCTTAAATGATCATATTTACAACTAAGGGTATCAGAAAATGTTGGATACATGTTACAATTCTGCAAAAGCATTGCATTCATTTCAGATCTGGGAAAGATGATAAATACTCTGTCCAAGTTCTTCATAGCACAAAATGAGGAAATTGAGACACAAGTTAAGGAATCTGACCAAAGTCACACTTATCATGTCATAGCTGGTACAAGCAATCAGGTGGAATGGTTTTTAGTTCTTTGCTCTTTTTAGGATCCGATGCATCCCTACTTAGCAATGAATGGAACTTCCAAGCCTGGAGGTTTGTTGCTGATCGTATCATTGGCATGTAAAAAGCAGGAATTTAGAAAAGAGAATTGGAGGTGGAAGAAGATATCCACACAGCGGCTCCTTTATGTATTAGCCTTTACTTTTTAGTGTTACTCACTCATTCATTTCACATCATGAAAAAGAAAGAGCCCTGGGGGGCAGAGGCACAAGGTGCCTCAGATTCACCCAAACTTTTGTAGTTTGTTGGCATAAATATCAACAATCAGAATTTTAAAGGGGACTTTCTAACCCTAAGTCAGATAGAGGCATTAGACAAAAATCTTGATCTTGATATGTTGGTAAAGAGTTTAGACCTTGGTCTAAGGCTCTGGGAGTTAACATACTCTGTTCTTATTGATAGAAAACCAAATATTGCTAAGGATTTCTTGCACGAGGAGCTTTCTCATAAAGAACTGAAATTCAGGGGGACTGATAGTTGGTGCAGTGGATAGAGCACCAGCCCTGAAGTCAGGAGGACCTGAGTTCAAATCTGCCCTCAGACATGTAACACTTTCTGTGTGACCGTGGGCATGTCACCTAACCTCAATTACCTCAGGAAAAAAAAAGAATTGAAATTTAGCCTCTAGAATATAAATTTAAAAAGAAAATGCCAGATCAAGTTCCTCCTCATATGGAGAAAAGGTAGCATCTTAATTGAAAACTCTAGATGAAGCCCAGTAGATGGCAGCAAAGAGAACAACCTAATGAAGAGAACCTTAAGACGTTGGTAGCCCTCCAGCACAGGAGGCTTGAGTTACCCATCTGTAAGTGAACTGTCACTCAGGTGCACCAGCCAAAGGTACTCCTCAGGTGTGTGGTTCCACATGTGATCTCCATGTCTATCTATTCTTCCTATTTAGGTAATCTCATTTGTGGGAGACTGCCCCAGGATCTTGCAATTTGTATTGCCTTATTTTTTATTTTTCCATTTGACAAAGGCTTTTATTTTGAACTAATTGAGTTCTCTGGTTGAGTGGTTAAAAACAAACATGTTTGTGAGAGACTGTGCCTCAGGTTTTTTTGAGGAGAATGTTCTAATGCCATCTTTTTTACTTAATTTTTTTTTTTTTATTAAATGACTTTTCCTTTGAACTAATTGTGTTCTCTGGTTGAGTGGTAAAAGTAAACAATTGTTAGGGGTTCGTGAACTATGGTTTTGGTGGATGAAGACCTACATTTTGAATCTGGATAGCTCTTCTGAGAAGCCCACAGGTAAAAGTGAGTGCCCCAGGTACTTCCTACACTTTCAGAAAAGTGTGCATGGGTAAACAAGCAATGCAAGTATTGTCAGGCACCAGGTTTTGCTCCAGTGTTTCTAAATTTCCTTGTCTTACCCCCAAAGAAAATAATTAGATGATGTCAAGTCTGGAGACTGTCGGCCAACAATAGTTGCTTACCACAAATTGCTTCAAAAGAATTAATTTACTTCATTATAGAATTGAGTTATTGTATTCCTCTGAAACCATAAATCACATTCCCCAGTCTCTACAAAACAATGGCTGAACAATGTGTTAATAATTTTTATCTTTTGTCGTTTCCATGAAAAATAAATCATCACCTTCCTATTTCATGAAGTGAAACAATTCTTCCTGTAAATATTGTTGTTTTTTTTTTTTTTTTTTTTCTGAGTTAAATCCATTTAAATGTAGAGGGGATTAGATAGTATAGTAGTTAGAGCACTGGGCCTAAAGTCAGAAAGATCAAAGGTTAAATCTGGTCTCAGATATTTACTAATTGTGTGACCCCAGGCAAGTCACTTAACCCTATTTGTCTCCTTTGTTTCCTTATGTGTAAAATGGGGATAATAATACCACTCATCTGCCAGGGTTGTGGAAATCACATGAGATAATATTCATAAAGTGCTTAGCACAGAGTGTGGTACATAGTAAGTAATAATGCTTCTTTCCTTCCTTCTCTCCCTCCTTTCTCCTTCTTTCCTTCTCTCCCTCCTTTCTCCTTCCTTCCTTCCTTCCTTCCTTCCTTCCTTTCTTCCTTCCTTCCTTCCTTCCTTCCTTCCTTCCTTTCTTTTTTTCTTCCTTCCTTTCTTCCTGACTGCCTGCCTTCTTGCCTTCCTTCCTTCCTGGTTCATGGATCTATCTATTGAAATAATTTATAAATACATTTTAAAATATAACTTATGTGTAAAATACTGAGCCTGATGCTAAGGGACATCCAAAATTTAAACAGCATAGAATCCTTGCCCTAATGTAGCTCATAGTCTACTGTGGAATATGATACACATGCAAATAATTACAGTACAAATACAGGTAATGGCCTAATCTAGATAACAAATTGTGTTATGTGAGGTCTAAATCCAACTTCTAATCTAGCAAGGGAGATAGAATACATAAATAAACATACAATACTATACCAAAATAATACAAAAACTCAGGAACACAAGAATTCAGAGCACAATAAAATAAGTCTAAAAGACAGGCAGAAAGTGATATTCAAGGCCAGGGAATGAAAATAATGTCCTAGTGGAAGGAAAAGGAGAATCAGCAAATGTTTTCTGGAGGGAGTGTAATATTTGAAAAATGAGTAGGATTTCTAAAACACAGAAAAAAGCAAGGTATATTCCAGGCATAGGAAACAGTATAGATTAAAGCACAAAGGCAGGAAGGTGTTGGGTACCTACAAATGGCAGTTTGGCTAGAGTTTAAGTACAAATAGGTAGGGATTTTCCAGTCTGTGAAGGACCTTGCATAACAGGTCGTAAACTGGGATAATTAAAAAGGAGTAAGTCTTTACTGAAAAAAAATCACATAAGATGAAGAAACAATCTTATTACTCATGGGATGGAGATAGAGGAAGATTAGTTGACTTATGTGTAAATCTGAGAGAGTGCCTCAATAACATTAGAGAATACTTAACATGCATATATTTTCCTGATAGGATTGTCCTATATCTCTACAAAAGAAAGGCTAGATTTTTTAAATCAGAAGAGTTCATCTACTTTCACTCATTCTGAGATAAGGATATCACAAAGAAAAGCAGTATTCTAGAGGTGGGCCAGCAGATTGAGAGCTCTGTTAGGATCAAGATAATTGGCATCCAGTCCTGCCTCCAACATAAGAGAAAAACAAAAAAATCCTGACCTCATTTAAAAAGTTTATATGGTAGGGAGATGGACAACATGCACACACACAAACATACACACACACAAATATAAATCAGATACAAAGTACCTATAAAGTTGTTTCTCAGATAGGGGAAAATACTATATAGGGGATTAGGAGAGATCTTAGATAAGGGGTGAATTTTGATGAGAGTCAGGCATTCTGAATCATGGATCAGTTTTCTAGATAGCTAAAGTTTGGTCTTTAACTCCCCACACTATCCATTGTTGCCATTTTGGATGGGAAAAGGGGAGGATATATATTCAGCATCTATTATATGGTAGGCACTTTACTAAGTGTTTTATTCTCTTTTTTTTCTGTTTAAAATGTTTTATTGATTTTTTTTTTGCTTTTATCACCTTCATTTCCACATGTGTCAAATAGAAATTTTTCTAAAGTATATTATGCTTTCCCCCCTTAAATAAAATAAGGGACATGTGTATTAAATTTAATTGAATATTTTCTTTGTGATCCAATGTTAGTTCTATGAACAATAAGAATTGGAGCCTTACTGTGACACAACAGTTATATTCTCAGGACCTAGAGAGAATATAAGGAGTATATTTCTATATAGACAATACAAATAGCATCTATCACTGGGGCCAGAGCTGGTTATAAGTCTATCTTTGAAGGCAGTACTAGGAAGAAGGAAATTACCCATACCATCTAATAGCTGAAAGAAGAAGAGAAAGGTTGCTAAGCCCATCCAATAAAAATAAAAGATAAAAGTGTGTTACTATGTGAACTTAAGTTTGGGTCATGTTTATCTCTCTTTTTCACTTTAGCTCTCTGTTTCAAAGCACTTAAGCAAAAGTAAAACATTGATGTGGGTTTCAGGAATGAATCAATAGGAAAACAAATACTTCCAGACCTACTTCTCATTTTTTGGTGGAACTGATAAATTGGACTGTCTGGAGCACTCAGGTGAAGGTGATAAGAAGGTTCTTAAACCAGACAGCTCGACTCTCGTGTGTCCATGGATTATAAATAGACCTCTCCAGAATGCAAGTCACTTGATAGTGGAAAAAAGAAGTAAAAAATTAGTGTCCAGTTGACTATATTTCAAAGGAATCAGCCATTGCTTTAAAGTATTCAAGGCACAAATATTTGAAACAACAAAAATGTTTTTATAAGCAATAGCTATAATTCATAATGAAATTAGTATTTGGAGCCTGAAAAGTCCATTGTATAACCACCCAGAAAAGACAATGAAATACCTTGCTTAATTTAAAGGCTTTTAGAGAAGGATGCAATGAAATACTTTGCTTAATTTAAAGACTTTTAGAGAAGGTTATTCAGCATAACCAAAACAAACTTGGGAATGCACAAGAGAAGCCTTCATTTGCAATAATGAGCTAAGAAAGGAGAGTTGTGCTAAACTGGCATGTAAGTCATAAGAGAAAGAACATTGACCCTGGCATAAGAGGGCATAGGTTAAAATGCCTTCTGCTATGCTGATTCCAGGGTCTTAGTTTTTTCATTTGTAGAATGAAGAGGTTGAATTAAATGGCTTCTGGGATTCTTTCCAGCTCAGTTTATGGTCCTAAGTGAAATCTCCTTATTAATGTCTAACAGGCAAAACCAAAACACACGAAACCTCAGTTCCACTCAGATATTAGAGTCCCCCAAAGCCTCTCTAAGGAAAAACAGGAAATATCTGCTAATTGCCCCTCACGTGTTCTATGCTTCAACCTAACTGGTCTCCTTTGTGCCCGACATTTGAGCTCCCGTGTCTGTGCTTTAATTTAGATTACTCTTGCAAGTCAGGAATGCTCCCTCCTCATCACCTACTTCTTTGACTTTTAGCTCCAGATAAGCTCAGCCTAAATGCTATATTCTATCATCAGCCTTTCCTGCCCTCATACCTCTTCCCCTCAATTCAGTGTTTTCCCCTCCTTATTGAAATAATTTGATTTTTCTCTGTATATACTTTATATGCTTTTTCCCCTAAGTAGAAATTAAACTTTCTGAAGGTCTCAGGGACTGTTTGGTTTTTTGTTTTTGTTTTTGTTTTCTTTGAGCTCAGTCCTTACTTAGCTCCATGCCAAGGACATAGTGTTTTGTTTTGTTTTTTAATTGGTTAAGTTTTTTTCTTTAAATTGGATTGAACAGTTAAAAGGTAAGTTTTTTTTTTTAATTGAATCTAACAATTTAAAGGTAGAGGGACAGTCTGTGGGTTAAGTAATCCTAAAAATAAATTGATAAATAGGTATCACATTAAGAAAACCTATAAAAAATAGACTCTATATTAACAATTATAGCTGTCTAGTAAATACAGAAATCTCATATTTGACTGACTTCTCATCAATTCTAATGTCTAATTTCACTCTTTGGTTGAAAAGTCAATGTACAGCCAATACTTGGACTACAAATGAGCTTTGGAATCCAATGAAGGTCAGTAAAGTCCTCTATATTGTCCCCTACTAAACTGTGAGCTCCTTGAGGTCTACTTTTCTTTTTTCTTTATTCTTTATTAATTAATTATATTAATTTTATTCATCTAATATTTATTTATTTATTATGCTATATAATTAATGTAATTAACATTAATTATTTATTATTCTTAAATTAGCATTTAGTACAGTACCTGATACATAGTAGGCACTTTATAAATGCTTGTTGACCTAACTTGGAATGGAAAGCACAGTAGATGTGAAGTCAGAGGATATGGATTCAATCTTCAGCTTTGCTCCTTATTGCCTTGATTAATTCACTTTCTTTCCCTTTATGTAAAAATGAAAAGGTTGGAGTAGATCCTGAAATCCTATGAAATTTTGGAATGTCAAATTCTATAAACTTACTTTATAACATATACTTGTTCAAACAAAATGTTATACTACACTTTGTTCATATCTGTCTGGGTGAGATTATGAAATCTCTCCATAGGGACCAAGTTTAATTCCTTTGTCAAAGATACTTCTCTGCTATTAATATTTAATTACTTCATAAAAATAAAAGTATGTTTCAAGCATAGTCATTTTATTCTTGCCTTCATTAGCCAATATTTACAATGGTGATGTTAAAGTATATGTCAAATATGATCAGATGTTTGCTGTTTCACACTGTGTTAATTCTGATAAGGTTTTATGGCTTTTATACACTTTGGATCATAGAATTTGAGCTGGAAAGGATCTGAGAGACCATCTAGTTTAAGGGTATTAACCTTTATAATGTCATCATCCCCATGGGTGTCAATTTGGTAAAAATTAGGGACAAAGATCCCTTCTCAGAAGAAAGTGTTTAAATTTATAAAGATAATAGGATCACCAAGAAAATCAATTTTATTGAAATATAATTAATATTTTAAAAATCAAGTTTATAGGTTTCAAAAACCCCTCCACAACTCCTTCATTTTACAAACGGGTTCCACAGAAGCAATACGACTAGACCAACAATCTTATTTTATGTCAAATAATTAAGAACACATATAACACATATTATTTCAGGGAAAAGTATAAATCAGGGGTCCTCAAACTACGGCCCATGAGCCAGATGTGGCAGCTGAGGACATTTATCCCCCTCACCCAGGGCTATGAAGTTTCTTTATTTAAAGGCCCACAAAACAAAGTTTTTGTTTTTACTATAGTCCGGCCCTCCAACAGTCTGAGGAACAGTGAACTGGCCCCCTATTTAAAAAGTTTGAGGTACGAAATTTTGGTGATTCCAATTAATTTCAATTTATAAGAGTTTATTCAAAGTCTATTAAATATAGTTCCATGCTAAACTGTAAAGCTCATCCCTTTCTTCCCCCTAAATTTTTTCTTTTTTATTATTAATATTCAGTGGATGTTTCTTTTCCTTTGGGAAAGAGTTGCTGGTCTTTCAGAAAGGTGAATGAATTGGCCACAGAATATTTACTTTTCCTTGACACATGAAAGGGAATTCAACTATGAAATTATTCATCTTGGATGAGTTTGTACAAAACAAGAAGCATGCTTCAGATGGAATTATCTCTTCAGAAAGATACTCAGGAGTCAGGCCCCAACTCATAGGCTATTGTACAGTACAAGGCCTTCTGGGTTTATTATAAATCTTTTTCCCCCAAAGAGCTCCAGTTCATGGTCTCTTATGACTCTGAAAAGTATGTAACAACTAGTATGACAAGGCTCCTCCATGTGGCTGGACCTTACCAGGCCCAAAGATGAATACCCCTATCATGGACTGACCATGAAAATTCAGACTTTTTCTGTCTGTTTCAGGTAGTATGATCTGAATCTGCCTTAATAAGCACTATCCCATTCATACACACTACTCCATTCACACAGATGGCCCCATTCATACACACTGCCTCATTCAAACTGATTCCTCCATTCACACACATTGTCCCATTCACACACACGCTATCTCATCTGAGCCCCAGAATAACCCCTAGCAGGTATCTGTGGGGAATATTATCTCTTTCTTTTTTCCTTTTTTTTTTTTTTTTTTTTTTTTTTTACTGAGGTTCAGAAAGATTAATTGGTTGAACCCTCGTTACATAGCTAGGGCTTTCATTCTATCTTTCTAATGAAGTATTAAATCCCTTACCTCTTCTCACCAACAAGTTTCTGGCAAAAAAATTGAGGTCAGGTCTATTGTTTCTTCTACAAATGCTTTGTCCTTCAGACCCTACTGTAACTATGGGACCATTGCTGAGAAACACAACAAATACCACACACCGAGGGAGAATGCTAACTCTGGTTTCCCTTCCAGGGAAGCTGGAGATATCACAAGACATTAGCTGGGATAAAGGGAGATAATCAGGGTATTTGTACATTTCTGTACTCTGTAGGGAATTCTGAAGCTTTAGCTTAAATGGGATTATTTATATGTGACCAAGGTTATTCTGAATGGAGTGTTCTGTCTGAATCAAAGGCCTTGAAGATTTTTGTTATTTTTTTCAGATGCCCAGACTAATCAGTCAACAAGGGTAGTGATTGTCCTTGCATTTTGCTGCTCTCAGAGACTGCACAAAGTAGACACAGTGCAGAGCTCTGCACCCTGTGGGTGCCCATCAAATGCCATTGACTGAGTTTGCCAAACAATTGATTAATAAACATTTATTGAGGATCTACTATGTCCTAAGACACGACAATTGAGCAATTCCAGGTAGGGCAGGCCAGCAGGAGGACAATCCAAGAACTTACAACAGTCTGTAAAAGTTTCTGTCCAGGTTTCTAGACACTTGGAACTGATACACTGGGGGCTTAAATTTACGCAAAATTGACTTATGTTCACTTCAATGAGCAATCAGTAAGCACCTACTATGCACTAGACACCGTGCTGGGGGAGACAATGATGCACCAAAATAGTTCCTTTACTGATGAACATTTTCAGAACCCAAGGTTTTTTTAAACATGCTATACATGCCTGGATAAATTTCAGGGGAACTGTGTATTTGGATGGGGAACGAAAAAGTATATTTTTATTTCAACGTAACTAATTTCCTTTGTAATGCTGTGTATTCTATTTTAGTTTTACCTTATTATTATGACTCAAGAAAAGTGCAGAGCTCTTGTTCAAGGTGAATCTCCCCATTAGCTGTTAGAAGCTCTATACTTTTGTCACATTTCGGCAATAAGCTCAAGGTCCAATTTAATCCAATTCCTATAGCAACTACTCTTATATTGAGGTGGGGGTAGAGGAAAGAGGTTGCCATGACCCTATTTTGATAACAAATATAGACACAGGGAGCAAAAAATGTCCAGTCATTAGGTGCAGTTAGGTTTAAGATGGACTTAAATGAGCCCACTTATTTTTCAATCAACTAATACTTATTGGGCACCTACTACGTACAAGTTACGATTCCATAAGAATCCAAAGAGGCCCCCTTTCTAAACAAATGCAGAGTTTAGCTAGAGAGCAGATATATTTATATAAAAAAGACAATTAACAATTCAAAGTAGGCATGATAAGTACTATAAGCGTTCTAAGATTGCTGTGTTTGTGAAAGAGAAACAGAGAAAGACACATAGAAACAAAGAGAGAAAGAGGAGGAGAGAGAAATGGGGAAACAAAGAGAGAAGAGAGAGACTGAGACAGAGACATACAGACAGAGAGAGAGAGACAGAGAGAGACAGAGACAGAGACAGAGAGACAGAGACATACACAGAGAGAGAGACAGAGACAGAGACATACACAGAGAGAGATAGAAGAGAGAGCGAGAGACAAAGACAGAAGAGACAGAAGAGAGAGACAGAGAGAGGAGAGAGAGAGAAGAGAGACAGAAAGAAAGAAGAGAGAGAGAGAGAAGAGAGACAAAAACAGAGACAGAGACACACAGAGAAAAACAGAAGAGAGAAACAGACACACACAAAGAGACAAAGAGAGATAGAAGAGAGACAAGACAGAGAGAGAAAGAGAAAGAAAAGAGAGAGGGAACATGGAGAGAGAGACAGACAGACAGACAGACAGACAGACAGATGGAGAGAGAAAGGTGGGAGAGAGAGAGAGAGAGAGAGAGAGAGAGAGAGAGAGAGAGAAGAGAGAGAGAGAGAAAGAGAAAGAGAGAGAGACAGAAAGAGAGAGAGACAGAAAGGGAAGGGAATGAGAGAAGATAAGAAGGAGAGAGACAGAAAGAGAGACACAAACAGACAGAGACAGAGAAAATGTTCACTGAGGTCTGATGAGATCATGGAAGGCTTCAAAAAAGAAAGGGGCATCTTGAGTTGAGCCTTAGAAGAAGAAAGAATTCAGGTGGGTGGAGTGTACAAGGCATTTGAAGTTGGAGGATGGGGAATGAGGCTAGTTTAAAAAATAAAAGGAATGGAGGGAGGAATGTACCAGGCATATTTGAGAAACTGGGTACTCTACTTGGAAGAGAGCTTCAAGTATGAGAGTGATGATGTTGGACATAATTGCAATAACTCACAGTTATATAGTACTTTGTGGTTATGTAGCTTTTTATATGTGTACTATTTCATTTGGACCTTACAACTAAGTGCAATGAATTCTTTTTTGGGTGTATTAAACCTGCAAGTTTATTGGTTATGAATTGTCTCTACCAGCCCAAATCAGTACCTGCTGTTCATTGTCCTGTCTTAGAGAATTTTCTGGGGCATTGAGGGCTAAGTGATTTGCTTAGTACAGCCATATGTATCAGGGACAGGACTTGAATACAGGTCTTTCTGATTGGGCCCCCTTTTGTCTCCATTTTCCAAGTGAGGAAATTGAGGATTAAGTGACTTGCTCAATATCACAAAGTTAATGAGTAGGAGAAATGGGATATGAAGACATAAGAGCTGTGGTTCACTCAGTTCAGAGGTAATCCATCCCCAGGCCTTTTCAGGACTTCTCATTCACCTTTCATATTTCCTGACCCCCAACTTTCACCTGTGTTTATAAGAAAATATAGTATGTACAACAGCGACACCCTAATAAACCATTTTGGAAGTGGGTTAAACCAGGTCAAGGGCAAACAAACAGTCCCTGGATGGGGAAAGAAGGAGAGAGCAGCTAGTTCAGGGAAGGAGGCTTGAGAGAGAATTGAGGGGTCAAAGAATTGGAAGTTAAAATGTGCATGAAGAATAGAATTATGTTAGAAAAGACAGAGGGAATGGGAAAAAGCCAATAGGTTATTGGAAGATAAAAGGATATTGGAATTGTTGAATATGGAATCCCATTTTCTGATTGGTATCACCAGGTAAATAGACCCAAAATTATAGGGTTTTCTTTTTCACTTTGAATCCTCTCTCAAAGTAATAGAAGAAATATTTAAATGTAATTGCTTAACATTCTTAACATTCAGAACATTTTGCTTCTTTTATCTTGTTTTAAATTCAATAATAGTTCAAATGACACTACCAGGTTAAGAAAGATAGAGGTATTGTCTTGGACTGATCCCTAAACCAAAAAGCTATTTCACAGATTTCTAGAATGTTAAACATACAATTAAACATATTAAACATCCCTGTTTCTGGAATTTCACAGACTATTGAAATTCACCTCACCTGGCTAAGTTACCCACTGCTTTCATTCATCCTTACTTCCTCTAGTGGGGGGGAAACACAGTCATAGATAGGATCACAGAGATCCTGGAAGAGATCTATGAGACTCTCTAATCCACTCCTCCTTGTCCAAGGTCATATGAATCTGAACCTAGGTTCTGTAATTCCACCATATCATCCTGCCCCCATCTGAAAGGATATAATTCTGCTTTCAGAGAGTTGTTATGAGTAGGTCTTGTCCTGTTTCAAGCCTAAGTTTGTTTTGCAACTTCTACCCATTGAGTTGAAATCCAACCTCAGACAATTACTAGTTATATACTACCTTTTGCCTCAGTTTCCTCATCTGAAAAATGGGGATAATAATAGCACTTACTTCTTGAGATGTTTGTGAAACTCCAACGAGATAATTGTTATAAAATGCTTAGCACAATGCTTTGGCACATAAATGTTAGCTTTTATTGTTGTTGTTGTTTTTATTATTGTTATCCCTAGTTCTGATATCTGTGACCAGGTAGACTAAACTTCATCCCTTTTCTCCTTCATAGCTCTTCCAATTCTTGAAGAGAGATGAAAGAGAATAAAAAGCAGAAATATTAGAAAGAAGGAGTAATTTCTCTAGGTGTTAGCTACAACCTATCCCTTATTACAGAAAAAGAATTCTGATTGCAGGAGATAGTATAGTAAGTATTTCTAAGATCTTCAGCTTTGTTAGAATCCCAGTTGAGCACAACAACCATATACTACATTCCCTGTTTGATTCTTTATTTGAAATGTGTTGCAATCTGCTTATATTTTTCACCTTTGTGTGACTCTGATTTTTTGGGGGGGTCATTTCTGAATAGCCTGAGTACTTAGCAAGAAAATATCAGCAAATGCAAACTCTGCAGCAGCATAGAAGCACAAATAGCTGTGTCTTTGCCGATTTTGAACCCTGGGGTCTAAAATTATCCATCCCTATTCTCATTTACATAACGTACAACATTTCTATACTACAACTAAACTGAATCATCTTTATTAATTGCAGCAGACTGAAACACACCTCTCTATCTCATATAGCTGACCATAAAACCACCTTACTAAGAGAGTGTTGGTGAAATCTCAAGGCATTTGAAATTTATTTACCAGCTTTCAGGTTAATGGTTAGTGGTAGCAATTAAAAGGTTCCATCCAGTACTTTAGTTAATAATACAGTACTATAAAGTTTCTGAATATATCAAAGAAATGAGAGCCAGACTTCTTTGAGATCCAGTCTATCCCATTTTCTGATTGGTATAACTAGGTAAGTAGACTCCAATTAATTGGGCCTTCTCATTTTTGAAAATTCTTGGAATGGAAGAATAAAAGAAATACACAGGCAAGATGCTTAACTGTCCCACTTTCATTCAGAACATTTTGCTTCCTTTATCTTGTTTTTAATTTGTAAATAATTAATAAGATACTGCTTGCTTAGGATGGAGATATTGTCTTGAGCTTGTCTCTGAACTGAACAGATTTTAGTGTGCACTGCATTTCTCTTAAACACATATCCCACATCAGGGATTTCACAGAACATTGAAAATTACCTCACTTAATTAAAAAGACACTCCTTGCATTCTTCCTTGCTTGCCCAGCGATCTTTAACTGATCCACTACCACTGATTTGGAGGACAAAACCCAAAAGCAAAACATGAGTCTAGCGTATGACAGATATATTTTATTATTCCATATTATTTTGGTTTCTTGGATGTTACTTTAAAAAAAAAAGCTCTCTTAATTCTGTAGAACCTGGCAATTGAGATCACATCAACTCTAAACCACTGTTAAAATTTTACCAGCAGTGGAAATTTTCCCTGCTAGAAAGTACTGAGAGGAAAAATTTCAGAATTTAAAACAACTTATAAACTTGTAAATAGAGTACTTCCTTAATACTAAGTATTTATTTGTTATTGAGATAAACAAATGAAGTTGGTTTATTTAGACTTTGAAAATCTGTTCTTTCTTCTCTGGGCTGACATTTCTCTGAAAATAACCAGGTAGCATCTCAAACAATCATCAATAAACTATTTGGGTCAAATCTCTTTTTGGAAAATTACTCATATCATTTATGACTTTTAATTAAAATACAATGTAGAAAAACATCCCTTTTCATCTAAAGTTTGTGCCAAAATAAGTCACAATTTTATAGTATTATGGTTGAAAATAGTATCAACTGAGATAATTTATGGAGTTATTTTCAAAATCTTAAAATGATATATGAGTAAACTATTGTTAATAATAATTACCATCATTACAATACTGTATTTAATTTATTCACTTCATTTCTATCATTAGAACACCTTTCTTACTTCACTTAGGTATGAAAGTGACCCCCTAGATCTCAAAAGTTATGCAAGCTCTCTGAAAGCTGGCTAAGTTCAGAAAGGTCATTGTGTTCTCCCCTCCTCCAAGGGGAAAAAAAAAAGATTTTTGTGGCCAAAACAACTTATAAAGTCATATACAAATATATGTAATACAGTATTCTCTGTAGCTTAAGGGAGTACCAACCCACCTGGAGCATGGTTTCTTTGAAATATAAAGCTAAAATGCTGCTTTATTTGCATTTCTGAGCATACATATTGGAATCTGGACGTCTAAGACATGGTATTGATCACCTGAGTTGCCCTTATCAGTAATTTAGAATGACAGCCATGGCTTACAAATATCATTTGGGCTGAGTTTATACTTACACAGGGAAATGATTCAGAGAGATGAGAACCTTCCTAGTACATTCTAAGAAAAGACAGAGCTATAATTAACTCATGTAGCTAATTGCTTGTGGTTGATCTTCAGCTGAATATAACATACAGCAGCTTGACTTTATTTCTTATTGCTGTAATTGCCTGAGAAGATGTTTAGATGTAAAGAGATAAGACAGGAATGGAAGATGAGATGTTTACTTGAGACCTTTTCATAGATAGTAATCAAGCTTTTAATTCTGTTTGCACAAGTGTGTTGACAGAGATATACTAATTCCAGATCAAAGACTTCTTGGTTACAGAATCATATCCTTAGGAAAAAAGGAAACTCTGTGACAAATTTTAGAAAGGCAGATTTCTAACAGGTCAGAAAAAGGAAAGCGTAGGATCTCATGGCTTATGGCCCATCTATCTAACTGGATCTCAGAATCTGGACAATAAATCACAAGAAGGATTTCATTTGGGAAATTGCATTAAAAAATTCCAAGTTTCTCTTGAAAACAAAATCCTATATTTTTAACATAAATGTTCTTCTGATACCGTATCTACTACTACAAGGGCAAAAAAATGATAAGAGGAGAGTGTAAGTGGGGTATATCTCTTACTAGTGAAGAATTAATACTAGAAGTGATAAAAAAAAATCGGTCAAGAGATGTGGAATTGAGAAAGGGGATGGTCCAGTCATGTAGCAAGAGCAAAAAGTGACACATGCAGCCATGAGAGCCACATGATTAATAAAAAGCCCCCAAGGACAATGGACAGACTTCTGTGGATAATTTATAGAGCAGATAATAACAGAGTAGTATAGAATAAAATGATATGAATTGGTCATAATCTTCACTGTTTGGGGGAGGGGAGGGAAAGAAAGAGTATCTAATGTCCATCAGGTCTTGAAGGGTCTATTGAAAAATTTCTCTATTAAGAATAATGATTTAGACTGGAAAAGATAGCATAAAAAGAGTTCAAACCATCAGATGGGGACAAACAACTATCCAGAAAACTGAACAAAAAAACTGATGAAGAATTATTAGGTGAGGCTTGAAAAATTGTGAAGAGTGAAAAGGGAAATACAACTGGAAATAGGCAATTATCACCCTAGTTTTTGAAAAAAAAAAAGAGCATAATAAAGTGTTTGATTGCAGTTCTCGGCACAGTTCTAAAGCATATTATTAAAGGGATGGTCCATGAGAATTTAGAAGGAAAAGTTATGATCACTGAGTCATCATGGTTCCATCAGGCGTAGTTTTTGGCAAACTAACCTCATTTCCTTTTTTTTTTTTTTTTGACAAAGTAAATAAGCCAGCAGATCAAAGGAATGCCATATATATGTATGCTTACATCTAAACAAAACTTCTCAGTCCATTCTGCTATCCTCATGGACAAGATATAACTAGATAACATAATTTGGTAGATTTGTAAGTAGTGAACTGATTGATTGAAAGAAATGTATTTAATCAGTTAATGTCAACCCGGAAGGTCACTAGTGCTCCAGAAATCCATCATTGATCTTGTACAAATTAACATTTTGTCAGTGTCTTAGATAAAGGCATGGATACCATGTTTAACACAAAGCTGAAGAGATAATGAAGTTATGGTATAACAAAGCCAAGATCTACCCTCCCCCTTCCCAGATCTCATAGGTTGAGATCAATGAGTTGAATCTGTAAGATGAAATTTAATCATCAACAATCAACAATAATTTATTAAAGGCCTGGCACTGTGATAACTGGAAAGCCTTTCATTTTTATTAAAGAAGAATCCATTATAAATATTCTGTACAGAGGAGGAATGGCTTGGTTCTCCCTCTCAAATGATTTAGACATTTTGGGGAACTACTTCCTCAGTATTGATCAACCATGGGACATTACAGCCAAAGAAATTTACCATGATCTTGGAATGCAATAAACGATGCATAGTGCCCTAAATCCCTCCTTTGTTCTGCACAGATGCTGTAGTTCTAGGCATAGTAGGATACTGATAAGTTCTGGAAGTTAATCCAGAGGGATAAAAACTTAAGAGACCATATTATAGCAGGATAGGTTGAAGGAATTGGGCATATTTAGCCTGGAGAAAGAAAGGGAGACATGATCACAGTATTTAAGTATTTGGAGCTCTCTCATGTGGAAGAGGGATTCAAAATGTTTTGTTTGGCTCCAAAAGGCAGAACCAGGAACAATTTGCAGAGAGGCAAATTCCAGCGTCCTACAAGGAAAAGTTCCCTTATAGTGAAAGCTAGAGCCACAAATAGCATGGGGTGATCAGGCCATTGTCCCAAGGTGCTGCTGTCTGGAGGGGCAAGTCCCTCTACAGGTTGTCCTATAACTAATTTCTCACCTATCCTGGGGCTGCCTCCCCTTAAGTCTTAGTGTGATAGTGCCTTCTCTCCAAGTTCAGTTCCCAAACTATTACATCTGCCCCATTTTTTTGTCTCCCAAAGTGACTATATTCAGTCTGGAGAAGGGGAAGCCTATTTTTTCACATCTCCATCCTCAACTGAAGATGCTTATCTCCTAATTACAACTCTAATTAGAGCCATTCCCAAAGAGGGAGGTAGAATGTTCTCTTTCCCTAGAGCCTGGATATGTTGGAGACATAGAAAAGACTCCTTTGCATGGAAAATTTAAGCTAGAGATGACTCGTAAAGTCCTTGCCAGCTCAAATTCTGCAGTTTTGAGTTTTATTATTAAATCTGATTGACACAAAAAATTCCTCTCAGGAAACTCAATCCCTTTACTGAATTCATGGCTTTTGAGTCATAGGAAAGTCCCAGGATCATCGAGGACTCGTAGGGTCATTCTTGAATAGTCAAGGATGAGACGCAGGATCTGTGACTTACATGTGGGATAGGACCTTTGGCCTCAATGGCAAAAGCTGCAATAGGAGAGTGGAAGAATTAGGGTAAAAGAGATTATCACTCTGTCTTAAAAGCAGGGATCCTTGAAATGGACAAAAACATTTTGGATTTTAAAGACTTCCAGAGTAAGGGATTTCCCAGACACCCCAGTGTTTACAATAACCTCAATGACAGTTAATTCTTCCCTTTCCTGAACTTAAATGCCTCATGCTGGTCAATTAAATTTTTTTTTAAGTCAATCTAATCTTATTCTGTCTTCAGTGGGGAATAAAAACAGCTGGTTACCATCTACCGTGAAAGACACTTTTATTTAGTTGCAAAGTTAATACCATCACCTTTCAACCTCCTCTTCCCCAGGCTTAATCATCTCATTTTCCTTAACCTTTACTATTAGACCTATTTTGGGATCCTTTGATCCTCTTTATAGGGCTTTTTTATGAATCACTTTCTGCCTCTTTAGTTGAAAGGTCCATCAACTCTGGTGGATGAATACTCACAACTGAGAACAATAAGATAATTGCATTACATGCTTTTGAATCCCAAAATTGTGCTTGCCTTTTATGCTATAGTTTTATATTGCTGAAAGAGATGTATCTTGTAAATCACTAAGATCTTTTTTTTCTTGTAGACTGATAATAATTTGCCTTTTTCCTTTTTAGTTCCATTCAATTCAACTCAATAAACATTTATTAAAGGTCTATTATAAGTAACACATGTTACCAGACATGGACATAGGAAGACAAAAATAACACCTATTAAGAAGTTTACATTCCCTACAGAGCAGTAAGTTTAAATTGACATGAGGAGGAAGAAAGCACTAATACCCAGAGAGATTAGGAAAGTTCTCCAGAGGAGATGGTGTCTCAGTTTCACGTCAAAGCAGGCTAAGCATTATGAAAGAGGAAAATATAATATTTCAGACACAGGTTTTGCAAAGATATGGCTATGAGTCATAGAGTGTCAAGGTCTGGTAACAGCAAGACGGGCTTGGCTGGAATGTAGAGTGTGTGAACATAAGTAGGGAATAAGAGGAAAAGGTGTGAATCTGGAAAGGTAGGTTGAACGTGCCTGTGCAGAGCTTTAAATGATATTAAGCTTAGTGTGGTATCCCAGAGGCAATTAGTGGTCACTGAAGTTGACTGGGCAAAGGAGTCAGATTCATATTTTGGAAAAATCATTTTGTGTGTGAAGGATGGATGGGAGAGAGGAAAAATTCCAGGTAGGGGGACCAACCAGAAGACTATTGCAAAATCCTTCTGTAAAAGAGTTGATATGAACCTGAACTTAGATACTGGCTACTAAATGGAGAGCAGGGGACTAATGGGAGAGATGTGGTAGTAGTAGAATTGACATGATGGCAAATGACTGGTTATCACCGGAGGGAAAGTGAAGAACTGCAGATGACTGAAATATTGTGAACTTGGGAACTGGAAAGGTTGGGACATCTGCAACAGTGTGGAGGAGGGATGGAGGGTTTTTTGGGGGAGAAGTTTTTTTAAAAATCCCATTTCAGATATGCTGGGTGGAGATGCTGACAGATCATCTACTTGATAGCTAGTGGTCAAGTGATTTTAGTTTGAAGTTTAGGATAGGGATGAAGTCTGGATTATAGATTGAGGAGTAATCTACATAGGGATAATTGAACTGAAAGGACCTGGTGAAGTGTGTGTGTGTGTGTGTGTGTGTGTGTGTGTGTGTGTGTGTGTGTGTGTATGAGAGAGAGAGAGAGAGACAGAGAGAGCGAGAGCGAGAGCGAGAGAGAGAGAGAGAAAGAGAGAGAGAGAGAGACAGACAGAGAGAGAGAGAGACACAGAGAGAAACAGAGAGAGACAGAGACAGAGAGAGACAGATAGACAGACAGACAGACAGATAGAGATGGTGGAGGGGATGGAGGGAGAGAAAGGCAGAGACAGAGACAGAAAGAGAGCATGATGGATTTAGGGATATAATTAAGGGATAAAATATAAATGATAGTCCAGTAAAGGTAACTAAGAAGGAATAATCATTTCTTCTTACAGGAGAGACAGACAGGAGGAAAACCAGATAAGAGCAGCTGAGAATGGATAATCTAGGAAGAGTCAACAGTGTTAAAAACTAAGAAATCAAGGATGAGGAATGAAATAATGTAATAGAGTCATTTCTGTACAGTGAATCAAGGGATTGAGAAGTGAGTAATAGATAGGCAGAGTGT
Source organism: Antechinus flavipes (assembly GCF_016432865.1). Taxonomy (NCBI): domain Eukaryota; kingdom Metazoa; phylum Chordata; class Mammalia; order Dasyuromorphia; family Dasyuridae; genus Antechinus; species Antechinus flavipes. Next base: position 54,903,975 of record NC_067400.1, read on the forward strand.
AAAGAGTTTTTTTTTCAAAGTGTGGTTATAAAACGAAGGAAAGGAGATGAAATATCTTGGAACAATCATAAGGTCAAGTGATGTTCTACTAAATGGACATCAATTTATTGATAATTTCAGAATGTTATCATTTAACTTTCTGCAGTAGCTGGGGAATGTAGAACATATTTCCTCATTTTGCTCCTGAATATTATACTAAATTTCAGGTAGATCATAGCTAACATTTTTCCCTCATCATAGTAAGTTAAAAAAATTGAAACTGAAGTAGCTGATTAGCTGGTTCCATAACCCATGACTCCATCCCTTTAATTTCTTCAGAAAATTTCATCTCTGGGTGAAATTGTGTGAAGCTTGTGATAATGCCCAAAACATGCATGAAATGATTCAAAAAATTATTTACATCATTAAATCAATATTTGTGACAATAAAGTCAACAACTCATTCCAAGAAATATCTGAATATATTTAATTTTCTTTAGCCCATTTAATGAGAAATGTCATTCATTTAAAGTATTCTGCAAATATGCTAAAATAAAATAAACTGCATACACTATACATATTCAGATAAGCAAAATAAAAATGAAAGTGAACATTAAGAACATAATTTCTATGTAGAAAGGTTTAGAATGCTTTCAGAACTCCATACCTACAGAGTTAAAGTCTGAGTCAGGAAACTAAAACTAAATGCTAGACTTGGGTTTCATGCCATGAGTAGTTATAATCATAAAGACAATTCTTTTCTCTATATCAATTACAAAAGATGACCCACATAGATGATAAGCGAAGGATTGAATTAAATCTGTTCAGAAAGAGAGGAGAAGGCAAACATCTCTACCAAACAAGCAGGGTTTTAACTAATGGCCATATTAACTTAAGTCAGTGTCTGGTGGTTAGGGATTTGGTTCCATGTATTCTCTTACCTTTACACAAGCCACATCTCTTCAGCAATTTATAGAGTGCACTTGCTATTCTACTCATCCCTTTCCACCCCCAAACGCTATTCAGAAATCTGATCCATTTGGAAGCCAATGGAAATGCATTTCAGCATCTCAATTTCACCACTTGGAGGAAGACATTTAACTCTTAAATGAGGTAAAAATGACATGAAAATTAATTTTTTGAAACCACATAGCAATTTCCCATTTTTCTGGCTATCTTTCCTTACTCTCACACACAAAAGAGTCATCTTAAAATTAGAATATCATTATTTTAAATGATGAGCTTGAGGCTATCTTCATTTTCAGGCTGAAATTAACTATCAAGCCATTTTATTGGAGTCCAAAGTCTCAAATCCTAACTTAAAAAAATCCAAACAGCACTGTTTATTCTCTGTTCTATAAGTAAAACACAGATTAGACTCTTCCAAGTCTGGAGATGGAAGGAACCTTAGAAACCATCTAGTCTAATACCCATTTTATAGATGAAAAAATGGAAGGAGAGACAAATCCTTTAACTTGTTCCTAGTTACCTGGATCAGGAAAAGTGTTATTTCATTTTTCCTTTTCTAGTGATTTTCTGATGATTTTAATTCATACATGGATTCATTTAGGAAAAAAATGATGGAAAGCTCATCCTACAACAATGAGAATCATCCCTCCAGAGTCTAGCTTTGTCCCACTTTTCCAGGCTTCATATATTTTACTCTCCTTCACCTATTAGGATCTATCTCTATTCACTAAACTACTGACTCACTGTTCCTTGCTTGGGACATTCAATGCTTTTTCACTGGCTGTCCTTCATGACTGGGATGATTTCCCTCATTACTTCTATCTCTTGATTTTTCTTGTTTCCTCTAAGACTCAGCTTAAATTCTCCCTTCTGTAAGAAGTTTTTTTTTTTGGTCCTCCCCATGGCTAATGCCTTTTCTCAAAATATTTTATACTTTTACTCTCTATGTCTTTCTGTCTCAGTTTCTGCCTCTTTGCCTCTATCTCTATATGAATATGCATCTGTCTCTCGGTCTCTCTGCTCCTCTCTGTGTCTCTGTGTATATGTCTGTGTCTCTGTCTGTCTCTCTATCAGTCTCTCTCTGTGTCTCTTTCTCTATCTCTGTCTGTCTCTGTGTCTGTCTGTCTGTCTCTCTCACATACAACCACAGCCTCTTACTAATGTTTGCATGTTATCTCTCTCATTCTGGCTTCAGGCTAGGACATGAGAAGACATGATACATGTTTTCAGGTATGTAAAAGGGGCTAGATTTGTTTCATTTGGCACCAGAGCAAATGGGAAATGGGCAGAAGCTGCCGAGCTACATCTTGGCTTGATGAGGAAGTACATACCCTAACAAGTCAAGTCACCTAGGAGTCAACTGCCTTGTGGTTTCCTCCTTGGAAGTCTTCCAGTCAAGCCTGGCTGAGTATTTATGATAAAAGTAAGCAAGAAGGTCTGGGTTGGACTAAATGACCTCTGAGGTCTCTTAAATTTTGAAGCGATTTCATGAAAATCCTCCAATCAGAAAGATCCCATTTTCCTTGTCTCCATGATCATCTGAAAATTTTAGATCTTAAGATCATTATTTTAGATCTGGAAAGCAATGACTCAGAGACTATTGAGTCTAACCCCTTCAGTACAAATGAGTAAACAGATCCAAGGAGGATAATAATATGCCCCAAATCATCAGTTTTATGCAGGATTAGAATCCACTTCTTCTGGCTTCAAATCCAGGCTCTTTTCACAGACCCTTTCTTCCCACCTACATTTGGTTAAAATCAATACATAGAATATATGAGGTAGAGAATAGACCTGGGATTCAATTGGCATGGGGTGTTCCCAGCAACTTTTAGCCTTAGAGAGCTGCCTAAAATACAGAGAAGAGTGGCTTTCCCAGGCTCACACAGGCAGTAAGAATCAGAAATGGTACCTGAACTTTGCATCTGTAAGACCAATTCTAAAATCTAGGAAGCCCTGACTTCATTTTCTGTTGAGAACTGGGCAAACTAGAGGGCTAGCAAGAAGGAATATGATACTAATAGGAAAGACAGTGTTGTTTAATGGAAAGAACACACCATATTAGTACTATAATATTTATAAATCACTTAGCACATTGCCCGAGCATTGTAGGTACAATGGAAATACTTATTCCCTTCCCCTATCCCCTACTAGTAGCCAGATGATTTGTGTTTTAGGCTTTATTCTCCATTCCAACAAAAGCTAGAATTTGGGTAGTACATAATCAAAATTATGACAGTGACCTGCCCCGCTTAACTCAAAGGATGGCTATGGGAGAGCTGATGAGACAAAGCCAAGTACCTGTAACATCATACCCCTACAAGATGCTCAGTAAATGTTGAGTGAATGAAAGTCACCAAAAGAAAGTAGTGGAAATCAGGAATTTAAAAAAAAATATTTATATAGCATTTCAAAGTTTGTAAAGCACTTTATCAATATCATCTTATTTTATTCTCACAACAATGCTGGATATTATTATTATTATCATTCCCATTTTACAGATGAGGAAATTGAGGCACAGAGTTTAAGTGTCTTATCCAGAGCCACACAAGCTATAAGACTCAGGCCATTCCAAGGCCAGCACTGTATCTACTGTACCACCCATTGGCCCCCTCTCTGCCATTAAATGCCACTTTGCCAGTTTCTGTGGATTTTGATTTTTTCACCTATAAAACAGAGATGATCATATATGTCAAATTGTCTTCATAGAGTCCTTGTAAGGATTAAATCAGACAGATCCCATGAGATAGGTGTGTGCCATATTCTGAGAAGCAGAAAGTAAAATATAAGTGTAAGGAAATGCTAGGGGAGACAGGAGAAAGCCAAGCAGGGACAAACTTTGCCTACTTCACATTATTTCCAAAGGCCTCATCTGGCCTCAGGCCAAAATACCACAGGCTATTGACCCCTGCAGGAACAGCCTCTTGTGATTAATTAAATTGCCATCTGTTTACCAAGAACATTTTATTTCTGAATGATAGCGCTTACCCATCATACATCTCACCCCAGAAAGCACACCCAGTCACCTATAAGAGGCAATTACTTAAATCCAGAAATCTCCAATGTCTTGCTTCTAAAATATGTCCTTTTAATAGGAAAATTGTTTAAAATGAGTGTACATGTACAACCTATATCAGATTGTTTGCTGTCTTGGGGAGGGAGGTGATAAGGGAGAAAGAGAGAAAAAATTGGAATTAAAATCTTACAAAAATGAATGTTGAAAGCAATCTTTACATATAACTGGAAATAAAATACTATTAAGTTAAAAAAAAGCAACATAGCTAATATGGAAATATGCTCTATATGACTGCACATGTGTAATTTCTACCAAATTGTTTATCATCTCAGGGAAGGGGGGGAAATGAAAAAGAGGGAGAGAAAAATGTTTTTAAAGAATGTTAAAAATTGGAGCAGCTAGGTGGCTCAGTGGATAGAGCACCAGCCCTGAAGTCAAGAGTACCTGAGTTCAAATTTGGTGTCAGACATGTACCACTTCCTAGCTCTGTGACCCTGGATAAGTCACTTAACCCCAATTGCCTCGGGGTGGGGGGAGAGAATGTTAAAAATTGTTTTTATGTGCAATTGGAAAAAATAAAATATTTTAAAATATTAAAAATAAATAAAATATGTCCTTAAAGGTGAACAAGGAATGGTAATGGTAAATATGTATCTAGATTTATGTTCTGAAGCAGGGATTTTAAATTTCTTTTGCTATCCTGCAATAGAAGCTAGTCTTTGTGAATTCAGAACTGGCTTCAGATATTCATAACTGTTTATCTCAGTTTCCTTTTACTGAGTTACAGTTACAGAATGTGTTACACTCTCCAGTACCTTTGATACTCCAGTATTTTTGCCAAGAAAACCCCAAAGAAGAGTTGAAATGACCTAAAAAATAAGTGAAAAATTGAAAAATGAGCTGGAGAAGAAAATGGCAAACCACTCTAGAATTCTGGCCAAGAAAACCCCAAATGGATCAAAGAGTGTCAAACTATATTGAGACAATTCAACAACAGCAAGAAAATAAAGTCTGAACAGTGTCTTTCTTTCATCTTAAAGACCCAAATCACAATAAGAAAAATATTTAATTTTATATGAGACCTGATTTTATCTTAGAAATCCCTAACTCATAGGACCATATGTCAATAGTTGTAAAGATCCTTAGAGGACATAGAGCACAATCCCCACATTTTGCCAAGGAAAAAACAGAAGCCCATAAAATTTAAGTAATTTATCTACAATCCCATTAATAATAAATAAAAAGAGCAAGATTTGAATTCATATCCCATAACTTCAAGTTTAAAGCCCTAACTACTTCACCACCTTGTTTTAATCCTGGCCATTTCCCATAGGTTTTTATAGATTTCCCTTAGGAAATATCACTCTTTATAAAACCGATGGATTTGTTCAATCAAAAAGCATTTATTAAACATATACTGCATACCAGGCACTGCCCAAAGAAAAACAAAAGTATTATGCCTTTCCTCAAGAAACAGCTATTAAAATAATGGGGGTGGGAGAGAGAAGGAAGAATATGAATTAAAATTAAAAGGAAATTTCATGAGGAGAGGTGAGACTCCTTGGGACCAGTTATACAGTCTTCAAATTGAATTTCCCTGGAGATTTTTACAGTTAGAGGTGACAGGGTGAAGTCTTAGCTGCATCTGTCTCCAAGATGAGTTATTAGGCCTTGAAATCTGATATTTCCGATTCGTTGACTCCCTCTGATCCTGTTTCCGATATCTGGATATGCTGCAGCAATTTCTCTGTAACTATACCACTGGAATGGTGTATGACTGGAGAGAGTGTGTCTATATACTCTCCTTCCAAGGATTTTGTTTTAACTGGTTCAATTTCCTGATACTTGTATGTGGATGTGAAGCTTAGCTCAGAAACAGGTGCTTCATCAACGTTTTGTGGACTTGAAATTTACTCAAGAGACTGGCACAAAATCACATGATTCTTCCAGTTTGTTGCCGAATGAAATATTTTTAGTTTCCAGTTAAAAGTGGAACCATTTTTTCCCTTGTATATTGATGTAAAACAAATCATGAAACCATGTACATCCATTTATATGAATATAACTATATATATTTTTCCTTTTATTTCATTTAAATGTACTGTGAAAGTATGTTTTGATCATGACTCAAAACTAGAACGCAGGGAGTTATATTTCTGGCCAATCATTCAATGTTTCTACAGAATCATGGAATTTTGAGGCTAAAAGGGACTTCAGAAATGATTTCTTTATATCCCTTCATCCTAAATATTCCTAACAGTGGTTTTTAATCTTTTTTTGTGTGTAATGGATGCCTTCATCAATCTAATGAAGTCTCCAGTACTTTTCTCATAGTAAGGTGTTTTTGTTTTTTTAATACCTAAAATTAAAAAAACACAGGATGACAAAGAAAACCAATTACATTGGAATAAATGTGTGATTTTTCTTAAAATTATCTGTAGATTCAGGAAGACTAAAAAGAGCTGCTGCCAAACATGAAAATAATAACAGCTAGGGTATCCCCCACAATAGCTATGCCAGGAATCAGATGATGTTGCCCCACTTAGATGGCATCAAAGCTTAGGTACAGATTGGATGAGGTGAATTTTAAGATCCTTTCTAGCTCTGATACTCTGTGACATGGTGAAGAAGGGCTCTAAAAATAGCTGACCGGATATTCCACTGGCCTTCATTACATGAGAATATTTTGTGTCAAGGCTAATTCAAGAGAGCAGATCTCTGAGCTCCAAAAAGGGCCCTACTACATTTTTCTCTGATTGAAATGTTTTTAAAATCTCTTTACAGATTAAATTAGAATGAAACATCCTGGTAAGTAAACTCTTTGATTTAGAGATCTCTGTCAATTCACAAACACTAATACATGCTAAATTTTAATATTAAAAATTAAATCTATCCCCCCCAAACTTCTATACTAACTTAATAGAGAAAACAAGGTTTATATCAAATAGAACTTTGATTCAAAATTCTATTTACACTTTCTGGCCCTACTATATCTCGTATTTCATGCTACAAATTTTTGTTATTGTTCAATCATTTCTAACTATTCATGACCCTATTCAAAGTTTACTTAGAAAGATACTGAAATATTTTGCTATTTCCTTCTCCAGATAACTTTACAGATTAGTAAACTGAGGCAAATAGAATTAAATGATTAGCCCAAGGTCACATAGCTATTACATATCTGAATTGAGTCTTCCTGACTCCAGGCCTGGCACTCTATCTACTGTGTCATTTTGCTGCCCCATGCTACAAATAGGGTTAGACTTGATTGACACTTTCATAGGAAACCTTTTACAAAAAATTGGATATTAAACAGGAATGATTTCTTTGAAGTAACTAATAAACTAATGATTAAAAATATTCTGGCATTTAGGGGAAAGCTTGAACGGAGCTAAAAAAAAAGCATATATGAAAGTAGGAATAAGGAGTCAATATTTAACAACCAGCTCTAGGGAAAAAATACATTCAGGACTCACTTTTAGGTTAAATTGCACTATTAACATTTTCTCCATCACTTTCTTTTCTTTCTTTCTTTTTTAATTAAAGCTTTTTATTTACAAAACATATGCATAGGTAATTTTTCAACATTGATCCTTGCAAAACCTTCTGTTCTAAATTTTCCCCTCCTTCTCCCCACCCCTTCCCCTAGTCCATCGTTTTCTTAAATCTAAGACAATCAATAAAGCAATAAAGGCTTGATTTGTAGCATTTGCTAATTTCCAAGGTATAAATGATCACACTGAAAATTTAAGAATCAGTAGCCAGTAGAGTTAACTTCAGACTACCCCTGTTTGAAAGCATAGGGCATTAAATGGGAGCAACTTAGCACAGAGCAATGGAGAAACTCCTAGTCATAGAGAAACATGGATCATTAAACTGTAAAGATCCTTGCAGGTTGTATATCAACTTCTTGTGGTTGAATTATTTAAATTGTGTCAGTCTCTTTGTGGTTCCATTTGGAGTTTTCCGGGCAAAGATACTGGAGTGTTTTGCCACTTCCTTCTCTAGATCATTTTACAGATGAGGAAACTGAGGCAGACAGAGATAAGTGACTTACACAGCTATTAAGTATCTGAGGTCAGAGCTGAACTCAGGAAGATGAATCTTCCTGACTCCAGATCAAGTGCTCTTTCCACTGGGCCATATAGCTGTCACATATTGGATTAGAAAACCATGCAGCTGATCGTCATTCCCGGATTCTATATTTTTTTCAAATTAGCCTACAAGTTCAAATTTATTTGCTACCCTCCCAAATTAATACTCACCGACTTTCTTGGTCATTCAGGGACATGTGCAGGATGGTGGAAAAATTATCGCCTGTTGATCATGTTCCCAGCTGAGGTTAAACAAGGTCAAACACTGACTTCTTGTTTCAGCTCTTTCATAAAAACAAGTGTCCTTTTTGCGGTCTATTTAGCGCTGCATTTTTCACATTTTTGTGCTTTTTGTTATTGATTTTGCTGTTTAAAATGGCCCCCAAGCATAATGCTTCTAGTATTTCTAAGTTTAAGAAAGCGCTGATGTGCCTTATGGAGAAAATGCATGTGGTAGATCAGCTTTGTTCAAGCGTGAGTTAGGAACTGCTGATCCTGAATTCATTGTTAAGGAAGAAGGAAAAGGAAAATGGCCAGTCTGTACGTGAAACTGCTCTGCAAAGTGCTGATGTAAATGTTGTGACCAGAAGCTTGCAGGAACCTATCTCATATTTTCCCTAGGAGCAGTGGTTCAGTATTTGCCTAATTCAGTATTCATAGTGACTTTCTAGGACATAGCTATGTTATATTATTATTATATATTATTATACATAGCTATGTTCTACCATAAGAATGGACTATATTAACATTATTGATATTCTACAGCATTTTTTTTTAAAGACAATCAGGGTTAATTGACTTGTCCAGGGTTACATAGTGTGTAAATATCTGAGGCCAGAATTGAACTCAGATCCTCCTGACTCTAGGGCCAGTACTCCCCCACTTGTCCATTTTACCATGTTCTTAGAGATTTTGATAACCATTTCTCAATTACATTTTGTTCTAGTTAAGGCTGCCTTCAGGGGTGTTGAAGGCTATGTATTTAACACCTCTTGTATGAAGGAAAGAATACTAGATTTGGATTCAGAGAATGTGGGATAAAGTCTTATGTCAACTATTTGTATCATCGGATATATAATGGTCCTCAGTCATTCATTATTTCTCATTTTATTTCTTATAAAATAAAAACATTGAACTAGATCATCTCTAAGGTCTCGTCCAACCTGAATTCTATGACCATGAAAATGGACATATTGGTTTCTTTTTCACATTAAAAATTCCAAATATGTGTTACAGGACTTAACCTCACTAAAATCCTAACCCAAATTATAATGGAAAAAGCTGGGGTCCTCAAGTTGGTAAGATTCAATTTCTCCTCATCTGTTTCCCTTGGGACAAGGAATTTTCCCTTTTTTGATTGCATAAAATAAGGAGATTAGACTTACTGGTTAGTCTTTTGTGTGTCTTCTAGCTCTGTGGTTTTACTCTTATTTAGAAATTTAAGGTTTTTTTTTTCTTTCTTCAGGGAATGGCAAGTAATTTTTATTATTTTAGGACCTGTAATTTCATTAGTAGATTATTCTATCAATAAATATTCAATAAGTCCCTATAATGTGCCAGGTGGACAGCTAATTTATACAGCAGTTAGAATCAGGCCTGGAGTTGAAGATCTGAGTTAAAATCTGACTAGCTGTGTGATCCTGGGCAAGTCTCTTAATCTTAATTGCCTCAGTTTCCTCATCTGTGAAATAAGCTGGAATAGAAAATGGCCACCCTCCCATATCTTTGTCAAGAAAACTTCAGTTGGGGTCACAAAGAATCAGACAACTGAATGTCTGAACAATAATAACAAAAATGCGCCAGATTCTGTGCTAAGTGTTGGGGATACAAAAAGAGGCATCATCTGTCCTCAAAGAGCTTATAATCTGATGGGAAAGATAATGTGCAAACAAATACAAAGCAAATTATACACAGGAAAAATACGAAATATTTACCAGAAGGAAAGCATTGGCATTAAGAGGGATTGAAGAAGGTTTCCTGTGGATGGATCTTCCCTTGAAAAAAGCCAGTATCTACCAATGCATGCCAGAACCTGTCTGCAAATTATGAATAACTTTAGAGAGGGGAGTACTGAGAAGTTATAGGAGGTCTACTTTTAGTGTCTCAGTTGGACCTTAAACCCAGGCTGTGCTGATCAGAGGCTGGCTCTCTCTATAACAGCAGATAATCCTTACAAACTGTTTTATAAAATAGCACATGACAATATACTTTACAAAATCGAGGCTAAACAGATGCTAACAGGGTCCAGTTAATTTCAAAGGTTTCTTATGCTTGCTATTATTCCATCTCAATGTGTAACAGAAAAATTGTTTTTAAGCCTCAAATCAAGCTTTTCTCTCCAGAATGGATCTACCCACAGGTGGCTAAGCACATCACCAGTCCTGATTTCTATACCTGCTCCTCCATGACTGATCTTTGTGCCTAGGTATGACCTAAAAAGGAGGCAGAATTGATGAAACAGTAGCAAAGAACATTTTATTAGGAGTTGGATAACTCACATTCAAATCCCAGCTTGGTTACTTCCTACCTCTGTGACTATGGGCGAGGTCTCTATACCTGTAGACCTATTTCCCCATCTATTAAAAAATAAATATATTTTTATAGTACTCTTAAGTTTTGTAAAATTATTTATGTAAAACACTTTATTTGTATAAAACACAAACATTATCTCACTTTATCCTCTGGATAACTAGGTACTAATATTATCTCTATTTAACAGCTAGGAAGCCAGAGCTAACAAATTTGCCCAGCTATTAAGTATCTGAAGAAAGATTTGAACTCGGGTCTCACAGAATCTAGTTTCGATAACCTATCCATTTCACCACCTCACTGTTAAATGTGAGGGTTTTATTGAGGGTAAATGAGAGTAAAATGACTCAATATCATCTAAGTTCCCATTCAATTAAAATTTATGTTTAGTTTCATTTACTAATTTCTTACTAATTACTTCATTTACTACATAGGCAGGGACCTACTTGATGCAAGTGGCCCTCTTATTCAGCTTTATTATTTCCATAGAATTGAACTCAGTACCCTGAACATAATAGTGTCAGTCAATAAATACTTCTTAAGTATCTGTTATGTGCCATGCATTGTATTAAAAACAATGGATAAAAAGAAAGGTAAAAGTTAGTTCTTGTTTTCAAGATATTAATGGTTAAAAAGGGAGATAGCATGCAGTCAAGTACTTACAAACAAAATACAGCATAAAAGAAAAAAGAGAAAATGCTAGCATGAAGAGGTATTAGGAAAGTCTTGTAGAAAGTAGGATTTTAACTGGACTTGAAGGAAGAGTGGAGGTGGAGATGAGAAGGAAAAGACTTCCAGGCATTAATTAATAAGAGGAATTCTTCAAGCAGCTCTTACCAAGAGGTGAACCTTTTGTTCAGGGAAAGTGATGGACACTTCCCCATCCAGGATGTGGGCTATGTCTTTTGGCACTTTACTGAGAAGATTAAGGATGGCTCCTGATTGGGTTTCAGAGACTAGGGCTGCATCCAAGATGACTGGCTAGAATTTAGGGGAGGATGGACTATTTATTGGTCAAGGAGCCATTCATGTTTGCTAGCCTATAAAAGAGATCCCTAATTCCCTTAGCTTTCTGCCTTTTCTTCTGTTTGCTCTCTCTGGAGGTCAGTCTAGAGTAATTTGGGACTGGCAAACACCTATGTCTCTCTGCCTCCCTCCTTGCCCCAAGGAATCAACATTAGCTGACTTAGGGTTGAACCACTGGGAGTTACAACCTAATAAATTGTCCTGAAAGGAAAGTTCTTGATAAAGGACTTTCTTGGCAAGAATAGATTTTCTACAAACTCACAAGAGCAGCAGCATACATATGCTGACCCTTATGATTCAAGACAGGAGTTCATGGACAATGTTCCTGAATTGAAATCTCCCAAATGGAAAAGGTGGAGATTTTGATTTCCTAGGTAGCATGATCCCACAATCTGGCTTTCTAATTAGTGAATGGAAATTTCTTGGAACAAAAGCAGCTTTGAAGGTTGCCTCAGGAGTAACACTGATTTCAGGAAAGTAATCACTGATTTCTAGAAAGAAAAAGGAATTTTCTGAGTAGCTTGCTTCTTAGAGAAATAAAAATTTCTCACTTGTGGCCCTGCAGTTACAGAAGCAGGAGAGGTAAAAGCTGAACTCAAGGAGGACCAAGAGATTTGGACCTTCCCACTCTCCTTACCGCCTTACATGGAATTATTAGTACCATATAGGTGGGAAGGATGGAGCAACATGGTACAAGCAAGAGAATATTGTCACAAGATCTGTAAAAAGTGCTTTGCAAACCTTAAATTACTACATAAATGTTAGCTATTATAATAGACATTCCTTGTTACGTGGCTTGCTATAATCTGTAAGAGTATACAGGCATACCACAAATTAGGTTATATCTCTTAAAATAGTGATGTCAAACTCAAATACAAAGCATTCCTGCCAGTTATATATTGCTTAGAAACTCACAAATTAATGCTATCTATGTTGGATTTTATTTTTGTTTATTTTATTAAACATTTCCTAATTACATTTTAATCTGGTTTTGGAGGCAGTTTGCCCACCTTTGCTTTAATATATGACAACTACATTTATGAACCCTAAAATGAGGATTTTAAAGCAAATTTCACTGTATTCCACTCCTACTCCATCAAAGAGTAGGATTTATTTTTTCTGAGATGTAAATATTCCCATCAAAAATGGGAATGTTGCCTAACATGACAAGTTGTTTTTGATACTAGTTGTAGAGTAAATCAAAATTTAAAAATGTGTTCTCTTGCACTGATCTACTGGACCATTCATTAGTAGGACCTCCCTTTGGGCTGATTCTCTTATGGTACCAGGGATGGTCTGCCCTGAGCCATTCATGCTGTTTAGCCTGATTTCCCTTGTGACCAACAGTATGTATTTATGAGCGGGCAGCTACCTTGAGTCAAACACCTAGAGCAAACTGGACTGGAAAGAAACTAACTACTCCATGAAGAAATTGAACCTGTAACCTTGATCTCAGCACTATATCCTAAATAACTGGGCTGACTGCTACAGAGCATAGAATAAAACATCACAAATCACCCACCCACAATTTTAATAAATAACCAATTCTACATTATACTTAGTCAAAAGGTTATTTTTGCAACTTGGCTGATTGACTTTATTTTTAATGTCTAAAGTCAAATAAGATAACTCAGCAAAGATTAAAGTCAAGAATGCGTAGACTGGGAAGGATAAGGGAAGGAATAATTAGGCAGTTTAACTAAATTTATAACTCTTTAACTTTGACCCAAATGGCTAATTATTTTTTATTTGACATATTTTGGGAGCAACCTAAACCAACCTATGTATTCTTAGTTCTGATTCTGCATAACTATCTCATTTGACTTTTGACACTGAGAGAGAAAGTTTAAAAGTATAATAGATTAACTCTTCCTGTTTCCAGTCATGGAATTTAGCCACACTTAGAAATTTGGTTTTACACTTAAGATTAATGCAGTTTAACATGCTTCAGGAAAAATGAAGCATTTAAGAGCAAAACATGCTCACTGAGATAAAAAAAATATCAATAAAACAGACAAAAGTTATCTAGTCAATAAACTAGATATTTATCTCAGAGGTTGTTTTCACAAGGGAACAAAGGATAAACAGATAAATGTAATTTTTACTACCCAAACTGCATGAGTTATCAAGGGTAGGCAAGAGTTACAGGGTACAGAAAAGTTAGATTTTCAAATTATTATTTTATGTTATATCTTTTGGGAAAATTCAACATTTCAACAAAATTTCAATTGATTTCTTTTGTGTAGCAGTCATCCTAATCTTGATTCAATTCAACACGACAATTCTAAGATTCCGTGCAACTCTAATACTCAATGATTCTATTCTAGATTTGAAAGGACTTATTCTATTCTAGTTTACACAATGGAAAAAAGAGTCAGGATCAAACTGATTTGCTTTTGAAACAAAACTTTTGGCCTCCACCTCTTGGCTCATCTGGTCAGCTCCCTAATCAGCTCCATAATATGGCTCACTTACTTCCACCAAGCCTTGTAACACCCGGGGATGGTCCCCAGCTACTCTTAGTTAAAAGCTTTCCTTCCTGTCCCCTTGTTGCTGGTATGACGGTTGGGATTTTTGATTATAATTATTCCCTTGCCAATGGAGCTTAAATAAATGCCCCTTTTCTGGTTTCTCCATGCTTCTTAAAAAACCTGTCCTATGTTTAAATGCTTTTGCTACCCTGGAATCTTTGTGAGGATGAAGAATATTGGGAACCATTAAGAGAGAGAGCTAAGCAAAATTATTTCAAGATTTTTTTTTTTCAAGATTGTTGTAGGCAAAGTAAGCAATAGAGTTCTTATTAGAGGGTTGTCCCCAGTGTTGACTTGAAAATTATATAAGATTAGAGCTGTGGTTCTGAATATTGTGTCATATAACACAGTATTAAATATAGTGTATGTGCACTTTCTCAAAAATGGAGTAGAAGCAGGTAAGATAATAGGGAAGGGTGTAAATCAAGAAGCATTACATATTTACTTAAAATTACCCGCTCTAGAGCCCCCTGTGGCAAATAAATATTGAAATTTAAAAATTTGAGTAGTTAGCACAAATTATCAAGCCATTTAGAGATATGAAAAAGATCAATAATTAGAAGGATTCAAAATATCCAACTTTAAGGATTGGTGCATGATATTGCAGAAGTGGTTATTCCTTTAGACAATTGCAATCATTGCCAAATTATGTATAATGATTTTTCCCCTTTTAGATATCTCTATTTACCTATTGTTTTATTTGTTATATGTATAAAACTATTCAATCTGTTTGTTTTTATTGATATTATGACTAGTATATTTTTTATTCTATTTGACTGTTACATTATCATGCTGGTGTTCTATTGTTTCTGTATTTAAAATCAGCCTATCAAATGTTGCTTTGCATTTATATATATATATATATATATATATATAATACAGTTGACCTTTCTGCATCATGGTTTTCCCCAATGTGGTTTTGCATAAGAAATTAAATGGGAATTTGAGGGGAGTTTTATGGAAGCCACAGCCATCACATGAAGGACAAGAGATGACACAGAAAAAGTTCAAAAACTTAGAATTTATATATGTAAGTTCTATACTTGTTCCATAAAAGAAAAAGAAAAAAAATCAGACTTCTTCTCTGGTGTGAAGAGGAGGCCAAAAATATTGTGTGAATTTTCCAGATCTTAGGAATGGTGCCCCAACCTCCATGTTGTGGAAGGGATAACTGTATTAAGGTAAATTGTATCTTTAGATAATTTTCAAGGGACTGAACACTTTTTGCCTTGGAGAGAAATGTAACCCAAATTTTGAATATCTCATAGAAACTATATCTATTATTATCATAATTTTAAGAGCCAGAAAAGAAGCAAATACAAAGAAATTTGTGTAGAAAATTTGGAGGTTGGTTGAAAAAATGTTTGATGCTAAAGTAGTCAGGGAGAAGTATTTTATTTGTGATCAGTAGAGTTCTGGGAGAAATCTGTGAGGAAGACAGATAGGATAGGTACTATGGTGAAGAGAATTGGGCTTAGAGTCAGGAAGAACTGAGTTCAGATGCAGCCTCAGCTATGTGTGACTGCACAAATCACTTAATCTCAGATTACCTCATTTTTCTCAACTGTAAAATGGGGATCCTTAAATTCTTAAGTCCCAGGATTTCTGTGGAGATCAAATAACATAATATTTTTTAATAAATGTAAAGAGTTTTGTAAACCTTAAAGAACTTTATTTTTTGTTATGATGTTAGACACTCCTCACCTTGATATTATGAGGAAACTTTATAAAGAAAATTCTATAGTTTATGAGAAATTGTAAAGATGTTTGGGGAGACTATTTTCTGTGACAACTGAAGATTTTAATATGTATTTTCATCATAGAAAAACAAGAGTAGCTAATTAACTAGACAATGATTATAATTTTATTAATGAGAATTGAATTATTCAGATATCCCCTTGGATTTCTACAGAGTCAGAAGGATAAAATTAAATAGATAGCAATAGATCAAGGATCAGAAAGGCTGATATGCACAGGAAATATTCAGACTCTATAACTTATTGTGGGAATTGCATCCTTTTTTAAAAAAAAACATATACATACTATTTATTTGTGAGTGTGCTTTATTCTCTATTGTAGACTGTAAATTCCTTATGTGCAGGAACCATGTAAATTTTGATTTGCCCTATTCCTTAGTCCCACTTTGCACCTTGTAGCAATAAAGTTCATTAAATTATCTCAAGTAGGCTATACTTTCCAGAAGATGAAGCTCATGATCTATAATTATATTAGTGCATACATAAAATTTAGCATATTTGTACATGTATATATGTGTACACACATGTGCATATACACATTTGATAAATAATTGATCAATTGAACAAGAAACAAGTAACTATAAACTGGTAGTTGAGGAAGTGGTATTGGGAGGTGGTATTGCAGAGAACAAAGAGGTAAGATTAACTAATACTAACACTAAATAACTGTGCAGATGCTCCTCCTGAGACTCTGATCTGTGATCATTCCAAGGATTAGAATGTTGGCTCAGAGAAACAATAGACCAGATCAAGCTACTGGTAGCTCAGAGACAATTTTGGACTTCATAATAGAACTGCTCAAGACTAAAAGAGCAGGGATGCATTTACCATCACATCTGGCAATGATAAAAGGCAGAGTTATGTAGCAAATGGAAAGCTTGGTATATATTGTCTAAGTGAAAATGGGCAAGTTTTTCCCCTTCCAGGATGTCAGGCAACTCTCTAAGACAATATATTACAGAGAAGGTGATGCTGTTTATAGAGAGAATTCTTTGCTGGGTGTTTCCTACATCATTAAATCTCAGGTCCAATGTTATTTTTTTTTAAGTGAGTTTTGTACACCAATTGTCCATGAACATAATATAGCAGGTGTAGGTAGACTTAGCTACTTCTACACAGTGATATAGGGAGTGAATAGGTTGTGTCCACTAGTTTCAGTTTCAGGAAATCAGTGCTATGTAGGATCATTCTTGGAGGAAAAGATTTAGGGATGTAATTCTGCTAATAAATTCCAGTGATTCCTTATTACCATTAGGATCAAATATAAACTCTTCTGTTTAGTATTTAAAGCCCTGGACCCCAATTTATCCTCCCAGGTTTATTATATATTGCTTTCCTTCACATACACTCTGGTTTTAACCAAACTGCTGTCCTTCCTGTTCATCCTTCACAATATTCCATTCCTTGTCTCTGTCTTCACACAAATCCCCAGTCCCCTCAACCATATCTGTAACAAAATCTCTCTTAGAATCCCAAGATTACTTGAAAGACCCCTTCCAGTATGAGACCTTTATTAATTTACAACCCCTATTCCTAAAATTGTTAGTGCCTCCTCCTTGAAATTACTTAAAACTGACATTGAAAGTACTTATTTATTTATACAGGCAAACCTTGGAGATATTATGGGTTCAGTTCTAGGCCACCTCATTAAAGCAAATAACACAACAAAAGGAATCATATAGATTTTTTATGTCTCTTAATTATAAATAAATATTTATATTTATAGTCACAAATAAAATGTAACTCCAGAACATCTAAAAGTCATGTTTAATCTATTCTGTAGTCTATTAAGAGTAAAATAGCACCATGTCTTTAAAAACATATGTACCTTAATTACAAATACTTTGTTGTTACAAAATACTAACCATCACCTGAGCTTTCAACCAGTCACGGGTGGATGGTCTTACTTCTGTCTTGATGGCTGCTGACTATCTGGGTGATGGCTGCTCAAAGCAGGGTTGTCAATTTTTTTTTCTTTTTCTTCCTTCCTTCCTTCCTTCCTTCCTTCCTTCCTTCCTTCCTTCCTTCCTTCCTTCCTTCCTTCCTTCCTTCTTTCCTTCCTTTCTTCCTTCTTTTCTTTCTTTCTTTCTTTCTTTTTTTTTTTTGCTGAGGCAATAATTGGGGTTAAGTGACTTGCTCAGGGTCACACAGCTAGGAAGTTGAAGTGTCTGAGCCCAGATGTGAACCCAAATCCTCTTAACTTCACCTAGCTGCCTCTATCAATTTCTTACAATGACAATAATTAATTCTGCCACATCAATTGACTCATTTGAATGCTTAGAGACAATTTTAGGATTATTAATTGGCTCAATTTAAATATTGTTGTGACTCAGGGAATAGGGAAGCCCAAAGAGAGGGACAGAGCCAGGGGAAGAGCCCATAGGTAGAGCAATCAGAACATACATAATATTTCTCGATTATGCTCCATTTTATATGGGTGCAATTCATGGTTTCTCCAAACAGTGATTATAAAGAATATCTAATATCATTGATCAAAAGTTACCCTAATAGATATAACAATAAATCCCAGTTATGATTTGTGTGTAAAATCTCTGCCTTTCAATGCAATGAGAAATAAGGTTCGGACTGAACCTCCTATTGCTAAGATTGAGTCAATTTGACTAATGGTGGTCCTAAACTTTGCTTGCCTTTGATAAGACAAATTAGAGTATTTAAGGCAAGAACTAATGAAGAAGGAAGGTCAGTTTCTTTAATGGTACAGCTGTAACAAGTGGTGTTCACAGGCAAAGGAAAGAGTATAGGTTTAAATTGGAATCATTGGGGAAAAAAGGATTAAATCATTTGAAAATCTTCTTAACAAAGCCCAAACTATACCCTCCTTTACTAATAGACTATACCCACCCTCCAGCTTTTATGTTTCTTGTCAAGGTGCAAGCCAAAATTTGTCCAGGAAAACCCCCCTGAAGATGGTAGCTTGGTCAGGACCTATGATTTTAAGCCCTGGAAGGATAAAGAACAAGATATTGCCATGAAATATCCCAGTTACATGGAGGATCTCATAGGCTTTCCTGACCAGTTCTGACTCACCCTGTTTTGCTACAGATCTGGGTGGTGAGATCTATATCAATTCATGATTGCCTTTTCAGGATAGAGAGCGCTAGAAGAGCCAAAACTTTTTTTCTTATCTTTCTTCTTCTTGTCACTTTCATTATCATCAGCTTCTGCAATTGTGAGAGTATCTCCCTTTTCTTCCGAGACAGGAGTTGGTCCAACATCAAGAGCCACTCTGGATTTTAATGCATCATCCTCTGGTTTCTTTTGAGTTTCTTTCTGCTTTGTTTGCTCTTTTTTTTTTTTTTTAACAGTTTCAGATTCTTCTTTTTCTTTTAATTTTCTCAATTTTGCCTTTTCTTCATCTCGCTTTTTCGCTCTCGTTCTTTTTTTTCTGCCTTTTTTTGTGCCACTGTTTTAATTTTGAAAGAAGAGTCATCATCTTCATTACCACTTTCAACATGAAGAGATGATTTACTTTTCTGAATCTTTTTCTGTGCTTTTCTGGATTGAGAGAAGTCATCGGAATCATCACCACTACCACCTGATGAATCTGCTCTGGTCCCAGCTTTACCTTTCTTAAGAGCCAAAACGCTGGTTGGGAAAACCAAGGAAAGCAAACAAAAATGAAAGTGTTGGTAATTGCAAGAATTACCAAAATGTGACTTAGAGACACAGTGTGAATACACGCTGTTGGAAAAATGGTGCTGATGCTTGTCATAGAGTTGCCACAAAACTTCGTTTAATTTTTTAACAAAGCAATATCTAGGAAGTGCAATAAGACAAAATGCAATAAAACAAGGCATAATTATATTCATATACTTGTCTCCTTTCAGAGAATGTTTCACTTTTATCTTTTTATTCATATAATGACTGGCACATAGTAGTAAATGCTTAATAATGTCTGTTGGTTGATTGACTATGAGAGGGTCAGTCCTACAATAAGAAGCACAATCTTGTTTCTAAGCATCATATCAGTAGACTTAGGCAGAGAATCCTGAGGACATACCCTCTGGTCAAACACATCCATTTACATATTTATGGTATTGGAACCAGGGTAGAAAGACCAGGCTATTCCCTCCCAGATCGGTCGCATTTAAACACAGTCCCTCTTACCACTCTATTTTAGATGCAAAAGAAAAACCATTTGGAGATGAGATGCACAGATATGGTTTTTGTCCTAAATGTCCTAAAAAGGCTTTTTCATGAAAGCCTTTGCTAAGCTCCCTCTTAAGCAGAGAGGTGAAAGAATTTCAACAATAATATTTAGATGGAATAGCCTCAGATAAGCAAGCTGATCATTTTTCCTTGAGGACAAGGACCAGGGAGGAGGAGGATGTCCTTTCTGCTGACATTTTCAAATGATGTTATTAGAAAATACCAGCAGCAAAGAATGTTCTGGATAATATTTTTGAAAAAAGAAAAAACTCCCTAATACATGTCAGGAAGTTGCTATTATGTCAGTTAATGGAGGAACTAAATGAATGGGGAAATAGCTCTACCTTTAGACTAGAGATTATTTCCCACAACTTTGGACTTGTGTTTCTCTTCAGAATTCTATCTTCAAATTTTGTACCTTTGCCCAAATGGTCTTTCGTGTCTACAACACTCTCTATCCCTGTCTTTGTTTTGTAAAATTCTCACCTCCTTCAGAGCTCTGCTTAGGTAGTACCTACTACAGGAGACCTTTCCTCCTGATCTACTCAGTCAGTGATTCTCTGTCTGTCTGTCTCTCTCTGCCTCTGTCTCTGTCTTTGTCTCTCTCTCTGTTCATCTTTCCCCCCATCTCTCTCTCTCTCTCTCTCTCTCTCTCTCTCTCTCTCTCTCTCTCTCTCTCTCTCTCTTTCTCTCTCTCTCTCTCTCTCTCTTTCTCTCTCCAACTATACTTCTCTGCCTCTCTTTTTCTATTTCTGTAGGTAGCTTCCCCTCCTTGTTTCTCTCTTCTGTCTCTTCCCCACCTCTGTCTCTCTCTGTCTCTGTCTCTGTCTTTGTGTGTCTCTCTGTCTCTGATTCTGTATCTCTGTCTCTGTCTCTTCTGTCTCTCTATTTCTCCCAGAATATCTCCCTAGACTAAGTCCAGTTCAGGCCCTGGAGACTCAGAGCTTCATAAATGTTAATTAAACTGAAATAACCCCAGATGTTAGTGTAATACTTTCCAGTTTTCAAAGCACTTTCACCTAAACTCTTGATCCTAACCCATTCCTCTGAAGTTCATGGGGAAGTTATTTCCCATTCTGTACAAGAGATAATGGACTCAGAGAAATAAAATAACTTATTCAAGGTCACATGAAAGTAAGTGGGAAAACTAGAATATTTCCTACTACTCTGATGTTCATTCTTTTTTTTATAATATGCTTCTTCTATTAAAGTATATCTATGCTGCTAACTAATTCTCTGAGCCTCAGTTTCTCCATCTGTAAAATAAAGGGTAGAAACTATATGATCTTGAAGTTCTCTTTGACCTCTAAATTCCCATGCTCTATTTTTATTTCCTACTTGCAGACTAGATAAACCCTTTCAGGCAGATCACAGATGACATTCAGTTTAAATCAAAATTTATTAAGTACCTATTATGTGTAGAACATCTTAGTGGATAAAGAACTGACCTTGGAGCCAAAAAAGTCTGGATTCATGCCCTTCCTCCATCTGTGTGTGAGACTGGTTATGTGACACTAGACAAGTCATTTAATCCCTTAGTGCCCTAAGCAATTCTCTGAAACTCCAAGTTGTAGAGGAGATAACCCATCTACATAAAGGGAGCTTTTTTACCCTCATCCTCATCCTGGAATTCCTTAAACCACTAAAATCACAGCTCTTTTCTCTATCTCAATTCCTGCCTTCAGAGTGACATGTTAGGTACTGGAGGAGGTACAAAAATCTGATAAGACATAGAGTTTAAAGGGAGATATATATCAAGCAAGTATAAGAGAAAATAAGACAAGATTAATGCATGGATAAACAGGATGGTATCTGGAAAGAACACTGTATTATGAAATAGAAGGATGTGAGTTTGAAGCTGAGTCTAGTCCTTTTAAGCCTATTTATAATTCTTGTACTAGCTCCACATGTGGTTGTGGGGAGGATCAAGTGAGATAATATATGTGAAATTCTTTTTTAAATCACCATCATAAAAATAACATTCAGTATTTAATGGATCAACATTTATTCAACCAACCAAATATTTCTTAAGCATATATTTATTTGCCAACTGTGCTAAGGTCTTCAGAACTTGAAGAGAAGCAAAAAAAAAAAAAAAAGGATCTCTATTTTTAAGGAACATTCTAATTAGAGGGGCAACATGTAAATAAATACATACATACAAAATATATATAGAATAAATGAAGATAACTTTATAGGTGAAAACTCTAGCAGTTGAGGGGTCTGGGAAAGAACTCTGGCAGAAAGAAGTATATGGTGTATTACTTGAGTGTTGAAAGAAACTCTAAGTAGGACTCTAAGCAGAGAAGGTGAGGATGTACATGATGGGCAGGTAGAGTCACATAGGTAAGGTAGGAAACCCAGGTGATTTCACAAATTATATACAAAATCAACTACAAGGCTTAATTACACATTTATAGTCTTAGACTTATAATCAAATAAAACTTAAGACTAAATTAGGTTGAGTGCATATTTAATGATATGCAGTTACTATTATACCAAGCGTTCAATGACATGGAAGTAGAGAACGGATAATTTTCCAAGATAATTTTCACAATTTTCCTAAGCCCACATCTGCAGATTGTCCAACTCTCCAACTATGTCACCATAGTCTCCATGGAAGGACCCTCTTGGTCTTGAAGTACCTACTCTACAGGCGATTGAAGCTGGAATAAGTAATGAAGATATCTTTTATCTTGAAAAATGAATGGGAAAAGCTAACATCTGGAACCAAGGTTAGGCTCTATATAAAAGTCCCTGTTATATTGCCCAAGTTACCAATAATGCCCCATGCTAACACTGTAGAAAATCCCTGTTTTAAGAATGGGAACAAAAGTAAGTTCTGCCAGCTCACCATCACTTTCACCATCATTTGTAATGGGCTGACCTTGAGTTGATGCACTGAGGTCCCAAGCACATGAGGCTAAATAGTAATTGGACCATACTCTATTAATAGATAAGCTTGGAGAAAGAATGGCCCCGCCCACTCTTTGTGCAAGTCCTGATGATTTTGGTGGGTGGAGGCAGGAGAGTGGAAAAGGAAGGAGAGGAGAGACTGCTTGCTTTTGCCATTGCGATGACCTTTCAGCTGAGATCCCCCTCTGTTAGCTGGCTTCCTGTCGCAGCTGCCCATGTTGCTATCGCAATCTTTCTTGCCCATATTGCTATCACAATCCTTATTCACCTCTTCACTTCAATAAAGACTGAAGATTTTTCCCTTAACCTGAATTCCTGGCTCCGGCTGATTTTAAATACGCCGTCATTACAATCACTCTATCATCATTAACATTAATAATCTCTATAAACTATAAACTAGTTACATAGTGCTGTGAAGTTTGCAAAATACATGACACATATCTCAATTTATCTAAGCCTGGGAGATGTCTTATTATTAATCCCATTTTTAGATGAAGAAACTGAGGCAGATAGTGTTTTAAGTAGTTTTAAGTGTCTAGGATCACATGGCTACTAAATATCAGGATTTGAATTCAGATTTTCCAGAATCCAAGTCCAACTGCACTACTTAGTTGCTACCTAATATATTCCATACTCATACATGCTATGTGTGTTACTGTTGTTCAGTCCCATCCAGATCTTTTTAACCCAGTTTGGGTTTTCTAGCAAAGATTTCCTTCTCCAGCTTATTATACAGATGAGGAAACTGAGGAAAACAAGGTGAAGTGACTTGCCCAGGGTATTACAGCTAGTAAATGTCTGAGACCAGCTTTGAATTAAGGAGAAGGAGTCTTAATAATTCCAGGTCCAGGGTTCTATTTATCGCATCACCTGGTTGATCCATAAAATCAGTTATTAATCATCTGTATTGGGCCCTAAGGTGAGAGCTCCAAAGGGGAGTAAGAGTATTCATTCTAAAAGAACCTATTTAGGTCTAATAATTTAAGGAAAGGGCCTTAAAATGGCTTAAAAGGCCCCTATATGCCTCAATGAATGGAGTATCTAACTTGGCATCAGGAGGACTTGAATTCAAATGCAGCTCTAGATACTTATTAGCTATGTAATCCTGAGCAAATAATTTAATGTCTATCTGCCTTTATTTCTTTTTGTGTAAAATAGGGATAATGCTATCATTCACCTCATAGGATTGTTGTGAGAGAAGATTTTTCATATATATATAAAGATATAATATAAATACTGTTATTATGATAAATATATGGATATATCTACATATTTATATCTATCTTATTTATCTCTCTATCATCCATCCATCTGTCTGTCTGTCTGTCTGTCTGTCTATCTATCTATCTATCTATCTTAGGCCAGAATTGAAAGCTGTAATGAGAGAATATTAGGTTATTTAGCATAGGAAGGATAAGACAAGGGAAGAATTCGAATTAACTGAGAGGAGATTCAAGAAGAACTTCAGCTACTTGAAAATTTTGCTCAGGATTTCTTTTCTCAAGGAAAACCACAAATATTTACTATATACCTATAATGTAAAAGGACTATATTAGATAATTTGCATGTCCCAGAAATCAGATGGGAAGAGGTCACTCCATGATAGAGATTCTGAAATTTTTTTTGTGCCATAATTTAACATCTTTTAGCAATCTGATGATTCCTATCAACCCTTTCTCAGAACATTATTTTTAAGTTGGATAAAATTTAAGAAAAAACATGCAAAGAAAATAATGATATTGAAAATTGCATTATGGTTTACAGACTTCCAGATTAAGAGTCCCAGCTGTAAGACATCTACAGCCTAGACAAATTACAGCCATTATTGAATTTTTGTGAGGTCCACTTGCCGTCTCTCCTTCTACCTCCTCCCATTCATTTTCCCATTCTCCTCCTTTATCTGAAGTAATGAGGTTAAATGGGGAAGTCTGAGGTAATTTTTACAACTCCCAGGAACCAAATTTCTAACCCTACCTGGACACTCAGGTTAGAAGAACTCCCATCTCCCTGCTACACATTTCCTAACCAACCCTAGCTCTAGAGCGTGTATGAAACACTTTGCTAACCTTGAGAACACTATAAAAATGTCCACCATTATTATTTTTGTAATGATGTCTATGGAAACCTAAGAGAAGCTTTACAGAGACAAGTCCAGATCCAGTTGATTAAAGCACACAGAAGGTATGAGTAGTAGTGCTCTGTGTTGGCAACTTTTCAGGAATCGTGTGGGTGGTCTGGCGTTGAGTATTCTATGTTTGAGAAATACTGCTAGAATTCTAGAGAATTTTAAGAACTGGACAGGACCTTAGAAGTTATCTATTTGAAACCCTAATCGAGTATGAATTCATTCACTCTATGGCTTCCCAGACAAGCAGTTATCCAGTGTCTATTGGAATGCAGCCACCTTGCTTTGAGAAATGTTAAGACTTCATGTTGTTATCTCTTTTCACTGCATAGAAAAAGACAAGTGCTATTATTCAGATGTCTTTCTAGTCTAGTTAATTGAGCAGGTGCAAAGAAGTGAAAAAAATCTTTTGCTTTTGAATTGGTATTAATGTATTTCAGACAACAAGACAGATCTGAGTGTGAACTGACTAATGTCAAGCAAATTCATCAAGACTCAGTAGAGCATATTAAAACATGAGAGTAGTAAAAAAATAACAAGAACATTTTACAGTATAACTGGAAATTAGGATAAACAGAGGTTGAGTACCACTATCTCAAGGATAATCTTTAAATACATTTATAGAGACAGCTTCCTTCCGTGCTCCTGGATGGTACTCCAAAGTGATTTACTAGAACTATATTCACTCTCCTTAAGAGAATGATTTGACAAAGTCAGAAACAGTCCAGGCATTTCACTGGCACATTCTTCAAATGTCTCTTGGCATTGTCTTAGCTAAATTTCTGTATGTTAAGTAAGGCTAGTATATAATTCACAATCGATGAGAATGTCTATAGATCTTTCCATGATGTCAAAGGGGCTTTAATGGACCTATCCCTGGAACTAGAAGTATAAGCCTTGAATTCTATGTAACTAAAGTCCATTTGTGTTCAAAGCATCTGCATGATCATTCAACAAAATCAAATTAGTCAACATTTATTAAGTACCTACTGTATGCAGAGCAATAACAGGATCCAAAACTCTTTAGATTATTATTTCATAAACAAAATTGTGAATGAGTTACATTGATTTTTTGGTGTCTATTACTTTTTAATAGTTGACTCAATGTAATTGGTAGGTACTCTGCTCACACTTAATGATATAAACTTAATGTTTCTAGATATCATTTCCAAATCATCATAATACTTATTTCTTTAAAGTGCTTTTATCTTTTCACCAACCTCTTTGATCTCTCACAACTGTGAGAGGTAGGTATTAATCCTTGCATTTGTCAGAGGAAGCAACTGAGGCACAGAGAAGTGATTGTTTAATGTCACAACTGTTAATCATTTAATGCTAATCTCTTTCTTGAGCTCCTGTTTGGTCATGCCCAACTGTTTGCTGAGCATCTCTACCTGGTTATCTCATCAACATCTCAAACTCAACACATCCCAGACTAAACTTGCCATTTTCTCCATTATTGCTTTTCTTCTTTTCAATGTACCTATTTCTATCAAGACACTACCATCCATTATCCCAGTCACCTAAACTTTCACATAATCTTGGATTTTTCCTTTTCCTTCAGTCTTACATTCCCCCACAGTTGCTATTTTCAATGAATTCTCCCTTTATGCTATCATATAAAGGTAATGATTTCAGAGGGAAAAAAACCAAACTTGGAGGACTTATATGAATTGATGCAATGTGAAGGGAGGAGAATCAGGAGACCATGTATTCAATCCAAATGACTTATGATTAAAAAAATAATAATATCTACTTTTGGAGAGAAAACTGATGGACTCTGAGTGCAGATTAGAACAAATTTTCTTTTATTTCCTTTCCTTTTTTTTTTGCCATATGGATAATATGGAAATATGTTTTGCATGAATTCATATGTATAATGAATATTTTATTTTTTATCTTCTCAAAGGATGGGAGAAAGATTTGAGAGAATTTGGAACAGGAAATTAAAAAATTTTAAAATGTATAATAGGTATCATATTTATATTCATCATCTCTCAACTCATCTGCTGCCACCCATGTTTAAGCCCTTAGAGACAAATAGACAAATGGAAGAAACATTATTAAGTGCTTATTAATAGACAAATGGAAGAAATATTATTAAGTGCTTATTATATGCCAGGCATTGAAGCTCTCTTTAATCTGCTTTTGTTGATACCTTCAGCCTTATTTTATATTCTTTAAAGGCTGGACTCCATTCAGCCTAGACTGCTAACTGATACCACCTCCTCCTGCACAGTCCCATCTCAATACATTCATGTAGACTATTACTCATGCCTGAAGGGCATCCTCTTCAATTCCTTATTTATAATTATTGGTATCCCCCACCCATTTTCTTTTGAGATCACCCAACTCAGCTGGAAATGGTCTCTCTCCTGTCTTAAATTTTTCTCTCACCTGGTTTGAATCTGACTGGGGGATTTGAAATAAGAACTAGGTTTTTATTCGATCTCCAGCTGACTAGCTGGTGAAGGTGAACAAGAAGCCTATGGACTCAGTTTCCTTCATCTGTAAAAGGGGACTATTATTTATATCACTCTTAACGGGCTGCCATGAAAAAAGCCCTTTGTAAACATTGAAGTGCTTTGTAAATCTTGAAGTATCCTTATTCTTTCCTTCCCTCCCTCCCCACACTTATGTCAAACCCCCCTGGTTATCCTATAAACTTCCCGAGAGCAAAGATTGTAATTTTTCGTCTCTGTTAAATGTCTTGCCCACTGGAGGGATTGCAAAAATATTTGTGGAAATGAATTCCTTGTAGAACTGGGACCGAAAGTCAGCTTGCTTGATTCCCAGCCATGATCCCTCTTCACCAGAACACCTTGCTCACTTTAAACTCAGTTTAGTAACTGGAGCCTTTCAAAACAATTTTATTTTCTTTCAAGCACTTTCTTTTCACAAATAAACTATTTCCTTTCCCTGTATACTTTCTGCTTAAGGAAGAAGAACTTCTCCACCAGATTTACAACAATGAGGATCTTTCTATCAATCTTTTGTCAGTGAACAGGGAACAGAGAAAGTTCTACTTATACGTTCAATTATACCGCTTTTACCCACCACACGACCCCAAGCTGGACAGCTCCATTCTTCCCACTCAGCACCAAAGCCACCCGAAACCGGGCAGTTCCTCCCCCGCCCAGTCCAGATAATACCGGGTTTCTCCAGTGAGTCCAGCTGCCCTCAGAGCGAAGCGAAAAGGGGGCGTTGGGGGCTCGGGGACCGAGAATAGCAGCCACAGTCCCCTGACTCACCTTGCCCATAGCGGGAGCCACCACAAGAAGTAGCAGCAACAGCAGCCTAGTCAGCAGCAACATTGGCAGCACCCGCCCGGACGCGCCCCCGGGGCTCATGTTTGCGCCAACGACACTCAGCACCCCAGTACCATGCACCCTCTCTCCGCTTCTCAGGATCGGCTCCCCATCCCTTCGCACCCCGCCCTCGTTCTTAGCTCAGTTTGGGGGACCTCGGGCTGAAGAAATTGGGCTAATCGTGCTTGTGAGTTTGCAGGGCGGGGACTGAGCGCGCCCTCTCCCCCGTCTGGCAGAGACCCAGCCCCACTGTCCAGTCCCCTCCCCACCTCCTCGGTCCCTTCTGAGGCCTTGGGCAGCAGTCCTGGGTGGGAAGAAGCGCGGCACAGGTCCCGCCCTCAGCCTCTTCTGGGGCTGCCCCCAACCCGAGGACGCAGCGTCCTCCCGGGAGGCTGGCAAGGGTGGGTGGGTAACCGCTGCCCTCCCGGGGGGCCAGAAGGGAGCAGGATTTGGGGAAAGCAGTAGCGGACCAGGGAAGGTTATGGTCCCCTGGTTCTGGGCAGCCCAAAGTCCGAGGCTACCACCCGTCGGGGCCGAGCAGGGCGGGGGTGGGGGCTGTTTTAGGGGGGAGGTGGCTGCGACGGGTGGGGTGGAGGGAGTGGTCATCGGGGCCGCGGGCGCATTGGCCGGGGGAGGCGCGCCGTTTGCGAGTTGGTGCCCGGTTGGCTTTTTGCTCCGTTTGGTCTTTCTCGCCTTCTTTTCAGCTCCCCTTCCCTGTCCTCGTTATCCCCCCAGCCCCGGTCACAGGAGCTTGGCATGAATGTGTTTTAAGGGGAGCAGGAAATCCACACCCAATTTAGGGGCGAGGTGGAGGTAGGAGATATGCGCAGGACCTCCGAGTCTGTGGCGGCGGAAGCGGTAGGGCAGCTCCGGGAGCAGCGGGCACCAGCTGGAGGTACAGCTCAGAGCTGGGGTTTTCCCAGCCAGAGAAATGCCAGTCCTCTTGGCAGTCTCCAGGGTTTGGGGGCGCTGCAGCTGGGGGGTACACCTGTGGAGGAAATGATGGGAGGGGGAAAGCCATCTAAGGGCGCAGGAGCACTTGGGGTAATGCGAAAGTGGGGAGGGGGGGGGAAATGGAGTGACAGTTTTTTTGATTCAAGTGCCAATCCGCCAGGCTTCCACTGGATGCCTTCTCCTGGTTTGTATGTTGATTTCTTTTGGGGGGTAGAGTTACCGATCTGGCAGAGGGATCCGGAGTTGGCTCAGCCTCTGACCTCCTTTTGGCACGCATTCTCCGGAGCCCTGGCACCTTGTGAAATGCCAAGAGCAGGAGATAGCTGAGTGGAAAGAGAACTCATCCCTTTCTTTGCGGCTTTGAGGTAGCTTTTCATGCCGAATCTTATCTGCGGAAATGCTAGTGGAAAACAAAATCTCCAGCCTCGCTGCGGGGTTTCCCTCAAGAATTGGGCCAAATTGAGGCTTGGGATGCATTTACAGCATCCATTTAGCACGTCTGTAATTTTAGGTGGGAACAGTTTGTAGATTGCTGTTTTTATTTGTTAACTTCCTCAAGGGTTGGATTTCAGCATCAAGTCAGAGGTATGTGGCCCCCAATTTACTTTGGGAAAGACACCATCATTGCTTTCCATTAGGATCAGAATATATGAAAAAATATATTTTGAAAAATGTGCGAATGCTTTTCAAGAAATTTTTAGTGAGTGTGCAAAGTGATAGATGGCAATCAGAATATTAATCATCATAATCCATTCTCTGACTATGCTGGATAAGTCTATCAGTCGACAAGGATTTATTAAGCAGGTATGAAGTACTAGACCCCAGCAGGCAGTTTAACATGTCATTGAACTTTTTGACTTTTTCCAAGTCATTTTTCTTAATTGCATCTAAAAATTTCCCAGAGCCTGGGTGCAGTGAGCTGTATTTGTCCATCTCTCATCTTATATGCCTATTTCAAGAAGTTGTATGCAAGATGGTAGGGATCTTATCATCTTGCTTATAGAATTAGAGAAAAGGAGACATACTTTGAACACAGGGGCAACTAAGTGTACTAGATAGAGCACTGGGATTAAAGTCAGGAAGACCCATTTTCCTAAATTCAAATCTGACCTCTGATACTTACTAGCTGGGTGACTCTTAGCAAGTCACTTAATTCTGTTTGCCTCAGTTTCCTCATTTGTAATGAGTCGGAGGAGGAAATGACAAACTCTTTGCCAGGAAAACTCCAGATAGGTCATGAAGAGTCAGACAGATCTAAACAACAAAAATTGAACACAAACTGCTTTATCAGGAAATTGAAACTGCTATAAACAGACTAAAGAGGTAAACTGTAGAATTGCAATGATTGTGCCTATTTCTAGATTGTGCCTATTTATTTTGGGATAGTCTCCTGTGTGACTTTTCCTGCCTTTCCTATGAGATAGGACAGCAGGTGTTGTCTTCAAGAAATTGGATAGTACTCTGATACTCTTTAGTGAACTGTCATTAAAATGGATAGTGATGTTACTTCCTGAGGGGGGTGGGGGGATGACTACCTTAAAATCCCATGGAATGGTCTTTGTTTTTATGAATGATATATCCTGGAGGGTTTCCGAATTTAGGCCGAGTCTTAATGCCAGAGGCAGGGTTACTTAGAAGATCAGAATTGGCTCTGTGATTCTATTTGGAGCAGGAAGTTGGAACTACTATGTCATATTTACTACAGAGAAACCAGAAATTTAAAAGGATTTCAAATTGAAATCTAGCATTATGTATTGTAAAAATATGAATAATTGAGATTATACTAGAGGCCAGTAATTCTATCATGTGGGTAATATAGGAAACACAGCAGCAGTATCTTTTAAACCTGTCTATTTGAATCAAGTATAAATGTCCCTGTCAATTTATTCCTAACTGCAATCATCTGTTTCCATCAGCATCTTTCTGATCAGTCAATCATTCCTTATATTATAGAAACCAAGGAATATATTTTCTATTTTGTCACCACACAGTTCTTCTGATCATATGGTTCTACCCCATAAGGTTATTGATTGACCAAAATTTTGCTAATTTTGATTTTTCTATTTTGGTTTGGTTGTATGAGTTTGAGCAAGCAGATGAAGTAGAGACAAAAAATTTTAATTTGAAAAGAGCAGAAAAACATCTCATTTGTTAACAAAATTAACAAAGTGCAAAATGGTTATTCGTACCTAGATATTTATGACAATTTTTATATACCACATACTGGAATTGCTACACACACACACACACACACACACACACACACACAAACTTGTTTAAATTTACAAACTCAGAGTCAACTGTTATGCTCTAATGCCCACTGCTTAAACTGTGGTTTTGTGACCTTCATATGGGGTCTCATAATTGAATATGGAGGTGACTTATTGGTAAATGTTTGATTTGTATACTTATTTTATATACCTATATATGTAGGGTCTTGTAAAAATTTCTTGGGTTAAAAGGGATCATGAATGGAAAAAGTTTAAGAAGCTTGGTTCTAATGGACTCATTATAAAGCAATAAAGTCATGCAATTTTTCCTTGAAATCCAGCTCTTTTCATAGATTAATAAACTAATAATATTTTTGAAAGCAGTATTGCTCTGCAGAATAGCATTTCATTCATTAGAAAATAATTTAGTATTCCATCTATAAAGATTATTCCATGGAAGAACTATTTAACTCTTAAAAAAATTTTTTTTCCAGTTACATGTAAAAGAGATTTTTTTTTTGATTATACATGTACACTGATTTAAAAAAAAATTCCTTATGAATCCTTTTGGGAGACAAAAATCAGAACAAAAAGGAAAACCATGAGAGAGGAAAATAGAAGAAAAAGGAAAAAAGTGAACATAGCATGTGTTGATTTCCCTTTAGACTCCATACTTCTCTCAGGATGGCATTTTCCATCCAAAGTTTATTTGGATTGCCTTGGATCATGAAACTGCTGAGAAGAACGAAGTCTGTCTTAGTTGATCATCGCACAGACTTGCTGTGTGCAATGTTTTCCTGGTTCTGCTTGTTTCACTCAGCATCAGTTCATGTAAATCTTTCTAAAATCAACCTATTCATCATTTTTTTATAGAACAATACCATTACTTTCACATGCCATTGCTTATTCAGCCATTCTCCAATTAATGGAAATCTGCTCATTTTCCAATTCTTTGCTACTACAAAAGGAGCTGCTACAAAAAAAATTTATACTTGTGGATCCCTTTCCTACTTTTATGATTCCTTTGAGATACAGAACTGATAATGGCATTGCTGGATCAAAGGATATGCATAGTTTTGTAATCCTTTGGGCATAGTACCAAATTGCTCTCCAGAATGGTTAGATCATTTCACAACTCCACCAACAATGCATTGTCTCAGGTTTCCCACATTCCCTTCAATGTTGAACTCTTAACATGTATTGCTTAGCTTATTAGGATGAAATCTAAGATTCAGTAGGATAAATGACATCATACAATAACCGAAGATTAATAACATCACATACTTGTTCTTACATAGTTGGGACTATTCTAATGGTTATCCTTTTCAAAAGATTCAAATCAATATACTAAAACATAGTTAAACTTTAAAATCCTACTACTAGACAGCTACGTAGTGTGCTGGATAGTACACTGGGTTTGTAATCAGGAAGACCCATCTTCATGAGTTCAAATCAAGTCATTTAATCCTTTTTGCTTCAGTTTCCTCATCTACAAAATGAGCTAGAGAAGAAAATAGCATACCATTTCAGTAGCTTTGCCAAGATTAAGATCAAATGGGATCAAGGGGAATCAATCCAACTATAAATGACTCAACAACAATGATTAGCTAGAGAAGCACAATGGTTGGTATGGAGGGTGAGTTTTGACATCAGGAAAACCTGACTCATACTGACTATGTGATCCTGAGTTTAACCACTCAGCGCACCCAGGAAACTCTGTAAGTATCTAAATTAAATGAGTTGCCCGTATATTGTAATGCAAACCCTATTACATTGAAATCACACACACACACACACACACACACACACACACACACACACACACACATGCACACGCACTCTAAAATTCAGAAATACTTCAAGATTTCATAATGCTTCACTTTAATCATTAGCAAACATTTTTAAATTATGCTGTAATATGTAAAGGTGATGGGTTTATTGGTTTAGTGGGTGGAAGGGATTTTGGAGGCCATCTAGCCCTCATTATGATGGAAGAACTGAGATACAGAAGAGTGAAGACTTGAGATCACATATCTGTCAAGGACTTGCATCCATATTCTCTGCCTCTACCTCCAGCATTTTTCTCAGTGAATTGCATTGCATCTTAATGCTGATTAACTGAGTCTGGTTAATGGATGACAAATGAAAAGCATTTACTGCATTGGATTTTAATCATTATCAAGATGACTAAATATAGCTAAATTTATTTAGATTTTTTAAAAATAATTCCAGCAATAATTATATGAATGGGATGATATTTAATTTCTCTTGAATTTGATAATTTTGTAGCAAAATTTTAATTTGCTCCTTATTTGTTCTGTTTAATTTTGGCAAATGCAAAATGCTAATGTTTGAGGAAGCTTAGCTGCCATCCAGTTAGATATTGTCATTTTTTTTTTAAACAAATAAAGCAGCACCATTCCTGAAGTTAGGAGGACCTGGTCTCTGATACTTAACTTATTAGCTGTGTGACCCTGGGCAAGTCACTTAATCCCAATTGCCTCAGCAAAAAACAAACAAAATAAATAAAGCTCATAATGACCTTGTGACTTGTTCAAAATCACCCAGCTAATTAGTTGGTAGAGCTGGCTCAAACCCAGGCTTTCTTGGTCCCCATTTCAATACTCTAGTACATTAGCAATACATAACTTCATTGGTGGGTAGATTATGGTAGGCTCACAATTACTTCATAAAAGCTGAAAAATTCATCCCTTTCTGACCAATATGATGGTTTAAAGTTAAGTAGAAAACAGACATACAATCTGTCCTTGGGTCTGGTGTCATAGCCTTTATAAACCTGGTGGAATCAGCCAGAATTTAGACTGTTCTAAATCCTAACATCATGAACAGGCATAAAGAGTAGAACTTTGTTAGAGGTGGGGGTGAGAGAGAGGGAGAAAAAGTTCTATTTTATTTCTATTGTATCCCTAAGTAAGAAAAATACTAATTTCTAATGTTGTAGTATGAGGAAGAACACTTGTAATTGTGACATTCTGTTTGTTTTGTAAAGTCATCTAATGGTAGTCAACTTGATTAATTAACCAATATTTATTAAGCTTCTACTATGTGCTAGAAACTAGGCATATAAAGACAAAAAGTAATCCTTGACCGCAACTTTATATTTATTATATTATATATTATATATAGTTTATGTTATAAATCATTATATATACTATAATATTATATATGTTATTTAATGTATCATATATCACATTATGCTCTATAAACTATATTATTATAAGTATATACTATATAGCTTGTCTAACATACTATATAGTATATCAAGAGAAACTTACATATCATCATATATGATATAAATATATGTCATATAGTATGTATTGTCATTTATATATTAGATTGTATTATGTAAAATACATATATTAGCAATATATTATATATAATATGTGCATATGTTATATATGTATAATAAATATGATATAATATATTATGCTGAGGGAACACACATATGCAGATATTAGCCCATATCAAATGTATTTACATACAATATAAATTCAGGAAATGGGAGAGAAAATGTACTTGCAGCTGGGAAGACCAAGGAAGTACCAGGAAGATACTCTTTCCCCAGGTAGGGAGGAGTGTCAGGAATTCCATGAGGCAGAGGTAGGAAGTGAGGACATTCCAGGTTTGGAGGGAAGCCTATGCCAAAGCATGGATCTAGACAGAACATCTTGTGTAAGGAATAGTGTGAAGGCCATTTGTCAAACCAGAGTGCATTCAGGGGAATCTGCATGTTCTCATATTTGTACTATGAACATTACCCTTTTTTTATTTGATTTTGTTCTGTTAATGGAACACCCACCTTGATGACCTCTGGCACATACATTGTAAAGTCTAATATAAAAAAGTTAAATATCTCTTAATAAGTTGTCGGATGACATAACTTAAAAGTACAGTCTTAAATGAAAAATCTTATTCCATGTCCCTGGAACAGGGCTGGAAGCAAGGTATCTGTCCCATGTCCCAATGGTAGAAGGGATGGTTGAAATCTTGGCACAATGTTTCCACTTCAGGAAGGTAGTATAGGGGCAGGAACTCTTCCAAGAGACCATTTGCAAGGGACCAGCATTCTTAAGTGGCTTCTCATATACATATAACCAATCTATAACCAACTCATTCTCAATATCTTTCATAAATAGCTTTCCTTTCCCCATTCAGAGTTGCCCTTGAGTTTCATCTTAACTTACATAAATTGCACCCAAAGGTTCTGGAGAGAAGTAGAGGCAGTCCTGTAGAGAAGATTCAGGATTTAGTTTTTTTTTCTTATAATTTATCTAGCTTGACCTTCTCCTTTTAAAAGAAGTAAAACAAGAGCTAATATGGAAATTGACTTCTGCCAAGTCTCATGGTCACAGAGTAGGGGTTCAAAACCAGACCTTCCTATTCCAAAGTGACTACTTTTTCTCATGCTGCTTCTAAGTGAAGGACCATCCTGTTGAAAGATCAAGAGGGAAAACTAATTCTGAAGCCCTCTCCAGAAACCTGTAGTTATTCACAACCACAATTAAATGAGGATTTTCAGCTGATCCTTCTTGAAAGAAATATTCATTTTTATGTAGCTGAAGCTCATCTTCAGAGATCATTTTGGTAATAGTATCACAAAAGGGTTACTCCAAATTAAAAGTAAGACCAATATGTTTGAAGTTGAAGCTGCAGAGCATAACTTCTGCTGATAATAAGTCATTTGTTGACAGTTAAAAAAGATAAAGAAAAAACACAAACCTCTAACAGATGGGCAAGAATTTTATAGCCTTAGTATTTTATATAGCCTTTACATTAATTAATGTCAAAAATATTTGTCCCTAAGATAAAATATTGAACATTTTAAGCTATACTTTTTTCTTAATATAGTACTAATATTAATATTAAAATTTTTCTGATGCTGCAGAATTCGAGCCTGGGGCTTCCCTCTCAGAAATGCTTTCCCTGAAAATGTATCAATAAATTCATCCTACTGTTCTATTAAATTGAATGCCTGTCTGATCTCAGTATTAACATTCAGTGAACTATTACCTTGGAATTACTTAGATTAACTTTATTTTGCAGCTATATTCTTTTGTAATCTGAAGGGAGCTATATTCCATTTGGAGTCTGGGTATTTCAGAATGGGAGGCAATGTCTCTAAAATAAGAAAACACTTGTATGAGGCAGATTAGAGAACCCTGCATTCAGCTTAGCTTACATTAGCTCCCCAGTTTCTGTTTAGCAAAGTTTTTGTTAGCCAGATAGTCTTGTTAGAGAACTCCTTAAGGAAGAAAAGGATCAAAGTGAATAGGACTGAGCTTCCTCATTAAATTAAAAAAATACTCCTTTATCTAAATATTATCCCACCTGGCTTTTGCTTATGCAAAATATTAATTTAGGGTCATTTCTAATTGATGCAGTAATATGTGCACAATTTTGAAATGATAGGCAAATCAATCCTCAGTTTATTTGATAGAAGAAATAATACCAAACAATTAGAATCTCCAGGGATGGCATTAATATGAGAGAGAAAGAGACAGATTATTAAAGGGACTTCAGTAAATACCAATCAATGGGCTTACTTTTGATCTTTATGACATGGTCTACATTGCAAATTAAAGTTGTCCTTGATGAAAATAGAAGTTGAAAACATGAGGACCATAAATGGTTTTCTATAGCAAACTCTATGGTCACACAATTGACTGAAAAGTATAGAGAAAACAAAATTCCATCCCCTTAGTTAATGATTTAAAAAGCATTTGAGTGGAGCAAAATGAAACCTTAAAAGTTTTTTAGTTAGACATATATGCTATATAGATACAATGTACATACAAAACCATATATAATATGTAAATGAGTACATATGTACACATATAAGTACACCCTGCCTAAGTGTGTGTGTTGGTATGTGTGTGTAAAGAGCAAAGAGAATTTCTTGATGGAACCACAGAGATAACTTTGATAATCACCATCAATTAAAGCATAAAACAGAAAAGTCATGTAGATTAGTGGAAAGAATTTGATTTTGAGACAGAGAATTTAGGATCAAATTCTGATACTGCTACTTGCTGCTCATATGACCTTAGATATATAATACCTCTGTGCCTTCTCTAGCAGATGCTATATCCTTGTGAATATTGAGCATTACATCTCAGACTCTGAAGCATCAAAATTGGGTGGTGGGCCACCTATGAACAGTACACAGAGGACCATAGATTTAGAAGTGCAAAAAACTCAAGAGATCATTGAATGCAATCTAAGTATCATTTTACAAAAGAAGAAACTCAGGCTCCGAGAATTTAAATGACCATGAAATCACACAGTTAGGAAGGGAAACTAGGACTCAGATCTTATGAATTAATTCCATTTCACCATGAAAAAAAAATGACCTGTAATTCAATTGGTCCTGAACTAATAAACATTCATTTAGCATTGACTGAAGGATGCTAAAGACCAGATAAAGAGTGTATCATTTTGAGATAAAGAGATGCCATTGAAAAGTTATTTCAATATTTTTTTCACTTATTTTCTTATAAAATGGCTAATATGGAAAGATATTTTTGCATGATTTCACATGTATAATTGATATCACATTTTTTGTCTTATCAATAAATGAGAAAGAGATAGGAGGAGGGAAAGAATCAGGAACTCAAAAACGTTAATGAATATTAAAGATAAATAATAAGTTTGAAATAAAAAAGAAAATGTAAATTGTGCCATATAACTGTCACCATGAAGAGAACTTGAGCAATATTTTAGAAACTGATTGAGCACATGAGAAATATTCTGGTCTAAGTTGTGATTGTACTGAATTTCAATCCTGGCCTTGTTACTTATCAATGGTGAGATATTGGATTAGTCACTTAAGTGCTCTGTTCCTTAGTTCACAGGGTTGTGGGATCATAGATTTGGAACCAGAAAGAAGCCTAGTGGACATCTAGTGTGATCTTCTCAATGGCGCAAAGTCACAAAGGTAGTAAATAGCTGTCAGAATTT
Source organism: Antechinus flavipes (assembly GCF_016432865.1). NCBI lineage: Eukaryota > Metazoa > Chordata > Mammalia > Dasyuromorphia > Dasyuridae > Antechinus > Antechinus flavipes. Next base: position 54,942,536 of record NC_067400.1, read on the forward strand.
TATGATTTACGTGCTGCTTTTATAAAGTCAGAAAGTTAGACTGCTCATTCATAATGTCTTATGAATGTCTTGAAATTTCTGTATACATATCTACACACATATAGTTGAAAAAGCGTTTCATATATATGCATCTACATAACATATATGCATATACACATATTTCTATTTAAAGGAATACCTTGAAAAAATTTTTTACATTATTTCTTAATTCATTATTTATTTTTGATGTTAACATTTTTGCTAATAAAAATATTATATGTTTTGTCCATTTTAAAATGTATTTTGGGGAGGGTAGAGTGAAGGAAAGAGAAGATACATTTATTAATCACTTATGAGATGTCAAGTGTTTTACAAATGTCTCATTTAATCCTCATAGATAGGTGCCCGATTTTACAGATGAAGAAACTGAGGCAGTCAGAGAGGTAAAGTGACTTTCCCAGGATCACATAGCTAATAAGACTTCAGCCCAGCTCTCTGTGCATTGAATCACTTAGCTACCTCTAGGAAAGAAAAAGTAATTCCAGCAATTCTGACTTTTCCATTAATTGCATCAGACTTATAATATTGAATTTTTTTAAAAGGATAAAATTACTTGATGATGAAAGGTGTTGCTGACACTTTTAAAAAAACACAACCAATCAAGATATTTGCTAGAAAACATATTTGTTTCAAAGTTGAATCCCTTCCAGCTCTGCATCTAGTTCCAAAACATAAACTTATCAATTGGACAATTCACACTGGATACCCCACAGGCATTTCAAATTCATCAAATCTAATGACTTTCACTCTTTTTTTCCTTTCTCTCCCAAACTTCCATATTGCTGGGAGGGGCATACAAGCATCCTTCTGTTCAGCCATATTCACAATGTCAGTGTAATCCGTGATCTCCAGAGATCCAATCAGTTGCCAAATTTTGCCATTTCTATCTGTGTAGTGCCTCTGGAACAGGTTCTTTTTTCTCTATTCCCACAGCTACTATCTAATTCAAATCTTTGTAATTTTTTGTCTGGATAATGGCAAAAGCTTCCTATCTGGCCAGCTTCCTTGCCTCCAAATTTCTTTCCCTATTCCATCCTCTACTTGGCCATTAAAGTTATTTTCCTAAAGTAGAGGTCTGAGCATGTCATGTCATCCTTCCACTCAAGAAACTCTAGTGATTCTCTACTATTTCTGCAAACTCTTACAGTTCGTATTTAAACTTGTTTACAATCTTACCCCTTCCTATTTTTCCACTGTGTTTTTTATATATTACTCTTCCTTCTTCCTCAGATAGCTAGATGGTGAGTATATGGAAGGCTCGTTCTAAAGTTAGGTAGATTGAGTGCAAATCTGAAATCAGACATTAGCTTTATTATCGCATGCAAATCACTTAATCTTTGTTTGCCTCAGTTTTCTTATCTATAAAAGGAAGATACCTACCTCTCAGAATTATGAAGATAAAATGAGAAAATATGTGCAGAGTGCTTACATAGTAAGCACTTTGTAAATGCTTCTTCTCTCTCTATGCTCTCTCTGGTGCAGCTCTATTCTTCTTCACACAAGACAATCTGTCTCCTGTCTTCAGGTCCTGGCCCTGGAAGTCTGGCATCCTTTCCCTCTTTCCCTTTTCCTTTTGAGATCTCTGGTTACCTTCAAGATTCAATTAATGTACCAGCTTCTATCAGAAGCTGATTCCCTTAATGGTAATTTTCTCCCTCATAAAAATATCCTGTATTTATTATTTATATATTTTGCAAACACACAACATGGCAAAGACTTGGAGAAAGGGAATCCTTAGCACAAAACCTGATACTTAGTAGGTAATTAATAAGTGCTAGTTAATTTATTGATCCTATTAACATTGAAATGCTCATGAAAATTGGACACAATGAAAATAACTGGAAGCTGTAGTCATAGAAGTCATATCTAGAAGTGAAAAACAGTGAAATGTGACTTTGAAAAGAAAGAGGGGAAATGCTTGGTGGTCAGGAAATGATTAGATTGCTCCCTGAGCTGATAAAGCAGCTATCTTGTTCGGGGGCCCAACCACCCAGATGAAGCAGCCAATACAAGCTTTTTGGCCAAGGCTGAATCCAAAACTGCTAACTTAGATAGAGAAGAGTAAAGTAGACAGGGCTCTACAAACAGGCATCCAGGCTACTTCTCAGACTTCCTAAGGAAACAAAATTGCTCAAAAGCGATCCTAAAATGGTTCTCTCAGAAAATAAAAGTGAAAAGAACATTTGGTCATTTACCTGAGCTTTTCCTCTTGAAAGAACAAGGTTATTGTTGGAAAAAAAAAAGAGAAATGAATCATTAGTACTACTTAATATTATTTTGATGGGGGAAAATATTTCCACTGGCAATTTTACTCCATTATAGTAGTTGTCCCCATGAGAAATACCAGCAGTCAAACTATCATAGACTCAATGATTTCATGTATCACAAAGATCTAGGAGCAGGGTGGCCTTGTTTAGGGAGATAGACAATTAGATATAAGGGAAACAAATCACCCATCAGGATAATATTTAATAACAACAACAACTAAGACTTATATAATCATATTATATGCTAAGGATTGTGCTAAATGCTTCATAATTATCTCATTTGATCCTTGAAATACCCTAATAAGTGAATGCTAATATCCCCACTTTACAGATGAGGAAATTGAGCCAAACAGAGGATTATAATGACTCGAAATAATAATAATAATGATAGCTTAGGTTACATGGCAGTGGAAAAATGCTTACAAAGCACTTTCATTTGAACTTTACAACCAGATAAAGAAAAGTGAGTCAGAGGTTAAATAATTCCCCATGGGACATGACATACTTTTAAGGTAAGCTTTGAACTCAAGTCTTAACTTCAAGTCCAACTATACTCCATTGATTAAAGGTTCTCTTAGAATATATGTGTCCCATGCCCCAGTAATAATAGCTAACATTTATGTAGCTCTTTAAGGTTTGCAAAGTGATTTATACATATAAACTTGTTTGATTCTTAAAATGACCCCATGACATGAGTTCTTTTGTCATCCACATTTTACAGATGAAGAAAGTGAGACTCAGAAACTTGTGTATCATAATATAATAGTAAATGTGTGAGTTGGGATTTGAATTTATGTGTTCTTAACTTCACATCCATAATTCTATTTTGCAGCCAAACTGTTTCAGTTCAGAGTTAGGCATATCTAATTTGGGGTTGAGGGAAGAGAGAAGGGAGTATTGCCATCAGTTGGAAGCAACTTAATTCACTAGGGATTAGCAAACCAAGAGAGGGAAAGTCTGGATAAGTGAAGGAAGAGATGGAAGATGGGAAGAGACCATAGGTTCATGAGACTTAAAACTTGAAACTTCAGAATTCCTATCTTCCAGAAGATCCTCAGGAAGAGATAGAGATATGACACAAGTCCTTGACCTCCTTTTCCATCACTTCTCCAAAGTTCATTTTGAAGCCAAATTCTCATATCAGCCATGTTGAGTATACAGTAACAGCCAGATAGGTAGATATAGATGTTTATTTAGATACATACAGATAAATATATGCATATGTGTATATGTACATATACACATATATATCTGTATAATTTATATATTTGGTTTATTGGAGGGTGGTGCTAGGAGAACAGATTTTGGGAAATGGTCCTCATTTTTCTTGTCTCATCCATTCAGAATTCATGGATCCCAGTATGGATAGCAAAACCAGCAATTATATACTATGGCTAATTATTAGATACCCCATAGCAATAATGGGGCTTCATCCTTTTCAAATTTAGGTTTGAACCATATGTCTTTTTTTGTTAACCACCATTAGAACCATCAATTACCATAAATTTTTCTTTTTGAATGTACAATGTCACCTTTCCATCTAATTCAGTGAACAAAGCTAGAAGTGCTTAAAATATTTTTTCACCTCCAACATATTAATTACACATGAAATCATTGGTTCTTACTTCAGGTTTTATTGGTTTAATCCTATTTGAAACAAGAAAAAAGTGTTCATAATCAAATATTTGTGGATGGAAAAAGATCAGTAATCTGTCTGCCTGACTCCAACAGAAGTTTGCCAAACAATTTGATTTCTGGTCAGGTTCATTTGGAAACTATCTCCTGGAATGTTGTTCTGCCACTTATTTGGCAAAGTAGTCTCTCATCAATACAACATTGAGTTAGTTTACCAAGATCCAGAAATTTAAAAATAGCTTTCTGCAACTTCATCATCAACATCTATTTCAGTTTCATACTGTTCCCTTGAGGGACAAAGTTTCCAAATGTTTACCTTTTTCAATCATTCAAACTGAAGGATAAGACTGAATTTAGTTTTTTAAAAATATACTTTCACATGCATATTCCCTTTCCCCTATTCTTATATATACATAAATATATCATATATGAAGTGTTTATATAATATGTATATATTTTTCCTAGTCTAATAAAATATAAAGTACTTGAATCAATCTTTCCAGTTTAATTATATCTCACTCTCCTTTATGTAGTCATAGGTCCAGCCAAACTAGTCTTCTTCTTGTTCCCTACAGATAATAATTGATTGTGCCCCACACCTGGGATGCATTTTCTCTATCTCATCTCTCTTTTTAGAATCTCTTCTTTCCTTTAAAGTTTAGCTCAAGTGCCACCCCTTCATGAGGCCTTTCCTTATCTCCAAAAATGCTAGTATTTCCTCCTCCTTCTATTACTTTATGTGTATAAACTGCTCTCCTAAATTATCTTCCAAGCCTTCAGGTTTAATCTGAAACAAATTTTCTGTCGTTTTAGAATAAAGATCCTCTCTTTCCCTCCCTCCTTTCCTCCTTCCTCCTCCCCTGCTCTCTTCCTCCTCCCCTTCTCACTTTCCCTCATCCTCTAACTCCCTTTCTTACTCTCCCTCTCCATCTCCCTCCTCCTTCCCTCCCTTTTCTTCCCCTGGCATCTCTTCTTCTTCTTCTTCTTCTTCTTCTTCTTCTTCTTCTTCTTCTTCTTCTTCTTCTTCTTCTTCTTCTTCTTCTTCTTCTTCTTCTTCCTTCTTCTTCTTCTTCTTCTTCTTCTTCTTCTTCTTCTTCTTCTTCTTCTTCTTCTTCTTCTTCTTCTTCTTCTTCTCTTCTTCTTCTTCTTCTTCTTCTTCTTCTTCTTCTTCTTCTTCTTCTTCCTTCTTCTTCTTCTTCTTCTTCTTCTTCTTCTTCTTCTTCTTCTTCTTCTTCTTCTTCTTCTTCTTCTTCTTCTTCTTCTTCTTCTTCTTCTTCTTCTTCTTCTTCTTCTCTTCTTCTTCTTCTTCTTCTTCTTCTTCTTCTTCTTCTTCTTCTTCTTCTTCTTCTTCTTCTTCTTCTTCTTCTTCTTCTTCTCTTCTTCTTCTTCTTCTTCTTCTTCTTCTCTTCTTCTTCTTCTTCTTCTTCTTCTTCTTCCCCTCTCCTTCTCCTTCTCCTTCTTCTTTTCTCCCTCCTTCTCCTTCTCTTCCTTCCTTTCCCTTCCTTCTCCCTTTATCCTTTTCCCTCTTCCCCTCTCCCCTTCTCCTTTCTCCCTCTCTTCCCCCCTCTCTCGATCCCTTTCTCCCCTTCCCTTCTCCTTCTCCCTGTCCCCCTCTGTCTCTTTCTCTCCTCTGTCTCTGTCCCCTCTGCTCCCCCCTCCAATCCTCTTGGCTTAATGCTCTGAAGCTATAATTTTCTGCCATAATCTGAAAAGTTTTTAGGATCTATCCCAGCTGTTGCCTACTTATATGCTTCTGTAGTCCTTGGCATGCAACCTCATCTACTTCTTCTGTCTTCCCATTTCCTTCTGCTTTCTTAACTCTCAAATGTCTACACTCTTAACTCTCCCATCTACTACAAGCAAATCCATTTTCTCCTCTGAGGTGGGAGAGAAAGGTGAGTTGGGAATCCATATCAACTTAACCTTTCTGTAGCAACTTTATCTTCCTGACATCATTGTTCCTCCTCAAGAACAAGGACAAACAAATGCTTCCTATCAAATCACTATAAACAATGTCTCCTGTGAGCTTGGTCAAGAGACCTGATATGTATACATGGTATTATGCTCAAAGGGTGGGACTTTAATTTATTTCCTTATATTTTCAGCACTTAGAACTTGGTAGGTATTTAAGGAATGACTGCAGCTTTCTAAAAGGAAAGAAAATTATTCCTAGGCAACAAGAAAATATAAAAAGCCAGGAGAATTTCACACAAAAAAGTTGGCAAACTAAAATATTGGATTGATGCATATGATATTTGTAATACTGGTTATCCATGTCCCTAATTTTTTTTTTTAAAGTGTGTATATATATGCCTATATAGTGTGTATATAGGCATATGCACACATATATCTAAGTACACCTATGTTCATACATACAAACAGATGCATATGTGTACATATACATATATTCATACACACATCTATATGCATATGTGTATATATATATAACTTGATAAAATGCTGCCACTAATTATTTATATGACATTGGGCAAGTTATTTTACTTGTCTGGAACTCAGTTGCTCCACCTGTAAAATGAGGGGGTTGAACTAGATCTCTAAAGTTCTTTCTAGTTCTGGTCATTGCATGTCAGCGGGAGGGGGAAAGCAAATTAAGCTTGAGTATGTTTTCTCCCAATAATTTTTATTCAATTCAAATATCCCACAGAGTAAAGTAATTCTTCAAGAAAGCTATTTGTTGAATCTGTCCTTGGAAGGATCTTTTGTTCATTATAACATGAATAATGAAATAATGGATGGTCATCAACAAACATACTGTTTTAAGGGAATTTCTCTTCTTAATATATACAGATCTCAAAGCAGGACTACATAGGTTATCGCTTAGAGACAAGATTCATGCAAATGGAATGAAAGACTGATTGAGGACCTTTATAGGAAGTGAAGACCTGAATGAGAAGCCATTAGTGCGAATGGCATTAATAAAGTGTTCTTTCAGATGGCTTAAACAATTTGTAATGGGTCCTTGGTAAGTGTCATGGCTGTGCCCATCTATTTTCATATATTGCACTCTCTGAAAACTGGGCATTATGTAGACAATTGTTATTTGCATGCTTTCTGCTTTTGTAAATATGGATCTTATAAGTTATGGTAATCTAATGCCTACTTTATTCACACTGTGGTTAAAGGCTTTTTATCATTCAAATCCTGAGCAAACCTTTTTCTTTTCTTTTAAATATTAATTAAAAAGCATTGTTATCATTAGTTAAAATATAGTATAACTCAGTAGACAAAATCATCAAGGAATGCAATAATAATATTAATGATATTAACATTTGCTCATACATACACATATATAAGGATTATATGTATATGTATATATGTGTGTAGATTTATATGTGTATGTATGTGTGTATATATATATATATAATCCTTCAAAATTTTCAAAGTATTTTATATATGTTAAAATTGGAATTTAAATTGCAATGGCTGTAATTTCTTGTGACTACAGAAAAATTTGTATATTCCTCAGTGCTGAACTTTGCTCTTAGATCCTTAAGACAATACATTTCATCTAGCTGGTATGAGGCCTAACCTGACAAATTAAATCTAAAAGCATTAGCTAATAGTATTATATTATACTATAATAAACAATATATACTATACTATAATAATAAGAATGAAACTTAAATATGTATAATAATGTATGAAACCCAGCTAAATCACACAATTTTGCTGGAGAAGGGGGTGAAGGAGTTCCTTTGAAATAACTAAGTAAATCTAACTTAGAAAAGACTTTAAATGTCATTAAGTTGAATTTTCTAATCAGTATATAAACTCTTTTTGCAAGATGAATAACAAAAGACTATCCAGCTTTTTTTCTTTTTTTAAAATATTGGTGAGACTCATTAGTTCATCAGTCAATCAAGAAGTATTCATTAAGTACCTATTATGTGCTACACTATTTAAAAATAAATACAAAATAAGAAAAAATGAAATAGAACAAGAAAGATAGAAAAGGAATATATGCTAGATTCTGTGCTAAATGCTGGATACACACAGACAAAAAAATTAATCCAAAGATATCATGAATTAGTCTATTTCAATGCCATAGTTCACTAGGTAACTCAGTAGACAAAGTGCTGAGTGGAAATAGGATGACCTGAGTTCCAACCCAGTCTCAGATGCTTACTAGCTATGTGACTCTGGGGATGTCACTTAAAATCATTTGCTTTAGTTCCCTCAGCTGTAAAATAGAGATAATAATAGTATCTATCTCCTAGGTTTGTTGAGGATCAAAAGAAATAATATAGGTAAAGTGCTTAGCATAGTATCTAAAACATAGTAGACACTATATGAATACTTATTCCCTTTTCCCTTCCTTATATTTACTCAAAATTTGACCCCCAGTAATGTCCATTGGTTCTATTAGTCCTTGCTTTTGCTTCTATAGCTATGAAGAATAAGTCCAGTTTGGAATCTTACTGATTTGGACTAATTATGGGGGGAAAAAAACCTGATGAAAAGTTCACATTGTTATTTTTATGGGGAATTAAAATTTCATTACTTTCAATTATACACTGCGATAGGAACTGGTTATTTAGAAGCATTTTGATTTAATGAAAGTGATATTAGGCTGATAAGAATACATGTTTCTAATTCTGCCTCTGCTATCAGTATGGCTTCCGCAAATTATTTCCCCTCAGAGACCTCATTTTTTTTCACCAGTAGAATGGGGATAATAAGTGCCCTCCCATTTCATAGGGTTCTTGTGAGGAGAGAATAAGCTAAAATATATGAAAACTACTTGTATACAAAAGGATATACATCCAATAGTTATCCATGGATGAGCATAAACAGAATTATAATTTATAAATCTGTATTCCAAGTTCACGCTTTTAAATATGGAAACATCACCTTCTCTCTGCACACTTCTGTATTTATGCTTTAATTTGCTGATAGATGGCCAATGCTAATTAAGTTCTTTTGTGAATTTTCATGTATTCCAAATTAGCTGGGTGTGAAGTTACAAAATTTTATCATAAAATAAAACACTCCCTACAAAGAATACATCTAAAAAAAAAAAATCACTGACAGAAAATTATGATTCTGTGCTAGACCCCTAGTTTTTCAACATATGAGTCATGAGTTTCAGATAAATGCATGACTTAGATTCTCCTTTGCCTTCATATATTTAAATTGAGCTTATCAGCCTCTCAGAGATTGCATTAAGAAAGGGAGGAAAGAATTTTCACTTAAGACTAAAGACTTTGGAGGAAAGAGAAAAAACAAATGAGCAAAAAGGGGGAGGTGTCTGAATAAGTCACTTAAGGTTTGATGGTGAGATTTCCTTCTTATAATAAGCTAGCATGATTTCAAATCCCAGTGATGCCATTTACTATGTTGGGGACTTTAAAATTCTGGACCTCTCAACTCATTTGTGAAAAGAAAGGGTCAAACTAGATTATTTCTTAGATCCCTCAAAGTTTATGATCCTATAAGTCTGTACCTCAGTTTCTTTACATCTAAAATAGGAATAAAACTTAGACTACCTATCTCAAAGGCTTTGGTGAGATGAAGTGAGATTATAGGAGTGAAAATATTTTGCTAATGATAAAACATATATAGAGGTGTGCTATTTTAAAAATCTTTTTTAGGGGCAGCTAGATGGTGCAGTGAATAGAGCACCAGTCCTGAAGAGTTCAAATCTGATCTCAGACACTTAATACTTCCTAGCCTCAGCCAAAAAAAACAAAAAAAAACAAAAAAAAACTTTTTTTATTCTTTTATTTTTGGCCTTATTTATTTTATATTATCTTTATTTTCAATATATCCTTTGCTCTCCACTCCTACCGAGTGAGCCATCCCTTGTAAAAGAAAAAAAAAAAAGCTAAAAAGAGAAAGGAGGGGAGAGCACAGTCTAGCAAAAGCAATCAAAATATCATACTCCTGATAGTGTAGGGAATATTATCCACTTCTGCCAACAGAAAAAGACATAATTCTTCCTCCACTTAAGCATTCAGATTCTCTCCTTTTTTTCCTTTTATGTTTACTTAATCATTGTATATATTGTTTTTCTGGTTCTGCTAATTTCATTCTGTGTCAGTTTATATGTCTTCTCATACTTCTTAGAAATCTTCAGTCATCTTTTCTTATATTACAGTAATATTTTATAACAAGAGATATATGAAGTTCCATTTTTATTGAAGTCCTACTTAAAATTTATAATAATTGTCATTTAATAAACCGTCTCACTCCCTCCCCTCCCTGAACTTTTAAGCAATGTTCTTTCACTATGTTTTTTTTTCCCCTTGTCTGAAATGTCCTGTGACCCCTTCCTCTTTTTAATTAGCTTTCAAAACCTAGCCTAAACTATTCCCAACCCACCTCTCCATTTCTGCATGAAGCTTTCTCTGGCCACATCAGCCCTCACTGTTGCTTATTTAATAAGGGGCTGACCCATATAACAGCACTTAGGTATTCCCAGTTGTTATCACATTTGTTTGTCTGCTTTTCCAAACACAATCTTAAACTCCTTGAGTATAGGAACCATATCCTTTACTTTATGTGTTCTACAGCACCTAACAAAATGCCAAACCCAGAGCAGAAGTGGAAGAGGTCATTTTTGGTTGATTGAAAATAGGAAAGAAGATGGGGATAGGAAGTGATTGAGGATCAGCTCTTAGTTTGCTCTCTCTTCTCCAACTAGTGACAATTAATCTATTAGAGTTGAAGAGAGGCTCCTCTTTCATTATTGATTTCTATTTTGTTTTGTATCTTAGTGAAGAATTAAAACTAAACTGGATTTTTCTTTTTATCAGGTCGCTTGTAATTATTCTTTTTTCTATACAACAAGTTTACGGGGTAAGTACATTGATTAGAGCTTATTCCCAGTTTTTTGATTCCATGCATCCATTTTTTTTTTGTGAATTTTGCAAAGTAATAAGGAAGCCTCTCCCTAAAAATAAGTTTACTCCCCCTTTCTTTTCTTTCTAGTGTGATGTAGAACTAACTTAATAGCTTTGTTGTTGCCTCTGATACATCTTGGCAAAGTGATCTTGAATAAGTCATCCACCTCTCAGTGTCTTTGAAATTCCCTAAAACTATTAATTATGAACCAGTTCCTAAATTGTATTTGTTGAGGAAGTTTTCACACTGAAAGGTAGCTCTTCATACTGATGAAATCATAGAAACACAAATAAATAATATAATAAAAACATACACATATGTATATATTATCTATTTTAAAAGAGTAGATCTTTTCTTGGAATTTGCTTTATTTTTACAATTTGGCCTATTAAAAGCAAGAGAAATTAAAAAAAAAAATCATGGTAAGACAACCTGTATTTGAATACTGATTCTGCTTCCTTGCAGAAGTCACATTATTTCCCTAGCCTTATTTTCTCCATCTGTAAAATGAAACGATGGCCCTAGGGGACCAAAATGATTCCTTTTGCTTTTGAAACAGCTGTAAATTCAAGATTCTATCATCATCTGTTATTTTGTTTCACTAGACTCTTGTAAACATTCTAAAATAGACATTATTTATCACCTTTTATGTGGCCACTTCCCTGAAATGTAGCAAAAGAATCATTTGCCACAAACTTTTCAGGCAGTAGGATAGGAAGTAAAAAAGAAACACCTTTGTCAGTATGATTAAGGTTCATGTATATCGATTACCCTGTTAGAGATTTCACTGAATCACTGTAATGTGCATCCCAGCCTCAAATGACCCAGATTCTCAGGTTACCTATGTGCTTGTTTGCAGTCATGCTTTGACTGGAAGCATTTTTTTAAAAAAAAAATCTTATCATGAGTTTCTACTGGCTTTGAATTTAATGTTTCTGTGTTTGAAGATAACAATTTACTTGGGACTCTAATGATTTTTTTTGAAAGTTTCAAATGCATTTTTTATTTAAATTATCTAATTGTGGAAACACTTTAACTTTTGTACTTTTGGTATACAAAGAGTTTGTTTAAATATGTAGCATTAGTATATTTAAATTTGAAAAATATTACATATTCTTCACCCACATTTTTTTTTTCCATTGAAAGAAGTATGGATAGTGACATTGAAATAGAAATGTGTGGGGCAGCTGGGTGATAACAGTGGATAGAGTACTCACTTTGGAATCAAGAGGACCTCAGTTCAAATGTAACTTCAGATACTTGCTAGTTATATGACTCTGGGCAAGTCATTTAGTCTCAATTGTCTTTAAAAAAAAAGAAAAGAAATGAAGAAATGGTGTATATACGTACATACATGTATGTGTATGCATAAATATAAAATGTGTGTGTATACAGGTGGAGGAATGATTTTTGACATTATTCATTGTTGGGAGCTGGTGATGGCCAATTAACAGAAATTATGGGAAGGCATTGCTGGAAGGGAACTTAGAGGTAGTCTGTTTTAAATCCTTCCTGTTTTAGATGAGCAAACTGAAGCACAGACATCATAGTATCAATGTTTTAGAGATAAGAGATCATGTAATCCCATTTATCAGTTCTAAATGGCATTTATTTTATGCAAACTGATTGTTCAGTCAACTTACTTAAAAGCTTTTTCAGGAAAACTGAGTGAGGATGATTGTTAAGGGGTAAAATGATTTGTCTAATATCGAACAATTAAAAAATGGCAGAGCCTTTGATGACAAATCAGATACTCTTTCACTCTACAAGTGCAGTATAATTTTCTCAAAATCACAGTTTGTTGGTTAGTTGGTAGAGCAGGGATTAGAATTCTAATCTTTTTAGGTCTTCAGACTTATTTCTTCCTCGTTCCCCTATTCTGAGTTTAGAATTCTTCTCATAATACTTTAATACAGTCTTAAGTTTCAAAACAAGAACCTTAAAAAAAATAAAGAGGTCAAGAAGCCTTCTTTTGCACCATATATTTGGTTCAGGACTGGTCCTCAGGCAGGATGATTAAGACACTGAATGTTGTATTCTGGGAGTTTCTCACTATCCTTTTCATTATCTTCCAGCTCAAGACACTTGTCTAGTTCCTTCAGGCTTTTGAGATGAATAGTCCATCTTTTCAAATGAATGTTATTTCCTTTGAGTCCCAAGTTATCTAATTTATGTAAATGTGGTTAACTTTTAAATATAATTATACACTTAGTAAATGGATTTCTTTGGGCAGGAAGGAAATAGAAAAATGGTGAATAGGTCAATAGAATTAGCTGTCAAGTTATAGAAGAAGAAATGAGTTATGAAAAAATTGTGTAAAGTCAAACTGTATCTTTTGTTGTTGTTCAGTTATGTCTGAAACTTTGTAATCCCATTTGGGGTTTTTTGGCAAGCTTCTGCATTTCCTTCTCCAGTTCATTTACAGATGAGGAAACTGAGGCAAGCAGAGTTAAATAATTTGCCCAGGGTCATACGACTAGTAAATTTCAAATTTGTACTTAGGAAAATGAGTCTTCTTAACTTCAGACTTGGCATTCTATCCACTTTACCATCTAGTTGCCCTGAGCATCTTAAAATCCTATGTGGGAGTAGGGTGGGGCAGGGTAGGTGAATGGAAGGGAAAAGGGACCCATGGTGAGTGAAGCAACCAAATGAGGCCTCACACTGCTTTAGGGGAAGTAGTTTTAGTTTGCTCTTCAGAGTTCTGGCTGGAGAACTGGTCAACAAAGCCACATTGCTGCTTCCTTTAGTGCCTGATGAGAACTTGCCTGTTTTAGGGATGATCGAAGGAAAATTGGAACAGATGTTGGTTAGGCTGGACAAAGCTGAATTCTAAAACTATGAGATCCATCTGTAATTTACTTACGTAAATATGATTTCCCTGACACTTCTCTCAGAATAGCAAATTAACTCAATGGCTCAAGGTAAGACTTGTTACTCTTAATGATTGACTGACCTTGTGATGTTCTGAGATCTCATAGTGGAAGAGAGTATTCAGTTTATAACACAATTGTAATCTTAAAATGGAAATTTAAAGGGAAAGAAGACTATTTAATTCCTCAAATGGTGACAGCAGATGAGATCTTTGATGAAAGCACAGCACCTTCTGTTTAAGAACGTGGCTCTTGGTTTTGTTTGTTTGTTTTTGTTTGTTTGTTTGTTTTTTAATATCTTATCTACCCTTATAATCCAATGCTATAGATTTCTCTCTTGATAGTTATCATACCTTTGTTAGATGTCACATTGGAAAAGTGGTGATAAACTTATTCACATTAAAGTATTACAGATTTATAATTTAACTTTGAGTGGCATTTGAATCTTTACATGGAGTAGGTCTTGGATCCAAAGAATGAATTTATAATGTAATAGGAATGAGACATCAGTGGTAGGCAGACAGAAGAAAGATTTCTATAGGAAATTGGGAACAGGAAGAATTTTCCCTATGTCTTTCAATATATCTATATGGCTTATATGGCTATATAACTCAACCTGCAAGTAGAATGGATACCAGTTATGCATTTGATGACAAGGTGACTTCAACAACCTCTTCTGGATGATATTTTCCATTTAAGTACAACTTTTCCTTGCACTAAACTAAATGCATTTGGGATTCTGTTCACTTCCCTCTCTCCTGGATTATTACACTAATTCCTTTCTGAAGCCACTCCCTTTTCTCATCAATCCCTTTCTACAGAGAAATTGAAATTATTTTCCTATATCACAAATTGATCATGTCATTCTCCTAGTCAATAAACTCCAGTATGCTGGAGAAATACTGGCATTTTGTTTAATGTCCATCACAATTTAGCTCCAAACTTATTAAATATTTTATTTCTCACATACTATACATTCCACCCAAACTGAATTACTTGCTCTTTGTCACACATTGACATTGTGAATAGAGTGATTGACAGATTTGGAGTCTAATAAGATGGGTATTCAAATCTGACCTCAGACACTTACCTATTTGCCTCATTTTCCTCATCTGTAAAATGGGGATAATAATAGTACTTACCTCCCAAGGTTATTGTAAGGATCAAATGAGATTACATTTGCAAGGAACTTTACAAATATAAAGGTGCTATTTAAATGGTAGCTGCTATTATTTAGCATTATTATTATTATTTCATTTCCCATCTCTGTGCCTTTGTATAAGCTAGTCCCCATTCGTTTAGTCTAAGCACCATTTCCCACATGTAGTTTTTCCTTATTTCCTTTCCCACTAGAGCAAATTGTAATTTACTTATATATGTACATTGAATTGAATATAAATTTCTTGAAGGCAAGAATTCTTTGTTTCTATCTTTCTATGCCCAGCACCTAGCACTGTGGAATATTCCATGGGTGCTTTACATATACTGGTTGGGTGATTAAGTATATTTGAATGATTCAGTATTGGGACATCATGAACTGAATGATAAAAAGGAAAATTGGCTAAATTCTGAATAAAATTGCCTTTTATTCCAAAGTAAATTGTGTCTTATTGCTAAGTGCTTTTTTTTTTTTTAATTTAACTTTCAGGGTGGAAAAAAGTACTATGGTCCTTGTGGAGGACGAGATTGTTCAATCTGTCAGTGTTTTCCTGAAAAAGGATCTCGGGTGAGTGATTGAACAGTTAGCTTGGATAAAGTAAATGTCATTTGGAAACATCAAAATTGATAATCAGATGATCTCAAATTCCTGGTCATTTTGGGAAATATATAACTTTTATTATTATAACTTTCAAAAATCAGAGTTCATTCCATCTTGAAGAACATTTTCCATTGTAATGAGAATGCTTTGCGTGCAGGCATAATAAATCAAATAATCTGGTCAGTTACAGTGAACATCTTATAAGTCAAGTCAACAAGCATTTTATTAAGTGACTTGCCATAAGGGAATATAAATTCTTCAAAAAAATGTTTTCTTGGACAAGTTATAATATATGTGATTGTCTTATATCTGAGAGCAAAGCGTGTATTCTTAATCTTATTTCCAGTAAAGAAAAGTGATCAGAGACAATAGAGGAAAGGTTTCTGAAAAGAGAAAAACAATTTCTTATTGTAAGACACCCAGACATAGCCTTACTTCCATCAATAAATCTATTTCTGCCTTTAAAGAAGGAAGTTTGGAATATAATTTCATGTAAAATCACATTAAAAATTTCAATAAGGCCACAGTGTTTTACATTTCTCTCTATACTATACCATCATCCCCTCAAGCTGGGCATTTTCAGTTATTTTCCTAAAAGTTCTCTTGTTCATCCTAAACTGAAGATTCTGATTCAGAACACAGGTTAATGGGAAAAAGAGGGACATGAGCAGAAATGGAGAGAAATATCTTGGAAAAAATTTTATTTTTTTCTTCTTCTTCATTTTTCCTCTTCTTCCTCTTCCTTCTTTGGTAACCTTTTCATTGCAAAGTCTTTTTAAAAACTCAGTGAATGTTGGTTTTTGAGATTAGGTTCTGGAATTCCATGGAGGTGGCTAATCTCCCTGTTTTTCCAACTTGACTGAAACAATTAAAAACAAAAATATTCCACAGTCTTAGAGGAAGGTGTGTTCTAAAAAACTCTAAACAATTCTTTGAGTCAATTCCCGCCTACTCTTTTGAAGTCTAGTTCCTGTCAGTCTTCTGTGGAATGTACATGACTATTTAAGAACTAAAATTCAGTAAAGGTTAGGGGGTTAGGACTTGAGAAAAGGCACCTTTGAAGGGAAGGATTGTGTCTTCTGTTACTTTGTACCCAATAGGATAATACATGTAGTAGGCACTGAGAAAGAATGAGGGTTTTTATGGGTTAATTTTATTGTACCACGGCCCACTGACTTGGCAGGAGTATTTCTTGACCTTTTTTCATTATTTACTCTCAAATCAGACAGGTCGTTCTGAACTGAGATCAAGCTACTTTGACTGTGTAGTGGGAGGAGAACCAGACCCAAAAATACCCAGAAGAGAGCAGAAAAGGTTCAGAAGGGGACAAAGACAAGCAAGGCAATGTAGAAGCAAGGTTTTAGGCCTGCCTCCATAACTTGCTAGTCTCGTGATCTGCAGTGAGCCAACCACTTAAAGTCTGTTTTCTTATCAGCCAAATAGAGATCTTAAAATTTACTCTGCCTAACTCATGGGATTTTTAGAAAGATTAAATGAGGTCGCATTTGTCAAAAACCCTTCAAAAACTGTAAAGTATAATCGAGATGTAAGGTACTGAGGCCATAATTTCTGAATGTGAGGTGAGAGACTCGTACTCACTATGGTTTTGGACTATAGACTGAAATTGGAATTTAACCTGAATTAAGGTTGCAAGTAAAGATCTAGGAGAGAATCACAAAATCACAGAAGTATCAAATTTCTCAGTAGGAAGGTTTGAAAAGAATCATCTGGTCTGACAGAGGATTCCTTTTATAATAAATCTTGCTTAAAGCTATAAGTTGAGGTAAAATCTCACCCACCTGAGGGTGGCTCCTTTCATTTTTGAAGTATTCTAATTGTTAAAGGCACAGATAGGTAGGATATGTGGGATATTCTGGGTTTGAAGTCAGGTAGATTCATCTTCCTGGGTTCAAATCTGGTCTCAAACAGTTACCAGCTGTGTGACCACGGACAAGCCACTTCACTCTGTTTACCTCAGTTTTCTCATTTGTAAAATAAGCTGGAGAAAGAAATGGAAAACCACTCTTATTTCTCTGCCAAGAATACCCCAAATGGGGTCATAAAGAGTTAGACAGAACTGAATAACAACAATTGTTGGAAAGTTTTTTGTTACATCAAAAATAAATCTCCCTTTGCACAGTAGCAACTGCTTTCTTCTAGTTCTAAGCTTTGGGGCCAAGTGGAATAAATAATTTTTCTTTCATCTGACAGCACTTCAAATATTTGAAGTCTCCCTGATGTCATCTCCTTCAGATTAATGTCCCCAGTTCCTTCAACCAGTTCTCAAATGGCATGAATTTTAAATTCTTATCATGGTAGTTGCCCTCCTGTGTACATTCTTCAGATTAGAGATGACCTTACTAAAATGTGGTGTTCAGAATGGACTTTTCCTATGTGGTCTGACTGGGGCAGAGTATAGTGGGATAGTTACCTCCTTATTCTTGGACATTATGCCTCTTAATTTTTTATTATTATGAATTTTACTAATATAATAAATATTAACATTTATATTTCCTTATACAAAGAAGACTAGAGAAAGAGGATGCATGCATGACTTAGTATATGTCTGTTATCTACAACTCAGGGTTTTGGGATGTATATTAAATTTTACTGGTGGTTCCAACATTTACTCACTTTCAGTATTCTCTTCTGAATTCCCTTCTTCTCTCTTCTGTATACATACCTACATACATACATATGTATTTCAATGTTTTGCTGCTGCTGAAATATCATCTTTTTTTATTTGTTTATTCTGTCTTCTTTTAACTCAGCCTAAGATAAATAAAGGATGCTCAAGGATTAACATAGCTTAGTGAGGAAAGTCTTAAAGTCACAAATTAGAGTTCAAAGTCTGCCATAGGCAGGTATTTTCCAATTCTGGGATTCTGTGACACTTCAATTCACCAAATCAAATTCAACATTGGTTGGGGGACCCTGGACAAGACATTAGTGCTAGAGGAAATTTTTTAAGATTTAAAATTGTAGAGAAGATACTAATCTTCATTGGTCCAACGGAGTTCCCCCTCACAGGTACAGTTCTTGTCCCTAAGATCATATTAACTCTTTTTTGACTGTCCTGTTTCACTCATTTGAAGCTCAAAGGTCACTAAATCTTTCTTCCATCCTTTACCCCCAACTTTTTGGGATAAATTGTTGCCTAACCATACTGCCTTTATCCTATCTAATAAGATTTTAATATATGTCCTACTTACCTTTATATCATTAGATTTTACCTGCTGCTCTAGCTTAGCAAGATCTCTTTGTATATTCATTTTGTCAGCTTGTGTGTTAATTCTGCTCCCAATGGGGTTTCTCCCCTGACTATCTATCTAAAAAGCTAATTTTCAGCTTGGTATGTGGTATTCTCCACAATATATCCCTCCCCTATATTCTCTGTATTGGTTCATTCAGTTTTTCCTGAATATATCTCACCCATTTCCATATCTGTGACTTCACTCCAGACATTTTCTTCTGCTTGAAATGCCTGTCTTCCTCTTCTTAACTCCTCTTAGCTTATCTTCTCATCAAGGTCCTCCTTATGTCCAAGGGTTTCCCTGGTCATTCAGTTAATAGATGTTTATGAAGCACCTATTACTACATATCAGGTACTGTACTAAGCCCTAGGGATACAAAGAAAGGCAAAGACTCTCCCTGCTCTTAAGAAGCTCATAATCTAAAATAGGTGAGACACCTTGAAAACAACTATATGCAAACAAGCTATAGGGATGATAAATAGGAAATAAGGCCAGTGGGAAAGCCCTAAATTAAAACAGATCCAATAAAGTTTTTTGAAGAAAATTGGATTAAGGTGGTCATCCCAGCTCCAAATTCAAGCAAACATGTTTTTAAAAATACAAAAATACACACACACACAAAAAAGGTTCTAATTACATATTAGTAGGAAATAACTAGTTTTTCTTTGATAAAATTTTGGCCAAGTTGTCCAGTATTTGCCAGAATCTCTCTCTCTCTCTCTGGGTTCCTATAAACATTAATGTCATTCATTTATTTGGTATTTCTCATAGACTGCCTCTTATTGTAGTCATTTTTAAAAAAATATTTCATGTCTTCATCTTTCCCTTCAAACCACATACAACTTGGGGCACTGCCTTAGTTAGATCTCATGTACTGGAGCATCCCTATGGTGCTTTGTACAAAGTATTTACTTTATAAACATTATTTAATTTTGAGTTGATAATTGATTTTATTGATCAGTTATTAACAACTAACTATAATTAACAATTTATAACTACAGTGAATAATTAACAACAATACTAAACCAGGTAGTTAGCCAACTAGCAAATTGTTGAATGAATGCATAGAAACCTTTAGTTGAGAACCAGAGAGAGGAAGAGATATGCAACTGCCCATTTCTTGCATCAGAAAAGTAACTCCCTTTAGCTTTCTCTCTTGTAATTCATATAGCAGGCTGATATATATATCACCAAGAAGGTGTGTGTGTGTGTGTGTGTGTGTATACACACACACACACACACACCACACACACACACACACACACACACCTTCTTGGGCATTATACCATTTTACAGTTATATAATTTACAATTATATTTACAAATGATTCTATTTAATCTCCCTACCAGCCTGTGAACTCCATGAGGGCAAACATTGTGTATCATCTATACTTTGTGACTCTCTACTGCTGGGTATGATGTTCTCTGCACATAGTAGGTATTTAATTAGTAAAGAAATAATGAAAGAAGGAAAACAAAGCATTCAAAAGTGCTATATGCCTGCAGGAGTGTGGAGTTTTTAGATGGAAAGAGAACTGCTTCAAATCCTTCCCTGCCCTTCCTTGAGCTTTTTGTTAGTTCAATGAGAAAATTAGGTTTTTGGCTAGGATTAATGTCCAGGCACAGAAATTGAATCTCTGAACTGAAGTTATATGTATTCTATATACAGTTATTCAGGAGCTGTTATGTAGTCTAGGTTACAGATTTTCACATCTCATCTTAGTGACTAGTGAGGATTTTCACCCAAGGTAGAATGAAGAGACCTGTCTTTATCATCATGTCACTTAACCAATGTTGAAATGATTTGATTAATCAAACTGTCACAGAATCTCAGAATTGGAAAAGATCTTAGGGGCCGTCTAATTCAACTTCTATTTAACCAGGGATCACTTCTAAGAGTATTTTTTTTTTTAATAATAGTTTTTTCGCTTTCAAAGTACATGCAAAGATAATTTTCAACACTCATCCTTGCAAAATCCTTTCTAACAGTATTTCTAAAAAAGTCATCCAGCTACTTTTTTTTTTCTTTTTTGAGATTAGATTTCCTTATCTTTCCCAGGCTTTAAGTGCAGTAGCCACTCATGGATGGAGTCCCAAGACTGATCATTATGGAAACATTCACCTATTCTCTCTTTCCCACCTGAGCCAGTTTTCCCCTTCTCAAACAACTAAGTAGTTCTCCACTGCCTAGGGGTTAACCATATTGACATGTATTGTCCTATCATTTAAAGTGGTCATCCAATCAGCTTTATCCCTACTTTAGCCCTATGCACCCTGATCATCCAGATTCTTAATAAAGGCCAAATCATCTTCTTGTAGGTACAGGAATGGGGGAAAATATATCAAAGGGACTTTCCAAGGGTTTGACTTGTCTTCTTCTTTCTACTGTAAAGTCTTTGAGGACTGATACCTTCATTTCTCTTATATTTTGAAATTTTTGTTTTAGTTTTTGGATCTGAGTCAATGATTGATTTTATTGCTGTAGGGAATTTAATGACATCAACAACAATTTTGTTGTTCAGTCATTTTTAGCTGTGGCCAACTCTTTCTGACCTCATTTGGGGTTTTTTTGGGCAAAGATACTGGAATAGCCTGCCATTTCCTTTTCCAGCTCATTTCACAGATAAGGAAACTGATGCAAACAGGATGAAGTGACTTGCTCAGGATAACATATAGCTAGTAAGTGTCTGAGGTTAGATTTGAACTCACAAAGATGAGTTTTATTAACTCTAGGCTCAGCACTATGCTAAAGGCTTTATAATTATTATTTTATTTTATCCTTAGAATGATCCTGGGAGGTAGGTGCTATTATTATTCCCATTTTCCAATAGAGAAGACTGAGGCAGGCAGAGGTTAAGGGTTTTTTCCCAGAGCCACACAGCAAGTAAGCATCTAAGGCCAGTTTTGAATTCAGGTTTTCTAACTCCAGATCCAACGCTCTACCTACTGTACCTAATTTCCTTCTTTCCCACAATCCCTAACAACTACCATAGATCTCTATAGTAGATGCTGAATATTCAAAAACTAACTGACTTTTAAAATCTAACTAAATTTCAGCCTTTTGGGTGTTTGATGAAGTAACAGTGACACCCAGTGGCCCTCTGATTTAGTCACAATCAAGCCATCTTTAACTGCGCCCCCCCCCCCCCCCCAAAAAAAAAAATTCCTCAGGAATTACTGGTATGTTTTTATGACATCTCTCAATCAATCAATTCACCAGTTAATTAATATTTATAGAAAGCCTATGATGTTCAAGGCTCTGTAATGATGGGTATTGTGCAAAATATAAATATAGGAGTCAGTCTTTATCCTTAAGGACATGATATATATCATTATTAAAAATCATCACTACGAACCAAAAAAAAATTAACATAAAATGGCATGCTCTAGGTACTTAGCATTTAGGGCTGTGAGAGATCATGCAAAATGTATCATCCAGCCCTCCTTTTATAAGCCAAAGCCCCAAGAAAGGAGGTAATTTGTCCAGAATCCCAAAGATGTAAATGGTAATCTGAAGGAAGGTTTTCTGGTTTCAAATCTGGTGCTCTTTCCAGTCTAGTCCACTGGATTTAGTTAAGTGATCAGTTATGTGGCCATAAGTGTTATGGCTGTCCAAAAGAGAGGTGAGTCAGGGAGGGGAGATGGGCTGATGATGGTGCAGGCCAAGTCTAGCCCATCTCTTGAACTCCAGCTTTCTGAACTACTGTGGCTATGATGATTGGGCATCTGCACTTTGTAGCATCAATATGCGATCACCAGGATGCCCAACCAGGGGCTATCTGGATCAGTATGGAAATGGAGCAGGCCAAAAGGTGAGGCCTATGACTGTTGTAGTTGTAGTGGAGAAGGGAAGGGAATGAAAAGGGAAAGAGGAAAATGAAAGGGAAGGGGAATGGAGGGAAGGAAAGAAGGAAGGAAGGAAGAAAGGAAAGAAGGAAGGAAGGAAGAAAGGAAGGAAGGAAGGAAGGAAGGAAGGAAGGAAGGAAGGAAGGAAGGAAGGAGGGAAAGAAGGAAGGAAGGAAAGAAGGAAGGAAGGAAGGAAGGAAAGAAGGAAGGAAGAAGGAAGGAAGGAAGGAAGGAAGGAAAGAAGGAAGGAAGGAAGGAAGGAAGGAAGGAAGGAAGGAAGGAAGGAAGAAGAAAAAAGAGAGAGGGAAGGGAAGGAGGGAGGAAGAGAAAAAAAGGGAGGGAAGGGAAGGAGGGAGAAAGGGAGGAAGGAAGGAAGGAAGAAAGGAAGGAAGAGAGGGAGGAAGGAAGAAGAAAAAGAACATGAAAATCAGTGAAAATTAAAGAAAGCTATAGTTGCATATAAAGACATATAAAGACTGGACTAAGAAAATGTGTAGAATGTGGACAGGCAAAATAATGAAAAGATACTATTCCAGGTGGAGGAAGAGACATTAGGAAATGTCTAAAGGTGGGAATGAAGGAAAGACTTAGAACAGATAGCATATGTTCAGCAGACAGCTGTGGCAAAGAAGGTCCGAAAATGGTGAGGGATTGTAATCTGAAGGGCTTTGAAAACTGGAGGTGGGTTAACCTTAATGCAATAAGGAAGAAAGAGATATGGAATATCTAAATTCTTTGCTTCAGTTTTCTCACCTGTAAAATGAGAATGATACTAGCAACC
The DNA here is from genome assembly GCF_016432865.1 of Antechinus flavipes. Taxonomy (NCBI): domain Eukaryota; kingdom Metazoa; phylum Chordata; class Mammalia; order Dasyuromorphia; family Dasyuridae; genus Antechinus; species Antechinus flavipes. The sequence continues at coordinate 54,965,853 of NC_067400.1, forward strand.
TACCTTCCAAGGTTGTTGTGAGAATCAAATAAAAAAGATTTGTAAAGCAGTTAGACAATGCCTGGTTTTACTTATAAAGTGCTATATTAATATTGTGATGATGATGATGTTGGTGATGGTGATGGTTGAAGAAAATGAGATGAAAATAATGTTGAAGGAAGATTAGCTTTGTGGTGAGATATGTGAAATGGATTGGAGAGGGAAGATGATGGAATCAGGGAAGGAGGAAGTTTTTGATTAGAACAAGAGCAGCTGAGGGATCTGAAACAGGATGATGCTGGCAATGATATGAAAGGGGAAGTATATATATATTTATGTGTGTGTGTGTGTATTTGTCTGTCTGTCTCAAATTTTAAATATTAGCAGGCTTTACTGACAAAATATTGCATGTTACGTTCTCTTTTTTTGCCTTACTGCTGCTGGCCTTTATAAACTGTTATAGTCAAAAGAGCCCTTGTGTTGTGATGGCCAACTTTCTGCTAATGCAAATCTATATGTACTTAATTAGGCTGGTTCTTGAGCAGCAGATGCCTGGCCACACTCAGAACATTTTCATCTGAGATAAACCCATCAAAATTTGTGTTGTGCTCACCTAAGTCAGTAGAAGAAAGAATTTGCTAAGCACATATCATGTGTCAGACACTATGCTTTAGAAACCCAGCTACACCAAAACCCCCAAACTTATTTATTTTAACAATTTGTCTTTCTTGCTGATTTACCTCCTAATGGAGAAAGTATTTAGGAATCAAAGAAAAAAAACAGAGAACTTTGTCTGAAGCCATATTATAGCAACTCCATTAATTTTTTGTCCTTTCCAAGGTGGTACTAGAACTCTTGGCTTTCTATGTAAAGAGTTACTTTCCTGGAACAAGAAAAGTAAACATTCAAAAGGTTGATTTCAAGATGTTTTATGTAAAGATTTCACCAGTCAGTTGCTGCTATATTGAATTTAAATAAAGACCCTAATTTTTAGATACTCTGTCTCTTTCTGTCTCTTTGTATCTCTCTGTATCTCTCTCTTTTCCATCTGTCTGTCTGTCCATGTCTCTCCCCACCTTCTCTCTCCCTCCCTTCTTCCTCTTTCTCCAGAGTATGATTAAATAATAGTCATCTTCTTGACATTGATCAGGATAATTTTTTGACTTAGACAACTGATAAGGAATTTTTTGGTATTTGATGGCAAAGCATGGCTAACATTCTATTTCCACATTGAGATTGATTTCCTTCATTCTTTATTTAAATGGTTGGCCTGAAATGGTAATATTATGGTAGCCATGTTAGATGACATTTGGTATCCACAAAGCGTCCAATCATTTGAAATAAATTGAAATAATTGAGATCAAGATTGAAATCAATTGAAATAAAGAGAATCAATCTTATGATTTTACATGGCATGCTGAAGTTGGATCAACTGTCAAATCTATGGTGAATCCTGGGTTCCATGAATCTGTTTTCCTACTGAATGTCACATGAGTGGAAAAAGTTTAAGAAGCCCTGATATAATAAGCATATAAGTCAGGATTTGAATCCATGTCTTTCTTCAAAGTTCAGTGTTCTATCTATCATGCCAGATATTTTTCTTCTTGAATATAATTGGATCGTAACCCTACTGTACACACTCAGGTGCTATAGATTTTCTTCTTCTTTTTTTTTTTTTCTTTTTAAAACATCAGACTTGAAGAGTCTATTGTGGTTATTGGTGTTAATAGTAGGTCTTTCTGTTCTTATCAACCAATCTGGATGAATTTACTCTTCCTTAGATCTCATAGATCCCCTTCTTTCTCTCTTCCTGAATTCTAGGGACTCACCACATTAATTCTGGACTTAGTTTATATGCCTGACCAGCTTTAGCCCAGCTGCATCTGAGAACTCCAGAAGTCAAATACCAGCCTCTAGCAGAAATAACATGTGCAATCATGCCTAGTTGAGATCTATATGTTTTAATTTACCAAGCAAGTTCTAATCTTCACAAAGTCCTGCCTTCATTTTCCTGCTCATTTTCCATGCACTTCAGTTACATGAAAATTTGGCTCAAAAAGGAAGAAAACATAAACATACAAAATCAAACTTGCATTTGGGAAATTTAGTTAGAGATCTCCAGTAGGAAAGAAAACACTTTTCAAAAAGCCATAAAAACTGGGAGAGAAGCCCAAGGTTATCAAAACCACCTTTGTTTAGAGATATCAGATCTTTGGGAATATTCACCGAAACCAAATAGCCAGGGAAAAACAAAATGTTTTTCTCTTAATGCTTCTAAATGCGTACTGTTGTCTTGCTTGAACTTTTCTTGGATGGGAGCAAATAGAGGGGTGTAGTTTGTAATATCTACTTGATTAGTACTTGGCATATAGTATATACTTAATAAATGCTTATTGAGACTGACCTCAATGCTCCATTTGTGCATTTATTAGAAAATAAGTCCTTTCAAGTGGACACCCCAAATTTGAAAAAGAAGCAGAGATAGAATATTATAGCTCCATACATAACCAGGAATTCTGTTCCTTACACCGTTGGAGTATAGTAGGAGTGTGTCTGAACAAGTCTTTTTGTATCTCTTTTATTCACTATACCTATTTAGTATAAGATACCTATAAGGTATCTTATAAGTTCCGTGATCTATAAGTTCACAATGGCTGTGGAATTTAATGCTCTTATGTCTAAGAAGACACAGGGAATTTTCTTCTGTGCCAGAGCTGTTGCAAAGTCTTGTTTCATTCAGACTCAGGACGAGAATTAAGTCAAGGATCTGTCTCTCTAAATCATGTAGTCCACAACTCATTGTTCATAAATTCACAGTTGTGAGGGACATACCACTTCATTTTTACAGAAGATGAAACAGTCCCAGAAAACTGAATTGACTGGCCTAAAAGTCACATAGATAGTGTGATTTTTGTCCCTCTAAGTGTATAAAGACACATGAAACTGAATCTGATCTAAATGAAGAATCAGGCAAAGGAAGCTAAGAAAGAAAAATAAACACTGCCTTCTTCTTGCTCCCCTACCCTACCCTTATTACACAGTACTGTGACATATGAATTAAAGAGATTCATCCAGGCCATATGTCTTCTTTTGCTTTACTTGTTATAGTGAAAGAGCCTTTTCCTTTAGTTCTGTGATACTCTAAAGAGAGATCTTAATTTAATATTTCATTAAAGAACAGAAATGATAAGAGGGGATTATTTAATTTGATATTTCCTGAGTGGGTTATTGTCAGGATGTGTGATTCTTCCATTGTCACAATTTATAGCTTTAATCTGTACCTATACGTGTGTGTATATTTTATATATGAATATGTGTATACACATATAGGTGTTTTATATCTATATCTATATATGTGTGTGTGTATACGTATATGTGTATGTGTGATCCATCTTCTGGGGATGAATCTTTCCAAACTTTAGAAGATGCTTCAGATGGCAGGAATACAAATCTATCATCAGAGCAGTATCCAAAGCCTTTCCAGCTTGGGTAAGACATTCCAGACTTTCCAGATCTTGTGCCTTGCTACTGCTACAGCCTTTAAAAATAGATCATTGAAACACAACATTGAGGAATTAATTGCAGCAGGACTTAGTGAAGGAAAAGGAGAAGTATCAGACTATAAAATGCAGAGTAACTATAAGGATTCTGCATAAATCTATCATTTGTATTCCTATTAAGTTGAAATATTCCCTTATTTAAGATTCTCTACAGAATGATACAGACCCAAGCAGACATATTTCTTAAGACTAGAGCATACTACTTAAGAATCTTATCTTCTCTTTTTTTCAGGGCCAACCTGGACATTTAGGGCCCCAAGGCCCCATTGGAGATTTAGGACCTCCTGGGCCCATTGGGTTACCAGGAGAGAAAGGAATGAAAGGAGACAGTGGATTTCCTGGACCAGTGGGAAATCAAGGAGATAAGGTTAAACTTTTTTTTTTTTTTTTGTAAATTAAAGATATAATATTTGCTATTGGTCATTTAAATGACATTTTAAATATTTGCAAAAGCATTGGAAGCTTTATCTCAGAATAAAAATCCAAGCAAATAGTACAACTAATATGTGGGTTAAAAAACCCCACATATTATTGTTCTTTTAAATTAAATCACTTTTAATCATGGAGTATCTTTTATTTGATTGTACTTTCTGATATTTTTAGGGCCCAACAGGAGTACCTGGTTTCCCAGGTTTGGATGGCATCCCTGTAAGTAGCCCTTGAAAAATTCTCATAAAAAAAGAAACTCATTTAAGCTATATTTATACATTTGAATTAAACCTGAAGCAATGTTTTGCTTATCCTCATATCCACATGTGCAGGAGAAATATAATTAATGACTTAGAAATTTTGTCCATCCCACTGAACAAGGAAATGTGATAACTGGGAGAATAAAAATGGTGCTTTTGGATCCCAAGGTTTTCAAACAAGTTAAATGATGTTTCCAAAATAAGAAATCACACTTGATGTGATATCAAAAACTGTGATTCCATATGTAAAGTTATGATTTGATAATAATATCTAATAAAGAAGAGCGATTTCTTGAACAATTGACAATCTCTTATTTGGTATCCAGCCACTTAAACTATTATGCTCAACCAAATGCTGATAATATATTCAAAATTTCTAAAAGTACCATATATAAATGAATTAATTTTTTCCCCTCAGGGGTATCCAGGACCTCCAGGATCAAGAGGCAAACCTGGCATTGATGGCCGCAATGGTTCAAGAGGAGATCCAGGGTTTCCAGGAGAGAGAGGAGCACCAGGACCAGAAGGTCCAGCTGTAAGACATTACTTGCATATGAGATTAGAAATAAGTGTATCGTTTAAGAACAAGCCTTGTAGGTTTAGCAGACAGATGTATATTCAAGTCTGTAACTTATCAGCTCTGTAGACCATAGTCTGCAACTTGAAAGTCCTTGCCTTATATAGTATGTAGAAACCCTCTAAGGAATCCTGAAGTGAAAAGTTATTAATAAAGCAAGAGTGATTATATATGTGCATATGCATGCATGTATATGATATGAGTGTGTATAAATACATATCTATCTATCTATCTATCTATCTATCATCTATCTATCTACTCATCCATCCATCACTGGGAATGACTAGAGTCTTTGTTATGTGTATAAGTGGGGAGCTGAAGGTTGCCATACAGTTACATAATGGAATCTTCCTACTTCAAATAAAATGTTTAAACTTAAGGAAAAAATACTTGGGCTCACTTACATCTCTTGAAACATGAATAATGTGAATGCTGTGCACTTGCTCTAGCATTGCTGCAGCTGTACATCCTTTTTTTGTTGAGAGAATGTAGTATAGTGCAAAGAGAATTGATTTTGGCAATATTGGATCAAAAAGGTATTATTGAACTTAGTTGCTGAGTCAAGTGATCTCTTTTTACAAATGAGAAAACTGAGGTGGACAGAGTGGCTTACCCAGCTAGGTCTTCCTGACTCCAGGCCCGTTGCTTCTGTCCACTACTCCATACGTGAAATTCTGGCCCTGCTTCTGCTTACTTTCTGACTAAAGTATGTGACCTTAGACCAGTCCTGTTATCTCTGGGACCCAGTTTTGTGATTTGTATAATGGGAGGAATGGAATAAATGATCTCTCTGATCTCTTCCAGCTCTAGCATCCTGTGATCCCTGTGTATTTATGTGACATGTCACTGACCTCAAACCCTTTCAGCCAGTGGAATATGTTTCACTGCTCTAACCTGCACGTACAGATGTGACACTGAATAAATAATTTCTCATAATGATGAAAGACTCCTTTATCCCCTCTAATGGATATAAAAATTTCCAGGTTGAAAACCACCAAAGTAAACAATACCCCAAGTTGTGAGTCACTTAGCTGCTGGAATAGGCATCCTAAGCATGCAACAAAAAACTTCCTTTTCATTGGGTTCACTAAGAATCATTGAACTAGATCATTATCAGTAAAATTGAAGATCCCAGTTTTTCATGAACTTATTCTTCCCCAAACATCTGGGGCTTGAACCAGGGGCTTACCCTTTGCTATCTCATCTTAGTGCTAAGGAGGCCCACCAAGGAATACACTCATTTTTCTGACCATTCTTTCTTTTTTCTCCTTTTTTATAAAGTCTAGAGGCACTTCGGCCTTATAATCTGATTTCTTGTGATTTTTTTTTGTCTCTCTCTGATTAGTTATCATAGCTCAGCTTGTTTTTAGTAAGCCTCTTTTGCTTTAGAGGTATGTCTGACTTCTGATTTTGTCCCTAGCCTTCAATGGAGCCAAACCAAGCACAGAATTCAAATGTAGCTTTCAAAATTAAAGCTGTTTTTTTTTAAGTGCCCAGAGCAAGACTAGCATTCATCCCTTTATTGCCAAACTTCTCAATCTTCCTAACCACTTTCTACCTATACTATGGATATAGACTTTGAAAGCACCTGGGAGGCTATTTAGTCCAATATCTCATTTGAACTGAAGCCCTGGTCCTAGAGTGACAGTAAGCATCAGAGGAGTAAAATTTACTATTCAGTCCTTTGACTTTTATATACACAGAGTGAAATCATATACAGTTAGGTGGTCTAAGGAATAGAATACTGAGTTTGGAGTTAGGAAGAACTGAATTTGAATCTCACTTTCAATAATTAATATCTAGGTGACCCTGCACAAATCTTCTATTACTTAGGGATCTAAATTTCCTCATCTGTAGAATGAGGGGTTCTCTATCTTTCTCTATCTGGACTCAGAGCCTTTAAAACCCTTTCCAGCTCTAATTTATTCCTATTTTCTAAAATCAGTAATTTAAAAAAATTCCAACCCTGGCATGTTATTGCATGATCAATGAAAGAGAGATTCCTCTTGCTCATATATTTTATTATTGAGAAATAAATGCAATTCAGCTTACTTAAAATTAATTTATAGTTATCAATACCAATAATTTATTTTTTCTCCCCTACTAATAATTCTTAGGAGTTAATCCAAATTTCTGATAGATATCAAATATGTGTTTCAAAAGCACTGGTTAAATTATAGTTAAAACTAATAAGATAATGGAGGGAATAAAAAAAATCAATAAGACATTGTATTTGAAATTTTTAGTCAGACATTCACAATTAATAGTGACTAGGCAGCTTGATGGTGCAGGGGATAGAATGCTGGGTCTGTAGTCAGGAAGAACTCAGTTTCTGGAGCTCAAATCCAGCCTCAGACACTTTCTAACTGTGTGACCTTAGGCACCTCATTTGTAAAATGATCCAAGAAGGAAATGAGAAACCACTCCAATATCTTTGCCAAGAAAATCCCAAATGAGGTCACAAAGTCAAAAATGACTGAAATGATTCAACAACAAAATAATAATGGGAACGAATTATAATATACTTAATGATTTTGTACTTTTCCTCCTAAACAAATGTTTGATTTTCAGGGTCTGCAGGGGCCAGCAGGAGAAAAAGGGAATTCAATATATATTTCAGGTGCTATTAAAGGCCTCCCGGTGAGTATTCCAGGAATTGTTGAACTATCAAAAGTGGTAACATGGATGATTAATCCTAATTGTTAATGAAATCATTATAACTTTCTGTACTTTGATGATTTAGACCATCATGTTCTAAGGAGATCAGAAATGCTAAGTAGGGACAATGCCAAGTTGTTAACACATGCCCTTGCAGGTAGAGATATATAATTTTTCATATGATAAAGATATCCTCTTATACTTGTAGGAACAAGAATATTGCTCTAAAGTAACTTCCAAAACAGTGACTGTTAGTTACTATGACTCATGTGCTATTTTAAAAATATTTGCTTTTTTGCTATCAAATAATATGTAACTGAAAGTAGATAATTGCAAACAATAATTTAATTAGCAAGAAACTACAGTGACTACTTTCATCCCAGAAGGAACACCCAAGATTATTAGAAGCCCAAAAATAATAGGAAATGGAATTCCAGGAAAGCTAGAGGCAGTACAGGGCTTCATCCCACTATAACCAAAGATTGGCTAAAGACATGGAAAGCCCAGAAAGCTTTGCATACAAAGGCAGCAAGAATGGAAAGGTTCCCTGAGACATGAACAGAAGAAAACAGAAGGAAATTCAGGAGGCATCCTGGACAAGAAGAGCAGTTTTCAAAGAAAAATGTAGAATTTATTGCATACATTTTAAAAAGTAATGGTATGAAATGAGGTCTCAGTTTCATAGAGAATTTTCTTTTGGGTTATGAAAATGATCTTATTGGGTTTAAGTTTAGAAAAAAATTAAAAGAAAGTTAAGTTTGATGTATAAATATTTAGCCTCTGCTATATGCAAGATACTGTTCTTAAATTGGTAAGAGTGGCGAGCATTTGTCCTTTAAAGATTTCAAGAACCTCAACATTAAGCCAATATTAATAATAAAAAATAAAGCAGCCTAGAGTTCTTAGCAAGTAGTAATATTACAAAAAGCATACTCAATCAGTCCACAAATTTCTAAGCACTAGTAAACTCCATTCTATGTGCCAATTATTGTGCTAGTATATTCATACCATCCATTTTTTACTTTAATATTTTTTCCAATTAAATGTAAAACTAATTGATATTTCTTTTAAAATTTTTTGAGTTTCAAATTCTACCTCCCCATATTGAGAAGACAAGCAATTTGAAATAGATGATGAATGTGCAGGAATGCAAAAACATATTTTCATGTTAGTCATGTTGTAAAATAAAAGACAAAAAAAAAAACAAGAAAAAATTTTAAAAGTATGCTTTAAACTGCTATCAGACTTCATCAGTTTCTCTGGAAATGGACAGCATTTTTCATCATAAGCTTTTCAGAATTGTCTTGAATCATTATATTACTAAGAATACATGTAATATTTCATGTTACAGGGAGATCGAGGTGATCCAGGACCTCCAGGTTTGCCTGTAAGTGTCTCTATGGAATATATATTGTCAGATCCTTCTTGATCAATGTGTGAAATCTCTATCATTTTAAGGATTACCTGTTTTGTGGATTTTCCACAGCAAAATTTTAATCCCAGGCTAAATTTGTCCTGACATTCAGTTCACTTTGGGCTGGCTTCCACAAAAGCATCTGACATTTGGCTTAGTGAATTCAAGATAATTTTAACCTACTTTAAATATAAAGTAAATCTTCGGGACAAATAAAAAACTATATAACCTCACAACATTGTGAATCCTGGTAAAAATAATTTTGTTTATCTTATTTTGAATTATTCAAACATTGCTACCAAGAATCGACTGATGTGTCATTTCTATATCCACCTTCACTTCCTGAAATATTGCGACCTCACAGTCACCTCTATTTATAAGTGATTATTGAGGTTGAAAGAAGAGACAGGTTGCCCTTCTAATGATCCACTTCTGATATGGCTTTTTAAGCAAGACTACTATCTTAGATGTATATAAATCTTTTACCAGACATGGAAGGATGACTTGATTTTTGTCACTGATCATCCAGAAGAAATACCTTTTGTGTGTTATAAGCAAGAAGATAACTTAGCGTGTCCTTAAAATAAATATTAAATCATATCTGCAAAGAAAGAATGATTACATTTTAGACCATTAAATCATCTGAAGTGTGCAAATTGCCCAGAACAAATAGTCCTTTCTCCTTGCCTTTCCCAGACTGAGAGTCAGTAGGAGAAATTGGGAAAAGAAAGTGGGAAATTGGTGGGGGGGCAGAATTTAAGAGTCCTGGTTTTGAGTTTCAGTTTTGCTATTTGTTATCTATGAGATTGTAGGTAAGTCACTTAATTTTTCTGTGCCTCTATTTCTTCCTTTATAAAATGAGGGGATTGGACTTGATTAAAGCTTCTTAAACTTTTCCCATTCATGACCCATTTTGTCTTGAAAAAAAATTTTTTTGTGACCCAGGGAATATAGGTATATAAAATATATATATAGAAATATAATAAAATAGATATTATGCAAATCAAACACTGATAATAAATTATAATTTTGTGACTCTCATAGTCATTTATCAGATCCCATAGGGATCACGACCCACAGTTTAGAAAGCTGGGGACTAGATAGCTTATTAAAGTCCTTTCATATGATGCTAACATGAACTTTTATTTCAATGTGCTAATCCTTATCATTTATGAAAAGAAGTGTGGAATAATTAGCCTTGAGTCTAGTGTCCTAGTTCACTCTCTGATGCTCAATGGCTGGATGACTCTTGGTAAGTCAAGGCAATGTGTAAAACCAGTTTCTCAGTGTTATGGGTCTGAAGTGTCAGACATGTGACCCATAAGTTCTATTTGGCTCACAGCATTCCTGAGCAAGGCCCAAACTAGATTAAAATATATTAGGGAAATATTTAACAAAAATAAATAAAAATACAGTAAAATATCAATAATGTTAATATATAATTTTCTAAGTCAACCTGTGCTCACAAGAATCTTTATGGCTTAATGATCCCATGTCTATTTGAGTTTGAGATCACTGTATTAGGCAGTTCTCTCCAAGAGCTCCCAACACTAGTGAAAACAGAGGTCTAGTCCCTATTCTTATTTCATATATCTGTATCTATGTATATAGATAAACACGCATATTTATGCATGTATATGTACACATATGCATACACACATATGTGTGTATATGTTATTTACATTTCTATCACATATACAAACCTATTTATATATGCGTATGTGTGTACAAAATATGTTTATGTAAATATTAGGGTACAAAAAATGATTTATATAGTAATGGGCCAGGTCCCCAGAGTCAAATTCAAAGTTGTGCGTTTATTTATCTATAATTAATACAGTTTTAAATACATGAAATAATGTAGAGAGTCAGCATAGTATATGCTGAGGGTCATCTTTGGTATTTGAATTGATTCAAGTCTTGCCTCTCATACATTCTAGCTATGTGACATGGGCATGTATTCTATCCTCTCAGGGTTATGTATAATTCTTTAATATAATGTATTATGGATGAGGGAGATCTCTATATCAATAAAATCACAAGCATAACCCTCCAGAGGAGAAAAATATGAGAAGAAAAAGAACCAAGTAAATATTATTCTTTTTAAAAAAAGTATTAAACATATAAGAATTAATTACATGGAATTATGTAAATGTTATTCAGAAGTTGCTTTTAAATAAGTGACCTCATATTGCTTAAATTTTTTTTTAAAATTTCCAATTATAGAGACTTAGAATGTAACCAGTGAGGACATTTCTGGATAAAGGACCCCTGTATCAGAATTTACTAAACCCTGAGCGTGTATATTTCTGATACATATCCTGAGGTTTAGTGAGTTTGGAAGCCAATAGAATTTCACACTTTTATTGTAGTATTGTTGCTGATAGAAAATGAAGCCAATAAGGATTTTATTTTTTTTAAGAGATAAAGGGTATTTATAAACTTCTAGGATTATATTCAGACTTTGTGATAAAACACAGATTTGAGTAAACAAAGGCATTTTGTTGTTGTTGTTTTCATGCATAGGGACCTCGAGGGGCGAATGGATCAATGGGTGAAATAGGATTTCCAGGGATACCAGGTTCTAGAGTAAGTGTCATATTAATGGTAAAGTTCTTTCTTTTTTTTTCCCAAAATGCAATTTGTTTCTTTGTCAAAATCTATATCACATTACCTAACTGTAATTTCAACTCTAATCAGATATTATGTCACTGTTGATATTAATGTTTGCTGATATTTGTCTGGTTGAAAATAAAAAAATAAAAATAAATAACCAATCAGTAAAATAAAAAGCCAGTGTTTGATAATAGAAGAGTAATCTTAAAACATATGGGTTTAAGTACTGTCTGTTTCCATTACTTATGGGCCACATAATCAAGGACCAGTGACTACCTTATTGAGAGCCTCAATTTTCCCATTTGTCACTGGGAGCAATGTTATTTGCACTAAGGGTTAATGTTTAAAAGAAGCGTTTTTTAAATTTTAAGTATAGTATAAATGTGACTTGTTGCTGCACTATAATTGTTATTGTTATTATTAACAACGACACTATTGTTGGGTTTAGAAGGCACTGAGTGAAATTGTCCTCGAATCAATACAAATCCATTACCATTATAGAAAAACCATATTTTTCTGGCAGTCAGAAGCACTATCTTCACATATCAGTAATAACAAATTTATATTTTTACATTATTGAATTGGAATTAATGGGCTATTTAAGTCATCAGATGGTGAGACCAAATACAGTGCCTCAGAATTCTAGATGAGCTGATTTATTTTCTTTTTGTGGTTGTCTTTTTAGGGACCTCCAGGCTACCCTGGGAGGCCAGGTGATCAGGTAGGAATATATATCAAAGAATTTCTGAATAGAGCACAAATTCTTAGGTGTAACTAACTATTTATGTTATTTTAGATCTTTTGGATTTTTCCTTGCTAGTGGGCATCTCAAACACTTTTAAATAAATTCTAATGAGCTAGATGATTAGGTACAAAATTTTCATTAAAATTTTTATAGAAATGTTAACTTCATTCTTTTTTCCTCTTAGGGTAATCCAGGTGTTGGAGTAAAAGGCCAAATTGGAGATCCGGTAAGAAAAGTTTGCATTCAGGAGTTACCTGGGGAACAACCATTGACCTGTTAAGGACCTTAATTTAAAAAGATTAAGATCTGCCAGTGTATCCAGGGCCATTTCCAGTCATCCTGACCTGTTTTGCCATTGGACCCAAATGGCTCCAGAGGAAAAAATAAGGCTGGTGACTTTGCATAGCCCCCTTTCATTTAAATTTAATTCACTTGCATGTCATGGCATAGTCTACTTGAGGTCATGGTGTTCTTCAAAAATGAAGCACAAACAACAATACTGTTCAAGCTAGGTTTAAACATTGTGCTTTCTTTGATTTATAGCTAAGTGGTGCAGTGGTTAAAAGTAAAAAATCCCCAGGCTCATACTCTGCCTCAGATACACGGCAGATATGTGATCATGGGTAATTTACTTAAATTTACTTTCCCAGACTCAGTTTCCTGGGCTGTATAATGGAGATGCTGACAGCCCTTATCTTCCACGAATGCATACTTTAAATGTTAGTGATGATAATAATATACATACATCTGATCTTTGGCCATAGTGATTAAGATTATTAACAGAATAAATTTAAGCTTTAGGCTAATTCCCATACTAAGCTTCAACTTAATAACAAGGGAATGAATATTATTATGATAGATCCTTATCAGGATCTATTATATTTTATTTTAAATTTATTTATTTTTATATTATAATTTAAAGTTTCAAAAAAAAAAAACCTTCCATGTTCTTATAGCAACTCACCAGTTTGCCGTGTTGTTTATCATAAATTGATACACATCCTAATTTGAGGTCATTGGGTCCCATCCATAAAGAAAAGTATAACATGATAATACTGATGGATGCTCCCCCTAAGACACACACTCCTTCTGACAAAGGTTTGAAGCACGTTGGTTAGGCAGCAAGTTTATAGAACAACATTCAAGATTCCTCAGCTGCATAATAGGGATGGTAGAATTGGGAGGGAGCTTCATGAAACAGCCTTCAACCCACCTTTCACAGCAGCAAGGAAAACTGCCAGCAAGTTAACCCAGTGACATTAGTGTCATCTTTCCATATTTAAAAATGTTAACTCCATGGGGAAAAGGGGCAGTGTTGTTATTTAAAATTCATTTTAAGTTTTTTTGTTTCTGTTGTGCTAATTACGGTTGTGTAAACTTTGATTTTCTCAGTTACTAGGTAGAAGGAGGGAGAAATAAGGAAATGTGGTATATTTGTAATACCATTAGGACTAAGTTTTATATAGAATATACATAAGAAAAATACATAAAATCTGCATATATTCTGTATACAGAATATATACAATAATGCTCTGAAAGAAGAATGAAAGTCCTTAATCTTCTATAGAAGTAAAGAAAAATTGCAGCTCCCTGGAGGAGGTTTTGCACATCTTGTATAAAGGAGGCTGGGACTGGCAATTCTCTTCAGCTCAGGAGGTTTGAACTACATGAGGGTGGACTAAGCCAATCATGTTGTCTGTGTTAAGGTCAGCACCAAAATGGTGAGCCCCTGATGAACTGGCTCAGGTTATCAACAGGAAATTTCCATTATTGATTAGGATCCTGCACTTAGAGCCCGGGGAAGCCTGTTAGAGAGAAAAAGAGGAAGGATGGGAAAAAAACGGAGGGAGAGAGATAAAGACAGAGAAAGAAAAGAAAAGAGAAAAGTAAAGAGGGGAAGAAAAAAGAAGAGGAAGGGACACAGACATAGAGGCAGAGACAGACAGAGACACGCACAGATATTATGGATCAAGCAACATAAATCTTTTAGTTATCACTACTGGAAAGCCATTTCCAAATGCATGTTACTATATGTAAGAAATGGCTTTATAATCATCTTTTAAATTATGGTTAAAAGATACCCTATTTTGTTGTTGTTGTTGTTGTTGTTGTTCCTACTCAGTATAGTTAACAGAGTTTAAAGAACATTATTGAAAATTGTATTTTAATTGTAATTGTAATTTAATTGAAAATTGTAATTTAATAATACTTATTTCCAGTTAATTCCATGAACTACACTTTTAAATTTTAGTGTTGTCCCATGACTTAGAGATTAATCCAATCTTCCATCTCTGGATAATTCAGCATTCTTATTATCTTGGTATCATTTGACTTTTATAGGGTGAAGTTGGTCTTCAAGGTTTTCCAGGACCAACCTTACTGATTGAACCTCCTGGTTCATGTCTCATTAAAGGAGAAAAGGTATGTACATTGAAATCTAGTATTCCTTTACTATTTATAGCATTGAAATAAATGGGAATGTGATATTATAATAGCTCTTCCATAATGACTTATTCACATTAATAATATCTCCAGTTCATGGGACTATGAATAATAACATCCACATTTTGTGACTATATGAAAAAACACTCCAGCAAATATTCACCCTTGGATTTATTGTTGCAGCTTTATTTTCAAAATATGTTGCTGTTTTCAAGAACCCTATGAAATTATATTCTTTTCTTCAAAAAGGATTAATCCATTTGTAGAGTCTAGCTGTCCATCAGCTGCCATGTTTAGATAGATCATATATTTTCTTTTTGATATTCTTTGATTACAACAGTACCATTTTCACTGTTACTACTACTTTTCTAAGTGTCCTATGCATCTTATACGTGAATCAGAGTCAGAAGTAAACAAAAAAAAAATGGAATTGATAAAAGAATAAATAGTTTTAAAGTTCACTTCAGCCTAGTTCATTCCAGGTAATGTTTGACACATTGGAAATTCATGAAAATAGAGCAATACCTTCCTCCAAGGAGGTTGTATTCTACTTTGTCAAATGAGCTGAAATTTAATCTTTAAACAGTAAGAATAAGTCAGAACTTAACTGTTATTTTTTAGGGCATGAAAGGAATGCCTGGAGTCATTGGTCCCTCTGGACCATATGGAGTCAAGGTAGATAATCTTTTATTTTTTAATTATTATATAATATTTTTCTTTTACTACATTATTTCTTATTCCTTTATTCATTAAGAATTTCAGTAGAATGCATGCTATAACCACATAGATTCTCCTTTCTTTAGCTATTATCTGTCATCTTTGAGATATCTTGTCTCTTTTTCATGTTGCTGACAATTGTTAACTTCATCTTTATTTTTTGTGTGTATCTCCAAAATGTCATCATGTAAAGGGTGAACCTGGTATTGGAGTGAAGGGTGAAAAGGGTACTTCTGGATTCCCAGGACCTCAGGTAAGAATTATTCAAAATTAATTAAAATATTTTTATTGATTTCATTAAATATTTCCCAATTATATATAAAAACGTTTTCAACATTCATTTTTTTAAATTTAAATTTCCTAATTCTCTCCTTCCTTCTCATCTTTCTCCCCTACTTGAGAAGACAAACAATCTGCTGTTGATTATAAATGTGAAGATATACAAAACACATTTCCATATTAGCTATGTACAAAAGAAAATACAAAACACCCAAGAAAAATGAAGTCTATAAAAGTATGCTTCAACAGATTTCATCAGTTTTCTTTCTGGAGACAGCATTTTCATCAATCTTTGGAATCATCTTGGATCATTGTCTTGATCAGAGTAGCTAAGTCTTTCACAGTTGGTCATTACCATTTTGCTATTAATCTACAATGTACTCTGGTTCTGCTCACTTCACTTTGCATCAATTCATATAGATCTCCCTAGGCTTTTCCTGAAACTATCTTGCTTTTAATTTTTTATAACACAGTTTTCCATCAAAATCATATACTACAAATTATTTTGTATTCCTCAATTGATAGGTATACCCTTGATTTCCAGTTCTATGTCACCACAAAAAATGTGCCATGTATATTTTCGAATTTTGTAATTATTTTTTCTAATACTATAAAATAATTCTTTGATAGTTTGGCACTCAATAAGCAAATTAACTTAGGTAGAATTGTCTTTTTTGTTATATTGGTTTAGCTTACCCACAAGCAATTAATATTTCTCCAGTTATTTAGATCTGTCTTTATTTGTGTGAAAAGTGTTTTGGAATTATGTCCATATAGTCCCTAAGATTGTTTTGACAGGTAGACGCCCAAATATTTTATAGTGTTTACAGTTTTTTTTTTCAGTGTAATCTCTCTTTCTATCTCTTCCTGATGGGTCAGAACAAATTGTTTATCTTTCTAGTCTACCTATGGAATATTTCTCTTTCACATTTTATAGGAGATTTAAGACTAATTAAAAGAAATGTTTAGGTTGCTCAAAACAGGAAATTTTATGAAATAAAAACAATAGTTCTTTGATTAAAAAAAGTTGCAAAATATTCAACATTTACTGAAAAATCAATCCCAATGCTAAGCTTAGAAAATAGACAAAGAAGAGTGAATGATTAAAGGAAATACTGGGGATTATTGGTCATTTCCTGGCCACTTTAGTGCCAATCTAATAATAACTTGGAATTGATACTTTAAGCCTGTTGGATAAAATGAAATGTCAATCTTAGGGGAATAGCTAGAAAAAGGTGAGGCAAAAAGCCAAAAAGATCATCACACCAGTCACTAATTAGCACCTTCATTGATATTGTCAGTACCAAGGCCAAGCTTCAATTGGCATAGGAAGTGGATTGTCCCTTCACTCTAAATTTAAGAAGGGAACATAATGAGGCTCTGGTGCCATGGTGATTTGCATTGCCCCTACCTAAAGGATGCCAGCCTCTTTCTGGGCAAATTATAAGGCATCTGTTTCCAAGATACTTGAGTGTAATTATTATTAAATTGACAAAAATCAAGTGGAACACACGGTTGGGGTGCTCTGAATAATGGCTTCCATTATAAAGGACTGACATTTGGGTGGTTATTGAGAATAGCTTAATTGGAGTTCAACAAAAATGGTATGCAGAAACAGAATCAATTTTATATCTAGTTAGTATCTTTCTTTCAAGCTACTTTGGCAAACATCAACACATAAATTAAACAGTAATAATAATAACTTTATTGTGAAGTAGGGAAAGATAATTGGTTCACTCATTTATTTCTTATTCTTTTTTTTTTTTTGATGTGTGTTTATGTGTGTATGTGTGTATGTGTCCATGTATGTGCTTGAATCTCCAAGGGTGGCCCTGGTTCCCATGGACTTCCAGGTTTTCCAGGAGTAAAGGTAAACATATTAAGATAGCAAACAATTTCTACAAAATGGAACTCAACGTTATTCCCAATGTATAGCTTCATGTCCTCTTACTTGAAGATCAAAATTATACCACAAATAAATGTTCATGTAATTAAGAAAGAGGACATTTTCATGTATGATATAGATATAAATGCTAGAGCTATCAAATCAATGGGAACTACAACCTCAAATTGCAGAATGGTACAACATGCTCATTAAATGGACAGCACACCCTGACATCAAACATAAATTCATTTATTCATTATTTATTTATTTTATTAAAAGCTTTTTATTTACAAAACATATGCACAGGTAATTTTTCAACATTGACCTTTGCAAAGTCTGTTCTAAATATCCCCTCCTTCCCTCCACCCCCTCCTCTAGATGGCAGGTAGTCCAGTACAAAACATAAATTTAAACAAATTATCTTGTTATTGAATCAGATTTTACAAAGAAGATCTGTCCATGGTTGTTTTTAGGGAGAACTTGGAGCAAGTGGTGTCCGTGGGCAGCTTGGAGTTTTTGGCATTAAGGTAATAAACTAAGGATTTCTAATGGGCAGAGACACTTAATTTTCTGATTCCTACAGTGCCTTTGAGTGAATATGTAAAGAAATATTTCAGAAATATAGCTTTTAAAAGGTCAAATAGATTTCCTTATTTATTTATTTATTGTTTTTCTTATTTATTAATGTATTTTAAAGAAGTTTTTTGTAATGATCCTGTTAAAGACCGAGAAATAATTCTCTTAAATGGGAAGGATAAATATGCACATTTCAGATATTTCATGAGAATAATTATTTCTGTGGTCTAAATCTGTGATTTCATTGGCATAGGGAACTACTGAAGAAGAAATTCCCTCTACCAATGCAGACTGACAACTGTTCTGCAGCTTATAATCTTAGAGACTTTTCTGAGTCACTGAGATATTCAGTGACTTGCCAGTATGTGCCAGAAGCAGTACATGAATTCAGAGCTTCTGACTCTGAGATAGGCTCCTTGTCCCCTAATCCAGGCAGCCTCACTAGTTATTTTCTTTCTTACTCTCCCTAGCACCTAACATAGATCTCAATACATAAGGAGTGAAACACATTGTCTAACTAACTGACTGGTTCAATTAATTATCTAATTGAAATTAAAATAAAGAAGGCAACATGGCATCTTAGAGTTGGAATGGATTTTTGATATTAATCATTTGGCTTAGAGGAAAGAAGTTCACTTATTCCATGGAAGAAGAAACTATGACTTAGAAGCCTTAATTTACCTAAGATAAATTGATGATAGATAACCCAGAAAAGGTAATATGATTGCTATCAATGCACTTCTTTCAAAGCAAATTCCCTTCAATTCCCCCTGATTAGGCTCAGTTGTAGTGGTTAAGAAAAAAGAAAAAATGGCAATTGTTAGTATCAGAGGACAATCTATAGCTTGGTCTTCTTACTCAATGAATAAACTATAAGGTTATTGTTAAACATTAATTCTGATTTTTGGACTATAATTTAATGCCCTAGACTTGTACCACAGCATTAGAAGTTTACCAGATAGACCTAATGAGCTTAAAGTTCCTAAACCTCTAGGTTTGTAACTCAAAACTTTGAAGTAGTTCTCCTATCCATTAGGGGATACAACAAGGTAATATAGCAGACCAACAAGAGCATATAGTAGATTGAGGGCTGGACTTGGCTTCAAATTCTGCTTTTGACACATATTAGCTATGTGACCCTGGGCAAGTCAGAGCCTCCCAGTGCCCCAAGCAGCTCACTAAGACTATAAAATACAGAATTTGAATCAGTGAAAGAAATTTCTTCCTTGAGAATTCTCTAAACTGATGCAATTATAGTCCCATTAAAAATCATTTTTGTTATTCTTAAAATTCCACCAGGTTATTTATTTCTCTTATTGTCATATGATTTTTATCTCTTAATTTGAAAGCCTTTGTTGCCCTTCTAAAATATATTTGATGCCTGAGAAAAGTATTAATAATTCTAATAAGAGTGAATGAATGAATGATTTCAGGGAGATCCTGGAGAGCGTGGAAAGCCAGGACCACCAGGTGTTTTGACAACTCCACCTGTTCCTTGCAAAGGTTTGTGTTGTCTTCTGTTACTCTACAAATAATATTGGAGATATACTATAAGAGAAGAATCATCCTTATTGGTCTTATGGCTCACTTATACTTGGCTAACTATATGTATATTACCCTGAGTCTATAATTACCTATAGAGAGATACAAATGGGTAATTCTAGCAACCTATCATGTCCTAGACATATATAAATTATTATATAATTATGAATTATTATTACTTAAATACAATACAAATAATTTGTTACATTTATTAATTATAAACCTCTCTCAAAAAATAGCCCTGATTTTATGTTCCACCAAGATAATGGTTTTAAGGATAAATGGCCAAAGTAAATATATCTTTTATTCACTATTTCAGTGAGCCTGATGTGTATCCTCCAGACAATGGTAAAGGCCAAAGATCATAAAACTCCTTCATCCTGTATGATTCTTCTCTGTATTTTCCTATAAAGTGTCTGTATCACAGACGGGAAACCCATTTTTAATAATCTGTGAGTAATAGTGCTACACTTGAACTGGTCATTCATTAGTATACAGACAATGTTCTACCAAAGATAGATATGTATGTAATAAATGAAAATTCTGAGCATCAAAAATCTAAACTGCTCATTAAAAAATGGATTATAAATCTAATTTGAATCTAAGATACTGTATTTTTATCTTGGGAAAGATGACTAAGCAGCACAAATTTCAGAGTGATAAAAATCTTAACTTTGTTTCCTTAGCATAATCTATTTCCCATGTTTTTTTAATAGGACCTCCAGGGGACCCAGGATTCCCAGGACACTATGGAGAAAAAGGGTCAGTGGGGTTGCCTGGTCCAGCAGGACCCCCTGGCAGACCAGGGGAAGTCAGAATAGGTAGGAATCCACCCCTTTCCTATAAAAATTTATTTTTTTCCAGGAGAGGTTGCATGCACAGAATGTATTTATACCATGATAAGAAATGATCAACATTTTCTGGGATGAGAATGAACAAACTTTTAGATGCGGTTTTCCAAGTTTTCAGTTACATGGAAGGAGAGCAGCTCCCAAAGTCACAGCTGAGAAAAGATGTACTGGTCAGGCTTGCCACAGAACTGTGGTTGGAGGACACCGCTGGCATTCTATCCCATTGTGCCCCCTAGCTATTTATAGTTAAGACTCTTATTTGAAAAGGGAAACACCTCTCTGAAGGTTCATACTTTAAATTTCTTTTAGCTAACAATTTGTAAGTGAGATTTAGCTGAAAATTACCTGAAAAGAAGGCTGAGATACTGAAAAGGAAGAAAATGTTAGGTTTGGAGAGATCAAGATAGAAGAAAGATTCTCTGAATAAGGAAAGGAGGTTGGGTAACAATTTACAATTTTGATTATAGTCAGTGCTGACATTGCTCAAAACCACATTAGGGGCCAACTTTGCCATGTATTCTTTAAATAAGAGACTCCATATCTGTTAAAATGTTGTTACCTTGGTAGTTTGAGCTATTCCACCAAAGGACAAGTCTAAATGAGTAAAGGATTACTGTAGTCAACTCTCTGTATCCTACAACTTTATATTCAAGAAGATAAACATTGTATAGATAAGAGATTTTCAAGTTTTTTGGTCTTAAGACCCTTTACTTAAAAAAAATCACTGAGTGTTTTTGTTTAGGCAGAGTATATTTTTCTATATTTACTGTTAGAAGTTAAAAATATTAAAATTTTAAAATATTTATTTAAAATCAATATTCAACTCACTATATGTTAACATAAAACATTTTTATGAAAAATGACAATATTTTCCAAAACAAAAAAATTAGTGAAAAGAATGATAATGCTTTATATATATAAAATTTTGTTTTGATATTGTTTTTATATATGTATATATATTTACGTATACTTTTTTTTTCAACTCATTTTTGTGTCTGACTTTGTAGAAGGCAGCTGGAGTTTCTTATCTGCTTCTGTGTTTAATTTTGTTGAGATAAGCTATTTTGGTTGAAGTATATGAAGAAAATTTGGCCTGATATAGATAGGTAGTTGGAAAAGAGAGGAATATTTTAATAAAGGCATCTAGCATCTGAAAATTATTGTGAAAATAGTCATTACTTTATGGACCCCTCGAAAGGGTGTCAAGGGTGCTTGGATCACATTTGAAAAATCAATATGAAATATTTTGTTCTTATCATATTCTAAGGTGGCAGCATAGTATTTTAATGGAGCTTAAGAGTGCTGAATGTGAAATCCCAAGGACTGAGTTAAAAATTGCCATGCTTTTTACTATTCTGTGATCTTAGACAAGTCACTTAAATTATCTTGATTTCAGAGCTTGCTTGCTCATTTATTTAATTGCAAAAAAAAAGTTAGAGGGGTTTTTATGACGTTTATGGCTCCTTCAAGCACAGAATCCATACTTCTATAGGATCTTACAAAGCAAGAGATTATCTATAGCAGATTGACTCTAAATTATCCAGAAATCTATCTTATTACTCAGAGTCTGAATATTCATTTGCGTCTTCT
Organism: Antechinus flavipes; assembly: GCF_016432865.1. Taxonomy (NCBI): domain Eukaryota; kingdom Metazoa; phylum Chordata; class Mammalia; order Dasyuromorphia; family Dasyuridae; genus Antechinus; species Antechinus flavipes. The sequence goes on from NC_067400.1 coordinate 54,987,973, forward strand.
CCAAGGGCTCATGGTCATGTTTAAAGAATAGACAGGAATAATAAATAAAAAATAATAATCTCAAGCAAATAAGTGTTCAGGAGAGAAATTTCAGATAATATTCTATTTGCTGAATTTTAGTACTTTTTAGCTAACATTATTGATATTTTCTGTGAACTTGATCCTGATATCACATTCAACTCCTGCTCAGAATTAACCAGTAGCTCCTCCTTTTGTGAGTAACAGGGAATACTGAAGGATAAAGTTCCAGCTAGACCTTGGGCACTGAGGCTTGGCTGCTCATGACTCAGTTTGCTAAAAGGATTGTCAACGACATAAAATAAATGGCTCTATAGATTAGTGAAAGAGATTAGGAGGGAAATTCCTTAAGGATACACACTAGCACAATTTGAAATAAGGTAGCAAAAATGTAAATTAATTCATTTTAACTAAAATTAAATCTAAGATAGAGAGTGGACCTGTGATTTTATTGATATAGGAAACTCCCAAGTGAGGAAACTCCTTTCTATCAATCCAGGTTAGCATGGACTTGCAATTTATAGTCTGAGAGATATACACAGCCAGGCTGTCAGACTTGAACCTTCCTGGCTATGAGACCAACTCTTTATAGAAGACATAGAAAATTCTTGTATCTCCTAAAGTATAGTTGAATTATGAATTTAGGTGATACTTATTCTTTGATTATACATTTTCTCCCAAAAACCTTCAAGGCTCCCTATTGTTTAAAGTCATTTGAGGCATTCCACAATCTTTCCCTAATCTATAGTTCCAGCTTTCTCTTCCATTCATCTCTTTCCTTCTAGCTAATATACCTTATCAGTTCCTTTTCCATTAGGTCCCCTAAGTGAAATACCCACCTCACCATTTCTGCCAATTAACATTCTTTCTGTCCAAATACAATTCCAATTCTTCTGGATGGGGTAGCCTAATTAGCACATACACCTATAACTAGACTCAGAAAGTCCTGAGTTCAAATCCTGTTTTAGACATTTATTAGATGAATGACTCTGGACAAATCTTTTAAACACTCTCTGGGAGGTTTCTTCATCTGTAAAATGAAAATAAGGATAGCATCCACCTCTCAGGGTGGTTGTGAGGTTAAAATGAAATGTCTGTAAAGTGCTTTGCAAACCCCAAAGTGCTATATAAATGGTGGTTATTAATATTGTTGTTGTTGTCTATTGATCTATTTATTCAGGTATTTACCAATATTATAAAAACTTTAAAAAGATACTTTAAATGTTTGGCTACTTTCATTATATTTCTACAGGATTTTTCCTTTAGCCCAAAGCCATGACTTCCTCTGTGAAGGAAATTCTGAGTGTCAAAATTTCCTGCACTGAAGCACATGGAGATTTTGTCATTTAAAGTTTTGAAGAGTTAGCTGAGGTAGAAGAAAGCTAAATGTTTTGTCCAAGGTCACAAAGCTAATGTGTACCAAAGGCAGAACTTGAAACCAGGTGTTCCTAACTTCCAAGCTGGCCCTCTCTCTGTTACATTACGCTGCTTCTTCTCCTTTCTAAATTATTCCACATCCTGAATTAAATTAGACCCCTTATCTCTATCCCGTCTCCCCTTCAGTAATTCTAAGGTTGGGAAAAAAAAGTGGACACGAAAGTTTTCTGTTTATGTGTGAATTTCATCCTTCTACTTCCATTTATGTTTATTTGAATGAAGTCATTGCATTTTTATTTGGCTTTCAGAAATAATGGAATTACTTTTCCAAAACATTCTCAAATTAAGTAAAATATGCTTTTTATTACAAAAAGGTCATAATGTGTTTGATTTTGAATCATTTGAATCATTACTCAATAAACATTTATTTCACAAATTTTATATAATTGTCTCAGATAGCATGCTCTAAGTAAAATTATATGTTGACTATTTCTTGATTTTATTTGCAGGAATGACAGGACCCCCTGGGCCTCCAGGGTTGCCAGGTGTGCAAGGTCTTCAAGGTGAAGCTGGAAATCCTGGAAGAGGTGATTCTCCTGCAGGAAGACCAGGGATTCCAGGACACCCAGGCATACCAGGAGTCCCAGGGCAACAGGGTCAACCTGGATCAGATGGTACAATGAGCACTGTCTATGTGTTATTTGATATTTACATAGTTCTTTACATTGGTAAAATTCTTTATAAAACATATGATATACGTTTGCATAATTTCAACAATCTTAAGAAGTATGTTGCTTTTGTTACTCCTATTTTAAAGTCAGACAAGACAACTAGAATCTATAAGCTAAATGTGATTTTGGTGATAGTTAAGAAAAAAATGATTAAAATTTTAATATTTTATATTTAGTATCTGATACAATGACAAAAATAGGATCATCAAGATTCTACTTCATGTTTTTCTCTTGAAGCAATGATTAACAATTGAAGAAACAGTAAAATATTTGCTGAACCTTGATTTTCAGTTGTTTTTAGAAATGGTTCTAATTGAAGAAATGGTTCAGATTGCATAGAGGGACAGAGAAACAAACAGAAAGTGACGGACAGAGAAAGAAAGATGAAAAAAGAGACAGACAAGAAAGAGACAAAAGACAAAAAGGAAATGACAGAGAGAGAGATAGCTAGAAGAAGAAAGAAAGAAAAAGAGAGAGGCATGTAGTCTGAGAAGAGAGAGGCAGAAAAAAAGAAGGAGACAAATAGAAAAAGGCAGATGGGTTAAGAGGAAAACAGGGAAAGACAGACAGATGGAGAAAAGATGGATAGATACAAGCTGCAAAAGATTTAGAGGAAGGGAAAAGCAGACAGACAGGTGGAGAAAGAAGAGACAAACAAATGAAGTGAGATAGAACAATCAAAAGAGATAGATAAATAAATAAAGACGGACAGATGGAGAAAGAGTATAGAGATAGACAATACAGACCGAAGAGAAAGGGGAAAGGTGAAACACACAGATAAAGACAGAAAAAAAGAAACAGACAAAAAGGAAAAGAGAAACAGATGGAGGAAGAGGAAGATAGATGGAGGAATATAAATAGATTGATGGAAAGACAGAAGAGGAGAGAGATAAATGGAAGGAAAGAAACTGACAGACAGAGGAAGATTAGCAGAGAGAAATAGAGAAATTGGAAGACGATTTGGCAGTGAGAGTGACTTCTCTGTCTTTATTTCTTGAAAGATTTATAAACACTTCACATTTTTTTTTCTCCCATCAAGTCATACATTGTAGTACTGGCCCTCCTGGACCACAAGGAGTGAAAGGTCAATCAGGACCCCCAGGAAGAAGAGGCACAAAAGGAGAAAAAGGCAAGTCTATGTCAAAAATTGAATTTCAAAAAAAGAATTGGCAAACTCAGCTTCCTTCAATTTTCTGGCTAACTTTGAAGGTGTAGAAGGTGAAACTCTTCACAGACAGGGAGCACAGCTGGACATTTGCTTCTAATTCTAGACATTCTTTTTAGTCCAGTATCCATACATCTTTATCTGCATCTGGTATGAATAAAGCCCATCAGACAGCAAAGAATAGAGCAAACATGCATATTTGGAAAGCGCCTAGTCACCTGGTGAGAATGTTGCCACAGAATTGCCACCTTTCCTCTCTTAGGTAAAGTGGATTCTGGCATCCAGCTAGAGAATAGATGGGTGCCATTCAGTATTTTTATTTCCACAAACTTACTTGTCTTCTCTTACATTCTCTAGTTGGGACAAGGGCCTCATGTTCCCTTGGTCTGAACAGCCAAGTATTTTATACTTAGTTTAAGTAATTATGGGCATATTGATGGGTAACTGATGAATTTATAGATTAAGCAGAAGAGCTATGATTTCACAATTTGGGATCACACCAACAACACAGACTGTGTCTTGGAGAACTGATTTAGACATAGAATTTAAGTGACAAATTTATTCACACAGGATGTGAATATCAAAAGTAGTATTTAATCATAGATCTTATTAACTATTTAATAGAGAGAGAGCAGAGAATATGAGATAGATATACAGATAGAAGAGGGGGGAAAGTGAGACACATAGAAAAAGATAGAAAAGAAGAAACAAACATGGACAAAAGGGAAAAGAGAAGCATATGGAGGAAGGGGAAGATCAATGGAGAAATATGAGTACATTGATAAAAAGACTGAAGAGGAGAGAGATAAATGGAAGGAAAAAGAAATTGACACACATAGGAAGATTGGCAGAGGGGAATAGGAAATTTGGAAGACAATCAAAGTGGCCAACATTTTGGTTATTTACTATACGTTGTAGCTCTTAATTAATGGTTAATAATATTTAAACCTCTGAAGGACTTTGGCCAATATGTGACATATTTTTATTCTTCACTTCTTTGGCATAAAGCTTTGGCATATTATAACCAAATAGACTAAACCTTAAAAGTATTAGGGTAGTGGTGCATTGGAAAAATCACTGAGTTGGGAGCCAGGAATATTGGGTTCAAATTTAGTTTTTTAATGTTGAGCAAATCACTTACCTTGATTTCTCATTTATAAAATGAAGGAGTTGTACTGGATGGTCTAAAATCTTTTCTACATCAGAAATTATGAGTTTATGATTCATCCAAGTTTACCTTAGATATACTGGATCCTTTTTCCTAATTTATTTGATCTGATAGCAAGAGTCTGAAAACCTGCCATTATGAGTTCATTAAGATTCAAAACATTCTGTAAATGAATATGAAACCTCTTTGAAGGTGCTCACTACAGAGGAATAAAGGTTACTAATGGTTCAGTGAATCTGAATTCAATACCTTTGACTTTTGTTTTCTGCCCAAAAGAATATATCTATTCATTCTGATAGATATGTTTCTATACATATATAGATATAGATATGTATGTAAACATGAAATATTCACAGAATCTCAACATTTTTATAGCTAGAAAGAACTTTAGAGATCCAGGTAATGATAGATTAAAGGACCCTAAGTGTCTTATGGACCAACAACAGATTTACATGGCACATAGAAGTGGAAGACAGCTAATTCATTGCACAACAAAATTCATTACCAACAAAATCGATGAAGTAGAGTCATGGACTGAATTTAATAAATGAACCTACAGTCTTATACATCTATTGTCCATACTTTCTAACTGGCTATCCCCAGTGCCTAGTTTTCTTCAAGACTGAAATCAAATTTCCCCTTCTGTGGGAAGCTTTTATTGATACTCCCTGCCTTACCTCGCTAGTATCTTCCCATTGAGATTACCTACCATTTGTGTGTGTGTGTGTGTGTGTGTGTGTGTGTGTGTGTGTGTGTGTGTGTAGAGAGAGAGAGAGAGAGAGAGAGAGAGAGAGAGAGAGAGAGAGAAATAGAGACAGAGACAGAGACAGAAAGAGTGTTTGTAACCCATAGGACAGAGATGGAAGGAAGACGGAGTATTCTGAGGGTGGAATAAAGAATAAGCAAGCATAGATGAATTGTAAAATATGTGGAAAAGAGCGAAGTGTAAAAAGATTGAAAAATACAAAAAGATCAAATTGTTAAAGACTTAAAATATCAAAGGTATTTAACATCTGATTTTAGAGGTAAGAGGGAGCCACAGGAGTTTATTGATCTGAGTATGGAAGGAGTGAGTAGTTGATACAGATCAGAAGTACAAAAGAATTAGAAAGGACATAATAGTAGTTTTTAAGTAGTTGGGATGCCATGGGTAAGAGGGTTTAGACTATTGTCTCCTGATCTCAGAAGGCAAATCTAGGAATATTAATTAAAATTATAGAAGATGGATTTAGAATGGATATAAGGAAATTTCCTGATATGTAAGGATACAATAGTGAAATAGATTACTTCAGAAGGCAAGAGTTTTATTGAGCTCTTCAACAAAAAGTTACATTATCACTTGTTGAGAATTTTTGTAGGTGGCTTTCTCAGTCTATGGGTTAGGGATTTGAGCTAAAAGTTATGGTTAGATTAGCTGACCTACAATCCATTTTCTTTCTGAGGTTTTGTGTAAAATATAAACTGGTGCAGCACCTAATTTTATCTCCTTATTTGTAAACCAAAGAAGTAAAGGAATTTGCCTTCTTGGCTAATTAGAACCCACTTCTTCTGGTCCAATGCTTTCTCCACTATGTTACAATGTTTCCATATTCCAATCTTACTTTTAATTTTTTTCACTTTTATTAATATGCTTGTTTTTAACATTACAAACATTTGCAGATTATTACCATGCCATGTGAGGATTCATAACAAAGTAAAACAGCTAAATAAAATTAATAATGCAACTATTTAATCATTGCAACATTTTATAACTGTAGCTACCCCACCACTCTGCATTTTTTAATGAATAAAAATTGATTTTCTCTCTCTCTTACTTTCCATGCCATCAGGAAAAAATAGAAAAAGAACTATTTTTTGTAAGAGATATGCAGAATCATGCAAAAAAAATTTCAAGTAGCTATACATAAATGCATGCATGTGTGTGCCTGTGTGTGTGTACCTCATTCCACACCCTAAATCCATTATCTTTATGTGGTGGGATAGTATGTTTCATCATTGGTCCTTTGGAAAAATCTCTGCATTTTTCTCTCTCTATTTCTCTTCCTGCCTTATCTAAAATCATAATTGCTATTCCTTCCTTTTTGTATTCAGCTCAGGCATAATGTACTTTGCTCTAATCCATTATTTTAACTTTGTATATCCTTTTATATGTCAAGGATTTTTCTTGTTATCAACATAGTGTTGGATTTTGCTTTCTAATCTAGTCTTCCAACCACTTCAGTTTTATGGTTGAGTTAATACCATTTACATTTACTGTCAAGGCAGCTGGGTGGTACCGTGGATAGAGTGCTTGGCCTGAACCCAGAAAGACTAAATTTCCTGAGTTCAAATATGGTCTCAGACATTTACAAGCTGTGTGACCATGGGCTAGTCTCTTAACCTTGTTTACCTCATCCATAAAATGAGTTGTAGGAGGAAATGGCAAAACCAGTTCACTATGTTTGTCAAGAAAATTTCAAGTGGGATCATAAATAGCTGGACATGGCTGAAACAATGGAACAACAAATATTTAGTTACGGTAGTTGATGATTTCTTTTGCTTCATTCTGTTCTTTTGTGGTCCTCCTTCTATGTTTATTTCCCTTTCATTTGACCTTTTCTTCACTTTTTCCTCTTCAACTTTAAGATTGGTTTCCCTCATGACAGATCTTTCCTTGAATCTATTTTCCATCTTCCATTTCCTTTTTCTTTTTCTTATTCCCATCTGCATCCCTATTGAGTTTAATATATTTCTACATCAAACTATTTATATACAAATAGTATATATCTCATTTATATAATATATACGTATGTATGTATGTATGTATTTTCTGTTCTCCTTTAACCAGCTTAGATGAAAGTGAAATTCAAGTAGTATTTACCTCTTCCATTCCTGCCATGTTTGCATATAGTTCTACTTTCACAATCTGATTGTCTTCAATTTCCTCATCTTTTCTTCCATTTTCCCTTAGTGCATCCTCTCTTTCCTCTCCTTTTCTTTTTTTCTTACCGCAGCTTCAAAACATTTAAACTATTTATATGCCTTCTGTCTTAAATGACTACCTCTAGGGCACCCTGGTGACCCTCTCTTGGAATGTAAATAGCTCTATCTTACAAATTCCCTTCTGATTTTTCACTTGTAGTTATTTTAAAATTTTTTCCTCTCAATTTCTGTATATATATTTCAAAGTTCTGTTTGAGCCCAATTTATTTCATTATTGCTAAGTTCTTTCAATGTTTTATTCCATAATTAAATCAAAGTTTTATTTGTTTGTTTTAAATAGGAAATGAAGGGCTGTGTTCATGTTGTCCAGGTCCCCTGGGCGTTCCTGGTATTCCAGGGCCACATGGTCTTCAGGGTAGGAAAGGAGAAGTGGGTCTACCTGGGAGAGTGGGAGAAAAAGGTGACCCAGGCTCTCCTGGTGCTCAAGGATCCCCAGGACCTCCAGTGAGTAATTCTTACCAATTATAATATAGATCATGCATTTCATTTTAAAGAAACCCAGGTTGAATGTACTTCCTTCAGATCTGCATGGTGCCACACTGAGACTGTTTATCAGCATTAAGGGTTTGGAAAGATTATTAATTCAAACAGGTATAGTTATCACAGATAATTTTTCCCCCTCTAATGTATCACAATATGTTCCCATGTCTAATGTGTTTAGTCTAGCTAGGGATCTAAATGAATGTGATCCCAGCTGATTAAACTAAAGCTGTTTTATCTCAGTGAGATACCTGCCATTATGTCTCAAGCATATACAAAGAGAATCACATGGAATATTATATGACACAAAGCACAGCTTAGTGAGAGGTCCCTTGGATTGGCATAGGAAAGCAGGATTTGGAGTCAGACAGACTTGGATACAAATTCATTTTCTTATACTTACCAATTCTGTGACTGCAGGTAAGCCAATCAACTTTTCTGAGACTCAGTTTTTTCCTCTGTCAGTTGGGAATAATAATGTCTTACAGTGCCTACTGTGCAGGGCTTTTGATAGGCTCAAATGATATAATCAACAAAGACTCTTGCAAATCTTAAGTAGCTTTCTATTATTATATAGAGTGTCCCCAAAGTCTTGGTGCTTCAAACTAATAAACTTAAAACCTCACTAAGAATTTTTTTTGGTTGCTTTTGTTTTCCCCCCTGAGGCAATTGGGGTTAAGTGACTTCCCCAGGGTCACACAGCTAGGAACTGTTAAGTGAATAAAATCAGATTTGAACTCAGGTCCTCCTGACATCAGGGCTTGTGCGCTATCTACTGCATCACTTAGCTGCTTAAGAGTTTTTGTAATTGTTTTTTTCTGTTCTACTCCCATCCTGGCAATCAGAAACTGTTTTTCCTTAATGGGAAAATAAGCAGCTTGACAGATAATGAGAAATTTTCGACACTTCTATAAAAGTCAGATCTTTTCATTTAATACATTTGGAACAATCTGGAAACAAAGCAGTCTGCTATGATGATTTGCTGTGGTATTGGGGCCCAGAGTGACCTCTATACTTCTATATCCTTGAGATAGGAAGATCCAGTCTCCCCCACAATCCACAAAAAAGTGAGACTCTCTACCTTGCTAACTCACATCTCTATCATGTTTTAGGGCTTATAAAGGACTTTCCTTTACAGCAAAACTGTGAAGTGCAGGGTTTTTTGCCATCCTCATTTTGCAGAAAGGGAAATAGAGGCACATCTTGGTTAAGCAACTTGTACAGTTATATAATTAATAAGTGTTGAAGCTAGTGTCCAAACCTAGTTCTCTTAGCTCCAAGACCATCATTTTTTTTAATCTACAATAAGGGTTGCTAAACTTTTTTGTGTGTGTCATGGACCCTTTTGGACATCTGGTGAAACTAATGGACCTCTTTTCAGAATAATTTTTTAAAAAGACTTAAAGGAGATGCTAAATTTCAGTGAGATATTAGTGAAAATGAAAAGGCATTTTTTTCTCATTGAAATATACCCATAGATCCCTTGAGGATATGTGAATCAATCCTAGGTTAAAAACTCCTATTCCATACCATGTGGGGCCTCCCTATTCCATGCTCAACCTCCTATTTATGCTCCTAATCCTTATCTTTATTGAACTTCAGGTTGCAGAGAAGTGAACAGTACTTCTGCATCCATAAAAGATTTGTGGTCTTACTGCCCATGGAGTATTTAGTTTTTATTTCATAATCAAAATGTATCTTTATTGTCAAATTAAGAAGTCTATGACCTGACCTCTTAAAAAAAACCGATTCATACTAGCTTTTAGAATTGGGCTTTCCTTCCAACTAAGCTAGAGGGTTCCAAGAGAAAGATAACCATCATGATTCAGGCTGTTGGATTCATGTTGATCCATTGAGGGATTTAGGAGTATTTAACTTGGAAAAAAGATGAGACTCAGGGAAACATGATTTCCTTGGAAGGACCCTCATGGGAAAAGATGGATTACACTCATTCTATTTGATCCTACAGGGAAGAATCAATGTGTGGAAGAGGTGAAATTGACTAGATAAAGGGAAAAGCTTCTTTATAATTAAAGTTTTCCTAAAGTGGTCATCTTGAGACATGGTACATTCTTCCTCTTTGGATATCTTCAAACAAGGACTGGATAAACCCTTGTCCATTAAATTGGAGAGGGATTTTGTTTTAGGGTTTAGGTCAGATTAGATGGCCTAAATTTCCTTCCAACTCAGAGATTTTGTGACTATAATGTTATTCAGAACCTTGAATTGTATTCATTGTTTTTAGATACCAAGATTCCTTTAGTAAATTGCTTCTTGTATAATGCCATATGACCTTCCATTTATATAGAAGAAGCAATTACGACTTATAATCAGGAAGATTAGGGTGTTGGGGTCAGAGTTTGAAGGATAGTACATCATTTAATCTCACTGGCTTATTTAGAGAAATTGAGATGGGGCTTCTTATTCTGCATTAAAGCACTCTTTCTATCACAGGAAGAGTATTGTTATAAGTTGTTCATCTTTTAAACTCAGTGTCATATCATGAAAGCCAATGAAACATGGACTTGGAATCACAGCAACTACTCTTGGCTTAACCAACACAAAATATACTACATTTTTCTAGTCATATTGAGGAATGGAGTTTTCACACAAATGAATAATATATTAACCAAAGTATTAAAATAATTTTTCTTTTGAATGAATAAATGAATGAAAAAATATGTATTAAGCCCTTACTCTTTGCCAAGTACTAAGTACTTAGTGGCCAGAAATAAAAATACAAGTGTCATTTCTATCAAAGAGCATAAATTTTTATACAGGGTAACAACACATATAAGGGAGTGGCCATGAAGGGATATTGCGGCTTGGTAATTATAGAAATGGTGAGTAGAACCATAGGGAGTGGATTTATATACATTTTCTAGGAGTATTTAGTTGACTTGGCCTCCCAAAGTAGAGAGGCAGCTTGGTATAAGAATAGAGAGCTGATCTTGAAGTTAAGAAGACTTTCAGCTTTTATCTCTGCATACACTGGCTGGCTGCTGGCTTTGGACAAATCAATTAATCTCTCAATACTCTATCTAGGCAGCCAAACTACCTTGGTAGAAGGATCTTCCCCATCTGAAAGCTTCCTCTACCAATGAAATCATAGGTCCAGACCCTTATTCAAAACTGTAAGGGTGGGGGAGGACATGGGCTTATACACATGGATGATGGTGAACTCTATGGGCTGAATACAGTGTATATTCCACTTTACTAACCACTTATCTGCCCTTTGAAACAGAAGATACAAAATTGTTTAACCTTTTATTTGTAACTGAAATTCATCATTATAAATATCTGTTATTATGCTTATGATATGCTATCCTTGGGGGATATAGAATTGTTTGCTCCAAGCTACTCTATAGTTGGTATGTTTGCATGTCTTTCATAGTTTTTCTTTTTCTCCTCTTTCATTCATAGATTGTCAGCTGTCATTTTTTGTTACTGTCACTGACCTATAGACAGCTCTATACTTCCTTCCTTCTTCCTTCCTCCCTCCCTTCCTTCCTCCCTCCCTCCCTCCCGTCCAGCCAACCATGTGTTACAAAACAAACTCTAAATGGTTATAGCTTAAAAACAAAAGAAAAATGATAAAAAACCTAAATAGAATTAGAATTAACTGTATTGTTGAGTTACTAAGAAGCAAATTTATAAAAATAACACATTTCCTTTCATCCTTCCTCTTTTCTTTCCCTTCCTTCCTCTCTTTTTTCCTTTCTTCCTCCCTTCTTCTTTCCCACCATTCCTCCCTCCTTCCTTCCTTCCTTCCTTCCTTCCTTCCTTCTTCTTCCTTCCTTCCTTCCTTCCTTCCTTCCTTCTTCTTCCTTCCTTCCTTCCTTCCTTCCTTCCTTCCTTCCTTCCTTCCTTCCTTCCTTCCTTCCTTCCTTCCTTCCTTCCTTCCTTCCTTCCTTCCTTCCTTCCTTCCTTCCTTCCTTCCTTCCTTCCTTCCTTCCTTCCTTCCTTCCTTCCTTCCTTCCTTCCTTCCTTCCTTCCTTCCTTCCTTCCTTCTTTCCTTTCTTCCTTCTGTCCCTCATTAAAAGTTTACTGCTTATCTGTACCTTACATATAGAAGATAATTAATAAATACTTGCTGATTGGTTGGATGCTCAATCCAGATCTAAAGCAACTGGAAATTAAGAAAAGAGAGAATATTTTTTTTTCTGGAGGAAATCATGGAAGGGTTTGTAGAGAGTGTGGCTTCTGTGCTGAGCCTTGAAGGATGTACTCCTCTGGCATGAAGGAAGAGCCTCTGTGAATTCACAATTAGCAATCTAGTTTAACTTTACCCCAGCAAATGTAAAGGGAAGTTCTGTGAAAAAGAAAGTTCTGAAAAGATAGTTGAGAGGATGGCAAGATTTAGGAGAGAGAGCTCAACTGTTGAGGACATGTTGAGTTTGAGGTTGTTATATCGGCATTGGGAGATTCAGTACAAGAATTCAAGGGATAAACAGGTGCTGGTTGTATAGATATGAGAGTGATTTGCACAGAAGTGATCATCGAACCCATGGGAGTTGTTGAGATCTAAGAGACACAATTAGAGTGAGGTTAGAATGTTAGAAATTTCTAGAAAACCAATCTCTAGAAAAGTGAAATAATACTGAAGATTGATGAGATTGGAGATGTTGTCACCCTAGTTAGCCTCTAGAGGGAGTTCCATGATCAAAAACTAGAAATTCTAATTATAACCTTGTCATTCCATTTCTCCCTCTCCTCTCATTTTTTTTTTCATTGTTCCATGTAGTCCCTTCATACTTCAGTATAATGCCAGTTTTCTCTCATCCCTTTCTCAGACGTCACTTTCTCCTCTTCCCAATTTTAACTCTATAATTAAACACTCTAGTCTTGCAGTGTTCTCCCCTTGCCCTATTGACACACGTGCCTTGCCACACTCTGATCATGGAGTATCCTGCCTCTTCCACAATTCTACATACACTTTTGATTGGTGCTAAAGAAGTCATCATGCATGTTATTTAATTTCAACTGGGTCCTAAATGTAATGAGGAAATCCTGTTATTCTTCCCTAATTGATTTCCTCTCAAATTGTCTTTGGTAACTGTTCTAAAATTTCCCATCTCCTTTCAGATCACCCTACCCTTATACTATCAGCAGAGTAATCAGCTTCTTATGTTACAAAGAAAACAGACTCATTTTATGTGCTTCCTCTTTTCCCGTACCATATATCTCGAAACCCCAAAGTATAATTCCCTCTTCTCTTCTGTGTTACTCTGATCTCTGCCAACTTTCAGGCTGATATTTTGGATCCCATCCCATGCTATTTCCTCTCTTCATTCCTCCACTCTACTAATCTCTCCTTGTCTACTGGTTTCTTCGCTGCAGTCTATAAGCAGGCCCAGATCTCCCCTGTTTTTAGCAATCTTTTACTATACCCTGCCTCCCTTCAAACTATCTTTCTGGATCGCTAAGCATCTTCAGCCAAATTTCTAGAAAAAGGTATCTATATTATGCCTGCAATTCTCCTCTTACTCATTTCCCAATCTCTTGAAATCTGTCTTCCTATATCATCACTTAAATGAAGTTACTCTCTCCAAAATTACCAGTGATTTTTAATCACTAATGACCTTTTTTCATTCTTCATCCTTCTTGACCTCCTGGTAATGTTTGATGCAATTGAACCTTTTTATTTCCCAGGATGTTCTCTCTTGGGTTTTCATGACTCTCTCTGCTCCCTTTTTGTTTTTCCTCCTGTTTGACTTATTGTTTCTTCTCTCTTTTTTGCTGATTCATGATCCATATTCTACCCCCTACCTATGAGTATAGCCCAAGATTTTTTCCTAAGTTATCTTCTCTTTTCACACCTTCTTTATCAATGATTTTATTGGCTTCCATGGATTTCCATTCACATTTCTCTGCAGATTATTTTCAGATTCTATTCTCTCTCTCTTCTATTTCCATATAACTTCTATATTTCTAAGATGACATCCACAGGTATTTCAAACTTTACACATTCAAGATGGAATTGATTTCTTTCCCCCAAAAACTACTTATTTCTATGTTATAAGCCCTAATAGAATGAAAACTCCTTCAGGGCTGAGACTTTTCTTTTTTGTTTTTGAATCCCCAGTGTTTAGCACTGATATTTAATAATAAGCACTTAATAATCATTTGTTGTTTTTTGGCTGGGTGTTAACTCTGAAGCATCAATGGAAGCCATTGTTTGCTTTTTATCTATAAACTCACTTTTTCTTTTTCTCAAAAGGGAATACCTGGTACCTCGGGGCTAACTGGTCCTAAAGGAGAAAAGGGTGATATGGTTATAGCAAGAATTAAAGGTAAATCCATTTTTAAACACTTTCTATCACTTTGAAAATAATGCATGAATCAACCACCTTTCAAATTTTGTGTGATTCATCTGCACCTTCATTCCTTTCATGGATAAGTCAAACTTTAGCACAGCTCCATCCATTGAGGAAGTCTTCAATACATGCTTATGGACAATGATGACTTTCATGGGGGGTGCTGTTATAAGAAAATTATCAAAACCTCTTTCTGTTCTTCATCTCCTAGGGCTCCCTTATGACTATAAATAACTTTTCATAGTAATTAGGATAGTCGCGATCTCTAAAACTATATACTGGCTTCCTCACAATCTTGGGGTATATGGTGAGTTCTCCCGACTCAATTCTTTCACTAGCCAAAATAAATATTTGTTCAGCATTTGAATCCTCATTTTGCTGAACTGGAGATTGATGGAAAGTTTCCTTTTTCCATGCCTGGCATTTATTAAGTGTGACAGGAAAGCATTTTAAAGCTGGGGTTAGGAGATACGAATACTTTCTACATTATAATATGAAAGATACAATCCATATCATATATATATATATGTAACAATAAGCTCACATTTACATATTTTGAGTACTTTACCTATATTATCTCATTTTATCATTAAAATAGCCTTGTAAAGTATATGTGAATATATACGTGTATAGGTGTGTAATATACAGATATGTGCATAGAATTATGTTTCTTTAATATAATTTTTATATTATATATAAATATATTATTTCTTTAATATAATTATTAAATTAGAATCTTTAAGAAAAGAAGTTCATCACCATAATCACATAGCTGGCAAGGCTGAGGTAGGATTCAAATCAAGACCATGCGACCCCAAGTCCCACAGTCTTTCTGTTGTGCCCACAGTGTCAGAAACAAATGAAATCTTACCCATTCATTAATGTCAGAGTTTGTAGAGAATGTGTTTTTCCTTTGTGAGAATGAAGTTTCCTCTTGGTTTATTGGCGCAAGCTTGTTGGGGGTCCTGTTTCTGCTTCTTCAGGGTTTCTTTTTCCCCTGGAGCTGAAATGTTTAGCTAGGCCTGATTAACCCTGTCCCTTGCTTTTTTGCTCCTGGGTTGTCCTTTCTCTTCTTTTGACAAAAGTAATTTACTCCTCCAAAGCCCATCCTTTCCTTCAGCTGATTTCACATTTCTCTGATCATTCCCTATCCTTTCTTACTGTCTCTTCTTCCATTTTATCCTTATTTTTTTTTCTATATTGATGTTGATCCTTTATTTGTGCCCTTCTTCTTTTGTGAGTCCTTGATGTATTCTAAGATACCTTAAGAAGATGGGAATAGGTTGTATGGATCAGGACTTCTTAACCTTTTCCCACTCATGACCCTTTTTAACTTAAGAAATTTTTACACGATCCCAGGTTTTCAGATATATAAAATGGGTATACAGATCAAATATCTCCTGGTGATGATCATAATTTCATGACTTTTATTTTCAGTTCCTATATGAAGTCATGATCCACAGTTTAAGAAGCTTTGAATAAAGACTTTCCCCCTATCACCCAGACCAAATAATATTTCTTTACCAGCTTTACTTATGGCCAGAGAGATACATGTATCTGCCTATATCTGTCTTTACCATTCTTTTGTTTCAACCTCATATCTGTTGTGATATGTGAAAGTCTATCATTAGAAATTCATTTCTTTGGGTTTATACATTGTACCTTTAGGCATCCCCTGTTAAAGCCCAGCTGTCCATGAAAGAGGGAAAAAAAAAACATTGAACTTAGAGTGAATGAATTCAAGATTTTGCTTTCCAAAAGGGACTGCTAAATGAGAAAAAAAAATTTGACAGAAAAGGGAGAAAGGAGAATGGAGTTTAGTTTTGAAACATTACCTGAGAAGGACAGGTAATAGCGCCAATGACCAAGGATCAAAAATGTGGTTCTTGGAGGGAACAAGATAGAGTATGGGTAAATTAGCTGGTGGAGGAAAGGGTTAAAAGGGACTAGAAAAAAACTAAATCAGTTTGCTGAGATTTAGATCTCAATATCAGACCATAAAAAAGAAAAACAAGCAATAATATCCCTACATAGCAATTGATAGCATCTAATTCAATCCATGATGTGAGATAGGTAGCAGAAGATTATTATCCCTAATTTACCATGAGGGAACTGCAGTCCAGAGAGATTGTGACTTTTTTTAAAGTCATGGAGTTACTAAGTTCCAAAATGGGAATTTAAGTCGAGGTCTCTAAATGATTGTTCTTGCCACAATTTCACAGCTGTTTTGATACACTGGTAATTAGCAACAATTTTTTAACTTAGTAACTAGTTCAGGTAAGGTTTTCAAAAATCCCAATGTTCCATTCTATGGGTCTCAAACTGATAAAGATTTGTTTTGGCAGAAGAAAATGTAGAACTTAAGTCAAATGAGGAAAAAAAATTATAACACAGACTTGTTCTTCTGTTTTTCATTTTACCCATTACTAATTTAAAGGTTGGAGTATTCTTTGTTTCTTTTCCCAGGAAGAAAAGGAGAAAAGGGTCATGATGGGCCTCCTGGATATCCAGGGCAGGAAGGCGTTCCTGGTCAGAATGGACTGTATGGAAAAAGAGGCGAGCCAGGTCTCCCAGTATGTGAAACTTTTTCCATTACTTTATTTTCTTAGCTTACGTGATCACAAGTGAACTTTCTTCTTGGTAGTTTGCTGAATAGTAAATAAATAATGTAAGTTCATATGTTGTAAACCTATGAGGGTGATTTTTCAATTCATCATTATATAAGGATGCATAATTTTCAAATAAATCACTAAATGAGAAATGGTTTGAAACCATGACTGGCAATTCATTTATAACAGTCTTTACTGCCCACTTTCTCAGCAGAATTGCCCTTGTATTCATTCCCCTGTGTGGCCCTTTCATCCACAAAGCTTTCATTGACTGTAGCTTGTGGCTGCTTAGCCCATTTTGTTGGCAAATGACGTGAATGAAGTCAAGGTCATGGGTTCAATCCCTGGAAGCAACTGTCACTGTTTTCCATGGATATAAACAGAATCCCAAATACTAGTCAACTAACTTACAAAGGCTTGTCTTTAGTTATAGTGAGGAACAGGCAAAAGAATGTGGGTGGAAAATATGAAAATTGCTTGGAATTTCTTTATTTGATAGTAGAAAAATTCAATTAAAAATTCATTTCGACAAACATTTTATTTCGAGTATCTGTTCTATTAGTACTGGGGATCACACAAAGACTAAAACATAAAATAATTCCTACCTTCAAAGAGCTTACATTCTACTTGGAAATATAACATATAAGACAAATAAACACAAAGCTAATGGGACAGAGTGAACATGACCTAGGGAGATCAAAAGAGATTTCATTTAGATGCCTCAATTGAAACTTGTGGGAAGCTAAGGATTCCAAGAGAAAGAAGTCAGGAAAGAATGGGACACCAAGTGTGATGGATAACCCTTTTTCAAAGGATGAAGAAAGGAGATGGAATGCTGAGTTCTCAAGGAAAGTAAGAAATCTAGTTTGCCTAAATATAGAAACATGAAAAGTTCTGATGTGAAATAAACCTGGAAAACTGTAGATGTTTAGAAACAGGAGTGATTAGAATACTTCCCCCCAACATTTAGTAGTGAATGCTTTCTAAACTAATGGGCAAGTCAATCACATCAGAAAAATGAGATAACCTAGTCACAAAATGTCTATTTGATACCAAATTTATTAGAAGAATATTTTGAGGCGTGATTAAGTGCTCAGTGGTCCTATATAAGATATAGAGAAGGACCCTGAAGTCTTAGGAATACATAGTTAATGATGACCAGAAATTCTTGGGGGCATATTAATAGGAGCAAGGCATAAATAAATATACATATTCTAATACAAATGTTTTCCTAATTAAACTCATATGATTATTAGATCATATTGAAATCATTATGTACTAGTATTCACTGACAAAATACTCAATAAGAAATCAATTTATCTTAATGATTGGTAGAAATAAATACTTTTTTTTGTACCATGGGGGATGCTAATTTAATTGAAAAGGCAAAAAACCCCACCTTTTTCTTAATTAAAATACAGAGCAAGCACATTAATTCTTTTTCATACATAGGCTCTTCCTATCAGAAAGAGTCTCCCCAGAGTTAGGATTTTGCCTTTGTTTTGCTCAGTAGAAGAAAGGGAGGAAAGATCACTTCACCATAGCAATATGATTTTATGGAAAGGTGCCTTCAATATTGAGTTACACAAAGTTAGAGTGATGTAAATATACATTTTTACTCACTAACACATGCCTCTATTTTGTCCTCAAAGTTGAGAAGCTTAAAGTCAGAAGAAAATGAAAAGTAAAAAAAGCTTTCTTTGTTATTGTCTGTTTATGGATGGATTTTAAGTTTGTCTTGACTTAATATGGTCTTTTGAGTCTTCAGCTCCTATTGAAAGGATTTTAAAGAACAATTTCTATAGGGATTATTTTGCATAGGGGTTTCTATGGAAGGTTTTCATGATTTATGAGATAATGCAGTTGACAAATTTAGGTGGACTGAAAAAGGGATCCGTTACAGAAGGAAAGATGGAGCCAGACTGTGAAGGGTTTTAATGGTCTAAGTGAATAGTTGCTATTTTATCCTAGAGACAATAGGAAGACACTGAAAACTGAAGAAAATGGTTTTATTGTTACTTTTTTATTTTCAATAACTTTTAAACAATCTCTTTAACAACTTTATCTCCCTGATTTCATTATGCCCTTCCTTATAACAAAGGAAAGCCAAATAACACAGCAAGTTGATCTAATGGCATGTGCTGTGTTTTATATCTATAGCCTCTACTTTTTTACTGAAAAGGAGAAAATATATTTATCTTTTTTCTAGGACTGAAATTGTCCATTATGCTACTCTTGAGTATTACAATTTATGTTTTTACAGTCATTTATATTGTTCTCTCAGCTATGTTTTCTTTAATCTCTATAACTTTAGTTAAATATTTATGTGTTTTTCTGAATTCTTATATTCACAATTTCCTACGACATCACCATTTTCCATTACATTCCTATGCAATTGTATAATTTGTTCAGATACCCTTCCAGCAGTAGTCACTTAATTTCTTTCCAATATTCACTGCCACAAAGAGCGATACTTTGAATATTTTGTTATATATATAACTTTCTTTCTGAAATTTCAGGATGCTAGTCTCTCTTTTAAATGATTCTTTGGGGTATTGCTGGGTATTCTAATCATAAATAACTAATATTTCATCTGAAACTTACCTATCACCCAGAAAGTCATTTAAAAGCTAAGTGATTTGAATATATGCCTTGACATTTCTGTGAAATCCAAAGAATAGTGACCTCTTTGAGGATATTATATGTTTAACAGCTGAGTACAAATAGTTTAAAGGCTTCTCTCATAATATTGGTTTGATTTTCAGAAAGGGTGGAACATTTTACAACTTCACAAACATTGTGTTATTGGATCTGCTTCCCACAACCTCTCCAACAGTCCATAGTCTGTATCCATTTTTTAAAAAAAATCATCTTTGCCAATCTGATGAGTATGAGGTGAAATCTCAATTTCCAACTCTGTAAAGTAGGACTATCAATGCCTAATCTAATATTACTGGGACAATTGATGGGAACATGATCTCAAAACCATAAAGATTAATATATATGATAGTATTATCATTTTAATAGTTAAACTAAAATATTATTACAAATCAATAATAAAGTCCTCTGGCAGTCATTATTCAACTTTAATTTATTTCAAAATGAGCTGATGAAAACCAGTTGTCAACTGAGTTATCCTTTCTCCTAAACCAGATGTGATTAAACTGATGGTTTAGAGACAATTTCAGTCTTGCATAGAGCCAGACTTTGAATATTGGGCTTGAATACAGTTGTGCAGAAAGTTGTTCTGATTAAATTAAATCAAGATGCAAATTTATGTAATAAGTATTTTTGAACTAATTGGGACATTACCAAAAAAGTGATTGAACTGACTCATGATGGAAATATTCCCAGGGCAGTCGTGGCGGAGCAATTCCAGGTGCAGAAGGATCTCCTGGAGCGCCTGGATCTCCTGGGAGAATGGGACCAATGGGGCCTCCAGGACTGGGATTTCCTGGCCCAGAAGGGGTGAGAGGTGGACCAGGGAATCCTGGTCACCCTGGTGTGAAGGGAGCAGCAGGTTCCAAGGGTCAGAAAGGTAAATTTAAATATTGACATGTGGAAAAAAGTCAAAAGCTGATGGGTGACCTTATTCCCCAAAGAACTGAGTCATTCTAGGAGTAGTGACAGACAGAGGTTTAGAATTAAAGTTCCAAAAAAGACATTCAAGAATGTCATGGCAGAATAATAATTAACAATGAAAATAAGAAATCACAACCAATTCATGGGACAAATTTGAAAAAAAAACAACCAGTTTTGTTTTGTTTTTTTTTTTTTTGGGTGATCTTTGATAGATTCAAATGGCTTTTTTTTTTTCATTCTTTTTTTATCTAAATAACCTGAATATTTTAAAATTAAAGAAAATCTGAGATTTCGGAATGTTATTCTCTCATCTATATAATACTTTGAGATATTTCTATGTGTTCTAATCACAGATTGTAATATTTCATCTGAAATTTATCTGACTGTCATCCAGGAAGTCATTCAGAGACCTTCTAATGGTGAAAAAACAAGGCCATTTGAATATAGACTTTGGCATTTATGTAAATTATAAAGATTAGTGCTGAAATGACCTCAGACCTTTGGATCAAAATACTGGAAACATTAAGGTAGGGGCTAGAAAAAGAGTACTTTTTCTACAGATATTATTGTTTTTCATTTTATTATTTGTATTATTATTATTTTTTAAAATTCTCATTCTTCCCCCTCCAGGTTTTCAGGGGATATTTTTTTTTTAAAATTGGAGTTTATTTATATTGGCAATAGCTTGCTATCATTTAAAGTTCTAAGGAATAAAGATCTGGAAGCCACCCAAATTTGGCATCTTATATTTTCTTTATCCCCATACAGTAAAATATCTTGACTTGGCAGGGTACTCCATCATATTGTATTATTTTTACTGTGATGGAGAGATCATTGATTCTGGAATCACCATGGCATACTAATTTACTGACTTCTCCCATAATTTCAATTTAGTTGGAGAGAGCATTGGATTTGAAATCAGAGGATCTTGCTTAGAATTCCAACCTTGCCCCTTGTTATCTCTATGAATTTAAACAAATCACTGTTATCTCCATGAATTTAAACAAATCACTTAACTTCTCCAGGCCTTATCTTTCCTTATCTGTAAAATGGGATGTTGGACTTAATAGACTTAAGGCCTAATTCCAAACCTGTGATACTGTGAATATCAAAGCTGAAAGGGTACCTTAGAAATTATGTAATCCAACCTCCTTTTGCATATGGAGAAAATCAAAATGACCAGATGGAAATCCCACAGTTAGCTAGTATCAGAACTGGTATGAGAATTCAAGTCTCTGGATTGCTGATCCAGAACTCGTTCTAAAACACACCACATCTTATCAGAGCTTTGGATGATGCTATATTAAAAATCTGTTATTACAAACACATGTATTCCTTAAAAGAATATTTATAGGCACCAGGGAAGGAGAGAAATATTTCATGCTGCTTGTCATAAAACACTTCTAACCTTTCCCTAGTGAGTCTGTAAATGTTTTGATCATGAAAAATCAGATTTCTAGCCAGCATGTTCTCGAACTCAGTGTCAAAGACTCTGCCCTCAAACCACTTAAGCAAGTTGAAGGTTCCTTTCAAATCTGGAATTATTTTCCCCTTCGGCTTCCCATGTAGCCTGGCTATACATGAAAGAATTTCAGTCATTCACTGACATCAACTTTAATATTTCAATAACAGAGCCACTTGGATTTTTTCCCAAACACCCAGTATTTGAAAATGTCTGTTTTCTTTCCCTGCAGGTGACACCTATCCTTGTCCTTCCCCCTATCCAGGGAGCCCTGGAGCTCCAGGGATTCCAGGTGCTCCAGGTAAGTACATCACTTGGAAGCAAGTCATCTTGCTGACATAAAAATAAGGAGAATACATGGCCAACTTTAAACAGCTTAGAAAATACCTAAACAACTTATGGCTATATCTAAGCTCCTGGAAGGGCAATAGGGAATGTATTTTTGGAGTCTTTAAAATGGGCATCAGTATCCATCAGTGGTATCCTGAAGCCAGCTGATACTGACTCCAGAGATACAGTTGTTAAATTTTGTGAAACTGGCAAATGCTGTAAATCAAGGATTCGTTTATTGTTTTGTTGGCTCTGTAAACTTAAGAAAGTGAATGGGGAAATGTTAATAATATAAAGTAAACAAATAAGATAGTAAATTGTTAAGTATACTTTAAAAAAAATTTGGAGAGCTATTTGTTAAACATTTATCAGCATATCACTCATTAATATCCATGTTCCCAACAAGGATTTAAAAAATAATAATAAGGAATGTCAACTAAATTGAACTTCTTGGTCTACAGAGCTCAAAACTGAACAAACAGAGTAGGCAAGAACTACTGTGCAGAGACTAAACAGAAGCTAATTTTCTATAGTGAGGGAAAAGGCTTGCAAGCAAAGAGGGAAACTCCTTGACATATGTGCCATTGTTTCATCCCCCAAGTTGGGGGACCTGCTTTAGTGTGGACAAATCTCAATACTTATATCAATGGCTATGCAGGTAGCTGTAGCCCTGACAATGAGGGCTAATAGCGACAATGTGACAAGTTTGATTCATAGCAAGATTATATGACTAGACTGTAGGTATATCTCTGAGCTTGGGGTTCATCTGGTTCATCTTGAAGCAACACAATAATTATGTGAAACAGTTTGGGGATTTTGCTGTGGGGATTTGTTCATCCAGAGGGTGAGCACAAAGGATTGTTGTTATGCTAAGCTCAGGACACAGCTTGCTAGCTGGGTCTTAGCTCTGGAAAATAAGGCATCCCCTAATAGTATTTTGACAGGAACAATGAGAATATACAAGGTTATTGTGTAGCAGTTCCAAAGGGAGGCTTTTTGGCACAGGGTTTATAGAATCACACTGGGAATCTGACAGACTCATGTTGGAATCCCTCTTCTGACACCATATAGCTGTATGACTTTGCATAGTCATATAACATCTCTATATCTGTTTCCTCAAAAGGGGATTTGACAAGATGGCCTCTAACACTTCCTCCAGGTCTAAATCTGTGGTCCTATGAAAAAATGTTGGACTAAATTCTCTTCACAATAGTGACAAGCTTTATTTACAGACTCAATGATTGTCCCTATGACTTGAGAATTTCAAAATAGCTGTTCATTTTCTATAAATTTATAAGTGTTATTGTTCAGTCATTTTAAGTTATGTCTGACCCTCCATGACCCCATTTGGGATTTTCCTGGCAAAGATACTGGTGTGTTTGTAAATTTTCTTCTCTAGCTCATTTTACAGATGAGGAAACTGAGACAAAAGAATTATGACTTGTCCAGGATCACACAGCTGATAAGTTGTCAGGTCCTCCTGTCTCCAAATCTTGCACTCTATTTACTATGCCATCCAGCTGCTCTTATTTACAAGTAGCTTTTTGCTATCCTGCTTTTCTAAGAGCCTCATTCCTTCTACTAAAGCTGTTCAAAAAAATTCAGCCATAAAAAAAGATACTTGGATTGACCTTCAGATCCTTCAGTGCTTGGTATATAATATGCACTTAACAAATGCTTGTTGATTGATTAGATCATGGTTCAGTTGAAGTGATTTTTTTCTTCTTTCCATCGAGTCAGTGCTAACATTCACTAAGGACCTGAAAGGCAATGGGATATAGCAGATAGAAGAAATCTAGTGGAATGAGAGACTGACTAAAATACTGGCTGTCAAAAAAACACAGGATCTAGAATTGACTCTCTAATCCCAGGGCAACGAGTGGCACATAATGAATAGAACATTAGATAGTAGATAGAGAAATGACCTTAATGCCAGAAAGATCTGAGTTCACAAGCCCATCTCTTGCATATAATAGCTGTGTGACCTCGGAAAGGTCATTTAATCTCTTGGTTCCCCTGGCAATCCTTCAAGATTATAAATTCTAGAAGGGGTACAGATTAGTATCAATTAAAGCAATTTCCTCAAGGGGTGTTCCTCTATACCAATACAAAGCACAGGTCTGATTTTAAAGAAATCATCAGTGAAGTCAGAACATAAATTTAAAGAAAAAGCTAATGGGTTTGATTTAGTTTATGCTGCCTTTGAAGTACCTTTCTAGGTACTATGAGGACTGAATAATAGCTAGCATTTATATAGCACTTTGCCTTTTGCAAAGGGCTTTACATATGTTATCTCATTTGATATGCACAATAATCCTTTGAGAAAGCTATCATTATCCCTATTTTGCAGGTAGGGATACTGAGGCAGAGAGAAGTTAAGTGACTCATGGAAGGTTATAATAGTAACAAGTGTGTTGGGCAAGATTCAGAGTCATGGGTTTTCCAGATTCCAAATCCAATACTATACCCACTGTGCCACCTATTTGAAATGATGATGAAGGTCTAATTATGAGGAAAGAGACTTAGAAATAGAGATTTCATAGTTACCTGAAAAAAGCTGTCAGTTGATGCCGTGGAAGTGAGATTGCCAAGCCTACATGATATCTATATATCTATATGGATATATATATCTCCTGAATTTTTTTTTGTTTGTCTTTTTTTTTCTTCCTAAAATTAGTCAGACCTCCCAAGTTTTTTTTTCTTTCTATAGACACAAATGTAGCCCTTGAATTTGGCCTTTCTCACCATAGACAGATCCTGAAAGGAAGTGGAAAGGTTGACGCCATATTGTTCTGCTCTTTGATTCTCAGGCCATACCCGGGTAGTTCTAAAACAAATAGCCCATTCAATCTACGAAAAGACTGATCACACCAATTGTTTAGTGTCCTGTAGACAACACAATTTCTCGAATGACTGCCCAAATTTTTCATTTTCTAACTGATTACTGGGTTGTCATGTAAA
Source organism: Antechinus flavipes (assembly GCF_016432865.1). Taxonomy (NCBI): domain Eukaryota; kingdom Metazoa; phylum Chordata; class Mammalia; order Dasyuromorphia; family Dasyuridae; genus Antechinus; species Antechinus flavipes. The sequence continues at coordinate 55,013,155 of NC_067400.1, forward strand.
CATGGAGCTGGGGCACTTCTATTATGATGAAATGAAAACAAAAACAACCATCTTTATGGGAGCTTATCCCTGAGTGAAATGAACAGCAATTGATTTTTTGTGGTGATGGTTGTTCTTCTTTGAGACTCCCCCTACTCAAAGCATAAGCCAGAATTTACAATCCATTTTTGGTAGAGATAGTTGCCCATCATTAATCACAACATGCACAAAGCACAATCCCTGCCAGCAGGGGATTTGAGGATTTAACTCTATGTTCTGATTCACTAAAGAAGTTTGACATCAGTTTCCCAGACAGACTTATCCTTCACAGATGTTTCCCCAATCAATAAAATACCTGCCGCCAACTCCCTTTTTTCTCTCTCATAAGGGAGATGCTCTGGAAAGGAAAAGTATATTTTATTTAAGCTGAAGATTGTGCATAGGAAGATGTGATGAAAGGTTTCATATAGTGAGATCTTTAATAAAGGCACTGAATTTGAGTTCTTTGTTATATGGTTTTATCAAAGGTGATTCACTGGGAAAACATGTATACCTCTAGCTTAATGGTGTTGATTTCAAATAGGCAGGATCCTTGTGGGCCTTATATTGACTTAGAAAGATACAATTTACCATATCTTAGTTGTATTATATTTTTATTTATTTTGTTAAACATTTCCCAATACTCTTAGTTTGACACCTCTAATAAAAAATGATAGGAAAAGATTAGCCAAAATTTTTAATCTCTAGAAATAAAAAGTCTTATTATCTACTAGTATATAATATTGTACGTAGGAAAAAATGTTCCTAGGGTTTACTCTGGGGCTTTCTTTTTTCCTTAGAAAGGTCATTGTTGGTTTTTCTTTAGGTCCGAAGGGATTTCCAGGGCCCCCAGGTGAAGCTGGGCAACCTGGATTTGATGGACAGAAAGGCCAACAAGGCAAATCAGGAATATCAGGAATACCGGGACCACCTGGTAAGTCAAGAAGTTTTTTTCCTTTCTTTCTTTGGGAATATAGATCAATAATTATGTGAAAGCAAATTTTAACATATTAGGGTTTTTAAAATGATATGAAATACTGACTCTGTGTTAAGTTCTGCTAGATTGGAATAAGGACATAATTACCAAAATTCTTTCTATCCGAAATATTAAATATGAAAAGAATTCTTTGTTCATTTAAGATTTTAAAAAATCATCCAGGGAGAGGTCAACAGAGGATGAAACAGAACAGAGAAATATAATTCTTACTAGAGAGCAAAATGTATAAATTCCTTGCCTGAATATATTGAAGAGAAAAACATCATCTAATGAACAAGTGCACATTTTCAGAAAATGCAAATAATTTTGAAGGATCTTTATTTTTATCACAATATGTTAATTCATTATGTTTTACTATGTAACACTTTTATTAAATAGGTCTTCGAGGTGACCCTGGAGAATCAGGTCCTGAAGGTATAAAGGGGTCGACCCCTGTTGGTCCTCCAGGCCCTCCAGGGTTACCAGGAATCAATGGCCAAAAAGGAATGCCAGGTGATTCTGTTTATGGACCACCGGGGCTTCCAGGAAAGATGGGCCCTCCAGGATTGCCTGGGCTTAAAGGGCTCAGAGGGGATCCAGGATTTCCTGGAGCTACAGGTACATAACATTTTTCTGATGGTGGTGGTGGTAATGGGGGTGGGGATAGGGGTGATGGGGATGGAATTTTGAGCATAAGAGGACATTTGTCCTTCAACATATTGGATAATCTATAGATTTGAGTAATCTATTGATTAAAACTTTTGCCAGAACAGCTTATCCTTGGAGAGATATAGTAATACTCAACATTTTTCTAAATTTGCTTCTATAGATAAATGACTTTAAAATAGATTTGATTAGATAAAGCATTTATTAAGTGCTTTCCATGTGCCAGACACTTTACTAAACTTTGGACAAACAAAATTAAGACAATCTCTGCCCCCGGAGAATTTCTATTCTAATTAAGAAAGACTACTTGAGAAGAAGTACTAAGAGAAGGAAGAAGGCATGAGACAGTGTAATGGGGATGTGACAAGATGTAGCAAGATTGTAGAAAAGGTCTAATACAAGGTGAAATAAGACAAAAGTATTGCCTTTCATAGCTGCTGAAAGATAGGGATAAAGACTAAGGACAATTATTTTCACTGAGTACCTTGTAGCCAAAACCTAATACATACACCAAGCACAGGACAAAGGCTAGTTATTATTTTTTGCATACATTATCTCATTTGTAGCACAACCTTGTGAGTTAGAAATTACTGGTGTTATGATCCCCATTTTGTGGAAGAGTAGGTTGAGACCCAGACAGGTAATTTCCCAAAGGTACATAGTAATAATAGCAAAGTAACAGCAGACTTCGGGGATATAGTATTTTGATATTCATTAACATGAAGAATTTTATGTAATGAGAAGCATTGTTTCATTTCAGGGGCAACTGGTGTTCCAGGATTCCCAGGCATTAAAGGAATTCAAGGCAGAAAAGGGAATGCTGGACCTCCTGGTAACCCAGGTTTGCCAGGCCATGGATGCCGAGGTGTTCCAGGGTTGCCAGGGCAACCTGGACTCCCTGGATCACCAGGCATTCCAGGTAAGTGAATGTCAGCAAGAAGTTAGATGGAGAGGCCCTGCTGGGAGGCCCTCTTTGCATCATTTGGGTTTTGAAGTGATAAATTAAGAAATATTTATGACAACAGAATTTGATAAGTAGACTTGGACATGGTCACAGTGATGAAATAGATAAACTGGATTCATCTCTGTCCCTTGTTCTCTTCCTGCTTTCTCTCAAATCTATGCATCCTAATTACCTTTCACATTATTTTCTTTCATACACTGTTTTCCAACCTTAGTTCTCCTATTATTTGCTTCTTCTGTGTACATTCATGTGTAGGGGCTCCCTTTTCTAAGAATCCTTCCTTGGCTCTTCCCTTGAACCTGCACCAAACAGATTCAGGTTTCTCATAACACTGTTCCTGAGCTTTCCTTCACAAACATCACAATCAGCATTGTATCGCAATTATTGGGTTATATATTTCTTCCAGTTTTTTTTTTTTTTTTTTATTATCAGCTCCTCGAGATCGCTTTCCTAAGGAAATACCTTGACCATGGTGGAACTTAACAAATATTTATAGAATTGACTTGAACAAATTCCTGCTTTATGTGCTTCTTCTCCTTACTTTTTCCTCTAGGTACCCTTTACTCATTTACTGATCAAAAGGACAGATGTCCTGATTACATTTGTTTACTAACTAGAAGTGGCACCTTGCCATAGAAAATTTGAATTGAAGGCAACTGAAATCTTTGTTGGAGATTCTAGAAAATCAGTGCTGGGGATGAGGGAGACAGGGAAAGCCTATAACCTAAAACAAAATTCAAGTGAATACTAAAATCACAGAATATAAGAGGTGAAAGTTACTTCAGAGACCAAGTAATTCAAGTGATATGTGAATAAGAATCCCTTCTGTGATACAGTGGTTATTCGATTTTTGCTTGAAAACCTTCAGTGAGGAAAAACCCACCATTTCTTGAGGTAGCCCATTTTACTCTGGATAGCTTAAATTATTAGCAAATTTTCCCTTTGTATTTTGTCCAAATCTGCCTCTCTGAAACTCTCAACTACTGTTTCTAGTTCTATCTCTTGGGATCAAGCAGAAATAATCTGACCCTTCTTCCACATTCAAGCCATTTATATATTTGAGGACCATTATGTGCTCTCTAGTTCTTCTCTCCAGGAAAAAGTTGCCCTGTTCTTTCTTTTCCTCAAAGTCGTTCCCCATTCTAGTCACCATTTCTCAGTTGAATCCCCAAATTATCAATGTTCTTCTTAAAATGTGGATCCAGAACTGAGCAGATATATTGCTAGAGTATAGAGTACAATACTGCAATTGTAACCTTATTAGATCAGAGCTCATTTGGATGGTCACCTTCCTCATTCCAGACACTGATTATCAAAAGAGCCCAAAGTCACATTCTCCTTTCTGGCTGCCATGTCATGCAATTGATAGATGAATGATGGATAGAGAGATAAATGATAGACTGACATAGATATATCTATATCTCTATATATTTTACCTTGTAGTTCATTAAAACCTTTATAACTTTGAGATGACTTATTATTTTCACCTACCTTGGACTTATGAAGTTGATTTTTTTGAATTCATGTGAAATTTTACAGTTGGCCATATTAAATTTAATTTTGATAGATTTAGTCCAATGTTCTATCCGTGTAAGACCTCTGGGTTTCTGATATCCAATGTGTTAGTTATTTTTAGGAACTTCAAGTCATCTGAAAATCTGACAATAATGTTGATAATAACAGTAACAACAGAGATTCATGGAAGTTTCACATTTTAATATATGTGTTGACATATCAAATTCTCTAAATCTCCAAAGTATATGGAATGAAAAGATTTCAAACTTCAAAAATCTAGTGGAAGTAATCTCCCTGTCTGCTATTGGATCTGTCCCAAAGATTCTCTTAGTGAGCTCCCATAAAATTCGCTGACTTCCCAGTACTTTTATTCAATTACACAAAGAAGCCATTTCATTTACTAGAGCAATAGCCCACGGGATAAAAATTTATGCCAGAATTGTTTCTATATGATCATCATTAAACAACATGAGAATGAGATAAGTGGCATTTATCTAGCTCCCTAAAGTTTAATAAGTCCTTTTTATACATTTGTTTCTCATTTGATCCTCATAATGATTCTGGGAATTAGGGATTATGGGCATTATTATTCCTACTTGACAGATGAAGAAACTGAGGTTCAGAGAAATTATGTGGCTTGTCCATGGGCACACAGCTACTAAAATAATTACCTTTTGGATCTGAATTCAGCTCTTCCTTATTCCAAGTTCAGCATGTCATCCGCCCTTCCATCTAATCATTGTTTTTAAAAAAGTGTTAAATATCATAGGATAAAACACAGGACCCTGGGATAACCCACTAGAAACGTTATTTCAAACGAATATGGAACCATTAATAACGATTCTGTGGATCTGGCCATGCAACCAGCTGCAAATCCACCTATGCATCTGTGCTGTCACCTAACCTATAATTCTTCATTTTGACCACAAGGGAGATTATTTAGTGCTTTGCTAAAATATATGGCCATTGTATTATCCATAGCATTTACTTGATCCATAAGTCCTGGAAAAGGGAAATGAGATTATTCTGACATGTTTTGTTCATGATGAAGTTTATTCTTTCTTATATGACCTCAGCTTCCTTTTTTAAATGCTCACTAACCACCCCTTCAATAATACCATCTAGAATTTTGCCAAGAATCAAAGGTATACTTTGCAGATTATACTTTCAACACTTTTTTGAAAATAGGGCCAATGTTTGTCTGTCTCTAGACCTGCAATAATATCTCCATTTTGCCATGGTGTCAAAGTCATTGACAATGATTTCTGTATTGATATGGTTCTGCCAGTTCTTTCAGTAATTTGGGATTTCGTCTCTAAGGGCCTGATAAACTGGGCAACAGTGGGTGAAGCTAAATACCTTTTATTATTACCATTCTCTCTATTACTCTATCCAGTCTAGACAATTAACAAAACAATACAGATTTCTAGTATTTGCCGATTTCTGAAATGTAAATATGCTGAAAATATAATAAGGAGCCTTTTTGCATCCTTATGTATATTCCTTATTAGCGCTAGATGCCCAATAATAGATCTTCCAAATTCACTGAAAATTTCTATTAACCATATTCTTGATATTCATATCATTAGTAAATACTGTCTTCATTGTACTATTTCACAAGTCTGTCTTTTTTTTTTTTCTTGTCTCATTAATAGGTATGTAGGTAACTCACTAGCTAATAAAAAAGAAAATAATAGTCCTCCTAAGCAACTAAAATAGAATAATAATACAAAATCGAGTATATATTGTTTCTTTTGAATCATTTTTCAGTCATGTCTGACTCTTCACAACACCATTTGGGGTTTTCTTGGCAAAGATACTGCAGTGATATGCCATTTCCTTCTCCAGCACATTTTACAAATGAGGAAACTGAGGCAAATAGGATTAAGTGATTTGCTTAGGATTTCACAACTAGTAAGTGTCTGAAGCCAGATTTGAACCCAGGAAGATGAGTATCCCTGGCCAGGCTTGGTATCCTATTCACTAGCTGCAATTTAATAAAAGCCATATGTTAAAATCTCTGAACACTTTTACCTGTTTCATCCTAGGAGAACCTTAGCAAAGTGCTCTGTTGGAGGGAGAAATATCTCCCTAATATTCCCTTCCTGAATTTCTTCTTTAGCTGCTTTTATCACATGTAACTGCTAAGACAGAAGTATACTCATATTTACTGGAGCAGAGGTGATCTAATATATAACGGTGAGCTCAGTTGCTGTCTCTAGTGAACTACTTCTTCCCTGAGTCACATTCCCTTCTTAAGATACAGACAGGTGGCCAATATTCATGGTGATTTTCCATCTTCCATAAATCCAACAACAAAGAGTTACTGAGTACCTACAACCTTGTTCTAGGCATTGTAGGAGATTTTTTTTTTTTAAGTAAACATGATTTCTTCCCTTTAAGATTCACAATCTTCATCATTCTATATCTAAAATATTTTATAATGGACCAATTCAGAATACAATTTCATTTCCTTCTTCCCTTTGCCAGTGCTATAATTCCAGAGGGGAAATGTGCTGAAACAATCATCCCACAATGTGGATAAAATGGAAATACTGGGATCATGGGATTAGATAGAATTTGGGCAGAGAAAAGAAATACGAGTTTAAAAAAAGTGTCAGAGAGGCTAAGCAGACTTAAGAATGTCTTTCAAAGCAGAAACTATTCCAAAGAGTGATAATACTACAATAAAGCATATATAGAATTCAGACTGGGCTGGCCATCTCATTTTACATGAGAAAATAAAGTCCCTCCATAAATCAAAACAACAATAAATTTGCAGGCATTTCTTAAGCATCTATCATGTATCAAGCCCAAACACAAAAGGGTGATACTCCCTGCTCTCAAAGGACTTGTATTGTGCTAAAATATATCTTTTTATCATATATCTATTAATTTATATGTATTCCCATGTTAGAGATATATATGTTATATTGGGGACTGGAAGAATATTTAGTCTATCTCCAACCTAGTCACGATTAGTACAAATAATGAATTCCATGAAGTGGTCACATCACTCAAATTTACACTATGTGTTTCCATTAAGCTTGAACCATTTACCATATTTAATGTAATTATAACTTAAAATAGTAGATATTTGCACACATGTGACCACTTTGTTGGATTTATTATTTTCACTAATCAGGATTTTGCTATATCTTCCAAGACTCAATTCTATAATAACCTATCCACCATGATGGATGAATTGGTAGTTTAAGGCTCATGGAAAGCATAATATGATATAGTGGACTGAGTACTGGTATTAGGGGCCAGAATCATGAATTCAAAACTAGGTCTCAGCTACTACTTGTCAGTGTGATTTCAGGCACGTGATTTCACCTCTTCAGGTCTCAGTTTCCACATCTGTAAAACGAGAAGCTTAGATGAGATGATTGTTAAGGTCTCTTCAATTTCTTTAAATCCTATGACTAGTGCTATGAACTTTCTGATCCATGATGTTGTTCAAATTTCTACAATGCTCTCTTGAGATTTTATGTGATACAAGACCACCTTACCCTCCCTATAGCCATTGAGGAAGCAATTGGAAAGTTTTTTTCTTTTTTAGTTTTCAGTTATTGTCAAGCACCCATTGTGAATAGCTCATTGTTCCTCCTGTGCAATTTTCTTTCCCTCTTTCAAATTCTCCTCTTCTTAATCTTTGTTTGCTGTCTCTGAACAATATCATTTTGATTGTGGATTTTGTTCTTTGGATCAGCAAAGTCAGCTCATGCTATCAATACTTATCAAATGATTAGGATCTTTGGCATTTAGCCTAGGAGAATTCCCTTATCCCTTTTTCATAGTTGTAGATGCATAATTTAAGGTGTATTGTAATCTCTTCTGCTTACATATAACATAAAAGAAAATTAAGTCTGTTATTATTCAGTAGTCTTATAAATTTGATCAGGCTGTGCTTTTTAATCAGGGTTTGATGGCTTGAAAGGTCATCAAGGAGACAGAGGTCCTCCTGGGCCAGCTGGAATGAAAGGCCTTCCAGGAACCCCAGGACTTCCAGGCTCACCTGGACCCCCAGGACCACAAGGGGATCCCGGTCACTATGGAGATAATGGCTCACCAGGTGCTCCAGGCCTAAAAGGTAGGTTTTATTTATTTTCTTCAATTTTTAGATTTTATAAATAGCTAACAGTGATTTTGAATTCTATCCCCAAATCTCACATTTTTTTCATTCCCATTGGAATCAAATTTTTTTTTTTTTTTTAGATTTGGTATACCATTCCCTTTCTCTTCCCTCCTTTCCTTTTCCCACAGTTTTATCTCCTCATTATTTATGTGAATGTAATATGAGACTTTAGGATACTCAGAATGTACTAGGGACACTTCTAGGTCAAAGGATGACTTGGGTTTAAGCTCATGGAATAAGGTTCCTTCAGCAATACTGGAGTGAGGGTGATGATCTCCCTTATTATGAGTGTTGGAACCAGAATTTGACATAAAAATTTCATATGTGGTTTGTGGGCAATAAAGAACTATAGCCAAATTAATTATACCATAGTCTTTATTTATTGCAGTGGGTTTGGTAGTGTTGGAAGCAGGATAGGAGAAATGGGAAATAAACATGGATAAGAAACCCCGCTGCCCTTTCCTCTTCTTAAAACGCATTATGTAACCAAGTGATTCTAACTTGCACCAGAATGAAAATGGCTTTCAAAGAATATTGTCCAAGATCTCTAGAAATAAAGAGATCTATATCTGGTGTTTTTTTTTTTTTTTTTTTTTTTTTACAATGTCTTTCTGTATAATTAGGAAAAGTCAGGACGAGGTATGATTAAGTTTATTTCTGCCAGGGAGCCTGAAGCTGGTGGATTGCTTGAGCAGGGAGTTTTCATCTCCCATTGTTGAGAGAATTCAGTAGTCTTAGCATTAAATCTGACTCTAATATTGTGAGTCTCTGGGACCAAATACCTCGTCCTGAAAGGACTAAAAAGGAATGACACATCCCAGCTTGGAAAAACAAAGTAGATCAAAGATTCCATGAACGTCAGTAGGGAACCTTTGAATGGTCACTGAACTTTTGTTTAAGAAGTAGTGTGCTAAGCACTAGGGATGTGAGAAAATGCATCAGTATGGCCACTGTTCTTAAGGAGATCACCTTGTTATGGGCACATAAATGGCCTTTTGGTCTAAATTTCTTGTGGAAAAATGACTCTCTTTGCTTGTGATTATGAAGTTCAAGCCAGCTATCTCTGTTTTGAGTCTAACCAAATTAACTCGTACTTGTAATTCATTCTTTGTTATCTGCTCAAGTTATCCCCCCATTCTTTTGGCTATTATATGATTTCTCAAAAATCCTTCCATAAAATCCATGTTTGTTTTTTTTTTTTTTTTTTGCATTCCACGGAACACTCTCAGGGGCCCAAGGCCTGCCAGGTATCCCAGGTTTTCCAGGAGAGCGAGGAAGGAAAGGACAAATCGGACTTCCAGGTAGAAAGGGTGACCCGGGAGAAGAGGGTCTTTCTGGCTTTCCAGGAGAACCAGGAGAGCCGGGCTCTAAAGGTAAATGTTTTAATTAATATTTTCAGTCTCTTTTCTCTCAAAACTAGGAAGGCCCGAGTTCAAGTGCCTCCTTTGACAAATGCTGGCTGTGTGATCTTGGGCAGCACACAATCTCTCTGTGCTTTCAACAACTTGATGAGTTGTAGCAGTAAATGCAGTCAATCTGGGTGGAGTTTCCTCATCACAGTCCATACCCTTACATCATAAGTTCATTCCCCATTTAAATTCATCAGAATTGACTCTTAATCTTTGGTTTTCTCCATGATTCCTTATTTTACTTTTATTTCAGAATTTCTTGCCTGAATTTTAAACATTCTCTTTATGTACCTGTCTTCTTACATATAACTACAGACAATAATAGCCAACGTGTTTATAATTCTTTAATGTTTCCAAAGTGCATTTACATTATATTATTTCACTTAATCCTCGTGAGAGTCCTATAAGTAGAAGTGATCATTCCCATTTTATAAATGAGGAACTTGAGGTTCAAAAGAATAAGTGATTTATTCAGTCACATGGCTAGTAGGCATCTGAAGCAAGATTTGCACTGAAGACTTCTATTTCCAAAGCCAGTACCCTCATCATCTTTATTTTTAGAAGTAGCTTTTATCATTTTAGTTCAAATATTCTATAAAAGGTGGCAGAGGGCTGAGCTTAGAATAAGAACTTATTTCTCACCTCTGACCTTACTGTGTGAGCATGGGCTGGCTACCTAACTTTTCTGGGCCTCAGTCTACACCTATTTGAAATCATTAATTATTTAATTTTCACATTTGATAGACTAGCTTAGGCAATGGGGTCAAACTCATATAAAAATGGATCCCTGCATATTTCTTTTTTTTTAATTTTTTAATTTTTTTAAACTTTTTATTGACATGACCCATTCCAGGGTAATTTTTTACAGCATTATCCCTTGCACTCACTTTTGTTCCGATTTTTCCCCTCCCTCCCTCTACCCCCTCCCCCAGATGGCAAGTATCTTTATATGTTAAATAGGTTACAGTATATCAATATATGTGGCTGCATATTTCTTTAGAAAATCACAAATTGACATTGTTTATGTTGTATTTTTTTATTTACTTCGTTAAACATCTCCCAGTTACATGGTAATTTGGAGGAACCACACTGGGCTTGCAGCTGATGGAGAGTCTGACACTTTAAAGATTTCTTATTTATCTGATTTTAGAAAACCCTAAGTTCACGTGATCTATATTGTATTGTATTTTTATATACTTTATTAAGCATTTCCCAATTACATGGTAATTTGGAGAACCACACTGTACTTGCAACTGATGGGGAGCCTGACACCTTTGAGAATTTCATATTTGTCTGATTTTAGAAAATAACAAGTTGGAATGATCTATGTTATATTGTATTTTTGTTTACTTCATTAAATATTTTCCAATTATATGGCAATTTGGGGAACCATACTGGACTTGCAGCTGGTGGAGAGTCTGACACTTTGAGGATTTCATATTCATCTGATTTTAGAAAATCACAAATTGAGTTTATGTTGGGATTATATTTTTATTTACTTCATTAAATATTTCCCAGTTACATGATAATTTGGGAGACCACACTGAGCTTGCAGCTGGTGGAGAGTCTAACACTTGGAGGATTTCATAGTTGTCTAATTTTAGAAAATCACAAATTGACAATATTTATGTTATATTTTTACTTCATTAAATATTTCCCAGTTAACACAGTAATTTGGGGAACAATACTAAACTTGAAGCTGGTGGAGAATTCACCACCTTTGAGGATTTCATATTCATCTGATTTTATCCCCAATATTGAGAGAAAGATATGAGATAGTTCCTAGAAATAATCTTGGAAATGAGTTTATTTTATTAATTATATGTTTAATTTTGGGCAGCTAAATGGTGCTAGTGTGCATAGAGAACTGGCCTGGAGTCAGAAAAACTCTTCTTCTTGAGTTCAAATCCAGTTATGTGTCCCTAAGCAAGTCACTTAATCCTGTTTGCCTCAGTTTCCTCATCTGTAAAGCAAGCTGGAGAAGGAAATGGCAAACTAGTCCAGTCTCTTTGCCAAGAAGACCCCAGATGGAGTCACAGAGTCAGACGCAATTGAAAAACAAAACAAATATTTGATTTTAAATTACTATTCCATTTTAGTTGTTTAGATTGACTATTATTTTCTGTTTTATTAGCCAGTAATTCACCTACACAATATCAAGGAGACAAAAAGTCACTCTTTAGCCTAAGTTTTAGTGCATTTCCTACCAAGAAGACAAGCCCTGGTTCATTCTCAGGGCATGCTTAATGAAAACCAGGTTTCTACACTGCTGCTCCTTTCTCCTCTCTTTTTTGTTTGGTCGTCATGGGAATCTGTGTTTATGGGGAACTCCAGGGTGTATTTTGCTGGACACAATTAAGCAACCGTTCTTGTAGCCCAGTGATAAGGAAAACAGGATGATGAAAATGACTAGGAAGACGACGTGGAATTAGTAAATGTGAGCCAGGAAAATTGAGATTTTACAGACCAAACAGAATTTTTGCAAGTCTACTGGCTGTTGAAAAACTATTTCCAAACTATTATAATAAAAGTAGCAATTTCCCCTTTTCCAGTGCAAATATGTAAAACTAAATGAAACAAACTAATAAATATGATCATTGTAGTTAGTAATGGGCACATGATTGGAGAGGAATAAAATGTTGTGAGTTAAAGATCATGTATATTTATTTACTTGTGAATTTTATTGATGTTTAAGGAGAAAAAGGCTATCCAGGAGATCAAGGGGATATTTCCATAGTTTCAAGAAAGGGAGAAAAAGGTGATCTTGGACCACCTGGTAGATATGGATTCCCAGGAGAAAAAGGTAAGAAAGATAAGTTCATTTACTTCACCTTGGCAAATATCCTAATATTTCTATGCATGGCCAACCAGAGAAATGGAGTTCATAACTATTCTCAAGTGATGTTGGTATTATTGCTGAATCCAGGAGGGCCAAGTTTTTATGAAAATAAATGGTCATTAACCAAGTGACATTTTCTTATTGCTCTATTTCTCTATTCTTAAAACTTACCTGACAATTTTCTCTCCTAAAATCCATATGCACTTACAGTTTGGGAAATTCAGAACTGGAGTTGATGAGGAGGCATGGGCACTCATTCCAAATGTGTCCATCAGCTTCCTTGTCTTGATTCCTTTCATGTACACCTTTTGGAGCTGGTGTTAAAATGAGCAGGTAGCAATTACGTAGACTTTGATGGGTGTGGGTAATTCCCGTGGAAGTCAGTCAGAGGGCCAAATTATCCTTTAGCTTCTGAAGCTTAATATTGCACTGAATGCTTAAGAAACAGTGGGATGCCAGGCAAAAAAAAGATCCCCAAGAGTCTCAGTTCTGCCATTAACAATCAAGTCACTCCATTTTCCGAGGTTTCAATTTTTTCTGAAAAATGAGGGATTCAATTTTGATCTCCTCAAAAAATGTGAGCTGCAGCTGCAAGAGACTTCACAGATTACCTAGTCCAAGCCTCTCTTTTTACAGATGAGAAAACTGAGGCTCAGGAAGTCAGTTAGTCAGTCAACAAGCTTTTGTTGCCTATTCACCATGCTTGGAACGCTGTCCCTCTTCATCTCTGTCTCCTTGCTTCCCTGGTTTCCTTCAAGTCCCAACTAAAATCTCACCTTCTCCAGGAAGTCTTTTCCCAACCTCCCGTGTTCTCTTTGTTGATGACCTTTGATTTGTACAACTATATCTTGTTTGTACAACTTTGTCTGTAAGTTGCCTCCCCTACTAGCTTGTGAATTCTGTGATGGCAGGTAAATTTCCTCCCTTTCTTTATATTTTCAGTGCTTAGCACTTGATCAGTATTTGTTGATTGACTGACTAGGTGATTTTTAAGGTCTCTTCCAGCTCTAATTCTGGTGATCTAGTACTTGAACATTCTAAATTCTTTGTGTGTCTTTAGGAGATAAAGGGAGTCTTGGAATCCCAGGAACAAAAGGATTTCCAGGAAGAGATGGGCTACCTGGATTACAAAGAGGAGAACCTGGCAAGAGTGGACCTCCAGGGCTTCCAGGCCCCCCGGGCCTCCCAGGGCCTCCAGGGCTCAGAGGAATAATTGGTTTCCCAGGTATTCCAGGGGACAAGGTAAGCTATTCTATGAAATGAGGAAGGGGGAGGGAGAGAGTTGGGAATCATTTTATCTGATATATTGGATGAGAGGGACCTATCAGTTCATCAGAAGTTACAGATAACTCATTTCATCTTAGATGTCTCTTATAAACTGTTGCTCTTAAGTTGTGAAAAGGAATGGAAGTGTAAATGTAAATTGTAAAACCATTAGAACCAAGAAACCAAGAAAAAAATGTTAAAATGATAAAATCCAGAGCCACAGAGAAGGATTAATTAACTTACAATTATCTGGCAATTCTATTCTAATTCAATTACTCCATTATAGTTTCTGCTAATTATTTTCTAGGTCCTGGAGATAGAAATATGCTGATTTCTAGTTTGGTTGAGTATCCAATAGTATACCTTCTATAATAAACACTGATTTATTTTAGTCATGAGAAGAATCATCTCCTGAGAAGTCAGATAGGATAGCATTCCTGTCTAGTGTCACTATTTGAAAGGAATTTGAAATTTCCATGTAAGACACAAGGCAGTCAGAGATGCTAAAATCAATAGGCCTTTTCCCCCCACTTGCTTTAACTCATACAGGGGAAGCTCTTCTGACTTACCTTGAGACAAGCAAGGACATTAGAAGAGGAAGAAAAATGTAACAAAGGAAAAATAATGCACTTGGGTCATTGTTACCTGTTACCTGAGAGACAATGGTATAGTATTATACCTGGATCTCTGAAGAACCAACAGATTATATCCTAAACTTCTTAGACTTAATCATTAGGAGGAATGGGGCATCAATGAGATGATCTTGTGCTCAAGGCAAGAAGAGGAAAGGATAATTGGTTATATTGGAAACATGGTACTCAGGCTGTTACAAATTGCTTTCCAGAAAGGTTAGATTTTTTTTTTTCCAGATCAAAATGGGCACATATGAGTTTTCCCTCAGGGATGCTTTCCAATGTGGTAGAAGATTGGGGTTTTTACAGAGAAGGGTAGAGTCTTCTTCAAGCATATCTGACTGGCTTACCAGTTCTAAGGCCATAATAGGTACAAATTAGCCAGGAAGCTAGATATTTCCAATTAGGTGGGTGGGGGAGGTCTGTAGAATGGATAAGGAGGGGAGGGAAGATGTCTAACAAGCAAGGCTTGACCCAGGAAACCAGAGGTTTATACATTACTACAGGCAGTAACAGTACATGGCTGGATCATAGTTGCTGAAAGTAGTTGTTGAAATTTTCTAGTATTATGTACCAAAATGAGATATATGAAATTGAGCTAATGTGATTATCTTAAATAAGGGTTTTTTAAACTTTTTGCCCTCATGACCCCTTTTCACAAAAGAAAATTTTACATGATCTAAGGTATATAACTATATAAAATAGATATACAGATCAAATATTTATTGATAATAAATCAAAATTTTGTGACCCC
The DNA here is from genome assembly GCF_016432865.1 of Antechinus flavipes. Taxonomy (NCBI): domain Eukaryota; kingdom Metazoa; phylum Chordata; class Mammalia; order Dasyuromorphia; family Dasyuridae; genus Antechinus; species Antechinus flavipes. The sequence goes on from NC_067400.1 coordinate 55,028,335, forward strand.
TACATTCAATCAATCTACAGATTAAGAAGCTGTCTTAAATATAATTTTTATTTTACTTTTTTTTCAGTTAACAAGCATTTTTTCTCTTCTTTCTATTGGGAAAAGACTTATGAAAAAAAAAAGAAAAGAAAAAAAACCTTATAGCAAATATGTTTAGGCAAAGCAGAACAAGTTTCCATGTTGACCCATGTCCGAAGATATCTTTCTCATCCTGTAATACCTCTCTGTCAGGAAGTGGGGAGTAGGCTTTGTCATCAGTCCTATAAGAACTTGATTGATTCATTGTATTGATTAGAATTCTTAAGGCTTACATTTTTGTTAGTTTGTATAAGTTATTCTCTTGGTTCTGAACATTTCACTCTTTTTCAGTTGATATAAATCTTCCCAGATTTCTTTGAAATCTCTTTTATCATTTCTTAACTCAGAACAGAATTCCATTGCATTCATATATATGGATTTGTTCAGCCATATTGCACTTTAGTTTCTGATTCTTGCCTCCCATGATGTAAACAGATATTATAGATATTTTTGTACATGTGAGTCTTTTTCCTGTTTTGTGGATTTCTTTGGGGTATAAGCTTAGTCATGGTAGTACTGAGTCAATGGACTACAGTTTAATGACTTTTTCAATATAGTTCCAAATTGCTTTCCAGAATAGCCAGACGAATTTACAGCTCCAACAGTGCATTCATGTGCCTGTTTCCCCATAGCTCCTCCAAAATTAATCATTTTTCTTTTTTATCATTTTTGTGAATTTAATAGGCGTTAGAACTGTTTTGATTTTTATTTCTTTGATTATTAGTGGTTGGAACATTTTTTCATCCGATTATTGGTAGCTTGGGTTTCTTTCTTTGAAAACTGCCTGGCTATTCATATCCTTTGACTGTATGTCAATTGGGAAATGACCCTTATATTAATTATCTTTTAAAAAATTCAAAACAGAGACTGAATCAATTTCATGAATTATACACTCATTCTTCCACAAGTTACAAATTAAACTGTGCAAATACACTACTGCTCTACTATACAATTGAATTTAAAGAAAATTTTGATCTTTCAGATCTGCACAAGCTAATTAGATTAATTAACTGGTAACTATATTAAACCTAGCTTTAATTGTTTTAAATCAGACATAATTTCTGCAAAGCATTGCATTTCCACTGATATTATCAGTACAAGAAGTACAAAAATAAATGGTATCACTTGGTGAGTCACTGGTAAAATATTCACCCACTATTCAACTCTAGGCCAATGTAGCAAGAATTTTGGGAAGCTACATGGCATATTAGATAGGGTACTGTTCCTAGAAATGGTGAAACCTGGATTCAGACTGTATCTTGGATTCTTAGAAGCTTTGTGAATGAGGGTAAGTCATGTAACCATCCTGTATTTCAGTTTCTTCATCTATGAACTTGGAGGTTGAATTCTAAGGTCCCTTCCAGCCAAAAATTTATGATCTTATGAAGTGTGAATACTTTTAAGATAACATGCCATCTATAGATCTGGCATTATAAATATGCAATATTTATAGGGTTTTTCTCTTAAAACATAACATTGTAATTTTTTTTCTATTAGGGTGAGCTGGGCTTACCAGGCTTGCCTGGACTCCCAGGACCTCATGGGACAAGAGGACCTAAAGGTATTTTCTGGGAATAGAACCGCAACATTCATTGATTTTTCTATTTCCTTATTTGTTTAGATTGTTAAGAGATTCTGTATCATAGAAGTAAAGGAGATTTTAAAAATAAATGATTTAGGTGATTCAAATATGAAAGCAAAAAGTCAAGTCCTCTTTTCTCAAATATATTGAATTTAGTGACATGTTAAAAGGTTATTGTGTTCTAAGTGGTATTTATAAATTTCACTTCTAAACTACACTTCTGGATGTTTATAAAATAAAAACTACAACTGATAGTTGCCTTGCAGGCCCAGTCTCATTAATTCCATCTTTTCTCAACTTATTTCAATTCTTACCCTCCTGGAAGCAGGCTTATCTTCTCTTCCCACCCCCATCCCCCTTCCTCTTTCCACTATGTGAGTTTCTGTGTTTGTAAAGATTACGTAACTATATGAGATACTCACATGTACACCCATATATGTATATATAATATCTATCTATCTATCAGTGGTAGAATTCATATGTATCACATGGGAGGCCAGGGTATTCTCAGCTCCGTGAAAATGTCTAAGAGCTCCACTATGATGGACTTTTTCCCTTTTTTTCACTCATTTGAATGTAAGCTCCTAGAGAGCAGGGGCTATGCTATATTTATCTATGTCCTCCTTTCCTTGCACAGACCTGGGCACAAAGAAGGCATTTAGTAAATATTTGCTGATTGAGTAAATGAATGAGGAATGAATATGAGTGAATTTGTAGGTGTATCTCTATGTATATATTTATCCCTATGTAAGGATATTGCACAAAGCATGTCTTTGTGAAATCTTTTTGCAAGAATGAAAAGCCATGTTTCCTTGCTCATAGCTCATGTCTCTGTGTCTGCTATATGGCTCTGAAAATTAAACCTAATATTATATATTTCTAAATATGTGTGTATATATATGGATGTCCATATATGTGTAAATACACACACCTAAATATACACACATATCCTTAACTGTTGAAAAATTACATCAGAAAAAAAAAAAAGAAAAAATTACATCAGAGAAGTTTGGAGAAAATCACAAACACATCAAATAAATTGTGGTCTTCCTTTGATTATTGTGAATGGTGAAATTGTGCTCCAAAGGTTAAACCTCTCACAGTACTTTAGTATTTATTTTTCATATGCTAGATGGATAGCTATTTAGATAGAAACCTCTAAAAATGTACCCTGAAATATTTTTTAAAGTACAAATAAATTGCTTATAATTTCATAAACTGGCTTTTGTGTAATAAAAAATAAACTTCTTCCTCCCAATTCCAAATAAATGACATTTATTTCATCATCTATAGGAAATCAAGGTGATGCAGCAAGTCTGTTTGGGCCACCTGGACCAAAGGGAGATCCAGGTATCCCTGGATGTCCAGGTAAAGACTAATTTTTTTCTAGTTGGGGATGAGAGACCACACACATGCATGGGATTTCTATGGATTTATAGCTAGATTCTAAAAAATCCAGCAGCCTTCCCTTTTTATCCCATTTTCTTTTCATCTGGTATCCCCAAATTTTCAGCAGTCTTTTCCATCATTTAATGATTTTGTGTCATCATAAATGGGTCTATATTGAATAGAATAGAACAGAATAGAATAGGATATCCTAGTATCACAGAATCTCAGAATTGTCGAGGCCTTTGGAGGTCTTGGAGTCATTAAACAGGATTCTAGTCAATACCATCCAGCCTCTGCTGAAAGACCTTTGATGATAAAAGCCCACTACCTTCTAGAGTAGCATATTATCCTTTGAAATCTCTCTAATTGTCAAAGATTTTTTTTTAGGTTGAATCTAGATTTTTCAGCCCTTTAACATCTACTCATTGCTCCTAATTTGTCTAATCTCTCTTCCTTGTAATATTCCTTCAGATTTTTTGGGGTCAGCTACAATGGCTCTTAAGTATTCTAAATAATGAAAATTATGACTCACCCTTAAATGTCTTTGAGATTTATAAAGTGGCCTGTGGACTAGGTCAAGTAACTCCCATTTTATTAACGAGGAAATTAAAATTTGCAATGATTAGGTGAACTGCCTGCGGTTATATGGTTAGTAAATGCAACACCTAAATTCAAACTCATTTAAGTCGGGTGCTCTTTTTACTTCTCCATGCTGTTTCTTCATACCAGCCAAAGATGCTCAGGTCCTTCAACCAGTCATATGTCATTGCTTCTAGTGTAGCCTGGGGGTGTCACTGATGTAACCTCAAGCACTCCTTTCTCTGTCTCTGGGCTGGCCAACATCTCTATCTGCACTTACTCTGGTAGTTCTAGAATCTTCACAGTAAGGACTGGCTAAGGCCACCCTACAACTAGAGATAATGTGGGGGAAAAGAGGAAGACACAAGAACTTGTAATTTCTGAGCCATCGCCAGTGTGCTTCCTATTAACACACAATCGGTTACAACAATACCATTGACTCCTAAATGTGAAACATTTAGTAAATGCGAAAGTAAGAGCAAAATAATTAGAATATATACCAATAAAAGACAAAAGCAGTAGTCAAAGCATCACAGTCTACCACTTTGGTCCTCAAATAACCCAATCATCCATCAATCTGGACCACACACCCCCACCAATGCATAGTCTCTAGATACCTCCCCCATCTCCATCCCCAGACAGAAAGCTCTGAAAATGGATAATTCACAAAGAAAAATAATCATATTAAAACAAAAGTTTAAGAAAAATGAGAAGTCTAAGCCAACAGAGATTTATTTCTAATAAAAGAAAGGGAATGAAAGCATCCTACTTATGTTGGCTTAAACTCTTTTACCAGAAGGTAATATGGTTATTCTTTACCTTTGCCTGGAGGGGTAGAGATATGGAGATTTCAAGATAACTCTCTGCTTTACTATTATTAACATTTGTATTGTTGACCTTTTCATATGTGTGTGTTATCTGGGCAATCATGTTGTAATTTCCTTGAGTTGCTGGGATGCTCACATTTTCTTTTTCTCTATATCCCTTACAATACCTTGCACACAATAGAAGTTCAATAAATGTTTATTAGTTTATTTTGATTGATGGATGAAGTTGCCCTATAATAAATAGATCCAGACATCAGTAAAACAGGATCTCAGGGAAGCAACAAATGTAATTAGAAATTATAAAAACCATCTAGTTAGAGCTGGAAGGAATCTGAGGATTTTAAATTAAAAATAAATCAGTTGCCTATGTTATTATCTAATATAAATGAAGAACAAAGAATCTTAGATTTGGAAAACCATTAGAGACCATTTAGTTCTTCCCCTGCATTTTACAGATAAAGAAACTGAGCCCTAGAAAGTTTAAATAACTTGCCTCAAACTGAACAGTTTCTGGTAAAGCTAGGACTAAAACCAGTTCTTTGTTTCAATAGATTCTCCTATAAAAAGTGAAAAGATCTTGTAGCAGTTAACTTTTGAGTATTTACTTTAAAGCGTTCCTTTGAATGACTGTAATTCCTTTCATCTTAAAATTAGAGAAAACATTTCAGAGCAGAAGAGTGTCTGTGGAGGGGATAAGTTTTTTTTTCTCCTTTTCTTCTCAAAATAATAATAATAAGACCACAAAACCAATCAACTCATATTATATACAAAAGAAAAATGCAGCCTATGTATCATCTGCCTCTTGCTTGAGCAACTGTGTATCTTGTGGTCTTTCTTGGCAAAAGCTGATTTTAAAAAAAGATATTAAATGTTCAGTGTTGACAAATGGTCCTATGATCATAATATAAAAGTTTTCAAAATATTTATCAAGTCGCTAAGTATTCACATCCTTACTATCACAATGATAAAGGATCTGGAAGCAATAAGCAGAAAGATCCAAAAGGATGTTAAGAAATTAGAACATTGGGATGAATCTAGAAAGGTAAAATTCACCAAGGATAAATGTAAAGTCTTATCTTGAGTACAAAGAAAATCTGAATCACCGGAATAAAATGGAGGAAGCCTCGAGAGGCTGTTCTGGGAGTTAGTTTAATCGAGTTGTACCCAATAGGAGTTAACAGTGGGATATAGTGGCCAAGCGAGCCACTATGATTTTGGGTTGCTTTTAAGGAGGATATAGCTTCCAGGAATAGAGAAGGGACAATCTTTCTGTATTTTGACCTTTTAGAACCGTTTTGACCATAGTTTAAGAAAGATATTAAGAAGCTAGAGAGTTGTCCAGAGGAGAGTAACCATGTCACATAAGGATGAATTGAAGGAAATAGGTGGGAACATGAACATCTGTCTTCAAATATTTAAAGGGATTGAAGATATAGATCAAATTAGACTTGTCCTCTTTGACCCCAGAGCAGCACTACCAGTTAAAAAAAAAAAAAAAGCAAATTTAGACAAGATGTTGGTAAAGCTTTCCTAATAATTAGGTCTGTCCTAAAGTGGATACTCAGAGGAGTGCTGAATTCCCTCTCCTTTGTCTTCAAGCAAAGGTGGGGGGCTGGATGACCACTTATTGGGTATATTATAGCAGGGTTTCTTCTCATGTATGGGTTAGACTCCATGGCTGCTGAGTTCTTCCTAGAGTCTATGATTCTGAGCCTAAAGAATTATGTAGTACCAGTGTTATTTAATATTTTATTAATCTCATCCTTTCCCATACCCTGATATCTTGAGACCCGACTTCTTTCTGCCAAACATTGGACCTGAATCTATGATCCCAAACTAATTTGCAGTTTCCGATGGTTATGTTCATGAAATTTCATAATGTTTCTCCTTGAAATTAAATCAAGGATTTCAGCACTTGATCCCAGCATATTGAGCTACGGCAGCTTATTTCTTCCCTACATCAGTGTCTTATATCCCCTGCCTTGGAATCCTCCTCTGAATATCATGATACCTAGCTGCTACAACACGTTCCCACTACTATGGTGTGTCTCTTCCAGTGCTTGTCTTCCCCTACAATCCTTGTATACATTCCCGAAGGATGAGGGAAGACCACCATCTCTGAAATGACACTACTGCATGTAATAATATGCAAAATACAGCATCTTGGAACCAAGCCTCTGGTGAAGGATGTTAAATGCTAAACTGAGAAGCTGATTTTGACCCTGGAAGTAATAGGGATGTAATTTAGAAACTTAGTAGAGAAGTGATATAGTCAGAAGTTTTTCAGGCAGAGTCTGGAAGAATACTTATTGGAGTTAATATAATATTGATGCTTCAGATAGTGGTTAGACAATATTTTTAAGGTCCTTTCTGATTATAGGGATTCTAGAGATCTAGCCAAATATTAATATTTTTAATGTAATCCTTGCCTTACGCGGCCAGTCTTTCAGATTTAACAAAATATGGTTGTCAGAGAATTCCAGGCTGCTGAACGTTCTGAATTTTACTACAAAACCCACATAGAAAGAATATTCTGAATAGGAACTATTGGTTCCTACCGACTCATTGAAAGCAAAGCCTTAATTGTAAAAGAATACCGCAGTTGTAATTATATAAAATATCACGAACTTGGAAGATGTGACAACTCAGTGGTGTGACACAACCAGTCAGTCTAAGTCATTTATCTTTAAGGATATTTTGGAGAACAAGGAGATCCAGGTTTTCCAGGCCCTCCAGGATCTAGTGGACCGCCAGGAAGGGAAGGATCTGCTGGATACCCAGGACCTCCAGGATTTCCAGGTAGTTTGAAAACACAATGAGCTGCAAATTGTTTCCATAAAAGTGTGTGTGTGTGTGTGTGTGTGTGTGTGTGTGTGTGTGTAGGAGAACCCCCAAATGATACAAAACATCTTATATTCTACTTTCTTCACTTTTCCCTGGCATATGTATCATATAGCACTTCAGTGAGTTTCTTCTTGACAAGTCAAAGAAGTGGTAAAAAACAAACCAGTCATGTCTATTCAAATAGAAATGGAGGCCACTGATTTGTATGTGTTGATCCCTTCAGGCCACATGTTGACTTAGTTCTTAAATCTAATATGAGCTATGTTTTTAAATTTTTAAAATTTATTTTAAGTATTTTCCAATTATATTTTAATTTGATTTGATCCACACAAGTGGCCTGTAGACTCATGGTTGACTCCTATAGTGAAACGTACAATTAACTAAATCATCACTCATGGCCGTAATTCTTTACTGAGGATAAAAAGTAAAGAGAATTAGGGAGGATCAGTAATAAATGTGATTTTTGGAGCTTGCAAGGAATAGTATTGGCCAGCAATAAGTTAGCTTTATGTACTTTTTGGTGCTTTTACTCACAGAGCATCTATTTCTGAGAGAAATGCCTCTTTCATTGTCAGGTGCTCCAGGGATTCCCGGGGTGAAAGGGTATCCTGGGGAAGCAGGTGACCCAGGGCCTCCAGGGGTCAGAGGCGATCCAGGACCACCAGGGCCCAAAGGAATAAAAGGTAAGTGATAAAGAGTCATGGAAACCCAGGCATTGGGAAAATGATTTCCTGCCTGCTTATCTTCTCCCTCCTGTCCACACATAGTTCCTTCTGGAGATAAGCCTGCCTTGAGCCCGGATACCCAAAATAATGAAGGTTTCATCTCATCTCTTAAAATATTTCTATCTTCTGACACTCAGGCCTAATTTCCATTCTATTTCCTTTTAAAGATCTAAAGAAATCATTTATTTCCCCATGTGATATTTAAAGAAGCTACTGTCTTTTAAGCCTTTGACCAAGTTAACTGTCACTGGCTGCCCTCTACAAATCTGTCCTATTTACCTTGTGCAACTAGATGGCACGGCAGATATTATGCTAGACTTGGAGTAAGGAAGAGAATTCATGTGGCTTCACACAGTCACTAACTGTGGGATTCTATACAAATCACTTAACTGCTGCCTCAGTTTCCTTATCTGTAAAATGGGGATAATAATAGCACCTGCCTCCTAGAGATATTGTGAGGATCAGATGAAAATAATTGTAAAGAGCTCAGAATAGTATCTGGTACATAGTAAGTACTTAATAGATGCTTATTTTCTTCCTTTCTCTATGCTATATCTAAAAGCAAGTCAGCATGTTACAGATTTATGATTCCCTCTGATTGCACAAAGAGCCACCTTTCAATACCTTAGTCCAGGTGTGCACCTCGGTATAATGGATTTCAAGTCAGGAGACTTGGACTTGAAGCAGCTCTGCCCCTTAGTACTTGTGTGAGTTTGGACTTCCCCTTTCTGGGTCGCACTTGCTCACCTGTAAGATGAGAGGAACAGATGAGATGACTTATGAAATCTTATCTAATTGTGAATAGAAAGTTGCCATGGTCGAGGAAATAGTAAGAGGAAGATTTGAACTCAGGTCTTCTTAACACTCTTGTCCCTTATGCTTATTGATCAGATTTTTAAAACTGAATATTTAATCATACAGTGTGCATCACACTACGCTCTGAGTGGGCCACAAAGATCAGGGGGAGCTTTCAGTGGCAGCGGGCCAAAGTGGTTAAACATTTCTTAGACAATATTTGAAAGTTTCAGAGATTTTTGAGAAGTGAAATGATGTGAGGTTATTGCTGTGTGTTCAGAAGATTAGTTTGTGGAGTAGAGATAAAAGCAAAAAGTTCTAGATTTGGGGAGGGGAGAGAGGGAAGCAGCCATGTACGTGATGGGGATTTCTTGGCTTTGGAAACTCCATCCGTTGATACAGGGGGATACAGTATTGGTAACATACTCTTGGAGAATTACTAGCGGCCTGAGAAGTTATGGGATTCACCTGTAGTCATATGGGTAGCGTGTCTCCTAGCCAAAAAAGTAAGCAAGTCTTGTAGCTCCAAGGCCATCCCTTTGGCCACTAATTTGGGCTGCCTCCATCACACAGATAAAAGGTTTTTATAAAATATTTTACTTGTTGCAAGGTTTTACTAGGACTACCTTTGGGTCCCCCGTGCTGAAGCTTTAGATCTCAGAGCTTTATCTGGTATATCTTCAGATTTCCGTCTGTGACCTGCCTTGCAGGTTTCTGGGATTCCCACTCGGAAAAGCAGGGCAAGGTTGAGCCCTTCCATCTCTCTCCTTTCTTTGCCTCCCCAACACCCCCTTCCCTCCCAGACTTTATTGTCCATATTACCTCTCTGTCTAGTGATCTCAAGATTTAGAGACATGAAAAGTAATTCTTCTTTATGAACCTGTGAGGGTCTCCCTGTTTCAATGTTATTTTTCTCACGCATTTAAAAATTCTTATCAGAATTAATTTCCCCCATACCTTTTGATTTTTCTTTCAATCTTCTGAAAGTTTCTTTATAATTATCATGCTTCAGGAAGCATGGCTTACCTTTGCAGACTTTGGCTGTTGTGAATGGAAATCATTATTTTGGGAACTTGGACTGGATTGCTCTTGTGTAATGTGTATACTATTAGATAACTGGAGGAGTAGGGAAGTGTGTATGTGCGAGGGTTGGGGCAATACTGAGGTCCCAGAACTACATTCTTTCATATTTTCCCAGACATTTTCATCACTGAGAATAATGTCTCATCTAGGTTCCTTCCCTTTTCTATTCCCAGGACTGATGGATTTTTAAAATGTGGAATCGAGTGCTCTTTTACTGATTGGTTTGGTTCATGTGGGCTCTGAAGCAAAAAAGAAAAGCAAATAAAATAAAGCTTGGTTAATTCTACATTATCTAGATTTCCAGCAAAGAGAGATCCTTCCTCCCTTCTCTCCTTCCTCCCTTCTTTCTTTCTTTCCTTCCTTCTTTCCTTCCTCCCTTCTTTCTTTCTTTTCTTCCTCCCTCCCTTCCTTTCTTCCTCCCTTCTTTCTTTCTTTTCTTCCTCCCTCCCTTCCTTCCTCCCTCCTTTTCTCTCTTCCTCCCTCCCTCCTTTCTTTTCTTCCTTCCTCCCTCCTTTTTTCCCTCCCTTCTTCTCTCCCTCCTTTTCTCCCTCCCTTCTTCCTTCCCTTCCTCCCTCCCTCCTTCTTTCCTTCCTTCCTTCCCCTCCTTCCTTCCTTCCTCCTTCTTTCTTTCTTTCTTTCTTTCTTTCTTTCTTTCTTTCTTTCTTTCTTTCTTTCTTTTTTCTTTCTTTTCTTCCTTCCTCCTTCCTTCCTTCTTCTTCCTTCCTTCCTTCTTTCTTCCTTCCTTCCTTCCTTCTTTCCTTCCTTCCTTCCTTCCTTCCTTCTTCCTTCCTTCCTTCTTCCTTCCTTCCTTCTTTCCTTCCTTCCTTCCTCCCCCCCTTCCTTGCTTCCTTCCTTCCTTCCTTCCCTCCCCCCCTTCCTTGCTTCCTTCCTTCCTTCCTTCTTTCCTTCCTTCCATATATTTGATAGAACTTATCTTTGAAGTAATATCTCATTCTCTGAAAGGGTAACTTGGGAAATGACTGGCTATAATCAGCTTTTATCATTGATTTCTGACATTGCATTTTTGTAGTTCTTTGTCTCCTACCTTTCCAATGTGCTAGGGTTTTGTTTTAAGTGGCCAGGGACTGTCTTCATATTTAGTATTTTCACTGTGGCCAGACTGATGGAATACCATCCGCGTTTCTAGATATCAGTATTACTGCAGTTAGATGGGGTGGCTCCTTCATTTCATTTTTTTTAATTTAATTTTTTTCTAATTAACAAGCATTTATTTTTTCCATCCCACTTCCCATTCCCACCCAAATGAACAATAAAAGAAAAAAAAATTCCTCATAATCAATGTATATTATTCAAGCAAAATAAAGTAAAAAATGCATATCTCATTAAGGGTAGCTATTTCTACTTCTGAATTAATTCACTTAAACTTACATTGCAAAGAAATGAATACTGTGATAGTCCCAGTTAATTTTCTCTAAGAGAAATATTCTGAAAAGCTGTTGCTCCAAACACTCCAAGACACGATGACATGAATGATAGGACTTAGGAAAGAGAAAAGCAATGGAAAAAAGCCAAATGTGGACACAACCAGGAATGGATTGCAGTGTGGCCTTCTGGCCATGAAGGGCCACTGTCACTTTACAAACAGCAAACTGAAACTCTAGGATAACTGCTCCTACTGTAATTCATTTTTCCCACTGAAAAGTCTATTGTGTCTTGCAACACCCTTGACAGTCTCTACTGTTGCAATTAATCTTCCTGTGATAGTAAAATAAGGTACATTCCAGCAGAAACATTTTGATCTGAGAAACTAAATTTATGATATTTGAAATGTGTTACAAATAAGTTCTGAGAATTGGATTATCTGGTTTGAATAAGGAGCAGCTGAACCCATTTTCTAATAGAGCAAACCATATAAATTTTGAGTTGTATTTTTGTTCATTCACATTTCGACTTCAATTTTAAAAACGTTCTAGAAGTTGTGTTTTGATATTATTCTAACTAATTTATTTGCTAACTATGTACCATGTAGAAGAAAAATAGTATTTGGTAAGCACAGACAGCATACTTACAAATCATTGACACTCGGAGGTTAGAAGAGAAGGTTAGGGGGGCAATTGCCTCTAGATCAAGGGTTCTTCAAGTGGGGTCCGTGAATTTGTTTTTAAAATATTTTGGTAACCATATTTCAATATAATTGTTTTTCTTTGTATTTCTAAGTATTTTTGAAATAATAACTATTTATTATTATTTATTTTTTAGGATTTTGTAATCCTAAGTATTTTACTTTATGCATTTATAAATATGATTCTGAGAAAGGGTTCATAAGCTTTCACTAGATGGCCACAGAATGATACACACAAAATGAATAGAAATCCCTGGTCAGGTAGCACAGAAATTATAGCGACTCATGCTAGACTGGTTTCTTTCAGCATAATCCAGAAAACATACTGCACAACATAAAGTACCTTAGTATGTTTTCCCATCATGAAACACACAGTAAGCATACATATTGACAGGCATAAGAATTCCAGAGGTGTCCTACTCCCACCTCATGATAGAATTTTCTATTAAGGTGAATTTTTTCAACTAGACTAAATCCTTCATAAGAACAGGTATCATTATTCCAACAAAGTCCTAATGAGCCCCCAAAAGGGATTCCCCTGGAGTGGTCATCTTATTTTCATTTGAACTACAGTTTTCCATTGGAATGGAATATGTTACCATATTTTATATATTTATAATTTTGCATAATGGGAATCTGAAAATAGGGGATCTGTTCTTCATGATCTGCACTAATTGGGACCTGGTAAAAATGTTATGCCTTTTTTGCATCTAAGATAGTTCTTTGAACAAAGTAGGTGCTCAACAAACTCTATTGGTGAATCTATTTATATCTAGAATCAATAATTTTTCCCAAGCAGGAGGGAACATAAAATTACTATTGTCCAGCTCCCTTATTTATCCACAGATGAGGAAACAGGTTGGTAGAGATTTAAGAAATTTAGCTAAAGTTAAAGTGGGCTTGTAGCAAAATCAGAACTGGATTTTTAATATCCTGCCTCCCAGTTCTGAGTGAATTCTTTTTGGGATATTTCCCACAGAAGCATGTTTAGAAAAATATATTGTTTTTAAAGGAGGGACAAGAGGCAGCCTTGGCTTGATTTTACTGTGGGATTCTTCTAATCAGTCTCAGGTGAGTGTTTTTGACATTGAGTGGAAACCTCTCTTTTTGTTTTGATCCTGGACCTCTATCTGATCCATTTGAAAAGGGCCCATCCTTTATATACCCAGAAGAAACTATATGATTCTTCGGGAGACATCCCTGCTTACCCCATTCCTGGACTACTCCAATAGCTACAGGCTGGTCTTCTTGCCACAAATTCCTGCCCACTGCAGTTCATCCTCCACTCTGCTTCTAAAGTGACCTTCCTAACATATGGGTTTGACCATATCTCTACCCCCCACCCCACAGTCAAGATATTGCTATGGCTCTCTATCACTTCAAGGATCAAATATAAAATCAAATAACAAATTAAGAAAATCAGAGCCAAAAAAGCAGAGGAAGAAGGAAGAAGTAAGAGAAAGAAGCAAGAGGAAAAGGAAGGCGGAAGAGGACGAAGGAAGAAGGAAGAAGGAAGAGGAAATAAATAATAATATATTGCTTGTCCAAACTACAACCTTAGAGGAAAGAAAGGCACAGATAATCAAATAGCTTCTGCTGTTAATGTCTGAAATGGAGATTTGGCTTCAAACTTGGCATTCATTGATAAACACTAGAGAGAACTGGTATGCAGGTATAATGAGAGCTTTTGTTCAGGGAGCCTCAAAAACACCGGGACTGACAGTAGTGGTGAACAGTAGAGTTTCTTATGAGGAAGGTGAATGCTCTGCTAAGGTGTTGCCCAATTGTTGTACTCTACTGAGCATTTTATGTACAAATAACTTCCAGATTCAGTTAATAGGACTCAAAAAAAAAAAAAAAAAAAAAAAAAACACGGAGAAATCCCTAACAGAATAAAACACTCCAAACACTATATAGATGTAACTCGGCTCAATTGAAAAAGATAACAGTGGGTCAAATATGGGTCAGCCAGTTCAGCTGTGGCCAAAGTCTGAGGCTGTGGCAATCCAACAGTTAGATGTGTTGATGTTACAATGGATTGCTGGCAAAGGGGCTAGAAATTCCCCAGTAAGCCAAGTAAACCTAGCCATCAATCTTTGTGAATAAAGGGAAGATCAAAACACGTTGAAACAGCAAAGTGGTTTCCAAAAGGGAAAAAAAAAAAAGGATAATTGTTTTAGATAAATGGCAATAAATTTCCAAGTTTGGCAGATAAAGAAGATCTGCCTGTTCCTTTGGTTCAACTTTTGAAACTATTTCATAAATAAGAATGAGGGCTGGAAAACTGAAGTTAGAGGATAATACCATCACAAGTGGTTAGAGGACGAGTAAATTTGAAATACTGATTAGAAGTTCTCATTCCACAGGGGCTGAATCATAGGATTACAGATTTAGAGCTGGGAAAGGTCTGGGCGATCATTTAATCCAACCTTCTGATTTTACAGATGAGGAAACTGAGTCCCATTGAGGTTATACAATCTGCCCAAGGTCACACAGGCAGGAAGCTATGACTTTACTAGGGAACCGGAGCTCTTTTTAGGAAAGTCTAGATAAATTAGACTAATTCAAAATCAACATGAGCTACAGCATGTTTCTAATGAAAAACAATCTTATAGTTTCAAGTACATATATAATGAGAATTGGGTTAACAGGGAGCTCTGCTTTAATAAATAAATGATAATGATTAATAATTAGTATGACAATCATATATATGTATATATGTATACATATATAAAGGCAATTCAATAATCCAATAAATATTTATTAAGCATCAAATATGTGTCAGGTGAGCAGCTAGGTAGCACAGTGGATAGTGTCAAACTTGATCAGGAGGGCCTGAGTTCAAATCTGACTTCAGATACTTACTAATTGAATGATTAGCAAGTCACTTAATCCTGTTTACCTCAGTTTCCACTTTTGTCACTTAACCCTGTTTACCTCAGTTTCCACTTTTGTAAAACAATTTGAAGAAGAAATGGCAAACCAATCCAGTGTTTTTATCAAGAAAACTCCAAATGGGGTTACAAAGAATCAGACATGACTAAAAAATGACTCAATAACAACAATAATATGTTCCAGGTTCTGTACTAAGTGCTTGGTGATACAATTAATAAAAAGAAAATAGTCCCTGCCCTCAAGGAGCTTACAATCTAATAGTGGGATACAATCTAAAAAGGAGGCAGGAAAGGGATGGGAAATCAGGAATTATCTGGTACAGAGGCATCTTTTTCCATAGAAATGAAACCAGGTGGAACAGCAGATACATAGTGGAAAGATATGAGAATCCAGTTTTTGTCCTCTGTAAAAGAAGGTATTAGGAGGGATTGATATTCCATTCTGCCCAACTCCAATTAGGGAGGAGAGGAGGTTAGGGGAGCTAGTATCAGTCAAGTCCTGAATTACTTTACTGAGAAAATAGAGGTCATTGGATAAGAGCTCCATTTTTTCTCATTTCTTTTTAAATCTCAGAATTCTTTAATATCTTTAGATCTCCCCTATTTTGTCCAGGTTTCTGACAATGAAGAAAATCTTGCCAAGATCAACGTCCCTACATGTGTTATTGACCTTGTCCTTTCTAGCATGTTATATCTTTAACCAATCCCTCTTTTCTGCCCACCCCCCAAAAATATTCAGTTTTCCCTATCTACTGTTTGCTTCTCACCCAGTCTTTAGAAATAAACTATCCTCTAAAACTTTTGTCTCTCTTCTCATTCTTAAATAAACTCCTTGAAAAACCATATTTACACATGCTGTTTCCACTACTTTTTCTTTCTTGTAACCCTTCAGTTTCTTATAATATGAATTGAGACCTCACTACTCAACAGAAACTTTCCTCTTCAAAGTTGCCAATAATCGTTTAATTTCAAGGTGTGATGGGATTTTATTTTTAAATAGTATTTTATTTTTCCAAATGCATGTAAAGATAGTTTTCAACATTCATTTTAAAAAACTTTTTATTTTTAAAACATATACATAGATAATTTTCAACATTCACCCTTGCAAAACCTTGTGTTCTAAATTTTTTTTCTCCCTCCCTTCCCCTCACTCCCTCCCCTAGACAGCAAGTAATCCAATATAACATTCATTTTTGTAAAATTTTGTGTTCCAAATTTTTCTCCCTCCTTTTCTTACCTCCCCTCCAAGACAATAAGTAATCTGATATAGGTTAAACATGTGCAATTCTTTTAAACATATTTCCATATTTGTCATGTAGTGCAAGAAAAATCAGATCAAAAGGGAAAAATCATCAAGAAAGAAAAAAACCAAGCAAACAAACAACAAAAATTATGAAAATTATCTTGCTTCGACCCACATTCAGTTTCCATAGTTCTCTGGGATACAGACAGCATTTTCCATCCCAACTCTATTGGAATTGCCTTGAATCACCACATTGTTGAAAAGAGCCAAGTCCATCACAATTGATGATCAGTGTGATGGGATTTTGTCAGACCTCATCCTTCTTTACTAAATTGCTGCATTTGACACTGTTGACCATCACCCTTTTCTCCTATGCCCTTTCCTCTCTGGGTTTCACTGAAACTATTTTCTTTATTTCTACAGTTAATGTGTCTGTTTCTTATCTGTCTCCTTTGCATGCTCATTATCACGCTTGATGTGTAGATGTTCTCCTAAGGTTCTGTCCTGAGATCTCCTCTTTATTCCCTCTATACTCTGAGTAAACTTCACCAGTTCCTATGGTCTAATTATTATCTTTATGCCGATAACTTAGATTTATTTTTCAGACCCATTTTTCTACCTTGAACTTCAATTTCAAATCACTTATTGGACATTTCAAACTGGGTATCCTGGAGACATCTCAAACTCATCATGTCCAAAACTGAACTCATTTGCTTTCCCACTATAACTCCATTTTTATTGTTGAGTCATTTTTCATTTATATTCAACTCTTTATGTCCCTGTAACCCTCCCCTCTTCAAAATTTCATTATTTTTTGTCAAAGGTATGTCTTCTCTTTGATCATAAACTTGGTATTATCCTTGAATCTTCAGTCTCTCTCAACTCACATATCCAATTCCACAAGATCTAATCTTTCTGTTTCCACCTCCACAATATCTTCTATTTGATCTTTTCTCTTCACTCATATAATTCCCACCTTAATTAAGTCAGTCACTTATCAGCAAGAGCCCAACTTATTGCAGTAGCCTTATAACTGCCCCCCCCCCCACTCCCAAAGCTCTCCCTATTCCAATTCATCTTCCCACTGCTGCCAAAATAATTTTTCTTAAACTCAGATCTGACTGTGGGACTCTCTTATTCAATGAATTTTGGTGGCTCCTTCTTACTTCTAGGAAAGAAAAAAATTCATAATCTTGCTGAATCCCCCTTTTCATCTTTAGGAGACTTGATTTCTCCTGAAATGTCTTTGCTTTCTTCCTGACTTTCCACATCAATACCTTTATACCGGCCATCTTGCATTGCTGGAATACAGCCTATAAGTCACCATTTTCTGTAAGAAGCCTTTCCTGATCCACCTCAACTGCTCCTGCCCTCCTTATTTTCAAATACTCTGTACTTGGTCACTTTATTACTTCCATGCATACTCACCTCCCCCATTATTAAGTAGTAGAAAGATAGTGAGTAGGGATTATTTCCTTATATGTATTCATATCCCAGGTGCCTTTCGTTGCTTAGCGCAAAATCAGGCTTAATAAAGGCTTGCTGATTAATTTGTTAGAGACTCTGATTACATTTTTTGGGGGGAGACAATATGTATTTAATATAGATACATACACACTGAATATATGAAATTTTGGTAAGGAGACAATAGAATCTGGGAGATCAATAAGGGATTTATGTAAGAGGTAACTTCTGAGCTGACCTTTAGAAGAAATTAGCAATTCTTAGAGGTAAAGGGGAGGAAAAAATGCATCCTAAGATGGGGTACAGCTTGTGCCAATGTCCAGAGACAAAAGATGGGATGTTATATTGGTGAACAGCAAGAAAATCAGTCTGACTGAACCACAGAGTATTTGAAAAACTAATATAAAATAAGCTTGGAAAAGTAAGTTAAAACCAGGTTGTGAAAGGCTGTAAAAGACAAGTAGAGAAGAGTATGTGCTTTATCCTAGAGATAATAAATTACTAGCGAGCTACTGATAAGGGGAGGAACATGATCAGAACTGTGATTTAATATTATCACTTTGCCAGCCTCATGAAGGATAGATTGGACAGGGAGGAGACAAAACAAAGCGACGAATTTGGAGGCCATTGCAATTTATCAGCAGAGTGCCAAAAAGCCTGAATTAGGCAGTGGCTGAATCAATGAGAAATAGAACAGAGATAAGAGATTCTTTGGAGGCAGAATCAAGAAGTCTTGGCAATTGTTTGGATATGTGGGCTGACAAAGAAATGTATTGAGGATGTCTCTAATGTTCTTAACCTGGGGTGACTAGAAAGATGGGAGCGCCCATCCAAAAATATAGAAATTCAAAAGATGGATGAATTTGAGGAGGAAAGATAATAATATCTGCTTTGGACATGTTGAATTTGAGATGCCTATAGGACATCTAGCCAAAGGTTTCTAATAGATAGTCGGACTTTAAGCTGTGTTTAATAAAAACATTCATTGACACAGACCTCAAAAAACAATGGATACAGCCTAAGCCCTTTGTTGACCTCTCTCAGTTTTTCTAAGTTTTTTTTTAAGTTGTACCTGCTCACTTATCATTCACTAATATCTAGCTTTTTATTTAGTCTTAATAATGTTTCTTCTTTTTTGAAGGTTCCTCTGGATCACCAGGATTGGATGGCTTGCCTGGACTCAAGGGTCAGAAAGGATTAAAGGGTAGTTCAGGTAAGGGAGGAAAAACCCATAATTATGAGCAATACATAGCATTGCCCTGTATTTGACCATATTAAATGTAATTTCAGTGAGTCTATAATAAGCAACTGTTGTGGGCAATGCAATATACTAGGCGTGGGGACACAAAGATGAATGAAATTATCCATTATTAGACTAAATAATATCATGGCTTAAGTTAATCGTATTATTGTGCCAGAAATAATTATAGGGGGAGATTGTAAATGACCTGCATGAAGGAGCATTTAAAAAAATTGTTAGCCATGAATTTGGAAAAGTTCAGCCCCACTTGAAGCTGTATATTATTAGAGCCTCCTTGAGATTTATTTCCTACCCCAAATGCTCAGTGTAAAATTATTTAAGTAAAACCAGATTTCAAAATTTCATGAACAACAGATTAATGGGAGTTGGGTAGGGTGTTTTGTTTTGTTTTGGTTTTTGCCTTGAAATGAAGTAGCTCTTTTAAGAGGCCACATGGGCCCACTTAGAGCCTTCAGAACCTTCTCCTCCTCCACAGCAATTATAATAACTGCTGCTGCTATACCTGAATAAGTTTCTGTACTTTCATCTCACATGCATGCACACACACACACAAATATACATACTTATGTCTGTGCAGACTATGACAAAACTCACCTTAAGCATTTGTGTTTCAGCTTGTTCCATTATTCTGTAACTGCTTTTGATTAATTGAAAACTTTTTCAAAAAAAAATGGAAGGAAGAAATGAATGAATGAAAGAAGAAAAGAAGGAAAAAGAGAAAAGAAAAAAAGAAGGCAGGCAGGCAGGCATTCTTATCCCTTAACATATGTACAAACATATAATTCTTCCTCATTGTTTAATAAAGTTCATCTCCTCTGTAAAAAAAAAAAAAATTTTTTTTACTGGCCTGTTGAGATTCTACTTAAAGGTTCTACTCTACACAAATGGCATATGTTGAATTTGTTTGCCCCTTTTTCCTCACCAACTTAAAAATATTTTACATCTATATTTTCACAATACATGGGTATAAAGGAGTAAGAGGACTATGGTAATATTGGGTAGGGAGATGAGTAGCTTTAGTTCTTCCTTCTCACCCTGACCACATGATTCTGGACAAATGCTTCAATTTCTTGCTGTTTCAGACAGCTCTCTAAGACTCCAAGTTGCAGATGAGGAGCTGAGCTCCATCAGGAGTTGGATTTTTTTAACTAGGTGATCCCTATACCAGTGAAATCCAGGTCTTGTTCATCTCCAAAATGAGAAGTTGTACTGAGAATAAATCAACAAATACTTATTAAATGCCTACACTGGGCCAGGCACTGAGAAGACAAAGATGATAATGAAAAAAGTCTTTAAAGACTTAGAATCTAGCTGGAGGGAGTAATGTATATGTAATAAGGACAAAAATTATGATGATGACAATTATAATGAAAAATCTTGATGATAAAATGGCTAACATTTATGTAGTGCCTCCTATTTATAAGGCTAAGTGTTCTATAAATAATCTTACTTTATCCTCACAACAATACTGGTAAAAGTACAGACAAAAGAAATATAAAATGATTTGGGGGAGAGGATCCTAGGCTGGAGGTATCAGGAATGGCCTCCTGGAGAAGGAGATGCTTGTGGGACTTGAAGGAAGCAAGTGATTCTGAAAGATGGCCAGGAGAAGGGAGAGCTTTCCAGGTCTGGGAGATAAGTCAATGTAAGGGCAAGAAACCAGGAGACACCATGTATGAGGAGCAGCAAGAAGCCTGATCTATGTAGATCACAGAGTAGATCAAAAATGGGGAGATAGAGCAAGGCGGAAGCCATATTATGAGGGACTTTAAATGTCAAGCAGCAGAGTTTATATTTAGTCTTGAAGAAAATAAGGAACTAATTCAGTTTATTAAAATTCTGTATGTTGATCCTTCAGGTATGTTAATAGTTTTGCCTATTTTTTCTCTCTCTCTTTACCTTTCCTATGTCTTTTCTCTCTCTTTATTTCTCTTTCCCTTCCTCCTGGTTTTTTTTTTCCTGTCTCTCCCCTCTTCCCTTTCTTTCTTTCTTCCCTCTTTACTTCTCTCTGTTTTTCTGTTTCTCTCGGTGTCTTTCCCCACACAAACATACACACATACAAACACAGAGTTATAGATGTATGTTTATATTATATGTATATTTGACTATAGTTTAAGTTTCTAGATATCATAGGCATAAATTACAGTCACAAGGGGAACCATCTCTTCTCTACTGTATGATGATACAGTATGTCATGATGATACTATATGTCATATTTTGTCTTGTTTTGTTTTCTGTATGAAGGCTTAAATGAAGTTGGTCCACCAGGCCAAATGGGACTGCCTGGACTTAAAGGGAAGAAAGGGGAGCCTGGAAGACCTGGAGCTTCTTGTCCAGGTCTTCCTGGAGACAGAGGTCCTCTAGGTCCTCCAGGTAAGAGTCGGTATTCATTCTCTCTATCTCTCTCTCTGCCTCTCTTTTTTTTTCTCTCTCTGTTTCACTATCTCTGTCTCTCTGTCTGAATTTCTGTTTCTCTCTTTGGCAAACATTCTATTGGGTTAGTACATTAATATTTTAACAAACAATCTATTTCTTTAGGCAGACCAGGATTGCCTGGACTTCCTGGTCCTGTGGGAAAAACTCCTGAAGATAAAATTCTTCCCCCTGGTCCTCAGGGAGATCAAGGTCCCCCTGGCCCCGATGGACCAAAAGGTATCAATAGAATTGTGTGTGAGTTCCAACATTAACAATAATGACACCTAGAGTTATTAACCATCTGATTGCTGATCACTTTATAATGCTGCCAGAATACCCCGAAGCACAAAATCACAGCCCTTGTATCAGAAACTTATGACTCAAAGTTACCAGGTATGATCTACCCTTGAAACATCCTGGCAGTACAATCCTGGACAAGTCCCTTAAGTTCTCAGTGTTCCAAACAACTCTCCAAGACTCTAATTTTCAGAATAATTAACAGTCTGATTCTTCTCACCTTACTTTGCAGGTCTTCCCAGGTTTTTCTGACACTATCTCCTTTCTGAATGTGCTTTAGAAATGAAATGATCAACTTTTATCATTTACATTTCACAGTGAGAAAAACTAAACCAGAAAGAGACAAATTAATTTGCTATATGTCACGGGATAATCAGAAATAGAATTTGGGTTCAAATATCCCAAACTTTGGCCTATGTTTTTAGATTTGAGTAGAAAAAGAAGGAGTTGGATATTCATTCTCAATAGCTTTTTTTTTTTGAGTATATTTTATCAATCCTAGGGCAAAAGGTCCACAATCCAAACCAAATTCAAAGAATGTTTATTCTAAAATTAAAGACTGTGAGGGTAAGGGACCCGTTGGTTAGGCTTATATTACCTAAAGATTAAAAAAAATTTGTCTCAACCATTTTTCAATCATAGCAATGTGGAATATCTCTCTTTTACTGTCAGTGTGTTGACTTTAACCCACTAATTCCTTCTTTCTCATGCTTAAAGTCCATCAGATTAATTTTCTTAAGACACTATTTATTAAACTGTCGCCTTATAGTTAGTTCAAAGACCATTTTGTTTATTCCCTTTGGTCAGGTCCCCCTGGACCACCAGGTTTTCCATGCACTTTTGATATCCTGAAAGGAGATCCAGGTGATGATGGTCAACCAGGTTTACCTGGACCACAAGGTCCACGCGGACCTCCAGGAGCCAAAGGCTTTCCAGGATGTGAAGGAAAAGTTGGCCAGAAAGGTATGAATAAAAGTTATCTTTTTCTATGATAAGTAATGAAATTTCACTTTAGCAAGTTTCTAAATCTTTAAATCACAGAACAAATGACAACCTGCATTAATAGAGGGACTTTTCTTCCCAGCATTTCTTTTTTTTTATATCAAGGAAATTACCTAAAACCAAATGCTTTGTTATTGTTCTCTTTGGTGCCCCCAAACTTAGCTCAGTCTTGAAATATTTATTTATATATAAGAATTAGTCTTAGGAATTCTGAGAAAGCATTGCCATTTATTGAAGTACAAGCTGACAGAACCAATCCTGGAGAAAAAGTAACATATTTATATATAACCAATTTGAGCCCTTAAAATTACTGCTAATTTTCTGTATTTTCAAAAAATCATCATGCAAAAAGACTCATTTGGCTACAGCTAAGCAACACACTGGATAGAGGACTAGATCTAGAGATAAGAAAACATCTTCCTGAGTTAAAATCCAGCTTCAGACACTTACTAGCTATGTGACCCTACACAAGTCATTTAACCTTGTTTGCCTCAATTTTCATCTATAAAATGAGCTGGAGAAGAAATGGAAAAACACTCCAGTATCTTTGTCAAGAAAACCCCAAAGTGAGTCAAGAAGAATGAGATATAATTGAAAAAGGACTGGACAATTTTTGTCCCTTCATTTAAAGTTACAATATTTATTTCATTTACTGATAACTTCACTTTTAATATTTAAAAAACTTCTATCCATTCACATTTTATTAAATTATTAGCCTCATATTTTAGAAATGGACCTCATAAATAATATAATACCATTTTACAAAGAACAGAACTCAAAGAGGCTGAATAAGTTGCCCAAATCACATAGTTAATTATTCTAGAGTCAATGCTAAAATCCATATTTTTGGATCCTTAGTCCAATGCACCAAAGTGCTGAATTCTAATAGGAAAAAAATTGATATGGTATATGGGAGTAAATTAAGTTCTTCAGAATTTCTGAATACTTTTAAGAGTTTGTTCACTGGCAGAAGTTGGCCCAAATTACATTTTGGTTATTTGCACTAATAAACAACAATATGCAGTGGGAGTAGGACAGTAATCATTAGAAATAACTGATTTTAATACCCCAATATACTGGATTCACATCAGTATGGATATTCTCTCCAAAGAATAATCTATGCATTCTTCCTCTTCCATTTCAATACTAAAAACTTTATTCATATTATATATATATTTTGAAACTGTGTGGATACCAATGGAACATATAGACTACTCATGAGTTACTCTTCAGCTCTTGCTATATGACTAGCTCATAGTTTTGTTTTTTTTCCCTAGTGACATAGTTCTTTAATGTAGAAATCAACAAAACAAGCTTATTATACAAAACATCCTAGAAATTCTATAAACAATTAAATTTGAAAAGTTGAATCAATTACAAAATACTTTCAAAATCCAAATAGCATTTTTTGTTGTATCTTTTGAAAGAAAGTGAGTTATTATAATTATTGAATTCAATATAATCAATTCAAGATTTAGTGAGAGATTATTTTTATAATAAATATATTAGAAAGGTTGAAGAGATGAATTAGTCATGATTCTTGCATATGATGAATTTTGTCTTTGGTAAGGAAGATAAAAAAATATTCAAACAACCATTTTTGTCATTGCTTAGTCTTTTCAATCATATTTGATAAGACCCCATTTGCGATTATCCTGGCAAAGTACAGAGGTGATTTGCCATTTTCTTTTCCAGCTCACTTTACAGATGAGGAAATTGAGGCAAACAAGGTTAAATGACTTGTGTAGGGTCACATAGCTAGTAAGTGTCTGAGACCAGATTTAAACTCAAGTTTTGATTCTGGGCCCAGCACTCTTATCCCCTGCCCCATCTAGTTATCCTCAAATAATCATGACAAAGCAAAAGGAGAAAGGCAAGGTTATTATAGCAGTAGAATCTTTAGGACTTTGCAACTGATTGATGTGTCCTATTAAAAAATAGTACCACCAAGTACTCTGAATTGTATAACTATATACTAAGTAAACAGCTCATCTAGGATTCCCATTGTTTCTGCAGAATTCTTATAACAAAAATTCTATCTTGCTGTACTGTTTCATTATACAATTTGAATAGCATGTGTCATATTTTGTACATTTTTAATATTTATTTAAAATCTCCACATAAGATCAGGCTCTTGAAATCAATTGAATATAGACAATATTTCCATAATACCAGTAGCACTGATTTAGTACATTTCTTAGAACATCATTGTCTATAAAATCTAAGAATGTTTCCTGTGGTCATCAGTCCACAAATACCTCTCTCTATATTTTTCATCCTCCCCCTTTGCTCCTGTTCTTTGAATGTCTCTAGAGAAAAAACCTTGGACTGCACTGCTCTTACTGTGATTAGTTCTGTCTTGTTGGCTAAACCATCCTTTGTCCTTCTGATTTATTACTGTCTTTCCAACGATCAGAGAATTGGGCTGATTTCATAAGAGAATCTAGTCTTCTCTGCCATAGAAGGAGAAAAAAGCAACTGATGATAAGCTAGATTCATAGACTGATTTTTTATTCCAAGTTAAGCATTCTTGCATTAGGATTTCAAAATTGGTGTTTTATTTATCTCATTTGACTTGGATCTGTTGATTGTCACATTCCTTGTAGGGCCGATGGGATACCCTGGGCCTCCAGGCCCACCTGGATTTCCTGGCCCACCTGGAGATAAAGGTTTGCAAGGATCCCCTGGGAGGCCTGGCCCCCCTGGTCCTCCAGGTAAACTTCATAATAATTTTTATCTGTTTTCAGGCATCAGCTCAGACATGGAGACTTTTGTTTTAACATTTGTGATAACAGTTTCTTATTCTAAAATCACTAGCAAACAAATTAAATGTCTAGGGAATGATGTCTCTTCTGCGTCTAAGTATTATATTTCATATTAAGCCCCCTAACTAATCCTCACGCTCGAGATATTCAAGTATTTACAAATATCCAACTTTGAAATTAACTGCCATCTATCTATATATATCTTGAATGGAAGAATTATTTGCATGTTGTTGTCCATATTAAATATGACCTCCTTGAGACAGCCATCATGCTTTTTCCTTTCTTTGTATTCCCAGACTTAGCATGATTTCTGGCGTAAAATAAGCCCTTAATGAATTCTTGTTGACTGACTGATTTGAATACTATCAAAAGATAAAATCCATTAAATTCAACAAATATTTATTTAATTATTAGTATCTGTCAATGTACTGTATTAGGCTTAACATATTTAAAGATGAAAAATTATATAAAGTCCCTGATATCTAGGTATCTCTCATCTACTGGGCTAAGGAGGGTAAAAGTGGTAGGTAAGATATACCATATACTTAAATATACAAAATTAAGTTTTATAGAAGTAAAGGAAAAGTCTAAACAAAGGAGAATTAAGAGGATCAAATACTTTTTTTGTATGTAGCTGGGGAAGACTTCATGAACAAGCTTCACCTAGGCAAAACTTTGAGGGGATAGAAAGATTCAAATAGGCAAAAATAAGGAAGAAAAGCTTTCTTGGCATGGAAGGCTGGCCTACAGAAATTCAGAGAGGTAGCAAACAGCAATTCAGGATGTATTTTCATATACAACATAGAAGATTCATAAAAAATGTGTTTGTATAATTTGAATGGTAATTGTTAAATTTTAGATACTTTTTACAATATTTCTTTAGCATATATTCTATATATATTAAATATATATATTCTTAGCCTTAAAGTTTACTTCTGCTAAGGAAGAAGTTTTGATGAATTATATTACTGTGCATTGCTTTTGTATATTTTAATAATGTTGTCCACCCCATATATCTGTTGACTTTTCCAGATTTTCTGTTGTATGTGACAATGTATTTTTTAAAGAAATAGGCTTTAGAATGTCCTGAAATAGTCTGGCCATAGGATCAGAATAAGGAAGGAGACAAGGCAAAATGGCAGACACATATGAGAGCTCCAAAAGTACCACGTTCCAGTTCCAGTACTACTCACTTCTGAATCCCTTTGATTCTTGAAATTTGGGAATAATTTCTCCCCAAGATTCTAGATTGTTTTATGATCTCTCCCACATGTGTATAATAATTATGGCCTTAGGTTTTAAAATAAATAATATATGTGTGTGTGTGTGTGTGTGTATACATATATTTAGACACATACACATATTTCTTTTCTTTTCTCTGCATCCCCTAAAAAGCTTAGCAAATAAATGTAAGATTGTCAAATGAGTGCATGTCACCCCATTTCCTCTCAATGGTAAACTGATCCCACTTGCTAGAGAACAGACACCAAATACCTTGTTCAGAAGAATTCTACTTCCCAACTATATCAATTAAAGGGCTGTTGATTGATGGAAATAATATTTCTTTTTTCTTAATTTTTTAAAGAGCTAAATGAAGTAGTCAATGTCTTGTCTTTTTTCATTAATGTTCCAAATGGTAGACTCTCAAACAAGTTCTTGGATATTTGTTGCTAGTATTCTAATTTTTGAATTTAAACTCTCTTTCATGATACATGAAAATATTCCACATGGTCTGACTTCCAGGTTGTCAAGGTGAGTGATGTTCTACATGGGGCACACTTGGTCTCTTGTTTTTCAACTTTTCGTACTCTTTTCATTCTCCACTTATGAGCTAAACTCGAAGGTTTTGTCTTTATTCATGGGTTGTTATAACAGATTTTAATGCTTTAATTTTCATGCTAGTTACAAATATAACAACCTTATATTATAATGTCATCATGGAATCTCATTATAGATCAAGTGGACAGAGATATACATCCAATTTATGCCATTTTGAGTGAGAATTATGTGGATGTGGCTTTGAATCAAATTCTATTTACATATCAGTGGAAGGTCCTTTTATAGTCTCTTCATAGAAATAATTAGAGTATCCCTAAAATAAATAGTGTTAACAACTGGAAAGAATATCCCTTAAGCCCTTTGAAGGAAATATGGCAAGTTTTTCCTCTTCAGTTATTTAATTTGTGAAGACTAACAAATTCCTCAGTATTTTAAAACTTTTTCCATGATTCTTTTTGTATATTTATTCACTTTATGTTTTATTAGGACAAAGGTGGGATTTTAAAAATATCCCTCATATCCTTAACTCCTTTAATTATTTCTCTATAAAAGAAAAGGAAAATACAAGGTTTTTTTATTTTTATTTTTATTTTTTTGGTTCTATTCAGTCCCATGATTATTGGCCACAATGAAATATCCCTGCCCTCTCTGACTTGCAAGCAAATATGAAATGTTTATATGTGCATTTCTCAAATTAACTATTATGGAAAAGGCCCAGAGTATAAACCATCTGTCCAAACCACATAAAAGCACAGTCTGCTTGTATTCTTTGTGGTGAAAGATTGTGCCACATTTTATAAGGGGTTAACTTTCTAACTTTCTTTTAATATTGGCAAGACTTCAGGAGTTTTCTTGGTATTTAACCACTAGAATCACGAATTTGAGTCCATTTTGCACAGCCATATTAAAATCTCGTTTTTGAATAAAGTGTCACTTTAGAAATTATTCAAGATCAAGTAAGACCTAAGAAATGGGCTAAGTGGAATATTTATGTGCTATGACCATAGGAGCAAAAGGTTTGGAGTTGGAAGGAAGGTTAGGGTTTAAGGCAACCCCATATTTGTAAGAGAAAGAAATTAAACTACAAATAGTTGGGAATAATTCAGTGAGCCAGGTTCGAGTCATCATTGTGTCTCTACCACTACTAAGTTATTAGTTTGTCATGCTTGATTAAAGAGATGAGAGACCTTGTGGGATAGTGCATGTAGAGCTGGTCTTGGAATCAGGAAAACATAGGATCAAGTCCATGGTTCTGACAAATGCATATATAAATATGTGATCTTGGGTGCCTCCTGTGCCTCAGACAGCTCTCTAAGACTGTAAACTGGCAAGAGAGAAGTTGTTGATCTTTATCACTGGAGGGACGTTTCATAGTAGAAATTCTCCAGGCTGATAAAATCATAAGTCTGGATCCTTACCTCCTACATTTTATTTTATTATCTATCCATATCTCTATCTATCTATCTATCCATCCATACATACATACATACAATCATCTATCTATCTATCCATCCATCCATCCAATCATCTATCTATCCATCCATCCATCCATCCATCCAATCATTCATCCACCCAGCCATCCATCCATTCAATCATCTATCTCTCTATCCATCCATCCAATCATCCATCCATCCATCCAATCATCCATCCATCTATCTATCTATCCACCCTTCCTTCTTCCCTCCATTCACCACCTAGCTATTTATCAATCTGTACCCTTTCTTTCTTGGTTTCCTTCTTTTTTCTGTCTTTCTGAATTTTTTCATTTCTCTTCCCTCCCTCCCTTCCTTCTCTTCTCTTCCTTCCTTCCTTCCTTCATAACTGGATCTCTATCTTTTCCCAGGTAGAAGTGGAGTGAGCACTTATGGGACTGATCCTACTAATGGTTGACATTGAAGCTTTAATCTGTTATTTTCAATCTGGGCAATTTCACCTATCCCTAGGAAACCTGGGTCTTCCCATTGTTGAGGATTGGTGTTGGATTTAGTACAGACACCTACTCAGCATTAGCTTTATTGAAGCTCAATATTCCTAAACAACAACAACAAAATCCAGCCTTCCTAGTAATAGGGATCATAGGCATTTGCCACTACCTGGCCCCATCTTAAATTTTAACAATAATTATAGTCAGTTTGATAACATCTAAATGATAATTCTGCCTCACATGTGTGCTATACTTTCCACAAAGTTTTTCAAATCCCTTTCCTCTCTTTTATTTGATTCTCATGATGACCATATGAGGTAAGCAAAGGAAACATTATTATCCTAATTTTACAGAATAGGAAACTGGAAGAGGATTGATAACTTCCCTAAGGTAAATCAATAAGGCTTGGTGATGGAATTAGAATCTAGGTTTTCTGATTCTTGGACTAGTAATCTTTCCACGATTGCCTCACAATATATTCTCTTTGAAGGTAACTATTTTTTGTCCTAACAACAAAGATTGCATAACCAATGGATTAAAAACCCCAAACCAAACAAACCCATACCTTATATATTCAATATGTGTCAAAATGGAGTGATTTTCCTTTCTGGTTTTCAATCCTGTTGGAGAATATGAGGACAGAAATGACATTAAAATATTTGTCTTATTAATAAATGAGTTCTATTTTCAGCTGTCTAAAGAAACAAAAAAGGTTTTTTTTTTCCTGAAAACAAAGCAAAACAAAAACAAATAGATAAAGAGATATCTATATTTGTCTACGTATCTATATCCAATTCCCATGACCATTGTTGCCCCTTAGGATACTTGAAGTGGTAAAATAAAGCTTAAAAAAAAGATATTCTAAATGTAATTGAAAAGAAAAAATTTGAGCCTTGAGAGATCTTGAAATTCTCACCCACCAGAATAAATTAAACCATGCAGATGCACCAGTTTCAATTTTACAGTAACGCATTAGGAGGACATTTGAGCCAGCCTTGGGTCGGCCAGATTCTCTCCTACTGCCTCTGGCAGCTGGCGCCACAGTGAAAAGTGGGGAGGACTGGGGCAGGCTCTGAGGGTCACCTAAGTCTTGGAGCCCTAAAGTCTCCCCCTTTTTGAAATACCTCACACGTCTAAATCCATTAGTCAGGCAACTCCTCCATGATGTGTGGAATGTGCTTATTAAATATTGTTTGCTTATTGATAACTAGACAGCAAAGACAGAGCTTGTCTATTTGTATATGGCTTCATGGGAGGATTCCCTTCCATTTTCAGGTGAACCTGGCCCACCTGCAGATACCTCTTCATGCCCCAAAATCCCAGGACTTCCGGGAGTTCCAGGCCCAAGAGGACCAGAAGGGAAGATGGGGTACCCAGGGCAACGAGGTCCTCCAGGCTCACCAGGTATTACTTATTCGAAGACTGCTCGTGATTGTACTGTATCAATCAGAAATGGGGAAACAAAGCATTGAGCTTTGAAGTAACCACAGGAAGAGGGAGCTGGGTGTTCCAGTGGGTAGAACATTAGATTTGGAGGCCCAAAAACAAAATTTCAAATCCCACCTTAGAAGCGTAAAGATCTGTAAACTTGGTCTTCCTCAGTTTCCCCATGTGTAAAAGTGGGATAATAATATCTACCAACCACGTAGGTCAAATGGGAGTTAAATGAAATAATGTATGTAAAATACTTTGAGACCTTGAAGTGGTCCATGGATAATAGATTTAGAGCTAGAAACGATTATAAGGTTTTTATTTTATGGATATGGCTGCTTGATAGTGTAGTGCATAGAGCCCTGGGCCTGGAGTTGCAAGCCTTGCAACTGGGTCAATCACTTAATCTCTGCCTGCCTCATCTGTACAATGGGAATAATGATAGCACTTACCTCCCAGAGTTGTGGTGAAGGTCAAATGAGATAATAATTATAAAGCAATTAGAACAGTTCTTGGCACATGCTACATAAATGCTATATTATCATTGTCATCATTATTATTGCTCAGGGTCCCAAAGCTAGTGAATATTTGAGGTAGCATTTGAACCTAGATTTTCTGGACTCCAGGTCCATTGGGTCTCCCAGTGTAGGTGCAGAAAGCAAGTTCAGTGTTTCATTAGTTATTATTATTATTATTATTGTCATCATCATTATTATCATTGCTATCATCATTATTATTATTCCTAGTTAATGTACTCCCCTAATGACATCTCTTCTACTTTTACTGTGAACTGTTATTTAAACCTGTTGTTTAAACTGTCAAATGCTCAGGTATTATCTCGGCAACTAGATGTCAAGCTCAAGAGAAAAGATTGTTTATTATATAATACTGCCTTCGTCAGAGCCCCATCACTGTGTTTTATGCTTAATAGGTACTCAAAACATATCTGCTGATTTGATTTTGAGAAAAACAACAACACTGTACTTTAGGCTTTACAATTCATTTTTAAATAAGTAATTGAGGAGGTATGGAGTAAAAAAAAAAAGCAATGGGAAGATACAGAGAAGGAAATTTAATTCCATTTTATTTAACAAGTTTTTATTAAGTGCGTGCAGTGGAAAAAGCACTGTGTACTTTGTACCAGAGGTACAAAGACTGAAAAAGAAATATCAATACCCTTGCCTTCAGGGAGTCTATTGGGGAAATAGAGCTCAAGACTGAGTGATTTTTCCTTTCTGGTTTTCAATCCTATTGGAGAGTATGAGGATAGAAATGGAAGAGTGGATCATGCTTTAGACAAGATGCTTCAGTGTTGAATAAAGAAAAAAAAACATATATAGATATGTGTGTGTATGTATGTATGTATACATAGATTTTTTTTATTTTACATAATCTGAAATTTGTAAAATAGTGGCTTCCATGGTACTTTCTTCAACTTCATCCTGAAGCTCAACAATTCCTCTAGGATTGCCATCTCCCAAGGGGTCCTGCTTGCCTTAATTTCCTCCTGCTTCACAGACATGGAGGAAGCAATGAGGGAGTTGAAGGTGATTAATTCAGAGGTTACTGGCGTCCTCAGACTAATTTTCACAGCACAGCCGCCTCCTAATAATCCACATGTGAATTACCCAAATGGGCACCAAGGCCATTTCCGCTTCGGCTTCCCCCGAAGCACAGCTGTGCCTTTGGCTCTATATGGTCCCGAGCCAGCGTCATTGGAAGTGTAACTCAGTTCTATACCACCTGTTTCTCTCATCTTCTCCCCACCCCAAGTGGCTAAGCTGGGATCATCAAGAGATGCCTTTCTCTGCTGGAGCCTCAGCAATATTTGGGAAGCATCCAGTTTTTTTTTCCATTCATTGGGGCCCTTGGGATTTTTATTTGCTGCCCCCCTCCTTCCCTCATCTAAACTATCTGAGCCACATTGCCCATGCATGGACATAGATAATTGGAAGCTTATTAAAGTAACTTCCTTTTCCAACACACAGTGCTAGTGATTAAGCCAAAAGTTGTTTTGTTTTTCTTTTCTTGGAATTCTCTTCTCCCTGTAACTTTCTGATTTTGAAGATGCGTGGAAAAATCTTTTGTTGTTAGTGTAATCAACCATATTCTTGCTTTGTATTTTCAAAACATATGCATGGTTTTCAACATTCACTCTTGCAAAACCTTTTGTTCCAATTTTTTTCCTCCTTCCTTCCATCCACCCTCTCCCCTAGATGGCAAGTAATCCAATATATGTTAGACATGTTAAACAAGAAAAATCATATCAAAAAGAAAGAAAACAAAATGCAAGCAAATAACAACAAAAAGTGAAAATACTATATTGCTATCGATATTCAGTCCCCACAGTCCTCTCTCTGCAACCATATTTTTTCTCCCTGACCAGACTCTGAGTCCAATATGGAATATATCATTTTCATTTCGTTAAGTGAATTTCTGAAGTCCTTTTTTCCCTTTATATACATTGTAGATGTGCCTCTAAAACATAACTGTTTTTATTTATGTACTGAAAATACTTAATGCCTTTAAAATTATATTTATATTGTTTGTTTGAATATCACCTTCATTTATAAATATATCCCTTCCTTCTTTCCCAGCTAAGGAACAATCTCTAGTAAAAAAAAAAAATTAAAAAGAAGGAAAAAAGGCAAACAACACATTATCTGAGTTTGATAGTGAATACAGTGTTCCATGCTCATAATTTCCTACTTCACTAGAGGAAGGGAGATACATTTTTCCTTCTTTTCTCAAGGGCCAAGTATGGATCTTATAATGAGAATGTTCAATTTCAGTTTTGTTTTTTGTTTTTTTTTTTTTTTTTGTTCTTAATGCCTTCAAAGTAGCTACCATTATGGACTCGATCTTTCTTTGAGATTTGGTGGTAGAGTTGGAAAGGAAACAGATGAAGAGTTAAAGGATCTGGATTCAAATCCCAGATCTTTCATCTGGGGTACTTTTTGGCAAGTCCCATGATCTCTCAACCTCAGTTTCTTCATCTGTAAACTGAGGGAAGTGGACCTTAGAAATCCCTTCTGGCCCTAAATTGTTTTGTCCCGTACAGGCGACAATCCTACCATTTTTGCACATTTGTAAGGGAGATCCCAGATGGCTCCAATATACTTTCTCACTCTTACCTTGTAGAATCCCAAATTTCCTTAAAATTTAGCTTAACTGCTGCCTCTCTCCTTGAATCCTTTTCCTTTTTGTAGAATTCGCTAGTCTTCCCCATCACTTCCCCAATGGGCTAATAGCTATTTTGAATATTCTTGTATATATACATATTCTCTCCCCAATCGAATGTAAGCTCCTTGAGGGCAGGGACTGTATCATTTTTAGCTTTATATCCCCAAGACCCAGCGTACTTCTGGAACATATTATTATAATAGCTAACATTTACATAGCATTTACCATGGGCTGGGCTAAATATGAATGATTATTTAGAGATGTGTCATAGACAAATCTTATTAAAAATACCAGTATTAACTATTTTAATATATATAATATTATGAAAATAACATATTTTAATATAATTTTAATAATAATCATAGCTTTTATATAACACTATGTAATGGGCATTACTATTCTAAGTATTTATATTTATTATCTCATTTGATCCTACCAACAACCCTGGGAAGTAGCTACTATTATTAATCTTCATTTGAGAGATGAGCAAACTGAGGCAAATAGGAGGTAAGTATCTTGCTTAAGATCGCAGAGCTAGTTTGAGAATGGATTTGAACTCTGGGCTCCCAGACTGAAGACTTAGTAGCTACCCACTAAATCACCTGGCTAACTTTATGCAGTGGCTGGCACGCAGTAGGTGCTTAATAAATGCTGGTTGGTAGATTGATCCAAGATAGTGTGGATACTTTCAAGACTTTTTCCCTCACTCAATTGTACCTGGGAATTGCTCTCAGTTCCCAGGTGGCCAGAGAAGCTGGGTTATCTGTTCCTATGGTGAAGGAATCTGCTCTCATTTTGAATAGAAAGCTGCTTTCGTGTAAGCTCCTGGATCTGGCAGCTTTCTTTTTGTTTTTGCCCTTCTTTTGAGCCAAGCCACTTGACTCTCTCAAAGAAGATAATCACATGTCACGCAGGATGGTTGCTAAATGTTATTTCACTCTATTAAAAAAAAATCCCAATCCAGACCTTGTCAGTGCCGTGTAAAGATCCCAGCATACAACTTGGATGAACAGGAACCTTTTTCCCTGTCTCTAAGGCAACATCGCAGCCTGACAATTTCTTTCTGTTTTTCCCTGAAGGGAACAAAGCCCACATTATAACATCTGGTGTGGGAACTTTTCCCCAACTCCATAGATAATGAGCTCTTCCAGTATATATACCAGAAAGCCCACCTGCTGCCTGTGCAATAAAACAGGGAAATGGCTCAGGCCCACTTCCCTCTTGGAAATATCCAGAAATATTCTCGTCCTTAAGGTACCATGGGTTGGGCAAAGAAAAACACCAATGCTTGGATAACCTCCAGGGAACCTCCCCTCCTTCCTCCCCACCTTTCAGAATCACAGTAAATGTAAATTTTGCATTAAGTTAGTGCAATGAGCACTTTCTACCAAAATGGCCTTCCTTGCCTTTCTCTCCAATTCTTTGCTTTTACTTCTATGTCTGGAATGAATGCCTTCTCCCTCCCCTCCACTTTAAAGTATCTCTAGCTTCCTTTAAGGTTTAACTCAAACACCACTTTTAGTCTAGTTGTTGTAGGTGATTCCCCTCCCTCTTTCCTAAATTTCTTTTTATTTACTCTGAATATATATTGTATATAGTTACATTCATATATGTGTTTCTTCCCAGCAGAATATAAGCATCTTGAGAGCAGGGAACTTTGTAGCTTCATTGCCAGGAGAAGTACCTTGGAAAAGTGGATAGACAGCTGGTCTGCAAAGTCAGGAAGGCCTGAGACAAATTACTTAACCTCTCAATGCTCTGGTCAACTCTACAAGTCTATACGCTACAGAGAATGTGATGAACTGCATCGATAGAGACTTTCCCCACCTGGAAATTGAAATCACAGGTGTGGAGACTGTTCCTATCCTATTCCATCAGCTAACTCAGTACCTGGCACTTAATGGGCACTTAGGAAATGTTCATTGGATTAAATTGAATAGAATAGATACTCATATAATCTAGGTAAGGGAGAGATTTTTTTTTAACCATGTCTACTAAAAAAGGGGGAGGTATTAAGGAAATAATGTTATAATTTTATTGAGGGGGGCACATTACAATGCCATACAAGGCACTGTACTGACAAAAGAGGAAATTAATATGTTATTATAATTATATATACATATATATATAATTATAAATTAATATAACCCGGACATCCCAAAAAATAAATTCAAAGAAATAAAACAAACAATAGGAGAAAATTCCCAAAAATTGCAGAAGAGATGTTATAGTAGTAGTAGTAGTAGTAACAACAACAACAGTGGTGGTGATGGTGAGATGAGGAGGAAGAAGAGGAGGAGGAGAGAAGAAGGAAAAGGAGAAGTAGTACTACTACTAGAAGTAAAAGTAGTAAAAGAAGTAGTAGTAAGTAGTAATAGTAGAAGTAGGAGTAGAAGAAGAAGAAGCAGTAGGAGTAATAGAAGTAGTAATAGCAGTTAGTAGGAAAAGAATAGTAATAATAGTAGTAGTAGTAGTAATAATAGTTGAAAAAGAAGTAGTAATAATATTAGTTGAAAAAGAAAAAGAAGTAGCAGTAGTTAAAAAAGAAGTGGTAGTAGTAGTTGAAGAAGAAGTAGTAGTAGTTGAAGAAGAAAAAGAAGTAGTAGTTGAAATAGAAGTAGTGAAGAAGAGGAGGAAGAGAAGAAGAAGAAGGTGGAGAGGAAGGTGAGGAAGAGGAAAAAGAAGGAGGAGAAAGAAGGAAGGAAGATATAATTAATAATATCATTAACATAGGGACTTAGAGTTGGCAAAGTATTTTATAAATGTTAGCTCATCTTATCCTCACAGTAATCATGGGAGGTGGATACTATTTTTATTCCCCTCTTATAGTAAGAAAACAGAGCTTAAGTGACTTGCCCAAGGTGACATAGCTAGTAAATATCTGAGACAAGATTTGAACTTGGGTCTTCCTGACTTTGGTTGCAAAGCTCTGTTTCCTATGATCTCTTGCTACTTAGTAATACGTAAAAATAGCTCAACTCATAATTCTGTAGTTTATGAAATTTAGCCCCTTTTCCTTTTCTTGAAAAATAAGAATACACCTGTCTTCTTCCAGCCCTGTGTGTTTCTGTTGTTCATCAGTCTTTCAGAACTATCTGGCAATGACTTGGTCTTCACTTTTGCCAGTTCTTTCAGTACCTGGACAAAACAGCCAGGTGATTTCTCTTACTCTGTTCTTAGTTATTTTGGATGTTCATTCCTATTTAGTCATTTCTTTTTTTTTTTTCTGTTCACCTTTTTTGTTGTTTGCTTGTTTTTGTCTTTCTCTTTTTCCCCCCTTTTTGATCTGATTTTTCTTGTGCAGCATGATAACTGCAAATATGCATAAAAGAATTGCACATATTTAACATATATTGGATTACTTGCTGTCTAAATGAGGGGCATGGAGAAGAGAAGGAGAAAAATTTGGAACACAAGGTTTTTCAAGGATGAATGTTGCAAACTATATGCAAAATTATGTTTTGAAAAGCAAAAGCAAAAGCAAAAAAAAAAACTTGCTGATGGATTGCAAAACAGATTTCTGTTTGAGGGTTCAAGAGTAGGCAGTTATTGTGGAATATTTAATGGAGGAAATTGAAAGGCATTAACAACCAATTCAGATCACTAAATTGCTGTGCCTTAGTAGGATTTGTTTTTTGGAAATAAGGGTACATGTTCCAATTTTAAAACAATGAAATCAACAGCAAGACCTTGTCTGTGATCATCAGGAAAAGAAAGAGAATAATTTTCACTTACTCACACATATGAAGACATTGACTGATTGTATTTGACTCAATACAGACCTTTTTTGAGTGCATTACCATGACTGTGTCCAGAACTTTTCCTGCAGACTTTGAATCCCTCTGACAGCTTCCAGGAATCCAGGGACACTTCTACGCCAAGATGAATTATCAGAGTGGAATTGTAATGGCAGCTTACTTGATATAATTACTTGAAAGAGACACAGAGAGAGACACACATAGAAAAACGGATAGACTCACAGACAGAAGTAGAAACAGAGACAGAGATACATAAGAGAGATAGAGGCAGAAATGCAGAGAGAGAGAGAGAGAGAGAGAGAGAAGAGAGAGAGAGAGAGAGAGAGAGAGAGAAAGAGAGAGAGAGAGAGACAGAGTCAGGGATAGAGAAGCTTTTTAAATCTCAAGGGAATATTTCCTAAAAGTATTTTTTTTATTCTAACAAGACACCCATGATCTAATATATTTTAAAGAATGGGATTAACTAACAGTGAATAACTGAATGTTTTTTGTTTAATTAAGGACCAAAGTCAATAAGTAACTTAAATGACAATATTTAAATTCTTCTTAAGGCATCTGAAATAATATTAGTATCTATGAATAACATTTGGGGAACATTTTAATGATCTTATTTAAATGACTGCATACAGTTAGAAATAATTAATTACCTGCTTTATACAAGGGGGCTTTGCTAAGTGCCAGGTATATAAAGACAAAAAAGAAATAGTTCAAGCAGCTTAAATGTATTTATGTTGTTCCTCAAACATCCAGTCCGCCTAAATGCTTTCCTCTAAAATTCTTAGCTCTATTCTCTGGGTCTTTTTATAAAAACAGCAATGAATTCTATTTTAAAATAATGTAATTTTTGGTTTAAGTTCATATAGTAGGACCTTGCCTATTAGAGGGACTGTATCATAAGGTGATTTTTATTATAAAATGCAAGTAGATTTACTAAAAAAATATGTAATGGAAGAAATGACATTGCAGTTGAGCTAAAAATTGACTAAAAGTCTAGTAGATGAAGTGAAGGCTGGGGACAGGAAAATGGACTTTTCTTATCAAAGTTTACATGGGAAAATACCAGTGATTTCAGCAGTGTTATCGTAGGTGTCCACAGAAGGTTTGTACTTCTGAATTTTATGTAAGACAATATATAGGCTGAATGCTATGAATAACTCTACAGGACACAAAGGCGAGCGTGGTGTGGATGGCCAAAGGGGTTTGGACGGTGGTCCTGGTCCTCCAGGACCACCTGGAAATAAAGGAGACCCAGGAGAAGAAGGCTGTGGAGGGGCACCAGGTAAGGTCCACTTTGGCTATAAACATTGTTGTTCTGAGTTGTCTGAGCCAGATTACCAACCTCTTACAATGCATGTAGCTCTCTAAGGTTGGATTTTCTCTAACCTGATATAAGGGAGTCAGGTTTCAATAACAAAACAAGCATAGATCTCCCCAAATTTCACTTGATCTTAAACTATCACAAAGCCTTATCAAAAGGTCCCTGAATCCATTGCAGTGTTTTACAAACCCTTTGCCAATTAGTAAATCCAGAGATATGTCTGTCTTCAACCTCTATCACTCTAGTTTTACCGGATAATTAAAAGCCATTTCATCTGCCATTGTCTGCAATGATGCAGCCTGAGAAATTTGACTGAAGCTCCTGGAAAGTGATCCTGAAGAAGCGAGAACTATCAGTCACTCTCCATGTGTTTCTCAATCCCTCCGGTTCCTAGTTTCCCAGTACTTATTACTAACATCTCAAGTTTTTAAGTTTTAAAATATTTCTTGGAACAAACATAGAATATAGCAGTATTTTCTAAATCAGAATGAAAATATTTATAGTGAAGAGAGGGGGAAGAAAAAAGGATTCTTAACCTGGGGTTGTAAAGTTTTTGATTACTGTATTCAAATATAATTGGCTTTCTTTGTAATTCTATGTGCTCTATTTTATATTTTTAAAAACATTATTCTGAGGAGGGGGCAATAAAGTTAGTTTACCATACTGCTAAAGCCAAGTCAACAAGCATTTATTAAGTGCCTACTATGTGTCAGGTATGATAGTAAGCACTAGCAAACAGTTTCTCCTTTCAAGGAGATTATAGTTTAATAGTGAGTAGGGTAGGGATGGGGGGACATGGCAAACAGCTCCAAATAAAATATAAACAGGATAAAGTTAAAGGGAAGTCTAAATTCACATCACAGAGGACTAGGAAAGACTTTTCATAAAAAGTGAGATTTTAGTTGAGACTCGACCCTAAAAAGTTAAGAACTATTCCTAGTTTTTATTGTTGTTTATTCTTTGTTTTTGAAGAGTTCCAATGACATTACCAGGGATGTCTTGATATGAATTAAAGCTTCAGTTGTCAAACCAGGGTGGTCATGCACTACAGTAGCAGTAATCTGTTATAAACATAAATGAAGTAGCCATTACTTATTTAAACATCCTGGGTTGCCTTTATTTTTTTTTTTTTCCTTTATACCACAAGGTCCCCCTGGCCCAACTGGGGATCCAGGACCCAAAGGTTCTGGAACTAGATACCTTAATGGATTCCTACTGGTTCTCCACAGTCAGACAGACAAAGAACCCTCTTGTCCTGAGGGAATGCCCAAGCTGTGGACTGGATATAGCCTGTTGTATCTGGAAGGCCAGGAGAAAGCACATAACCAAGACCTAGGTGAGTCTTTATAGCAGAATCTAAATGCACAATGCTTTATTTGAATCTTTGGATATTGATATATTGGTATATTTTTAATAAGAATCAATAATTCATTTATACATCTATATATATTATAATAAAACAAAACTTAAAATTTTAATTGCACATTGTATTTAATAAGTGTTCATTTTCTTGATTTCTTTTTGTATAATTCTTTCTTTTCTTTCCTTTCCCTTTCTTAATCTTTTCTTCTTTCCAGAAGAAATGATTATTGGTTGTTATGTCACTCTAATTCATTTGAATATAGTAATGTTGTGTTTAAATATAAAATATTTTATTTAAAAATAGAGAAAAAATTATTTTTATGAAATGCATTAAGATAATACACACAAAGATGAACACATTGAGGGTCACACAGGAGACAAATTTTGGGTCAAACTGGTAATATTTTATCTTATTTTAGAACTTTGATGTGAAGATGAGACATGATGGTTTCTTGGTATTTGTTAATAATATTTTTGCAAGACAGAACTAGATTCAAAGCTCTAGTTTTTAGTATCCCCAACATTTGATCACTTTAGAGAATGCCATGGAAGAAAGACAAAGAAGGACATGAAATGATTTCGTTGTGCCCTGTGGCTATTCATCCTGTTTCACTAGATTATTAAGAATGAGTTAATCTGCACAATTACAGGATCTTTGGGGTCCCTTCCAGCACCAAACCTTTAAGGGTAAGACCCTTAGAAAAGAAATGGTGGTCCTGATGCTGCGATTTCATCACCTCTGAGAATTACTTTCTCCATCAAGGGCCAGAGCTATGACAGAAACAATCCCTGTGGGCTCCTCCTTCCTAAAGGTCACTTTACATGCTGGGAATATTCACAGAGAAAGAGCATTGGGATTTCTCCTTATTCCTAGGTCTGGCTGGATCCTGCCTTCCCATGTTCAGCACCATGCCATTTGCCTATTGCAACATCAACCAAGTCTGCCATTACGCCAGAAGAAATGACAAATCCTATTGGCTGTCGAGTGCTGCTCCTCTACCCATGATGCCCCTCTCTGAAGACGAAATACAAGCTTACATCAGCCGGTGTGCGGTGTGTGAGGCTCCAGCTCAGGCTATGGCTGTGCACAGCCAGGATCAGGCAATCCCTCCATGCCCACCCACCTGGAGAAGCCTTTGGATAGGGTATTCATTCCTAATGGTAAGTTAAGGGTGCCCACATTGCCGGGTTTTGTAAAGCTCTCTTAGGGCTCCTTAATCCCAAGATTAAATTTCTCTGAAATATCAGAATCAGTCAGTCGATCAATGAACATTTATTAAGTGCCTCCAGTGTGCTAGGCACTGTGCTAACTGGCAGGGATTCAAAAAGAGGCAAAAAGCAGTTCCTGTCCTTGAGGAGCTCACAGTCTAATGCAACATGCAAGCAAACTCATACCGAGGAGTTATGTATAGGAGAAACAGGAAAAAATGAAAAGAGGGAAGGCACGGGAATTAAGAGAGGTTGAAAGTGTGTGGGATGGGGGATGTTGGAGATAATCTAGAAAATCCCTCATGTATGACAGCCTGTTGAGAGGTACAGCGATTTTGTACCCTAAGTTGATTTTTTGGTTGCTTTGGGGGGCAGGACTCATGAAATGAGCTTTTAGTGCTTTTTTCAAAACTGGTTCTTCTTCCCCAGGTGAACAGGACTTATTTCCCCAAGCTCTTTTTTTGATCTCAGTGCAGAAAATACTTCATTAGGGCCAGCTCCTTGTCATCCTAGATTAGATCAGGCTGCTCCTGGCCCTTGTTTCGGATCCCATACTGGTCTCCCCATCAGATCCAGCTGCTCCTGTCCCTTGTTTTGGATCCCACACTGGCCTCCCCATCAGATCAGGCCACTCCTGGCCTTTGTTTCGGATCCCACACTGGCCTCCCCATCAGATCTGGCCGCTCCTGGCCCTTGTTTCGGATCCCACACTGGCCTCCCCATTAGATCGGGAAGCTCCTGGCCTTTATTTCAGATCCCACACTGGCCTCCCCATCAGATCAGGCCACTCCTGGCCTTTATTTCGGATCCCACACTGGCCTCCCCATCAGATCGGGCCGCTCCTGGCCTTTATTTCGGATCCCACACTGGCCTCCCCATCAGATCGGGACGCTCCTGGCCCTTGTTTCGGATCCCACACTGGCCTCCCCATTAGATCGGGCCGCTCCTGGCCTTTATTTCGGATCCCACACTGGTCTCCCCATCAGATCCGGCTGCTCCTTTGCTTCCACACCGGCCCCTGTCTTCAGCCCATCTCCCTGCCGTCTGCCTTCCAGCTTTCAGTCCTTGTTTCTGTTCAGCACACAGGGGCTGGCGATCAAGGCGGGGGCCAGTCCCTCACCTCACCTGGAAGCTGCCTGGAAGACTTCAGAGCCGCGCCATTCATCGAGTGCCAAGGACGGCAGGGGACTTGTCACTTTTTCGCTAATGAATACAGCTTCTGGCTGACCACGGTGCCACCAGACTCGCCGCTCTCCTCGGCTCCCGTGCCAGACACCTTAAAACAGGGGCGGGCTCAGCGCCAGAAGATCAGCAGATGCCAAGTCTGCATGAAGTACAGCTAAGGAGCCCCCGCCAGCCTGCTCTGACTCACAGAGACTTCTGGGGGGGAGAAGGAGTTGGGCTAAAAGATTCTAATGGTGCTTTATTACAGGGATTCAATTTTTCAAATGATCCTTGATTTAAACTTGGTTATCCGACAGTACTGTAATCCCCTTCTCAGTTCAGTAAAGATCTGGCCTGACCGCTCCATTTAGGTCAAGTCCAAATATTGTCCATCATCTTGCGGAGGATGGACGATCTGGCTTTACTGACCAGGAATGCCCATTTATCGACCACGAATGCACAATCACCAATGGCCTGATTGTGGATTCTTTTAAGCAGAAGCTTCTTTTGTGGCTTCATAAAACCCCAGCGATTGAAGCTAGATGTCCTCATAATGCAAAAGGCCGATGGGTGACTTTTATAGGAAAAAAATAGCCCTACAGAGCCAGAAAATGAAAGTTTTTCAAAAATAATTGTACCAGATTTTCTTCAAATCATCATAGAATTCTTCAAGCACTTTAAAAAGGTCGTGAAACCATGATCCAAAGAAACACAAAAAATCAGACCACCAGTGTTAACAGTTCACTTCCAAGGTGAAACAATCATTAGGCTAGGAAGGCTCCTAGTCACTATATCCCAGAAACACATCACATTTGCATAAAAACATCAGAGAAACATAAGCCATTACCTTCTCGTTTGCATTTCTCCCTGAAAATAGAAATGCCATCTCTGACAGCCCTCTTGAAAAGTAGCAATTATGGGGGAAAAAAAGGATATTCAATAAGGGATTAAACCCCTAAAAGCTGTTAATGAATACAAAGACAGGGATTCACGAAAATGTACCCCCTAATCCACCAAACTTCCAGATAAGTGATTTTCCTGGAAGCAAAGGGCAAGGTCTGTCCTGAAGTATGGACGTGCCAATGAGGATGTCCCACACAGAGGATGGGATGGGAGGATAGAAAACAAGGGCATTGTCTACAAGGCTTTTCCTCCCCCTTCCCGGGAAAGACTGTTCAGTTCCTTTACATCTTATAATCAGTACTTTTCTCTCCAAGTGCATTAAGGGTATCTTATGCAGATAAGTGACAGAGCCATCATTATGGAGAGAAAATTAAGAGTTGGTTTAATTAATCTTAAGTAAATATATTCACTTAGGCCAAGGTCATACCACTGAAAAGACACAGAAATATTAATAAATGAAAGACAGCCACATTCTGCTATCCACTGTAGATGTTTATATATGTATGTTATTTTCCTTTTCCAAAATTTCTCATTTTCAAATGTCGTATTTGTATAGTAAGGCAAAGCAGCACTTTGACATTGGACAGATTGATATTTTCATTAAAAATTCAGAACACATCTATGTCTTAATTTTTAAATGTAGCCATCTGTATACCAAAGGATCCATTCTTACATTTCTCTGAGAATCCAGCATCCCGATACTAAAATCTCAAAATAGTAATGAATTTCCATTTCTAAAAAAAGGTCTGCCACAACAACAAAGTGTAGTCTCGAGGCTTTTGAAGAACCTAAAAGAAAGCTCAGTCTGAGATCTAGAGAAAAACAACTACTGACTCATGAGACAATGATATTCCACAAGACTGGAGTTTCAATTATTCCAAAGAAAAAGTACCCACAGGGGCAGCTAAGTGGTGCAGTGGATAGAGCCTCAGTCCTGAAGTCAGGAGGACCTGAGTTCAAATTTGACCTCAGACACTTAACACTTCTTGGCTGAAGTACATTAGGCAAGCCCTTAACCCCAATTGCTTCAGTCAAAAAAAAAAATACTACAAAAGAAAGTAGAGAAGTCCACCTTAAAAAAACTGAAGAAAACATTGTATATGATGAACTGTATGAGAGAGAGGAAGATGTCTACATTTAGATTAGAGATGGATGGACTTTAATAATAATCACCATCAA
Organism: Antechinus flavipes; assembly: GCF_016432865.1. Lineage (NCBI taxonomy): Eukaryota > Metazoa > Chordata > Mammalia > Dasyuromorphia > Dasyuridae > Antechinus > Antechinus flavipes. The sequence goes on from NC_067400.1 coordinate 55,072,871, forward strand.
AAATGGATGCATGGAATATGGCATCCTTGCTTTGAGGTCTTTTTCTGGTTTACAAGAAAAAAAAACTTATAAAATAAAATGTTGCGGAATTATATTTACCTGTGTTTTTTAAAAAAACAATGAACAGTTAAAAAAAATTATATGTTTTAATGACAGCATGTTTGCCATGGCTGGTCAACTAGACACACATTTAAAGTACCCAAAATCCATTGTCAATTAAAAGATTTGTAATTAACCTTATGCCCTTACCCTGACATATTTCTCTGTTAAGGAAAATCATCCAGATGTGTATATAGAATTTAATTTCATAAATGATTTGCCCGTTGCCAGGTGACATGCCTTCTGAAAGAATTTCAGGGTGCTTATATATGGATTTTTATAAGCCTTTTTTTTCTTTTTTTTGCTGAGGCAATTGGGGTTAAGTGACTAGCTCAGGATCACCCAGTTAGGAAGTGTCTGGGATCATATTTGAACTCAGGCCCTCCTGACTTCAGGGCTGGTACTCTATCCACTGCGCCACCAAGCTGCCCCTATGAGCCCATTTTTGATAGAATGTGGGATTAACAGAAATATTGGCAGATCATGTGTGAAGTCAAACGTCTTCCCATTGGCTTTACAACATTCTATTTATTCCTAGCTTAAATACATAAAAATCAAGTCCTAAATGAGTGGACAATTTGCTCCATAGTATGTCTGGAACAGTGTCACAGGAATCATTTAAAATACCTGTTATTTCAAGGTTTTTACCTTATTCTTCAAAATCAGCTTCAACATCTTTAAACAAACATTTGTGATTTTCAACCAGCTTGAAATTATTTCCCCAGAGAGAGGTCATTATGTCTCATTGGAGTTCCTTTTGTTAATTCCCTAGATTCTTGACTGATATTTTTTTCCTTTGTGTTTTAACTTTTCCATTTCTTTTCAAAATAAGTTTTATTGATATCTTTTTTTAAATTTCGCCTTCCTTCCCTCACCCTCCCCCCCCTCCCTGAATCTTTCCTTGTAAAAAGCTTTTTAGCATTCCATTATATTGGATTTCAATTCTCCAAGTCACTCTACTGGAAAGATGGTGGCAATTCCCCGCGGTGAGAGTGTCAGAAGGTTCTGCAGAGAACTGAACAAAATCTGAATTGAAATTTGTATTTTGCAACCGTTGCTGCTGTTCAAGTCTCAGCACTCTGCATAATGCATTGAAAAACACCAAGGCTGACTGGTGCACACACTTGAAATGCTTGAATTTTTATAGTGCTTAAATATTTAATGATTCATGAGGAAGAATGCAAAATATGTGCAATAAATTGTATCACTTTCTCTAACTTGTGGCTGTAAAATTAGAAAATCTCTTAACACATAATGTCTGCCCGGTGATAAAATTCAGCAATTGACGGCGAAAGCTGTTGTATTTCCATGTAGCAGCTTGGCTCGGCTTGTATAAAATACTGTGATGGTCTCCAAAAACAACTCTGGTCTGTCTGCTCCCATAGATTCCTCCCGAGCCAAAATGAGTCATTCACCTTTCACCTAGCTCTTAAAATGGTTAAGAGGGAAGATTTCATCTGTGAGAAGTCAATGAGGGGAAAAAACAGACTCTTTAATAGGATGAAGTCACCTTGTGTTGGATGGGGAGAAACAAAGGTGGGATTTTGAAAGATCTGGGAATGGTTGCTTACTTATCACTGAGACAATTCCTCAGAGGTAGAGCTGGGTTTCACGATTAGTTCCTCCCAGGGTTTTAATGCTGGCAAAATACTTTCCTCACCAGAGTGCCCTGAAGCAGGTATATATAGTGCCCAAGGTCACAAAGCCTTGTGAGCTCCACAGTCAGGATTTCATTTGTATTTATATTCACTCTGGCACCTACCTAGCACAGCTCAACTGAGCACTTAGTGGGCTTCCAAAATACATTTGTTCTTGATTTTTTCCCCTCACCTCAGCAATTTTTTAATAATGGATTTTCCTGCTTAAAAAAAAATTATATAGGGATTATTCTGTACCAGGCACTGGACTAAAGACCTTACAATTATCTCATCTGTTCTCCACAATTACTGTGGGAGGTGGGAGCTATTATTATCCCCATTTTATGGATAAGGAAAATGAGGTATACAGAGGTTAAGTGATTTTTGACCAATGCATTTAAGTTAATAAACATCTGAAGCCATATTTGAATTCAGGTCTTCCTGACTCCAGGCTGGGTACTTTATCCACTGCACACCAGTTTTTCATAATGGATTCTCCTATTTCTAAGCCCACTGCAATCTAATATAATAGCTAACATATATAGTACTTATATGTGCCAGCCACTATTCTAAGCACTTTTACAATTGTTTGATCCTCATAAGAACCTTTGAGTTAGATGCTATTATGAATCCCAATTTACAGATGAAGAAACTGAGACAGGTTAAGTAATTTTCCAGGTTAATATAGTTAATAAGTGTCTTCAATATTTGAACTCAGGTCTGACTCCAGGATGTTCATCAAGAATTCATAATTTGGGGACTATGAACTGGGTGTTTTTTTTTTAAATATTACTTTGATAACTATTTTAACATAATTGGTTTCCTTTATATTTATATATATATAATTTTATACACTTACTATGTTTATTATATTTGAACTCAGATCTGACTCCAGGATGTTCATCAGGAGTTCATAATCAATCTGGAGACTATGAACTGGGTGTTTTTAAAAAATATTACTTTGATAACTATTTTAACATAATTGGTTTCCTATATATATGTATATATATAATTTTATACATTTATTATGTTTATTGTATTTGAAACATTATCCTGAAAAGGGGTCCAAAGATTTCACTAGTTTGCCTAAGAGTTCCATACCACCGAGATATTAGAAACTCCCTGTTCTAGATGGCTTGTGGTACCCTAAGCCCTTCACCATGTGGGATTATTCTGAATTCTCCAAGTAAGTCAGACTTTGAGGGGATCAGTATTACAACTGAATATCCAAATGAATCAGAAAAAAAAGTTTCGGCGGAATACAAATTAGCTACATTTGTGCATTTGTACTGGACAAAGGAAGGGCTATTATTAAAGGAAAGGTTATGTTCCTCAGGCCCAAAGCAGTTCTGTCAATGCTGGTGATTTGTGTTGGGTTTCTCCGTCTAAATCTGTTCTCCCAATAAGTTGTAACTATAGCAACTTCCACACTGGGCACTTCAGTGTGTCACAGAATGACTACCCAACTCCTCAAGTTGCTTGTGCAATAATATTTCACAGGGGTGTTTTGACTGTTTTCAAGAAGGAACGTGACCTGTTGCATTGGGTAAATTGCCTCCCTAAATTCTAATCATTATTCCCACTTTAAGCAGTTCTTTCCTTTTTAGTGTGATGGAGTCTAAGGAACGGGTTCTAATTTGGGGTCTTTACCCACTTTGGAAAAAGCAGCAATAGGGTGGCTCTTAGTGCAAGGAGGTGAGTGTCAAAATGTTACACGCTGCCATACTCTTAGAACTTGGTACCCATCTGTGAGGAGTTCTCAGGGATGTGTGTTTCCGAAATCTATCATTAATTTATTGGGTAACTTAAAACTATCCATATAAGGGACAGCATGGTGTGGTAGAGAGACAGCCTCCAAGCCACACAGAGGTGGGCTCAAGTCCAGACCTGGACGCATGGACGCAAGCCATTTAGACTGCTCTAGGTCAATAAGACTATTCTTTTCCAAGAAAGTAGTGATCTGATTGGTGGAGGGTTTTCTCATACCAGGAGTTCCAGTCCCTTTGTTCATTTATCTCCCCTGTACTACTTCTTTGATTTCTTCTAGTCTTTGGGCTTCATGAGGACAGGAATTCTATTTTACATAAATTTGGCAGTCCCATAGTTCTGGGCACACAGGAAGCACTTAATGAATGCACATTGTGTTATGTTTTATTTTATCACTCTGTATCTGATAATCTTAGGACTGAGACATTCTTAAAAAATTTGCTAGGCAACTCTTAGGTCAAGAAAAGGCTCCAACCCAAGACAAGTGTGGAGTTGTCCTAAATATTCCAATCTGCCAGCCTGTGCCCTTTGTCAGCTCCCCTCACTTTTGGGAGATGAACATTTTAGAAGGCAAGATGGGGAGACCTGGGCGGGGTTGGGGGATGTGGATACTAGTAACTTTTACAGCTTCTCTCCATATCCAAGATTTGTTTATGGTTACTCTCCTTCCCATTCAATGGGGCGTCTTCCCCGTCCAAACTCTTAATAACAGGAAAACACTCCACTGTGAGTTAGCACCCCTTTGTGATGCTTTGTGCGGGGATAGCAGCTATCATGGTTCCTGGACTGCTTCCATGACCTCCCAGAACTACTAATTCTACTACAGGTTCTCGGTTCCCATAAAGGGTAAAAGCTATAAATAGTCTAAACTAAACCATCACCTTTTCTGGACTAAAATATATGCGTGCATGTGTACATGTACACAGTTTCCTGATGAAATCAAGTTAGAAATTGTGGTAACTGCACCACTGCTCCCCCAATACTTCACCATGCTGTTACCAGATGCTGTTTCAGTCGGAAAATGCTACCTGCCGACTTCACGCCTAGAAAGAGGAGGCTGCTAGATCTGGGGGCTCCTTGAGCGAACCCTCATGTTTTGTGTGATCAGATGCACATCGGGAAAGGGGAGACCATTTCTCCTGACTCATTCCGACGGAGGAGCTCTCAGGCTATCAACCAGCAAGCACATCATCTTCTGAAGCTTCAGGAATAGCTCTAATACGCCCTTTTCCCATGGGCAAAGGCTTCTCTCCACATGTTGCTGCAAATGTGATGTGTGAATTATTCACACGCTGGAGCTGCAGCCAAGATTATTTGTCATGTCAGAAGGGAATGTGTGTCCTGATGGGGTGTGTGTGTGTGTGTGTGTATTTTTCAGATCCTCCTTTTGCCCCTTCCCCACATGGTGCTGGAAGAAAAAAGAATATAACATACATCAAGAAGAAATTGGGCTCACTTTTATTTGTCTTTCTCCTGACTGTAAAACCGAGTGCTTGCACTTCGATTCCCACATTTAATGAAAATTTATTGGCCACAAACTGGAGGACAAGAGGAAGCCTAAAAGACAAGTCCCTGCCCTTGAGCAGCTTACAATCTAGATAGGGATTCAGGACACAACAACATCCAGATCGATGCAAGGAGACCAGGTATGGAAAGTGTCAAGTGTGGTCTTTTAAATAAAACCGGGTATAGCATTAGGGAGGAGAGTACTGTGGGTGGGAGAGTCTGGAAAACATAAGAAATGAGGGTGAATTAGACTTCAGAGGACAATTAGGAGAGCAATACTTATAGAAGAAAGGCGAAGACAGTAATTGGAATGAAAAGTATTAAAAAAAAAAAAGGGGGCAGGGAAGAGAGGAAGGGGAGTAGAGTGCACTCATGTCCCAATCAAAGGAGACAGAAGGAGATAGGAGTGTGTGGGTGTATTATTTCTATATATTTGTGTGTGAATTTTGTTAAATTATAGATCTATATACACACATATATGTAAATGCATACGTACGTGCTTATATATGTGGAAGAAAGTCCAGACTTCTCAGCCAAATACACTCTGTCCCTGATTCATCCTTCCAAATAATGGGGAGTTGTTATGGTTTTCCGGGCAGCAGAATGGCATGATGGGCAATGTTTTAGAATGAAGGAGGAGAAGAATGGGGAAAGGCAGGGGAGGACTGAGAGAAATTGGTCAAAAGGGCACTTCACTACTCCAGGAGCTATAAGGGCTTGACCACAGAAAGGAAAGGATGGCTCTGAAGGACATTGCAAAGGCTGCATTTTCAGGAGCTGTCTACAGTTTCCTATAATAATTAGAAAGCTTTTCCAGGAAACCAACAGTAGGAGCTGAAAGGCCAAGTCTATGACAACCTCCTGGCCTTTCAGTTTGTTGGGGTCTTTTGATTGTGTGGATGCTGGAAACACACACCAGAAATACATACTTTTGGTCACTGATTACTTAGCACAGTCAGCAACAGTCTATATTCCAAAAGGGGAGCCACTATTTAAAAAGAAAAAGAAGAATAAAAAAGGTGCACAAATCCCTTTGGCAATGATTGCACATGGAACACTCCAAGTCGTTAAGGGCAAATGATGTCATTTTAAAACTAGTTCTGAAGTCCCAAGGAGAGAGAAGTCAAGGCCAGTGTGATTAAAGAGACCCTGAGTTAAAATGGAACTTCTAAAGAACAGGCTGGGAATCAGCCAGCTTGAGGGCTTCAAATCACAGATCCAGTCTGTGGGGCTGCCAGGTTGGGAGAGATAATTATCCAAGTAATCCATTAAGGCTCCCTTGGTGCCTACCTCATACTGTTGGACATATATTCTAATCTGGAGTTCAGGGTGGGGAGGTGGGGGGGGAAGAATATTTAAAAAATCATATTCCTTGGCACCAGAAAGGCCTTCTGGCTTAACAAAGTAGCTATGGTGATATTTAAAAGATGGCTTCCTTAAGAAAATCAAAACAAAGCACAAAAGGGCGGTCAGCCTCGTTGTTTTACACTTGTCATTTGGGGAGAAGAAAGCGATTGTGGTGATTAATTAGCCCCTGCTTTCTCAGTGAGGAGCTCCCTTCCAACACGACATTTCTTATTATCAAAAATTCAGGCCTCGTGTCCTTGTCCATTAGTAATATTATTGTGTTAAACAACAAATATTTTCAATGGAAGGAAAGAAGCAATTACTCATCTACCCCACTCCAATTTTGCAGCACAGTGATTAGACTCCTTTTCTCAGTTGAAAAGATTATATGAAACTAAGGCACAATATAACTAATATCATGAGCAAATTCTACTAAGTTTATATATGTATAAGTACATATACATATATATAAATTTACACAAATCTCTCTCTATAACACAAACACGATAAAAGATCCCCAACTGATCATCTATTGATCTGTCAGAGATTAGAATATTTCAATAGCACATTAAAGCTTACAAAGTGCTTTATAATCATTTCAACCTCACAACAGCTCTGTAGGATAAGTACTAAAGATATTGCTATTTTACAGAAAAAGAAATGAGGTTCAGCAAATCGTCCATGTTCATACGTCTGTTCAATATCATTCATTCATTTAACAAACATTTATTAAAAATTGACTTTGTGCCAGGCACTGTGGTAGGCCCTGAGGTTGAAAAGTCAAAAAGAGCCAGTCTTTGTCCTCCCAGACTTGTGTTCCACAGATCATCCTCCTGAAATGTAAGAGTGTCAAAGGCAGGAGTCAAGGCCCCGGACTTCCATCTCCAAACCCTACCACCGTCCACCATGCTCCCCTACCTCATGGCACTACAGCTGGGCACTGCTGGAAGACATACAGACATACTAGAGGGCAAACATCTCATCAGTGTGTCCAGTCTAGCACTTGAGAGCCTGTGATTAAAACCAAGTTGGGAAAACCTTTTGGAGATACTCGCTTCCAACTTTTATTAAGACCAACTCTAAGAACATCATTGTTGCTCTGACTTTGTCTTTGAGGCAGCTGGGAGCATTAGCACAAGGGCAGCTTAAAAATGGAGATGACGCTAATTGACAGATACCTGCTGGGGGTGTCAAGTCAAGACAACTGAATGTGGAGCTTGTTATGGTGACTGAATCAGGAGTGTTTTAATTTTACAAGATAACACTTGCTCTAAAAAGGACTTTTCAACTCACAGTTCCCTGAGGGCATTCAGATAACTTAGACAGATTTATACTGGAGGCAGAGCCGATAGGTACAAAATGCTGCTCTCTCCTAATGGTGAATATGTGCGTCTCTGTCCCCAAGTTCTTCCTGAGTGAGACCTTTTCAGTGAAAGGTATAGCAATACACATAAAGAAACTAAAATGTGAACATCACACCCATCCAAAGGTGACAGGAGAGAATTGGAGATCTGCAAGTCCAGGCGGCCTGGTTGGATTTCACCAGCCACTCGGGGACTTGTCAGGAAGATGAGGATGGAGGGACTTCCAAGATCAGGGCATTGTGCAGAAGGACAGAACAAGCTTCCTGAATGGGAGGTGAAATTCGGCATGGAAGGTCACAAACTCTGCGAGCCTTCCACGTCGGCAGTGGGAGCCTCCCCGGGGAGAACTGGTGTTCTTTCACAGGATGCTGCTGGTATCTATGGAACCAAGAGGGAGGCCCTTTTCAGAAAGGCCATTTTCTGAAATTCAGAATTCAGAATTCAGAAATACCACTGGAAATGGTATTTGGTTATCCTGGATTTGTGTGACTTTGAACTTCCAAGGTTCATTGAATGAGCCATTCAAGTTGCAAGAGTACTTAAAGAAGAGTACTTTGGTTTTTCTCAGAGCAAACAAGAGGTTTCTGGAATGAATCAGGTGGTTGACCCTTAAGAGGCTGAACTGCTGATTCACAAGGTGCTGCGCAATTTCAGTGACGGTCAAATCTATTCAGTCTTTGCCTTCTCATTTCATCTTCCGGGCGAATATTGAATCCATAGGGTGGAGGACCATTGTTAACACCACCTGAAATTAAAAAATAAATCATTCAATATGCATGTTTGGGCACTGAAACCTGCCGATATTCTACTTTGGTGCCATCTTTATATTAACAACAACAAACATTGGGAGCCATTCCTGAAATGGAGGCTGGTTAACTTTTCAATACCCTGGAGATCATTAAGGTCAATCCTCTAATTTTACAAATGAGGAAACTGGGGTCAGAGGTTAATTGATTTGCCAGTGTCCCCCAGCTAGTCAGGATCTGATGAAGGCCTTGAATTCAGCTCTTCCAGACTTCAACTCCAATGATCTAGCCATTGCACTAAGCTGCTTCAGCCTGGTCAGCCAATGTGGAACAGTGGGATGTTGGAGAGTATGATTTGTCAAATGTCATCTCCACAAGGCTCCTGTCCACCAGGGGTGGGGAGGCAATATTTCTTTCCTTTTGTTTTTTTTAAATAATATTTTATTTTTCCAAATACATGCAAATATAGTTTTTAACTATCTCTTTTTTTATTATAACTTTTTATTGACAAAACATATTCTTGGATAATTTTTCAATATTGACTCTTGCAAAAACTTCTGTTCCAACTTTTCCCCTACTTCCCTCTATCCCTTCCCCTAGATGGCAGGTAGTCCCATACATTTTAACTATCTTTTAAAACACCTTTTTAACACTTTTTTTTTTAAAACACCTTTTTAACACCCTGTGTTCTAAATTTTTCTCACTCCCTCCTGCCCAAGACAGTAAGCAATCTGATATAGATTAAATATGGGCAGTTCTTCTAAACATATTTCCATATTCATCATGATGTACAAGAAAAATTAGATCAAAAGTGAAAAAAACCATGAGAAAGAAAAATACAAGCAAACAAACAACAAAACAAAAGTGAAAATGCTTTGATCCACATTCAGTCTCCAGAGTTCTCTCTCTGGATGCGGATGGCATTTTTCACACCAAATCTATTGGAAACGGGGAGGCAATTATTTTACATAAGGGTATGTGAATGATGGTGAGAAAGGTAAAGGGAGGGTTTTAAAAATGAAATTAAAAATATTTTTTAATAAGATACCTGTAAGTGCTAGAAAATTACAGTACCCCCATCATGAGGGTATTTATTTTGGCCTGCTAATTAACATTCTGGTGTCGGTTTGGCCAATGGACAGAAGAAATTCATGGCTTTCCCCAAAGCATATGCCCTTCTGTGTTAAGGCTCTCCTCCTCAGAACCCACCTTTTCCCTCCCAGGCTCTCAGTTTTCCCAAGCTTCCCTCCCGGCTTGGACCCCACCTGCCTGAATTGTACAAGCAGCCACCGGGGACTCTAGCCCACATGCTGGGATTCTGTGATCGTGTATTGATCAGTAAGTTCAGGCTGGCAAATGAGAAATGCAGGCAGGATGCTTGCAAGAGATCATGGGGCCTTTTTCATTACTAAAATAATAACTGGAAGACTCCCTAGCTATGGCAAACACAAGAGCTTTCCCTGATCCAGGGAGACTCCAACCTTTGTGGAGCTTCTCCTGGCTACCTCACTCCCTCAGTGCGCACTGTATGTTGTTGAGTGGTCTGCCAGGCACTGTGAGAGACCTACAGAGGCCCCTTCCTTTAAGGAGCCAATCACCTAATCTAATAAAATAGCTTCCATCTTTTTCAGGAGAGTCATGTAGAGGGGATGCTACTGGGATCACAGAAACAGGGTTATTTTCAAAGTAAAAGTGGCAGTGATGCAGGGGATGGCTCATGTAGAGCCACTCCTTAGAGAATTATGTCTGAGCTCTCCAGCCTGACCTTCAAAGCTCTCTGTAATCCCAGAATCTCAGCTGAAAGAGGTTACAGGTCATCCAGTTAAACTGCTCCCTGGGAGTGGCCACCCAGCCTCTCCCTGAAAGGAAGCCTTCAATGGCAGGGAAGTGGGGGGGAGGGAAAAGGAGGCAGGGCGAGGATCCCCGTCTTTCCCCACCCAAACCCTCACTTCCTTATTTCTGTCCCGAGCGGTCCGTCCTATGCGTACTCTCTGGCTTTTCCCTTGTTCATCTCTCTCCTCAGTTGCTATTCCTTCTTGTTGAATCAAACTTCCACATACCTAGGCCCTCATCACCTCTCTCCTGAACTATTATAATCAGCTTCTAATTGGCCTCCAGTTTCAATCTCTCTTTCCCCATCTACATGGCTGGCAGAATCATTTTCCTAAAGCTTAGGTCTAAGCTACTCTGCTCAAAATCCCCTGGTGGCTCCCTACTATCTCTAGGATATAACATGAATGCTTAAATGTGACATTTAAGGCCTGCTACAGTCTGGCTCTGATTACCTTTTTCAGCCTTTTATGTGAACTCCTTTGATAATCTCTATGTTCTATCCATTAAACAAGTTCCTATCCTAGGTTCTAGCCATTATACAAGTTCCTTGAACCCAACATCCCACCTTGCACAGGGTGCCTTTGGAATGGCTCCCAATACGTCTGTAAGGTACAGGACAAATACCACACCTTCCACAAAGACTTCCCTCTTCTCCACCATTCTGAATTCTCTTTTATTCCTCAAATTACTTTGGATTTACTTATCTGTGAATATATTTCACATCCTCCTCCCATTTCCCCCCCCCCCCCCCCCCAATGCAATATAACTTCAAGGACACAAACTAGTTGGTTTTTGTATTCCCAGAACAGAACCTTGTACACATGAGATGCTTAATAAATGTTTGCTAAATGGAAATGAATTGCATTGGTACCCATGATATATGAAGAACAAAACAGGGAGAACTACAGATGGTTGAGTGCATTCTCTCCACAAAAACCTGGACCTCAGTTCAAGTCTTGGCTCTGCAATTTATTCCCTCTATGACATTGGTCAAGTCAATTAATACTTTTAGGTCTCAATTTACTCACTTATAAAATAAAGAAGTTGGACTAACTAATTTAAAAAAAAATGACTAGATTTGAAAAATATATTTCATTTCATCCCCTGAGTTCAGCAGCAATCCACCATGTCTCTGTTAAAAATTTCATCTCCATTATTAGTCCTCCAAAATTACAATTGACTAATTTAATTGATCAGAGTTCTTAAGCCTGGACTAGACAATTCTGAAGGTCCCTTCCAAAGCAAGATCTGTGATCCAATGAAAGTCCTGGAAGAGAGCTACATGGAATAAGAGGACATGGATCTTGGATCGATTAAAGGAATAAGACTGAAAGTATTCCGTGAGACTCTATTAAACACCTTTTAAGTACAGAGGAATGGAGGATGGGGAGGGATACCCAGGAGTTTATACCTTAGTAACCCCCTATTTCACGTAGCAGCCTCTCCTCTGCATGGAATGCTTATCAGCCATTTAGAAGCTGCAAAGAGTACGGTCATCATCCTATGCTATTCCACTTGGAGACTCCTTTGTATGATGATGTCCAGATTCTCCTTCTGCTGACTTTTCTAACAGTTGCTTTTAATAACAATAACAACGAAATATTTTCAATTGCACTGGTGACTGTGGTTCGACATGTGGCAACCCATTCCAGATGTCCGTGGAACTCACAGCTGGCTGTGAGCAGATTCAGAAGCAAGTTCAACGTGGCAACCTCACTCCACAAAGTCACAGGGAATGAGTTCATGCAGTCGAGTGCAAGGTCCCAGAGGGGCCCACATTGTACTCTGGCCTTTTCTTCAGCTTATTCTTAAAAGAAAGGGCGTAGAAATAAATATTTCCTTGAAATGGAAAGAACAAAAGGGCAGACCATGGAGCTACCCATGGAGTTATCTTTCAAGCTCCAAGGCTTGAAAGGACGATGTGTCATGGGGAAGACTGAAGAAGGCTGGTACTGGGACTGACCTGTCTGATACTGAAGTGGATCGTAGCCAGAAGGAATGCCCCAAGGACACACAGCAGTTCAAAAACAAACCATGTAGCAAGTCAAAAAAGCAGAAAGGTCCATCCTATGTACAGTAAGCAGAGAGGAATATGTTCTTTCTCAACTGACAAGAAAGAAAGATTATAAAATAGACCAGCCATCATTGAGGTAGGGTTCAGGGAGGCTTAATATGTGATTGTATACATGTAGGAACTCTTGGTATGGTAACTCCCTCTTTCACCTGAGGCTTTTAATCTCAAAGAATGTCTCAAAGAGTGGTCTTTAAAAAGAGCCAATGAGAGGATAAGCAGCTTGTTTCTGGTAATAGTTAGGATAAGTCAGGTAGTATTTAAATCCAGGTCATCTTGATTCCAAGGCCAGTACTCTATCTATTTTGACAAATGCCCTTTTGATCTTTAGTACTAGAAGAAAGAAAAAAAGAAATGGAGAGAGGGAAGAAAGAAAGAACAAAAGAAAGGTATATAGGAAGGAAGGAAGGTAGAAGGGAGGGAGGGAAGAGAGGAGAGAAAAGAGGAGGGAGGGAAGAAAGAACAAAATAAAGGAAAGAAGGAAGGAAGAAAGGGAAGGAGGAGAGAAAGAACAAAAGGAAAAGTATAAAATCAAGAAAGAATGAAATAAGGGAAGGAAGGAGGAGAGAAAAAAGAGAGTAGAGAGAGAAGAAAAAAAAAAAGAAAAAAAAGAAAGAGAAAAAAGAAAAAAGGAAGGAAAGAAAAGAGTGAGGAAGGAAAAGAAAAGCGAAAGAAAGAAGCAAACAAGTAAAGAAAGGAGGAAGGAATGAAGGAAGGAAGAAAAGAAGAAAGGAAGAGAGAAAGGCGTGGAATCAAGATGGCAGAGAGGACACACATTTCTTTCTTCTTAAGATCTTCTCTTATAACCCTCAAACTAATTAGCAAATCCAGCCTCTGAATTAGCTCTGGATGGCAGAATCCATGAATATTGGGAGTGTAACAAATTACCAGCAGAAGATAATTTTGAAGATTGCCAGAAAAGGTCTATTTTAATCAGGAATGAAGAGAGGCAGACCAACGGCAAGCAGGCGGAGTATAGACATGAAGCAGATAGTGCAGAGCCCGGGCAGTTTGGACTGCGTGGACAGTTTGGACTCCGTGGATGATTTAGACTCTGCGGGGTGAAATCTACAGGAATCTACAACAGTGTTGGCTACTCTGCCCTTATTGCAAGCCAGCAGACCAGCAGAGAAGTTAGAAAACATCCAACCCAAACACAAAAGGCAAATAGAAACCCCAAAATGCTAGAATCTCACAGTGCTGGCCACGCCCATCCAGCACCAGGAATGAGTCAGCACTGACCAAATGCAGCCATGGTCACTTATTGAGGAAGCTGCTGCTTGTATAGGAAGCTTGGAAAACCTTCCTTCCCCACCCTAAAAGCAGACCTTAATTTTTTAAAAAAATGAGTAAAAAAGCAAAGACAACTTTTTATGGTGAAAGAGAGGAACAGATTTCAAACCCTGAGGAAACTAAAATCAGATTGTTTCCAGATGAAGCCCCAGAAGGTGATATAACCTGATCCCCATCTCATAAGGCTCTACTAGAAGAAATTAAAAAAGATCTTAAAAGAAAGCTGGAAAAAAATAGGGAAAGGAAATGAAAATTTTGCAAGAGGGTTTGGAAAAGGCATAAAACTCATTAAAAGACAGATTTGATAAAATGGAAAAAGAAAACAGAATTTGTGAAGCAGAAAAAGAAAATAACGCCTTAAAAAACAAAATTTGTGAAATGGAAAAAAAATCCATAGAACAAAACAACTCATTTAAAAATTTAATTGGACAAATACAAAAAGAAGTAAAAAAAAAATAAATGAAGAAAATAATTCATTAAAATTCAGAACTGAACAAATAGAAATGAATGACTCAGTGAGACAATAAGAATCAGTCAAGCAAAACCAAAAAATGAAAAAATAGAAAGAAAGATGGGGACCGGGTTATGTCACCTTTTGGGGCTTGTTTTCTCTCTCTCTTCCTTCCTTCCTTCCTTTCTTTTTTCTTCCTTTCTTCATACTTTTCTCCTTTCTTTCTTTACTTCTTTCTCTTTTCTTTTCCTTCCTTTGTTTTTTCTTTCTTTCTCTTCCTTTTTTCTTTCTTTATATTCTAGAAAGAAAGAAGGAAAGAAAGAAAGAAGGAAAGAAGGGAGGGAAGGAGAAAGGAGAAAGGAGAGAAAGAAAGAACAAAAGAATGAACAAAATCAAGAAAGAAGGAAGAGAGGGAAGAGAGAGAAGGAGAAAAGAAGGAAAGAAGAAACTTTTCTTTTGTGATTTACTACATCATACACAGTATGAGCTCTTAAGAATCTTGCCCATGGGGGCTGCTAGGTAGCACAGTAGATAGCACACTAGCCCTGAAATCAGGACAACCTGAGTTAAAATTTGATCTCAGACACTTAACACATCCTGGCTGTGTGACCCTGGGCAAGTTACTTAACCTCAATTGCAGAGGAAGAAGAAGGAAGAAGGAAGAAGGAAGAAGGAAGGAAGGAAGGAAGAAGGAAGAAAAATCTTGCCCAGGATCACACAGCTAGTAAATGTGTAAGGCAGGATTTGAACACAGGATTTCCCACTTTAACAATTCTAAGCACAGCATTCTATTCGTTGTGCCAATTAGCTAGTTGATTGTTCAAATCCCTTGTCACTATAGATTTATGACTCTCTGCTCTTTTTTGTGGCTATTTTTGTTATATTTGTTATAATACTATTTAATAGTACTTTATTCCACCCTTCATTGCCTATAAAGATAATTATCAGCATTCATTTTTCTAAGATTTTCAGTTCTGAATTTCTTTTGCTTTTTTCTCTCTCCCCCTTCCCAAGAGAACAAACAATCTGATATAAATTATGTAAGTACAATCAAGTTAAATATATTTCCACATTAATCATGTTGTGAAAGAAGAAACACAAAAAATGAGAAAGAAAAAAGAAAATAAAAATGATATGCTTCAATCTGCATTCAGACTCCATAGTTCTTTCTGTGGGTTTTTCCATCTCAAATTTTTTGGCATTGTCTTGGATCACTGTACTGCTAAGAAAAGCTAAATCAATCATAGTTGATCATTCCACAGTGTTGCTGTTACTGTGTACAATGTTCTCTTGGGTCTGCTTACTTCACTCAGTATCAGTTCATGCAAGTCTTTTCAGACTTTTCTGAAATCTATTTGCTCATAATTTTTTTCCTTTTTTTTTGAGGGGGGGGTTGTTGAGGCAATTGGGGGTAAGTGACTTGCCCAGGGTCACATAGCTACAGTGTTAGTGTCTGAGACCAGATTTGAACTCAGGTCCTCCTAACTTTGGGGCTGGTGCTCTATCCACTGTGTCACTTAGCTACCCCTGTTCATCCTTTCTTAAAGAACAATAGTATTCCATTTCATTCACATACCATAACTTGTTCAGCCATTCCACAATTGATAGGCATCTACTCATTTTCTACCACAAAAAGAGCTGCTACAAATATTGTTGCACAAATGGATCCTTTCCCTTCTTTTATGATGTCTTTGGGATACAGACCCAGTAGTAACACTGTTAGATCAAAGGGTATGCACTTTTATAGCTCTTTGGGCATGTCTCTAAATTGCTCTCCAGAATGGTTGCATGATCTTATGTTCAAGAAAAATCTGGGTTCTAGTCTCAGATCTGCCATCTAATATAGCCTTGTGGCCATGAACAAGTTACTCTCAATTTCTTTATTTGTAAAATGGGACTAAAAAGGCCTACCCTGCTTAGAAGGAATAAATAAGAGAAAACATGTAAGGAAGAACTGGACAAATATGAGGATTTAATGAATAGAATTCAATAGGATGCAAAGGCATTCTATTCTTGAGATTCCACTCTTGCACAACTATTAACTAGCTCTTTATCTGATTCAGTCGTGTCACTGTTGAGTAATACTACATTTCGTTGCACATGGTGGTTTGTTCTCCATATGATTATTTAGACTTTAACTCCAGGGTTCTGCTGGATTCCTAGGAAATCTACTCTTGAATGCTATGACCCAATTCTCTATGTAATTCTACTTCACATGACGTGTGGAGTCTGGATTACTTCATATCTGGGCACTGGACTGGGATTTCTGCTTTTTTTCTTTGGCTTTGATCATTTTTAACTGAATTTTGACCTCTGCTTTTTCCTAGGAAATTGCAAATCTGATGTTAGTCTGTCCATCAACACTTGCTTCTTGGGTGCCTGTCAATTAGTCCATCAACAATGTTTCCCAAGTGGCTGCTGGGTTCTGAAAAGGTGTAAGACTGCTGCAAGCCAGCCTTGGCCCTCTTGCCTTTTATTCCTCACTCATTTGGCTCTTTCACCAACAACCCAGGACCCAGTGTTCTTTCTCTGTGATGTTCAGGATTCTTGAGATACAGTTATGACGCTGGAAACACTGAACATGTGGAATTCAAATATCTTCTCCCAGCATCCCAGAATCAGACCTTTTAAAACTTTCTGATCAACATTTTAAATTGAGAATCATTTTTTAGTAAAAAGGCCAGAAAAGCTGTCATCAGATGGTGTCACTATTAGCATCCATACACATTCTGTCCAAGGACCTCTTTACACTGGGATTCCCCTCAAAGCAGGCTAAGAAGATGGAGCCCCCCACTAACCCAAAGATCTTTAGTTGTATGTTTTTGTTGATGTTTTTCATTAAAAACAGATTCGAGCAAAGCCTGAAATATCTTTGCTCACAAAAATAAGCACGATAAAACTGTCTATGAGAAAAGGAGACATCCATCCCTGTGCAGCTCTGGGCAAGTCACTTTTCTGTCTCTCCAGACCTCAGTTTCCTCCCCTGTAAAATAAGACAATTAGACTAAGTAATGGCCACTTCTACGTTTTGAGGTAACATGATAAATAAAAATCCCAGGCCTGGAATCAGGAAGCTGTCATTCACCTGTGTTCGACTATGTTTCTATTTGGAGTTTTCTTGGCAAAAATACTGGAATGATTTACCATTTCCTTCTCAAGCTCATTTTACAGATGAGGAAACGGAGGCGAATAGGATTAAGTGGCTTGCCCAGAGTGACTCAGCTAGAAAGAGTCTGAGATCACACTTGAACTTGGTTATTCTGAATTGCAGGCAGATGGGGAATACAGTTCAAAGAGTACCAAAGTGTGGTACACTTCATTACACTTCATTGTAATGTACAAAGGAAGAACCAATTAAAATCCAGGAGTTCTTAATCTTTTTGTGTCATTGCCCAAAGTCATTTAGGGAGTAAGGGAGCAGAGATGAGATTCTGAGCCCAGACCATCCACACCATATATCCCGACAAAAGGTAGAGTTGTTGCCCAACAGGGTTTTACAGATTTGTGGGAGTGGGAAGCATCGTGAGGCTCCATGATAGATTGCTATAAAATTCAGGTTTGGGAATGAATCCAGCCTGACTTGGAGATGAATGGAGTGTGCTTTGAAGGAGCTTGAGAACCTGATTCTAGATTAAATTGATTTAGCTCAATCACCGCACCAGAAGTTGGATAGCAAGATCTACTGACTCATTCCATCTGCTCCTAGTACTTTATCAAAGATGCTTCAGATTTCCAACCTGATGTATAATGCAACGACCGACCTTCCTATTCTCCTTCCAGTGGGGGAGAGAGGCAATTCTGTCCTGATAAGAATTGCTAAAAAGAGCAAGCAGATTTAGAAGCTGACAAGTTTCAATTCCGCTCACTGCCCCTATCGGCACTGCAAAGGCTTTTGATTGGCTAGGAGTCACAGACCTCATCTATGACCTGACAATAGCTCTGCACTGAACAGTGAAATTGTACAAAAATGAGATCAGAGGACATTACACCTTCCCCTCGAATGAGGTGGCTTAAATGTCATTTTTTTTTTTTTTTGCCAGATAAGCACCTGAATAAATCACCACCATTCTTTGGGCTTGCTATTGTCGGGTAAGGGCACTAAATGATTCAAATTCTCTGTCTCTCCTTTTCAAGGTTGTTACTTTGATCTAATTCCATGGATTGCAAAGGAAAAAAAACCTTTAAAAATAAACACCACTTCCTGAAAAAAATGAGTTATCAAATCTTAATTCACTGACAAAAACAGAATAAAAGTCAACATAAAGACTTGGTGCCAACCATAAAGCTGCTGTTTTTGAGGGGGAAAAAGGTGCTCATTTCTTGAATAGCTCAACTAAGTATGATTTTATACTTAGTCACCTTATCTCACTGCACCAACACTTCATTGTAATGTACAAAGGAAGAACCAATTAAAATCCAGGAGTTCTTAATCTTTTTGTGTCATCTACCTTTTTAAAATAATAAAAATGTAATGATATGGTAGTTGGAATTTACAGAGCTCTTAGGTTTTGGAAAATACTTGAAATTTATTCTGACCCTTTGGAACAGTGTTTGATGTAAAAACTATGGACCCTCTTCTCAAATTAATGCTTTTAAATGAATAAAATGAAATACGTGGGATTGCAAAGGAAACCAAATATACAGAAATACTGTTATACCAAAATAACAACAGCAATAAGAACAACAACAGAAATTCACAGAAACCAGGTTAAGAACTCCTGAAAGAAAATGAGAGAACACATTCAATTCTACCTTCTAAATTTGTAAAATCACCACACTTACTGATGTCTTGATTTGGGGGCAAAGCTTGAGAAAAAAAAAAATCAGAAAGCCCCAATGCAGAGTAAGATTTTGTACCATGATCACTGGCTTTTTAGTCAATTACTTCTGTGAGCTCTCTTAAAGAGCATGATTAATCAAGAGCAATTTGATGATTAAGGTGGCCATGATCAATCATTTGGGAGCTTTCTTCTTTCCTTTTAAACCAAACAGTGGCTAACTATGCCTGCTTCAATGACAGAATTTACATAGCTAGCACTCTTCATGTTTTATCTCATTTGAAGCTGAGACAATCCTAGGAGGGAAGTGCTTTTATTTAGATTACTTGTCCTCTCTAGGCTTCTGTTTCTGAATCTGTAAAATGAGGGAATTGTACCCAAGAACCTTTAAGATTTTTCCCAGCACTAGTTAACATCCTATAACTTCCTAACTTCTCATCTATTTTGAGAGCTCCAGCAATTTCCCAATGTTATTAAGACTAAAATAAACATTTTTGGTGTAACAACTGCTTGGAGAGAGAAGTACACAATCTGCCCCCATTGTTAACAGCAGGTCAAGGCCTGAACACGGTATTCATTTATGGAAATAGGTAAATTTCCAGCAGGAAAAATAATCCCATATTTCTGGGTGCAAATACATGCATTTTGTAAATTTAGGTTTTTGGAATTCCCCTTTGATCGAAGCAACTTTCTAAAAACCAACTGCCACGCAAATTTTAGCAAAGGGGATGACGTGTACTTGGGGAAAAGGTTTCTGAAGTCTGTCGGACAGCTGAGGATGATCTGTGTCCCTAGTGGCATTCTGGCTAAGGAACTGTGTCAATTAACAGTGCTTTGGGGAAGCTCCAATGTTCCGTTGTCCTATAAAAAGAGTATCTTTGGTCAACAGTCCAAAGTTGCCCAGGCTGTGTCAGTAAGTTGCAAAGAGTTCATAGCTAGCTTCAAAAGATTGCCTTTCCCCTTTGGGAATTCTTCTGGCCTGGAAATTTCTCCAAGTAAGCAAGCTCCAAAAGTAAGCTCAGGATGATCTCAGAAGGAATAAAAGACAATGCCTGGAAGATCAAAGGAAGGATAAGCCAAAAGTTAATTGAACATTGGGAAAAAATTTTAGGTATCGAGGAACCCTGGTTTCAAATCCTGGCTCTGAGATTTTGCAGCTGTGTGATGCTGGGCAAGGTGCTTAATCGCTCTGAACCTCACTTTTCCCATCTGTAAAATGGGAGAAATAATGTCTCTAGTGCTTTCCAGCTAAGGTTATAGGGAGGATTGAATGAGAGGATGTGTGTAAAATCTACCTCTTTGTTGTTAGAAATATTTTAACCCTCCAACCCTGGTATCAATAGGAATCCTAGTTCTTCATGACTCTTTTACATCACTCCCAAGCATGAAATAAACACACACACACACACACACACACACACACACACACACACACTCTCTCTCTCTCTCTCTCTCTCTCTCTCTCTCTCTCTCTCTTTCTCTTCAAGGCTATTAGTACTGCTCCACTAGGCAAAGATCAAAACCTTCTTTCTTAGAGATCTTTTCCATCAGTTTCTTACTTACTATGTTTCCTTATCTCTAAAATCAGGTGGTGGTTTAGATCAGTGCTGTCAAACTTAAGATAGACATGAGACACACTAAACCATCAAAGGCTCTCTGCTGGCTGCATACTGGCTTAGTTTTTAAAAGGTAAGATGATCTACATTTTCTTGTATTTCAATTTATTTTATCAAATTTTCCTAATTACATTTTCATCTGATTCCAGCCACACTTGGGAGTATGACACCTCTGTTATCAATGACTTCTGAAGTCCCTTCTGGTTAAATCAATAATCTTTCCCTAAATCTACATTTCTACTTTCATCAGATTTCCCAACATTTCCCCTTTGCTTGGATCTCTCCTTTGCCTCTTTTACCTTCAACCATCCAGTACAAGTCCTGTCCTGCAAAAGTAATTGTAAACTTCTTGAGGGCAAAGGAACGGCACTCTTTCTCTGTCTCTGCTTCTGTCTCCTCTTTTTCTCTATATAAATTTCTGTCTCTTTCTCTGTGTAGTCTGTCTCTGTTTCTTTCTTTGTTTCTCTCTCTTCTTTCTCTATATACATATGTAGATTTCTATTTATATTTGTGTCTCTGTATTTGTCTACCTGTTTTCTTTCTGTGAACCTTTCTCTCTGTCCCTGTTTCTCTTTCTCTCTTTCAGTTGTTTCTTCTCTTTCTCTTTCTGTTGTTTCTTCTTTCTGTTGTTTCTTTTTTCTCTCTCCTGTCTCTCTTTCACTTCCTTTGTTTTCTCTCTCTCTCTCTGAATGTCTTTCTCTCTCACTTATTTTTTCTTTCTTCTTGCTCCCTCACCCTTTCTTTCTCCTTTCTCTCTACCTCCTTACTTCTTAATTCCCTAATGCCTTGCACATAGTAGGCCCCTCACAAGACACAATTTGAATCCCAGGGCCTCTCATTATTTCTATCTTCCAGCAGATGGAAGCAAAGTCTCGCAAAGAACACTGTTAAGGGAAACTAGGGCAAATTCCAGTCAACAAAGCATTCCGCACAGTAAGCAGAATTCGGGTTATTTTGAAACAGATGGGCCCTACGGAAGCTGCTGTACTGGATATGATGAGGTTGTTTATTGTCTAGTTGGTCTGATACCCAGGGAATATTTGCCAGCATCTAGCACTTTCTATGTCACATCAGGTTTCCTCTCTAGCAGGGTAAAGGGAAAGTGCACTGGGATACATAAATACATAGTTTCTCCTTCCAACCTCCCCCTCCCAACCAAAAAAACAAATAACTAATCAGAATTTGGAACCAGATCTAGAACTTATCCTTGCTATTATGTACTCCATCTAACTATCAGAGAATTATCTGTAGCCTCTCCACAATTCTAGATTCCAAGTAGGACTCTAACAGCAGACTACCTCAGCTCCTCAGCCTCTGCCACCAGAACACCTTTACTGAATCTTGACTGTTGATTTAACAAATGGCTTATTAATGATTATTATTAATTTTTAAAATCCATAGCCTTTGTAATTAAAGTGTGTGTATTCTCAAAGAATCCTTATTATGTCAATTCTCCTCCAAAAAAACTTCTTGTATCTTTCTCCTAGTTCTCCCAAAGTAAGAGCAGGGTATGTGATCTTGCTCTTAATTCCCTGTCAATTCTTCTAAGGTGGAGCTCATCAAAGTGATTTTTTGAAAGGCTCAGCCCAGCTCTTCCTTAGGCCTCTGCTTGTGCTGATTTGCATAGGTAGGGCTCTGGGGGATAGCTGTTAGTGCAATGAATCCTGGAAATCTATCAATGCCTCTAGCATTAACTTGACATTTCCTGCCAGGGGAAGTCCCACCCCCCCCCCCTTTTTTTCTTTCCCCTTAATTACTTGGCTGATAACCTTAAGTGAATTGGCTGCTTCTGTCTTGGTGGGGCCAGGCTCAGGAGCTGCCAAAAAGCAGTCTTTGATGTTGCCGTTTTTTTTTTTTTTTTTTTTTTGGGGGGGGGAAGGTGGGATGGGGGGCTTCAGCAGATTCTGTCTGTCTGTCTTTCTTTTACCTAGCAACCTACAGGAGACTCTCTGTTCCTTCTGGCTAGGGTCTGTCAAGAGGTAGTAGGTCTACAAGTGGCTTGAACAACATTCTTCCTCTGTCCCATGGCAGTTGGTTCCATAATCTCCTCACAAAATCTTCAATATTGATTTTGTCATCTAGGTTCTAGCCTTTTTTCTAGAGGAGGTTTTCCAGAAACAGTCTTAACAGTATCTGGACATCTGTATTTTGTTTTAATTCTCTTTTGATTGGGTTTCTGGAGTAGAAAATGCTCAATTTCCAGTTGGTAATCATTTCCTGTAATCAATGGATAGACAAGTTGACTTGTCAATGGCTTTTGAAACTGTGGACCTAGTGATGTAATTTTAGCTCACCAACTTTATTATTTATGCTCTATTATGCAATGCCCTTCTGTAAGACTATGTGTGTATACATATACATATACACTATATCAAAGTAGAGATTTCAGAGCTTTTAGGGGTCTTGAAAAATCATCTAGCCTATGGTGTGAATGTTGGGAAGGAGTGGAAGGACCCAAGAAATGCATCCAATAGCTTTGAGTACAGGAAGCGCTAACTATGGAACTGCGATTTCTTGACCAGTATTATTTTACAGGAAGAAATTTAGATTTGGGAGGTTAATCAACTTGCTGGAAGTCACCTGGAGAGTCAGAAACCAGAACCCAAGTTTCTAAGCCTCCTCTGAACAAGAACTATCAAGTCTTTCTTCTAAAGAGAACAATACTGGGCTGTGAAAGGCAGCTATGACCCTGGATCATCTTCTCTCCAAAGCATTTTTATCTGTCTTGATGCATGGAGGTATAATGAATGAGAGCCTCAGGCACTTGGCACTAGGCTTCTCCACTTAATAATGTTCCTGTAGTCAGCAGGATGGCACAAGGATGGAGGCAGGTCCCCTCTCAGTCTCATGCTTAGTGGAACTCCTCACTGGTCTTGTTCTGTCATGATCTTGGAGGGAGATAGCTCAAGGTAAACGTGCTTCCATTTCTAGTAGCATTCCGGAGAAGTCTTTTTACCCACTTCCCCAAGAAACAGGCACTGGCTCAGAGAGAATGGTAGATGTGGTGCCATTGGGGATTGTCCATCCCCTTCCACCTCTCCTGCGCCAGGATGGGTTCCCACCCAGCTCAGCATCAGGTGGTGAGGAAAGCCAGAAAGAACCGGGACTGCCCAGAATGAGTCCTGTTCAAACAGAGCCAATGAGACACGGAGGTCCCGTCCAAATCTGGGGGACTGGAGGGATCACTTAGACAAGAGGATATCATATCAACCTTTTTTGTTGAGAAAATTTATTGTCTAAAATAAGGGAAGAATGGCTTGTTCCCAGCTCTAAGGAGAGATATCACTGCTATCTGCATATGACTCCACAAAGTGTCCCTGACCTAGGGAAACATCCCAAAAGTCCTTGTAATAATCTAAGGAAAAACACCCCCGTTCAAAGCCTTCCTTAAGAGCTGAAAGCCATTGACATATTCCTGTGCAGGTGGAGCCAGAGAGAGACAAACTGTTCCAGTGAAAGTCTGAAATCTGCAGTTATAAGACGTCACTGCAGGGGCGGAGGGCACAACAATCGGCAAGGTCTGAGCTAAGGGAACCATCTGAAAACAAGGCAGAACAATAATGACGGAAGAAGAGAAAGCTAAACACGCACTGCTGTGCCAGACCAGGGCACCAGCTGTTTGTAAATGCCCCTGGAGGGTGGGCTGCCTGTCAGGGAACATGAGGATTAAGCTAGCCAGTGAGGGGATGGGGGGCACTCTTTCTATATGTCTAATACCCAATCAGGGGCTAGGGGCCCTAGGTTGGGGGGGTACCTTCATCGGAATGTCATCAATGACTTAACCTTTTACCCTCTCAAAAGAGGTAAGTGGAGTTCCACTATCACTCAGCCTGTTTTGGACTTCTGGAATCTGTAAACTCAGAGGCTGAACGGAAGTCTCACCTGTTCAGACTCAAAGATCTGGTTTTGTCGAGAGTGATTTGAGATTTAGTCCAGATTTCTGAGACTTGGGTAGAAGGCACAGGCACCGGAGCCTCTAACCCAGGGAAAAGGGGATCCCTTTTGCACAAGCTTGAATATATGTTTGGTGCTTTGTAAGGCACCACTTGTGTCCTGGAGTCTTGAGGTGATTCTGCCTCAGAAACTGTCCTCTTCCTGTATGCTTTGGTGGTATGAGTTATAAAGATGAGAGATTTGAGGGAGAAGAGAAAGAAGAGGAGGAGGAAGAGGAAGGGATGATGAAGGAGGAGAAAGAGGAGGGAAAGAAGGAGGGGAGAGGCAGCATCCATGGCCTGGTAGGCAGTGGGATAGGAGGATGGTAGAACGGAAGAATTCCTTTTCCCTATTTCTCTACTAGGACCACCCAGAATGGCATGCCATCATCAAGGAAGATGCTGTGGTTTATGAGCAACAGAATTGCAGAAGCTCAAAAGAAACATGAGATGCAGATTTAGAGACATCTCCACTCCCAAGTTTTCATATGTACCTGGGAAACATCTCCACTCCCAAATTTCCACATGGACCACTTGTGTCTGATCTGTGGAAAGTCACATTCGGATACAATGTATCTTTGTCTCTCATCTCTGTAAGTGCCATTATGGAACAGAAACAAAGTAAGAGAAGATAAAGTCTGCAAAAAGATAGGCTTGGACTGAATGGTCCCTGAGATCCCTCATAGCCCTAGGTCTGTGATCTAAATATCTATAGTCCTAGAATCCTGCTTTCTGTTTGGAAGAGAAAAGGAGAGAGAGTAAATGCTGCCATCCCAAACTGAACAATGTACATATTTGCCACAAAAATACTTTCACACATGGTGATCAAGGATTACATGAGTTAGCATTTGTGGTGCACGCTGCAAACCTTAAAGTACTATATAAATACTTGCTGTAATAATTATAATTGCCAGTAGTAATAGCAACAATAACAATAATAATTATCATTATTGATGGTAAAATGATAAGAAAATCTGCAGTGAGGCTAGATTATGGAAGAAGTCAACGAGGAGGCTAGGAGGAAATATTTTTGAAGCAAAAAGTAAGGAAGAGAAAAAAATAGATGAGAATAGGGCAGGAAGCATTTTTGAAAGAGAATGAGTGGGGTGGGACAAGGTGAGAGCATCGGGATCTCTATCCTGAGCTTCTCTATGTTTAAGGATATCCTTCCCCATTTCAAGGGAGGTGAGACTCTCATTTTTCTATTTATTAAGGAGTCAAATTTAGTTGTTGATTAGTCGTTGCCACTTTTGTGCTTTATGAGGACCAAAATGACATCACAACATTAGGGTCAGAGGTATATTATATCTGAATATGATTGATATGAGCTTGGAGGCCTCTCCACAGATCAGGCACAAATGTTCCATATGAAAACTTGGGAGTGAAGATGTCTCTAAATCTGTGCATCCCACGTTTCCTTTGAGCTATTGCAATTCTCCTTTGCTCTCAGACTTTGATGACAGCATGCAATTTTGGATGGTCCTATGTCAGTGTCCCTTATCTCACACAATCAATTCCAAAGTTCCTTGGAAAATCCCTGAGAGTGTCACTGTATCACTTCCTCTGCAGCAGAGTGCTTGGCACTTTGGCTTGAGAAAGGACCTCAGAATTTGGGACCTGATCACAACCATGCCAGGAAATAGATTGCTAACAAGAGTCAAGTCTGGAAAGAGGTTCTCAACCCCCAGCTAGAGGGGTTGGATATCCTAATCCATACACTGCTTAGCAACACAAAAAAGTGTCATATGTCTAGAAGAGGAAATGTCTCACTAAATTTTATTTTTCTTTGAATTCACAGTTAAGAATGTGTTAGAGACACACTAAGTAAAATCCTGTTTACCTTGGAGAGCAGACAATTTAGATAATAAGAGAGGATGAGTACATTGCTCACTCAGCTTCTCTGCAAAGATGTGGGTGCATGCTGAGGTTTGTTAATAAGGATACTGCATTATTAAAGCCTGGACTTTTAAAGTGCTATCACAAGGTAGAGGATAGAATCACACAAACTTAGAGGTAAAGGGACCCTTGAGATTATAGAATCCATTCCCTCCTCCCCAATTTTACAAAATGAAGCCCAGAGAAATAAAGGGAACAGGAGAGTTTGCAGAAGATAAAATCCAAGCTATCCATTGTCATATGAAAAAGTGTTCTGAATCGCTAATAATGAGGGAAATGCAAATTAAAACAACTTAAGGTTCCAGCTCACACAGATTGGATTCGCAAAATTGACCAAAAAAAGAAAAATGACAATAGCTGGAGGGGTTGTGGGAAAATAGATATATTAATGCACCCTTGGTGGAACTGTGAATTAGTCTGGCTACTCTGGAAAGCAATTTGGAACTATGCTCCCCTCCCCCCCAAATCATTTAACTATGCATTTGACATAGCACTACCACTATTTGGTCTATACTACAAAGAACCCAAAGAAGAATGGAAAGGATCTATAGATACAAAAATATTTATACCAGCTCTTTTTGTAATGGCAAAAAAGAAATGGCAAACTAAGGGTGCGCACCTACTGGAGAATGGCTGAAAAAAATTACAGTATATGAATTTGATGGAATACTATTGTGCTGTAAGAAATGATGAAGGGGAGGGATATTTCAGGGAAACCTATAAAGATTTACATTAACAGATTTACATGAAACCTATAAAGATTTACATACAGAGAGAAGGTGAGCAGGCCCAGGAGAACAATTCAGCAATACTGTAAAAGAGAAACAATTTTGAAAGACATAAAAGCTGGGATCAATACAATGAATAACCATGATTTCAGAGGATTTGTAATGAAGCATGCTACCCACTTTCCAATAAGAGAGGTCATGGACTCAGGGAAGATAAAAGTTGGGCTTTTAAAATGCTATGGAAATGCTTTCATAAGGTAAAGGGCAGAATCATAGAAAGTTGGGGGCAAAGGGACTTTAGAGATCATGTAATCCATTCCCTCCCCCTAGTTTTCCAAACTAAAATTCAGAGAGATAAAGGGAAGAGTTGCCCCTTTTTTTTTCCCCTTCTTCTCCTACCTTTTTTGGACATGGTAAATGCAGGAATTTTTATTATTTATTAAACATTTATTTTTCTTTTTCAATGGGAAGGGGAAGAGGAAGTTGGATTATCATTCACTGAAAAAAAATTAAAAAAAAAAAAAAAAGGTAAAAGTGATTTGTTTAAAAATGATTGGGCAAAGGCAGGACACGATTCCAGATAGCCTCAAAATTCTAACATAGAACTTACCGAGCTATCCTCCCTTTCTTCCAACTCAAAACTTTTCAATGCTCTAGGTATTTCCCTACGCCTTCCATCTCGATTTCCATTCTTGTTTCATACTATTTACCTTCCAGTACTCTCCATTCTGATCATTCTATCTTCCCAAATATGACACTGCATCTCCTATCTATGTGGCTTTTCATAGATGGTCCCCAGTTCTATAATAAAGTCTCTGATTCTTGAAATATCTAATTTTTTTTTCAGTTGAGGTGTCATCTTCTCTGCTAGCCCTTTCCTGATTTCCTCAGTCATTGATACTCTCTCTGTCTTGTAATTATTCTTTATAATCTTAAATATATTTTATATGTACTTATCTATCTACTTTTCCTGTCTTATTTTATATCACTAATCTCTCACTTTATGGCCCAAACTGGCTTTACAGCTGTTTCTTTTCCATGACATTTTATCCCCCATCTCCTTCCCAATAAGACAGGTCATGGACTCAGGGTACAGACTGAAGATAAAAGTTGGGCTTTTAAAATGTTATGGCACTTCCATAGCATTTAAAATCATAAGGTAGAGGGTAGAATCCCAGATAATTAGAGGCAAAGGAACTTTAGTGATCACATGATCCTTTCTTACCTTCTCTTTTTAGAATTATTTGTATCTTTCAAGACTAAGCTTTCTACTCTCTCAGTCCTTTCAGGTCCTAGTCCCTCCCTCCTCAAACTCTATTGACTTAGTGATATTTCTGCCAAAATGTTCCACTCCTTCAAATAACTCAATTTCTGTTGAAAGTCCCATCCACTTTGAGTCCTATCTTGCCTTTCCTAGGATCTCACACTTACCTCAGTCCTCACTGGCTCCTCTCTGTACACACAACTCTTACCTTAGTTCAAAACACTGCCCGTCTCCAAGAGTACAGCAGCACCCTCCCAGGTGACCTCCCTCCTTCAAATCATTGTGTACTGCCATAGATTTTCCTTAAGTACCTATGCCTAAGCCGCTCCCTGAACTGTTCCTAGGATAAAATAGAAACTCATCTGCTCAGCATTTAAAATCCTTTACTTTGGGGGTTCCAAACCAATTTTGCAGTCTCTTATTGTATCATCTATATACAGTCAAACTGGTCTCCTTGTCATTCACCCATGAAACAAGCCTTTCCACTGGCCACCATTCTGCTTGGAATGCACTTGTTCCTCACCTCAACTCCACCTAATAGAATCCCCCTTCTTCCTTTGATTTATTCTCTTTAAATCTTATTTTTAATTTACAAGTGCTTGACTATACTATTTCACTGAAAACTCCTTGTAGGTGAGGATAGCTTCATGGGAAAGACAAAAACATCCTGGCTCTAAAGGAATTCATAGTTTTATAGGAGAGATGACATGTCAACAATTAAGTATATTTGCAATTTATATCAAAGGGATGGAGGATTCACAGAGAAGACAACATCAATTGATAGGATGCAGTAGGAGACTGCAAAAAGTACATCTATGGCCCAGCTTTTTTTCTCCATACATGAATACATGGATGTATGGATATATATGAATGCGCATGTATTTGTCTAGATATGTATTTCCATATCTATATAGATATATGGAGAGAGGGATGGAGGGAGAGGGAAAGAAAGAGAAAAAGAGAAAGAGAGGAAAGAAGAAAAGGAAAAGAAGGAGGAGGAGAAGGAAAAGGAAGGAGAAGGAAAGAGAAGGAGAAAAAGGAGAAGGAAGAAGAAGGATTTGGAAGGTGGAGGAGGAAAAGGAAAAGAAAGGAGAAGGAAGAAACAGCAGAAAAAGGAAGGAGGAGGAGAATAAAAAAAGGAAGACAGTGAGAAGGAGAAGAAGGAGGAGAAAGAGAAGGAGGAAGGAGAAGGAAAAGGAAGAAGAAACAGAAGGAAGGAGAAAGAAGAGGAGAAAAAGGAGAAGGGAAAGGAAGGAGAAGGGAGAAGGAGAAAGAGAAGAAAGAAGAACCAAAAGAAGAAAGGAGAAAAGAGAAGAAGAAAAAGGAGAAGGAGAAGAAGGAAGAAGGAGAAGGAGGAAGAAAGAGAGAATGAGCTTGAAAAAGGGCAGTCATCAGTTGTGGTTTAAGTTATAGCATTGAGAGGCTTATTCTCTGATTAGAAAGGCAGTATATGAAGCAGGAAATGCAAACAGGGCAAGATGTTATTTTCATGCATTTATCCTGGTATAGAAAAAAAGAGGGAAGGGCAAACCTGCAAGAAGGGCTGCCAGCCAATGACTGTTCTAAATAGGACACATTTCCATGAGTCATCTGTAGCTTTAAATACTGTGTAGAAAAAAGAAATGAGTTAAAAAAAAAAAATTCCAACACACAGAGAAATTGCCTTTCACTTGATGCGGCAATCCCTCCCTTATAAAATTACATTACCCTGCTTCAGAAGGAAAAAAAAAAAAAAGGAAACTTTTCACGTTTATGACAGTACTATCAGAAGGAAAGCCCATAAATGCAGTGCTGCTAAATTTCAAAGACAGAACTCCCAAGCTCCCAACAATGGAGTGATTCCCGCTGGGAAAGCAAGCCCAGTCAAATCTAAAAGGTTTCTTTCCCCTAGAAGATGGATGAAGGCATCTGGGTATCTGACTGATGTGCGGGTCTGAGGAACCAAGCCCTGGAACCATGCACCATATGGGTCGGCCCGTCTCTATCAAAACTTAAGCTCCCTTCCTGACTGTTATTTACCTCCTATGACATATACTGCAATTCTTCTGCTAACGACGTTTGATCCTGCTAATTATGCCAGAGTGCCAGGACAGTATTTCAGAGTTCACAAATTGCTCCTGGGCATGGTACAAATTATACATAATGCATTACATTGTAATTGCTGTATTGTGAACTTGGTGTGCCTTTCCAACATAAAAAATACCGACATTCAAGAAGTTTTATTATAAAAACCATAAGGGATTCTTTCAGATTATAAACATCTGAAGACATAGCATTCTCATGAATTCTAGCCAGCTATTCTGGACACACAGAGGGCGGGAAAGGCTGAAAATCAAAGCAAAAATATACTTCATCTTAATGTTTACAAGGGAAGAAAGGAGGTAGTTAGGAAGCCATGACTACATTAACATGTTACAAAAAAAAAGGAAAGAATCCAAGTCGGGAGATCAAATACCTTTCATGCTATAGAGGGGTGGTGGGAATGATATGGGCCCTAAATGTTGCTACTTAGCTAGCTGTGTGACTTAGGGAAAATCATTTCTTTACCTTTCTGGGCCACACTTTACACTTTCTTGGAAAAAAACCGTAATGGTCCCCTCAACTCTGATATCCTAGGATTCTAGGATTCTCCTAAACAATGAGAAAATATAAAGAACAAGATAGCAGATCATCGTCTAGGATGAAACAACTGCTTTAGCAAAAGACTGAAGAAAAGACAGAAAAATGGAGACCAGACCAAAATCACTCCTATTATTCATTTTCAAAAAACGGTAGATCTTATTTAAAAAAATAGAAGAAAAAGAAAGAGAAAGAAAACAAAATCCTCTATCTGAATTTTAGGAAAACCTAACTCTGGACTTTTTTTCCCCTTAATAATAGAAAGAATAGAAAAAAAGTACAAAGTAAAATTATAAGACAAACACTGTTATCAGAGATCACTGGCATGGGCTGATTGCCTACACTGTTCCAGATACCTTACCAAGCAGTGCATCCAACACACAGAAGATACAGTTCCTGCCCTCCAGGATAAACACCAAGAGGCCAGGTGAGCCATCCGCTGCCAACAATACCAAGAGAGAAAAATAAGATATAAGATTCATCCTGGTTTGTCCTCATTCACCCCTCTCAGCAGAATGGCAAACAGTGACTATTACAAAATAGCTTTTTGCCTGGAAGGGGACTTCAAGAACCTTAATGAACCTGCTTGCCAAACTATAAAGAATGAAATGTCCTTTTATCTAAGTCCTCCTTCAGGGCACTATCATTCAGGGTGCAGGTAATCCTGGGATCCTGAAAGTAGTAACAGCTGAGCTCTGGAAGGCTTAAGAAGACTACAAGTGTAGTTTGGATGATGGACACTTGCCTGTGTCTCTTCTGAAGTGTGAGTGAAAAGTTTTGTCACACAAATATAGATATATGTTTAGAAGACTGCAAATGTTTAACTTATATTGGATGGTTTCCTGTCTTGGGGAGGGAAGAGGGTGAGAGAGAGGGAAAAAATGTGAAACATAAGGTTTTGCAAAGGTGAATGTTGAAAATTATCTTTGAATGCATTTGGGAAAATAAAATAATGTTAAAAATTTTAAAAGAAAATAATATTTCATTCTAAAACAAGTTTTTCACAAAGAATTGTCTATTAAGGGAAAGTATGGAAGGGGATTTGAACTAATTCAGTATAAATGTACTCATGGATCTTTTCAGAATTTCTCCTCCCCCTTTTGATAAAATATTTATAATTGGAGAGAATCTACCCTCAGCATGGAACATAGAGGTGGAAAGCACATTTATAGGTATAGATGTATTTTACTTTCAGAATCTCATCAAGTTTGTAGCAAAGTATAATAGAATGAGAGAGAAATTTGGAATCAGAGGATTTGAAATGGGGCCTTGTCATTTATTATTGTGTAACTTGGGGCAAGAGACAACCTCTCAGAATCTGTTTCCAATGAACCAGAGGACCTTGAAGGTCACATTCAGCTCTAAATCTAAGGATAGAGTAGCCAAAAAAAACCAAAAAACAATCAAAATAATCAAACAAACAAACAAACAAACAAAACAAACTGAAAATCAAGGAAGCAGGGTTAGAACTTCAGTCTAATTCCAGTGTTGTGTTTTGTTTTTTCTACTACATTCAATAAGATGAAATTTTAATCATCAAATAAATGTAAATCTTATACTTGTATTCAAAAAGTCAGTTACACAAATACAGAATAAGGGATACACAATTGGACAATTTCTGGTTGTAAACTTAAAGTCTACATAATTTAATAGGGTGCCAAGAATGATGTGATCTCAGGCTGCATTAATGGAACAACAGTATTTGAAATGATATATACAATATTATAAGTTGTTGAATTGTTTCAGTTGGGACTCCATTTGGGGTTTTCTTGTAAAAGATACTGAAATGGTTTGCCATTTCTTACTCCAGCTCATTTTACCCATGAGGAAACTGAGGCAAAAAGAGTTAAATAACTTGCCTGGGATCACACAGCTAGCAAATGTCTGAGTCTGACAAGGGGAGCCCTGAAACTCTCTCTCTTCTCTGACTTTGGGGGGAACGCTAAACTCTCCCCTGGGAATCAAGATAAAGTGGTTTCATTCTGTTATCTAGGTGGGGCTAGTTGAGTACAGCACCACTCCTACTTAGTTGGAACTGGAGATTCCAACTCTATTGAGCTGGAAATTAACCCAGAGACACTTATTCAATTCCAAGATTTTTTATTCTGATTCCAGCTCAAACTGCTCCCAGCCCCCATCAAGAGCTTCCCCCAGCTTCTAGCCAAGGTTTCAATGATAAAAAGAGGCAACTTGGGGCTCATTCCTTGCAGAAGGCTTAAAGTAGCTTGCTCAGCTTCAACTTCTGCCCACTGAAATGATATTCTCTTTCAGTGTTACCCTTCTTTATCTTTCTCACCTATTTCCCTTCTAAGACTGCATTCACCTCTGTCGGGATTTCTCTGCTAGAAATATTCTCTCTCTTTCTGGTAGGACTCCTCCACTAGAAACTTCACTTCTCTGTCAGGACCTTGCCACCAATGAAATTAGTCTTTCTATTCATGTATAGTAAAGGCCGACTTCCCAATGCCAATAATAAATTTCTTTTTACAGTCTAGCTTTTCTGGTTCATAAATTCCTTTAAGAAGGACCTCCACACCAACCAAAGGGGTTCCCACAACTCCTTTTGCAGAACCTCATCAAGTCTGGACTTGAACTCTGGTCCTGACTCCAGATCAGTACTTTTTCTGTTATTCCACTTAGCTACCTGGGATTATAGAACATGTGGTTCTCAAACCCTCTGATTTAAGGACCCCTTTCCCCAAGAGTTATTGTTTATATCGATTATATTTATGTATATATATATATCATATAATATGTATTATATACTATATATTTAATATATTAGTACTATTATGAAAATAGCATTTATCTCATGAAAGGTCTAAGAGGGACTTGGGTACTGCTAGGGGTTCCTGAACCAACCCTTTGAAAACAGTTCTCAGTGGTATATGTATTTTAAGAGCACTCAAAATTAAGTCACAACTGACATCTGGATAGCACTAAACTAAAATATCAGGAAAATAAAGTCTCAGCTTCTGTAGTTAGGAATTATGGATTCATGTCCCATCTAGGTTGCACAATAGCCATTATGGGCATCAGTGAATAAAGCACTGGGCTTGGAATCAGGAATACTCATTTTCATGAATTCAAATCTAATCTCAGATACTCTCTAGCTGTGTGACCCCGATAAGTCACTTAATGCTGTTTGCCTCAGTTTCCTCATCTGTAAAATGAACCTGATGAAGAAACTGGCAAACCATTCCAGTATCATTGCCAAGAAAATGCCAAATAAGGTCATGAAGAATTGGACATGACTGAAAAATAACAACTTGAATATTCCAATGTTTTAGTCCTCTAAGCACTGCATATTTTCACCTAAGGTATCTGACTATGTGCAATTCTTGTCCTTGTCCTTTCGAGTTTGTCACAGGAAGTCTACTAAGGGCCTTTTTCTCTTGACATCAAAGGACACTACTAGAATATTCTGGTTGTATGTCTCTTACCTCCTGCTCTAGTCATTTGAACAAACCGTCTATTTCATTCTGATTTTTCCCCAGTGATGGTCCTTTTCTCCAATTCTTCCAAGTTCCTTATTTGTTATATGCTACATACTGGTCACATCCACCATGTTCCTCTCAAGCAATGATGTAATTCCTTAAAAAATTTCAGCATTTTGTGACTAGCTGCCATATAAGACTACTTTAACACTGGTACCAGAAAAATAAGCCTCTGTGTCTAGAAGAAATTAGGGGTCATTAAAGGAGCTTTTCAATTTCCTGAAGTCAACCCATCCAGCTTTCCTCCTCTAGTTCAAAGAGCATTTTCAAATTACAATCACTTTACATACAATACCCTAGTGAGGCAAGGGACATAAATAATTTAACTCCTATTCAACATAAGAGGAAACTCAGGATCAGAGAGATGAAATTTCTTTCCTAGGGTTCCACAGGTAGCAAAAGTCAGGCCAGGATTGGAACCTAAGTGTCTGGACTCAAAATTTTATGCTTTAATACTACTTTATGAGTTTGGAGGAGAGATGATTTAAAAGAGATAGTTGATTTCAAAATAGCAAACCTAAGAACAGCTTGATAAAAGAAACACCATCCCCCAAATTCTCCTGAGGTAGAGAAGCAGTGCATTCCTAGTCACTAGAAATCTTAAAACTACACAGCTACCTGCCAAGGATGTTCTGGGAAGGATTATTGCTTCAAGTAATGGAATGGACTATATGACCTGAGAGATCCTTTTTCAACTCTGAGACTGTAGGACTGATTATATGATCCTAAGGCCAATGAGAATTCATTCTAGTTCTCACAGCATCTGTTGCCTTCTCTCTATTTGTGTGGGTACCACCCAAGTTCAGGCCCTCATCTCTTGTCTAGACTGCTTTATTAACCTATGCTATGAACTCTAAGTGCAGAATGAAGCATATTTTTTTCATTTTCTTTATTTTTCTCACTCTCCCTCAATATGGAAATATGTTTTTGCACAACTTCACATGCATAATGGGTATCATATTGCTTGCCTTCTCAATAGGTGGGGAAGAGACTGGAGAGAAGGAGGAAATTTGGTATTCAGAATTTAAAAAAAATGTTAAAACTAAACTAATTTTTTAAAAAGAGGAATATTTTGATTACTATAAAAGAATTAAAAAATAAAGTTGCTACTGCATTGAATGGTAATCTTATATAGGATGGTAAGGGAAATGGGATTTAGTTCTTTTTGAGTAAAATAATTTCCTTCAAGTCACATGGAAAGCACAGAGCTGGGACTAGAACACAGGTCTCTCTGGATGCTAACTGCACTGCCTTTTCTACCACAAGAGTAATAAATTCTTTCACCATTCTTAGAAGCCAAAAAAAAAAAAAAAACTCTAAAATTGTTTTGCTGCCCACAAAGCACTTGTCAGTCAAGCTGCATACTGCAAATAACATGACTCGATTAGAAAAGTTCTATTAAGTCTTTGAAGCTGGGCCACAAATACTCAAACGTGCATTTGGCAGGCAGCTCATCTTCCATCAAAGAATTCTGTGTTCCTCAACTGACTTGTCCTCCCACCTGGTTCAATAGTGGACCAAAGGGCTCAGCCAACTTCAAAATTAATTTAAGATCAACAGTTGACGGCAAACCACCCTCAGAACTGCCAGGGACTTTAGGTAGAGCATAGTGCATGGAAGTCTGACAAGACTGGATCCCAACTGTTGACTCAAACAGTTACATGCAGTACTGGGTAAAATTTAAACTTGGATGAAAAAGTGCATTCATTGGATGTCTGCCGAAACTGGGGCACCAGGCACCCAGAGGTAGGCACATGACAGATCTCAAGAAAAGATGAATTTATCCTACCTTTTAAAGGCTTCCAACTGAAATGAAAGTGCTAATCCAATCTTCTCTTTAAAAAGGGAATCTTGGGGGTTAAACTCTAATAAAAAGCAGCAGCATGAACTCAGTTCTTGGGCTGAAGTTTCCCACCCACCTAACAGACCCTAGGGCCATTCAACAACTCATAGATATGGTACAAGATATCACATTCATTCTGGCATCCAGTAAACCAGGCCAAAGGTTCAATTTAAGATCCACAAGGGTTATATATTCATTTCAAAATTGAAAGGTTTGGAGTCTCCAACAGAGCAAAAATCTTTAAAAGTTTTAAGTTTGTTTAATCATGGCTCCAATGTCCTTCAGATTTGGGAAGATGATTTAAATAAAGAAAGTATACTTGAATATTTCAAATCCGTGTCAATAACAGAATATGACATTATTGTTGGCAGCTTCCTTGGGTCTCATAGGACTTTATCTCCATCTGCCAGGAGGCTGAACCTCAAGGAAGGACCTTTATTACAGGCCTTTCTCAAGAAACTTCTCCCTCCCTACTGATACTGGGTTTGCTACTAAATTGTTAGTTAACATAATCTTCATCCTTTTTATCCATCCCATTCCAGTGATCTTTAACTTTTGGCTGCCAGTGTACAAAGTCCATCCCCAAACCATTTTCTCATGCTTATCTACTTCTCTCTCTCTTCTTCCCTTTCCCAATCCCCCCTGCCTCCCCTTTTTTCCCCGACATGCTAACTGAATGTTATTCTTCAGACTTCCTTGCTCTCCCTTCTGTGCCTTCTGGAATACTAACTCCATTAATTCCTGTTCACCCTACACCCCTTTCTTTTTGCACTTTGAGGGATTCTGGCCCTCCCCAAGACAAAGCATCCTTTTAATGAAAGTATTTCCCAAGCTACTCTTTTTCAAAAATGGATATCCTTTCTTTCATACCCTGTCTCAATGTTCATAATTGGGAAGTTAGATTACACTTCGCTCCCCAATGGCACTTACAAATCTTCCTTTTTCCATCTTCACTAAGCAATATTCCCTCCTTTGAGATTCATGTTATTCCAAACTTATCAACAAATTCAGATCCTGATGGTTAATATTTATGAATCTTCAAGACATTCTTCTTCCTCAATGAAATCAGGGTTTGGCTCTTCTCTCCATCTCCTGCCCTCATACTAGGGGACTTCAGGATACTAAGACAAAATGTTCTAGTTCCTCAACTTACTCAATCTTCCTGACTATTCATTTACTCCATCTCAACTACATAGAGAGATGATCATTTCTTTGACTTTGTCATCATGTAAAATACTCCCTTTGAATACATGAAGTCTGAGATTCCTTTATCTTATCATGATCTTTTCTCAGTGCATCATTCTTTTTTTAATAGCAGCTTTTTATTTTCAAACTGTATGCAAAATGTTTTTTTAAATATTCACCCTTGCTAACTTTTTTTTTTTTTTTTACCAATTTTCTTCCTTCTCCTCAATCTCCTTATTCATGTTTCATCAAAAATAATAATAATAAATTTAAATCCATTCACAGAGACTCCTTTTTTTCTCCTTCTGATCTAACATCACTCAAACTTCTTTCACCCCCATCTGTTTCTTCACTCCAGTCTCAGATGAAGATGTGGCCTTCTCCCTGCCAAGGTCAACTCTTCTATGAATGACTTTGATCCTGTCCTCTCCTACCTTTTCCAGCAAACTGCACCCTATTATCATCCTCATTCTCTCACTAACCTTCAATCTCCTCCTTTCTATCAGCTTCTTTTCCACTGCTTAGAGCCACATCTAAAATCATACTTAATCTGATCATCCCCAATGACTCTTATTCAACTTTTCTCCTCCCCTTCAAGGTAAAACCCCTTAAGAAACTCATCACAATGGATGTCTTTACTTCTTCAACTCAAAATCTCTTATAAAACTTTATAATTTGATTTCCAACAAACTCCTTTCTCTAGAGTTACCAGGGATCTCTTAATTGTCAGATTGAAAAGCTTTTTTCCCTCCACAATCCTGATCTTTGAATTATCTGCAACTTGTGATGCTATCAATTGCCTCCTTCTGAATTTTTTCTCTTTTCAAACCCTGTCTTCTGTTGAAACATTCTTCCTCAACCTTTTTTTTTTTTTTTTTTTTTTTTGATGGCTATTCATCCATGATACAATATGTCATACTCAATTCTCACTCACCCCATGTATCCAGTTCATTGCCAAATCTCGTTGTTTTTATACCTTTACAATATTGCTTATTGCATCAGCTTTCCCCCACTCATATAGTGATAATTCTGGCTCAGGGTTCTATCACTAACTACTATAATAGTAGTTCTTCTAACTCGTCTTCCTGGTTCAGGTCTCTTCCCCACTTCAACTTATCCTCCACTTGGCTGGCAAGGTGACTTGTCTAAATGGTAGCAAGTCATTGCCTTCAACAGAAACAGAAATAGATCAAATAGAAACGTTCTTCATTGAATAGATCATTGAACGTTCTTCATAATGCTATCTCCCTCCAAAGAAAGAGATGATGGACAAAAGACAGATTAAGAGAACAGACTGAAATATATATTTTTTCTTTTGGATATGGCTAATGTAGCAAATGTAGCAAAAGTTCTATTTTGCTTGACTGTACAAGTACACAACAGATTTTGTTTTCTCAATGGATGGGAGAAGTGGAAGAATGCAGAACTGAAGATAAAATAATATTCGATTTAAAAACATCTCTTCATAATCTGGCACCTTCCTACTTTTTTCCGCTTTTTAATCCATGACTTCCCTCCATGATCCAGTTACACAGGCCTTTGTGCAATTCCTTGGAATATGATCTTCCATCTCTTACCTCTATGCCTTTGTACTGCAAAGTACATCCTCCATTTCTGGAATAATATGCCTCTTCACTTCTGTCTCATAGCAACCCTGGCTCTTTCCAGACTTAGTTCAAATCCTATCTTTTGCAGGAAGCCTTTCGGGTTCCACCAAGTTACTAAAGTCTTTCCCTTCCTGATTATTTTCATTTACACTTCATATGTCTTATATCAACATAAGACATATACAATATAATATACTGATAGATATATACACACACATTGTGTATATGTATGCATGTATATATACACACACATGAATACATACATTATATATATATGTGTGTGTGTGTATAGATATAGAAATCACATAAATAACTAGCTATTTATAAATAGCCAAGCAACTAATAAGGAAAGGACTGTTTTTTGCCCACCACACAGTGAGAGTATAGGGCATAATACAGTGAATAAAGCAATGGGTTTAGAGTCAAATTTGGCCACAGAAACCTACTACCTGTGTGAGCCTGGCTAAGTCATTCAATCTCTATTTGTCTTGGTTTCCTCAACTATAAATAGGAATAATAATAGTTATTTATTTTGTAGGGTTGTTGTAAGGATCAAATGAGATATTTGTAAAAAGCATTTAATACAGTGCATGGGACAGAGTAGGTGCGCTACACTGATATTTATTCCCTTTTCTTTGTCTTACCAAGAATGGAGTCCACCAAAAAATATGGACCTCTCCCCCTTCCCTTCTCTTTCTCTTTCTGTCTCTGTCTTTCTCCCCCCATGCTAATATCTACTTATCTATCTTATATCTGCCCATGGTATGTACAATGAAATATACAATATATTGTATGCATTTAAATATGTATACATAATATATATTGTATACATTTATATACACACATAATATATATTGTATACATTTATATACACACACACTTGTATGTATACACATATACACATATGTGTATCCTTACATCATCCTCACAAGACAGCAAACACAGCTAGAAAGTGTCTGAGACCAAATTTGACTCCAGGCCCAGTGCTTTATTCATTATGCTATCCCCTGTACACTTCTTCCATATAGCTGACTGACGTTAATGGGTTCAGATGAATTTGGGGGAAGGATGGGAAGTCACTTAAGGACATTTTGAAGAAGATGGTTTTTAATACTGGCTACAAGCCACAGGCCATTGTTTTCTAAAGAAATAATTTAGATCACCTAAAGGCCAATGAAGAGATATGTGGTAGAACTGAATAGAGGGTGGGTATATGGCCAATAAGGAAATTCACAGGAAAAATGGCACCAAGGAGATCATCAGATAGATAGTTTTTCTGGAAAAAAAATGTGGGCTGATCTTATGGAAAACACAAGGGATAAAAAGGAGGGTCTTCCACTCTTGCCTAAGCTCAGAAATATTGGACCCCAAAGTGATTCCTGGGAAAGAAATCTCTTTACATACTTTTGGGGAGTTATAACCTGAGGTACAGGCTAGTTCTGATGGATCGAAAGAACATGAAAACCAACCTTTCTCATTTCAATAGAGAATTATGAGAAAGTATTGGGGAAGAGAGAAGTAGAGAAGGGGGCATAATAGCTGTACCTTTTCCACTCTTGGAATCAATTTGTCCGTATCTTTTCTATTTTCCTGATCCCTACCTGTTCTATTACCAGACAAAATAGTGCCTACCTAATAGGACTGAGGTCTCCCTCAACAATTTGTGCTATTTCCTTATTTTCATTTGCCAACAAAATAGGTCCCTGGTTTAATCTCCTCCGAAAATCAAGAATTCTAAAGTAATAACATAAACTGTTTACCTTTTACATAGCATTTTGAGATTTGCAATGTGCTTTATTTCCTTACAACAAGCCCATGAAGGAGAGAGCAGAAGTATTATTGTCCCCACTTTGTAAAGTGTTAGGACGGAGGCTCAGAAAGATCGAGTGAATGACCTACGAGTGTTCTCAAAGTCATTAAGCAGTAGAGCAGGGAGATATATATTAAAGGCCTATTTGGAAAGCAAGAGGAAATCTTTGTTGTATATAAAATAAAAATCTTACTAAAATGAGAGCATAGCTTAGAAATGCCCGAGATCAGTTAACAATCAGACTTCTTAAAACTCCACCAAAAGGACCCCCTTTTCCTTTAAATGAACAGAATACTCCAGAACTTCGGAGCATCCATAGCTAAAATGATCCCACATGCCTGAGACACTATTCCAAAGCCCTGTGGAGTAAATATTTTTCTTTAAAATGGACACTTAATCGTGACTCTGGCTGAGATCATGGCCGATCAAAAGACAATTCTGAGAACTGCCAAGAACTATATCCTAATATCCAATTGCTCTTGTAACTCAACCATATTATCACAGAAAAGGAGCTGGCATCGAGAAGCAACTTTGGAGAGGGGCTAAAAGGGACGGTCTTGGAAAAGAAAGCTCTTAGCTCCACCAAAGGCTTCCTGTGTGGTCTTTGAGAAGTCATTTACAGCCTCCCTGAATTTCTGCTCCAGCCATCTGATCGTGATCAAATCCTATCACACTATGAATTGTCACGGAAAGAAAGTTAGACAGACTCCCTGGTTTTGAGTCCAGGTTCTTAACCTCGCTGAATCTTAATTCCTTCATCTCTAAAAGAGCCAGCAGCCCTTATCTTCCCTATCTCTGTCTCAAGGACACCTGGGAAGAGGGCACATTGCAAATTTGAAAGCTGCTAAAGCCTAGCGGTCAGCAAGGAAGCATTCATCTGTATCGGGCAATAGCCTAAGACTTGAGGATGTCAAGGAGGCAAAATAATCTCTGTCCTTAAGCAGCTCTCGGACTAACAGGAGAGACAACTACTACGCACAGACAAGGTACAGACACTGTCAGTGGAGGGAAGGCCCTGAGCTTTGAGTGGCTCTCCAAGTGGAGACCGACCTTCACTCACCGAGAGTCTCCGTGTGCTTTCAGATCCAGCTGACAACCTGCTGCACAGACGGACTTGGGATGTTCAAGGTCTCTAGTGAAACTTTCAAAGGCTTATGTCAGTCCAGGCTACCCTTCATCCCATTAGAAAGGCGTCCCATGCACACAATCCCAGGTGTTGGTCTAAGCACACAAATCTGTAGAACCTTTAGGAGCAAGGGTTTTTAACCTGAGGTCTGGGAATACACACCCAACATGTGTGTGTTTACACACACACACACACACACACACACACACACAAATGTTTATTTATGTAACTACACAAGTATACATTGAGTATATACAATACAGTGCATGCATTGCAATATAATATATATGTATATGTAAACATAAAGTATACATGAGCAATGTGAATTGCAACATACCTACACACATGCATAGATCACATATAATACAAATAAATACACATATACATGCAATGCAATATACACCAATGTATATACACTACATATTTAATATATACCCATATGTATATATGAGTAAACACATATAAACAGACATGTTAGTGTGTCACAATATAACAATGCATGTGTATATGTACATATAATATATACTTATGCATTTGTATAGATAAATATACATATACATGCAAAATATATATGTATATACACATTATATATTACAGTAATATAATATGCATCAGTTTACATGCATATGTGTCTATACAAACACGTAAAACAGAAATGCATACATATAATATATACCCATGATATGTATATACACTATACACAATATTCACATATTATATAATAATGCACGCGTATATGTACATGTTAATAGAATACATGTATATTCAATAGATACAAACACAATTAAATTTATGTGTACATGTACTGTCTCTATATAAACACATTTAAATGTAGATATTCATACATATATAAATGCACTGCTATATATATGCCTATGCAGTTGTATATATATACATGCACATGTAACATACAATACCTACATGTGTGTATTATATACTTGTGCACATTTACATATGCATATGTATAACTATAATATCAACATACATATTATACACACCCATTAACTGAATTTGAGTATAACTGGTTTCCTTTGTAATACTATACATTTTATTTTGTGCACATTATTCTGCAAAGGGAAATGTAAATACAAAAAAGATTAAGAGCTCCTGCTCTTAAGGGGATTTTTCACTACTCATCTTGTAACTGGGAGAGTTACAGCAGAGAGGCCTTGGCCCTCAATGACCCCTCTACCTCTCACGGACACAAGTCCTTGGAGATGGCAGCCTTGTTTATGCTCCCTGTAAGAGTCTTTCCCATCTGTGAGAGAAAATGGCCAGGTTAACTATAACCCAGGATGTGATAAAGGAATAAAAGAGAAACTGCGACTGTGAACTTTTCAGAATAGAAGCTGGCTCTCTTGGAAGTGCTCCCCACCCTCAGTAGTGGGGGGCCCTCCCCAGCTTTTGGTATTTTCTTTGTGTCTCACCACAGGATGTGTGTTAAGATGATCTACAATGTATTTAAATAGATTTTTAAAAACCCACACGCACAAAATCCTGAAAGATTGAATATTATAAAAAATGAAAATTTACTAAAAATATATTTTTAAAAGTGCTTCAAACATAAAATTACATTTAGGGAATAACATTTTAATGACTTAAGCACAAGTGACTCAGAAACATATGGATTAAATTTCCTTCAAAATACATATGGGTTTAAAATTGAGGAACTGATGGGCAAAATAAGCTTGGGTTTGCAGGACCCCTTTTCCCCCTTCACTGAAAAATTAGAAAGATGTCTGACATAGGCCAACGTAATTCCTATTTTAATCTGCCTCAATGACCAGATGTTCCTGTTTGATGACTGATTCAACTAGCCAGAAATGTCATTACCAAAAAAAAAAAAAAAAAAAAATTG
The DNA here is from genome assembly GCF_016432865.1 of Antechinus flavipes. Lineage (NCBI taxonomy): Eukaryota > Metazoa > Chordata > Mammalia > Dasyuromorphia > Dasyuridae > Antechinus > Antechinus flavipes. The sequence continues at coordinate 55,116,744 of NC_067400.1, forward strand.
GGAACTATTTTCTTTGAAGTCGTTTTAATGATGTTTCCTAATGAAAGCAGCACATTTAATGTGATATTAATGCAATGGCAGTGTGAGGAAGTAGGGAAAGTGTTGGACCTCAGCCTGAGAGGAACCCATGTTTAAATCCCACTTCTGACGCTCATCAGTTGAATGACCTCTGAGCTTTGTTTTTCTCATCTATCATATGGAGAGAATTATGGCATAAAATATATACTGTCCCATGATTCCATTCACAGGGTTTCTTATTTGGGCCATAGACTGCTTCCACCACAGTGGCCTCCCTGGCTACTCCCCCATAGACATTGACATTAGTCTTTACATTCTTATCCAATTCAATCTTATCCAACTCTATTATGCTTCTCCACTGGGCCCTGTAGAAGCGTCATTGTATTATTATTATTATTATTTTTAACAAACTGCCTATCCTATTGCCTTCTCTATCTTTCTCTCTCTATTCCCTCACCATCTTTAAAATCCTTCATAATCCAGCCCTAACTTCCCTACTTCTTTGGTCTATGGCTCAGCCAAACTGATTTTATTCCTCTTATATGGCAATTCACAGTCTATCTTATTGCCATGCATTCTCATCTGATTTCCCCATCTTAGGAAAATCAAGTTTCTTTTAAAAAGAAACAAGTCACAGAATAGAAAGAACATGGAGACATGAGTTCAAATCCAGTCTTTCCCCACCCCCAAAACTGAAATGGATTCATAATAGCAAAAGAGTCAAAAACCTTTGAAAAATGTTATCAGATATCCAAATAACAGATTAATTATACTTTATTACAAGTAGGAATAGACAATCAAATTACATTAGTAATGTACTACATAAACATTAAAATGCTATGTAAATACTATATACACACCAATTTCACACCAGTTTCTATTGGAAGGCAGTTGGATAGGGAGTTATCTATTCTGTTTATCTAGATATAATCAGAGTAAGAATATCTAACTGTAAAGAGCTGAAAATCTCAGTTGATGCACTGAGGTAGGACAACCGAGCACTTAAGGCTAATTACTGATTGGACAATGCTCTATTAGCATATGCTTGGAAAAAGGCCCTTCCCACTATTCTGTGCTGGTTCGATCTTTTGGTGTATACAGAGAATTGTGGGAAGGATTAGGGAGTGAAGATAAGCCAGAGTCACTTTCATGGTAGAGGAGGAAAAAGGAGGTCGTGGAGATCCTGCATTCATTCCCTTCACTTCTAACCCTAAAGACCAAGGACTTTTGCTTATCCTGACTCCAGCTGATTCTAAGGCATCCAGGGTGCTAACTCGATCTTTACATTTGGTGCCCAATCTGTGGACCAAGGACCCTAATTTCACTGAAGAAGTCCCCAGTGACCAGGAAATAGGGTGAATATTTTGATAGACAAACAGAGAACTTACTTTGTTAAGAGCTAAACTAGTAACCTTTTCTAGCTGAAATGGGGCAGATATTAGGAAAAGATTCTTCCCCATCCCAGCCCCACTACTACCCCCGCCCTGATTGGGGCACTATAGAAAGCATACTTAAGTTGATCAAGGGACAAGGCTTAATTGTAACTTGGGTGCAGATCACTAGACTCTTGGGTACATTAGAACGCATGTCCCCTTGGTTCTTAAAGGAAGAAGAGATAAAGGGCTAGATAATTGGAAGCTGGTAGGAAATCAACTATGTGAACACTACAATGATAAAGGTCCTCATTCAATTTCCAAGGAAACAATCTATATATACAACATAATACAACTGGCCTTAAAGAATCCTGCAAGTTATAGAAAAAAGAAAAGTTTTAAGAACAGCCAGATAAGAAAGTGTGAGGAAAAAGAGGAAGACAAAAAACAGATTAATGCCATTATCACCAGAGGGCATGAGGAATTAAATAAGGTTCAAGGCAGCTTCAACCCCGCCTATGGAGCAGGTCCTTGACACGTCCCCATCAATTCTACCTTCCAGGATGGAGGGAGGAGGAGTAGAGGGAGAGACAGTGATATCACCAGCACCTTCTCCCCAGCAATCACCCACTCCCATGAGTAGATTGCAAAAGGCAGTACTTAAAGCCACAGAGGAAGGGAAGGATATAGCTGATTTGAAACTAGGAATGTATCCTGTGATTCAACAGTTTAACTCTTCAAGTCAGGAAAGTAGAAGATATACTTCTTTTGATATAGAAATCCTCAAAGGCCTGAAAAAGGCTTGCACTCTTTATGGGACTACATCAGCTTATGTTAAGATGTTATTACAGAATTTGGCTTATGAAGTCTTAATCCCTAGGGACTGGAAATCTACAGCAAGGATATGCTTAGAACCTGGACAAAACCTATTGTGGCTTTCTGAATATAGTGAGCTCTGTAGGATACAAGCCCAACAAACTAGTCATAGTGGAGTTAATCCTCCAATCACCTATGACCAACTAAAAGGTATAGGTTCTTATGCAGACATTTCAATACAGATTAATTACCCCATAGCAGCATATGTGCAAATTGCTGCTGCTGCTATCAAAGCATGGGCATTTCTCCCTGATAAAAACAACAAGAGAGAACCCTTCACAAAAACAGCATGAGAATGAAATGAACCCTTTGCTGATTTTGTGGGATGTTTGTAGACAGCTGTCATATGAACTACTGGTGAAAATGCAGCAACAGAAATTATGATAAGGCAACTTGCTAAAGAAAATGCTAATGAGGTTTGTAGACAAATTATAGTAGGACTATGCAAGGATGCTCCTTTAGAGGAGATCATAAGATGCTGTGCCACAGTGTGCACAAATACCTTTTATGGCCAGGTTATGATGCAGACTTTTCAAGATCCGAACATGGGAAGACAGGGTCCCTTTTGTCAAGGGACTTCCAGGGATACTCATCAATGCTTTCAGTGTGGTAAAGTAGAGCATCTGAAAGCTCAATGTTGGTATAGAGACAGAGTGAGAAATCAAGGTGGGAGAACAAGACCCAAAACTCCATGTCCAAAATGTAACAGAGGCTTCCATTGGACATCAGAATGTAGACTGATTCAGGGAAACGGGATTAGGGGCCCAGCCCCAGGGCCCCAAGCAAAAAAACACTTGGGGTATGATGACAGCCGATGTTACACCCAGAGAGTGCCTAGAAATCCAGTACCCAGACATGACCAATCAGCCAGGAAGCCATCTGATGGGAGAAGGGGATTACAATTGGGGAGAATAGAGTTGTATACAGTTGGGACAACTGAGATACCCCCTGGAAAAAGTGAAATCTGTTCCTCTCCAGCCTATGGATCCCTTGCCTCCAGGCACAGTAGGCTTGACCATTTCACTTCCTGAAAGTACATACAAAACAGTGTCCATCCATACACTGATGTGGGAAACTGGGGAATGTGTAGATAATATGCCAGTCTCTAATACAGGTAGACAATGTGTGACTTATCAACCAGATTCTGATTCCAGACCACAAAATCCAGGAATATATTGGACAGCAGCTGTAACAGCTGACTGACCTATGCTCACGATCTATATAAATGGCCTACCATTAGAAGGATTGGTAGACACAGGTGCAGATCGTACAGTCATTAGAGATGCCAACTGGCCCAGTCACTGGCCAAAGATTAAAGTAGACACCTACATGTCTGGCGTAGGAGGATCAATAGCAGCTGAAGTTAGTACTACCCCTTTGAGATGGATATTAGAAGGTGAAACAGGAGTTTTTACTCCTTTTATAGTTGAAAAAATACCCATCAATCTGTGGGGAAGAGACGTTTTACAACAATTAGGATTATAAATGAGTACTTCGGTTTTTTAGACAGGGTTGCTGTTAAAAGCTGGCCAACACTTTCACCTGTTCCTATCCAATGGAAAACTGATACACCAGTGTGGATAGAATAGTAGCCCTTAGATAGCGATAAAATTCAAGCCTTATTAGATATAGTACAGGAGCAACCTGACCAAGGACACTTACAACCTTCTCTAAATCCTTGGAATTCCCCAGTGTTTGTTGTAAGAAAGAAATCTGGAAAATGGACAATATTGACTGATTTAAGAAAGGTAAATGAACAGATGGAAACTATGGGAATGTTTCAGCCTGAACTTCCATTTCCTACTCAATTGCCTAGAGAATGGCCTTTTTGAGTTATAAACATTAAGGATTGTTTCTATTCTATCCCTCTAGATAAGGAGGATATGAAAAGATTTGCCTTTTCAGTGCCCAGCGTTAACTTAGCTGAGCCTTATAAAAGATATGGACAGTTTTGCCACAGGGAATGAAAAATAGCCCTACTGTGTGTCAAATGTATGTTGCTGCTGCTCTTACTCCAGTAAGAAAAGAATCTCCAAAAGTTATGTTATTATATTACATGGATGATATATTGGGATGTGCACCTAAGGAGCAAATGTTAGAAGCATGTCTACAAAAGACCATAGAAACACTAAGATACTACAAATTGTACATAGCTGAAGAGAAAATTCAAAGACATGGTCCTTTTCAATATTTAGGATATGAAGTATACCCTAAGGTGCTTACAGTACAAAAACTTTCCTTAAGAACAGAAAAGCTAAATGACTTTCAGAAATAGATAGGAGACATCCAATGGATGCATCTAGTGTTTGGCTTGACTATCAATTGCAATCATTATATGACATTTTAGGGGAGACAGTGCTTTAAACTCACCATGCCAGCTGACAAAAGAAGCTCAAGAGCCTTTGAAAGAAATCGAACTGGCTTTATCCAATGTGGTTGAAAGAATCACTCAAAAACCCTTGGAAATATCAGTTTTTGCTACACGAGAGGCACCCACAGCAGTCCTTCATCAAGGAGACAGTGTGATAGAATGGGTGAACCTCCTGGCACAACCAGAACAAAGCCTTACTCCTTACCCAGTGCTTGTGGCTAGAATTTTATTAAAGGCCATTAAGTGAGCAGTGTTATTATCTGGGATAAGACCTGACAAGATATACACCTTTTATACTAATGCAGAAATTAATGTATGCTGTGAAACCATCCCAGAGTGGCAAATTTTATTAGCTACGGGTCGAATTTTACACACAAGTCTCCATTAAAGATAACCAGACTATTACATAATTGGCAATGGATTCTTGAAGAAAAAGTTTCTAAAGTTTCTCTTAAAGGACAAACTATCTTTATAGATGCATCAAAACATAATATTTGTGCTGTATATTCTCGTGACTAAACTATAAAGAGAGTAGTCAGAACGCCTTTTCAGTCCACTCAGCAGAATGAATTGTATGCGATCATTCTAGCTCTTACTTACTATCCAGGAGACATAAATATAATATCTAATTCGGCCTATTCAATAGGTGTGGTACAAAGAATTGCCACAGCCCAAATAAAATTTGTAGCCTCTTATATACATATCAGCTCTTTAAGGAACTTCTAGAGCAAGTGAGAAAGCATCCAGGCAAGATTTATATCTTGCATGTCCACTCTCATAGTGGATTTCCAGGTCCTATTTTTGATGACAATTCAAAGGCAGATAGCCTTTTAACCATGTTGGCCAATACTCCTTTATTTCAAGAAGCCTAGGAATTTCATTTTAAATATCATCAGGCTGTTCGAGCTTTACATTTACAATTTGGAATAACAATAGAGGAAGCAAGGAACATAGTAAAAGCCTGTACAGCTTGTCTTCCTTTCCACGCTCCTACACTGCCTCCAGGGAAGAACCCTTGTGGTTTGAGACCCAATGAAATCTGGCAAATGGATGTGAACCATTATAAATCTTTCAGTCGTCTGTCTTTTATCCATGTTGTGGTAGACACCTTTTCAGGATTCACTTTTGCAAAACCATCAGTACAAGAGACAGCCCGAGTGGTCACTGAGTTCCTTATTCAAGCATTTGCAATTATGGGTGTGCCATAAGCAATAAAAACAGACAATGGTCCTGCATACACCTCCAAACATTTTGCACACTTTTGTGCACAGTATAAGATTTTACACACCACTGGCATACCCTTTAATCCTCAAGGACAGGCAATAGTAGAGAGGAGAAACAGAGACATTAAGATGCTGCTCCAAAAACAAAAGAAAGGGGGAGCCACAGGTAACCCTAGAGAGCTTCTAAATCTAGCTCTTTATACTATTAACTTCTTGATTTTTGACAAAGATGCACTGGCTCCGGCAGACAGGTTTTATAACCCACCAGAAGGGCAGTGTCCAGTGCAAGCAGCTCCACTATCTTTAGATAATCGCCAGGTGATGTGGAGAGACCCAGAAAGTGTGACTGGAAGGGACCAAATAGGTTAATTGCTTGGGGGAAAGGGTTTGCTTGTATCTCTACAGTTGGAGAAGGAATCAGATGGGTGCCAACGAGCCGTATTCGCCTTGTCCATTGCAGAGAGATGGAGCAGACCCTTGAAACGAAGGAGAAGACCCAAGAAATATCGGGTGGTTCCATTGCTGACTGTGCCCACCACTGAAAGAGCGTGGCAGTTATGGCGTTTTGACATAGAAAATTGTTGGACTTCAAAACCCTCAGGAATCATTGGATTCTCTGAAACATAAGATTGTTGTAGGACTTGAAAGCCTTCAGGAATCATTGGATTCTCTGAGACATAAAACTGTTGTGGGACTTGAAAACCCTCAGGAATCATTGGATTCTCTGAGACATAAGATTGTTGTAGGACTTGAAAACCCTCAGGAATCACTGGATTTTCTGAGAAATGTTAAGACTGTTGCAGGACTTCAAAATCTGCAGGAAGCATGGATTCCCTAACATATAAAAAGACTGTTGCAGGATTTCAAAAACTTGTGGGGATCATTGGATTCCCTGACACGTGAAGCAATGGACAATAGATTGGTTTTGGACTATGTCTTGGCTGCTGAAGAAAGCGTATGTGTGACTGTTGTTTATATACCCTCCTTCTAGGACTTCTGGAAATCTTTGGAAAAAACAATACCATGTTGATTTATATTGTTTGTTATATCATGACTTGCATGTACAATTCATGTTTGTTACACCACATCGAGCCTGCACTGACTGTAGGGGAGAGTCATCACTAATAGCCTGTGCGTTATTGCTATGTGCTTGTGTAATACCTCCCATGCTGATGGGTTTGTGCATACTTGTTTCTAATAAGACCCTTCAGCCCAGAAACCCGCTATCAACCCCCACTTCCCTTTGGTGCTTTTCATCTCTCTTCCTGAGATGTCAGGGGGGTGGCGTGATCATCTCCTTTTTAGTGCTTTCACCTCCCTTCCTGAGAAGTCAGGGGAAGGGGGTGTGATCACCTCATTTTTGAGATTCTCACCTCCCTGAAAGGTCAGGGATGGCATGACCACCTGTGTTCTAAAACAAAAGAAAGTGAGAGATGTAAAGGGCTGAAAATCTGAGTTGATGCATGGAATGGACAACCGAGCACTTAAGGCTAATTACCGATTAGATAATACTCTCTTAGCATATGCTTGGAAAATGGCCCTTCCCATTATTTTGTTCTGGCTCGATAATTGGTGTATATAGAGAATTGTAGGAGGGTCTAGGGGGTGGAGTAGGACTAGCCAGAGTCACTTTTGGGTGGGAGACGAAGAAGGAAGGTCACGGAGATCTTGCATCCATCCAATTCACTTCTACCCCTAAAGACCAAGAATAAAGACCAAGGACTTTTGCTTATCCTGACTCCAGCTGATTCTAAGGTATCCAGGGTACTAACTCGGTGTTTACATCTAATGACTTGGAATGTCCATATTATCTTTCTCAAGTGGACAGTGTTAATCTAATCCATTTCAACACACTGACTAGAGAAATTAAGTGATTATAATTCTCATACACCTTCAATTTTCAGGTATTTATACAATAAAATCTAAAATTGCTTTTTTCTTTTCTCCTTGGTTTCATTTAAAAGTAAACACATTAGATCAAAGGCTGTATGGATTCCCAAGGGAAGAGTGATTTCTATGACTGAATCCATAGAATCCTTGCAATCACAAAGTACTCTAAGGACTTTGTGTATGCTCTGAATGCTTCACACTAGTCTAATGTTATGATTTTTGGTGAGACTCCTTTTTCTTCCCATTGAAAAATCTGAATCACATTTTCTATGGCTTCACTGGCTCCCATGAAAAATTTCTATCTATTGCTGGTGATAATTTTTGTGTTTCCCATGGAAATATTCAACATGATTGTGTTATGAGCAGACTTATGAATTTTCAATGGCTCTCCATTGCCTCAAGGACAAAACATAAAATCTTTAGCCAGGCACTTAAAGGCTTCAACAGACTAGCTCCCACCTACCTTTTTAGTTTTATTTTCCATCTTATTCCCCTTCATGTGATCTCTGTTCTAATCAAATTGGTCTGGTAACTACTCCCCACACATGATATTCCATCTGCCATTGCCAGTGGCTAGAACACATTCCCTCCATATCCCCTGGTAGAATTTCCATCTTTCATTAAAATACATCTCAGATGTCAACTAATACAAGAGGTTTTTCCTAATCTTTCTAGTTATTTGTACTTTTTTCTTGAAATTATATTGACTTGCTGGATCTCACATCTTTTAAGTATTTTCTGCCCCTGGGATCCCTCCCTCTGATTGGAGAATGGAGGGCTCCTTTCGGAACCTCCTTTTAAGGAAGGAACTCAGGAAAGTCAACTCTTGAGGCTGAATTCCTCAGGAATACATCATGACCCCCCACACTTTTTATTTTCTTTTTTGTATTGTCTCCCCTATTAGAAGGTAAGCTCTTTGAAGGCAGGGACTTTAGTTTTTTACTTGTATTTGTACTGTATAGCTTGCCATAATGTCTAAAACAGTCTTGAAAATGCTTATTGATTTGTTGATTTACTTGTAAAATATGTTGTATTTTCCAATGGAATGTAAGCTCAGTGTTTCATTTGGTCTTACATTCCCCAACATCTAGACACTTTATTACTCGTAGTAGGTAGTTAATATTTTATTGAGTTGAATAAAATTTCCATTCTTATAGAAAAAAAAAGTAAACACATGTCCATAGTGAAAGACAATTCTACTGAATACTCTTAAAGTAATTTGAAAAAGCAAAGGAAATGGCCCAGTGTTTCTTAGCATAGGGTCTATTTGATGAAACATGGCCAGTTGCAGAAAAAAATATCTAATAATCAGAGAACATTGTAGGGTATTTGAAAATCAAATGAAAAAAATACTAATTTAGGCTCCTTTAAAAAACTTTTGTTATATGCAATTAGGAATTTGTAGTCCTCTAGACTTAAGTCTAGAGATTGTGCCTTACTTTTTGTTCCTAATTTTGAAAATACAGAGAAAGACTTTCAAAATAAGCTAAATTCTTTTGAAACCAGACCATCAGAAAACGCATCTGAATCTAGAAGAGGAAAAGGAAACTTCAGGAAAGAATATACTCACTAGAATTATGAAAATAGTTCAAGGACAAGGTATTTAACATATCATTTATATTCATCCAATTACTCTAACACTTTCTTCAAAAAAGAAATACTGTAGTGACTTGGTCCTGCAATATCAGCAGCTGTCAATTATACGTGTTAATGGAGAGAAGCTCTAACAGTATGAATCTGTCCATCAACTTCATGATAGTTACAAAATTTGAAATGTATGAATAGATTGAAATAATATTTCTTGTTATAGTGATGAATGGGTGCTGAGGTGCTGTCCTTCCATGATGACCTTCTCATTCAATGTGGTTTAATGGGAGAAAAAAAAATCACTGACTATGGAACCAGAAGGCTAGAGTCCACCACCCCCTCCCCACCGCCCTTTTTCCCAACTGAACACTGATGAAGAAGGCACAAAACCATCCTACTGGAGGCATTAACAAATGTATATTCTCTCTCACCTCACCTGGGCCTTCTTTGTTACACGACAGACATTCTATTCATTTCCTATTGGCTCCCTATTATAAATCTTCTTAAGCCTCTAACTCTTATTACAATTATCCCTTTTTGCTCAATCATCAATCTCACCTTTTGTTTTCACAATCTCATGATCATTTGTCATATGCTTTCTCATTTCTATACTCTTCCTCCCAACCCTATTGCCTCCAACCTCAAAATCTTCTTTAGATTTTTATCAACCCTTCCTTTTTTTCTTTCACAACTGCAGATTGAGGTGACTGATTGCTATTAAGGCTAATCCATTTCTGCATTGCCCTTCCTTCTTGACTCTTGGAATTTGTGAATCACTCCTCTTTCCCCCATCTTCTTAACTTAATTATATGCAAATAAGTTTGATTTTGATTCCCAGCAATATTTCAAGAACATTTATGATCACTTAGAAATAGAAGCAGGGACCATTGAGAGATAGTATGGGTCTATCAATAACACATTGTGTCCTACTTAGCCTTATTTCTTAGCAGGGTCAGTAGAACAGGAAGATACTTCAGACAAAGCTTTTCTGGATTTTGTCAGAGGGACTTGTGATATTTTTGTGGGCAAGACATGGTTGAAGTGACTCACACCCTCTCCCCCTAGAAATCCCTCTGAATGGAGGCAGGAATGGAGACTCTCCAAACCTTCACCTAAGGAGGATGCCCCAAACAGCCTTCTCTTTATTCTCCATTAGGCTGCATCCCTTTGGCCTTTTTAATTCCCCACCTCATCAGGTACCTTCTCTTCCCCTCCCTTTTCAGTTTCTTTTAGTGTGCTGTCTTTCCCCATTAGATTGTAAGAACCTAAAGGCAGTATTACAGTATTTTTTTTTTTTTTTGATGTTTTTATTCCTAGGGCTAAGCACAGTGCCTGGAACATGATAGGCACTTAGTAAATATTTATTGACTGAGGACATACATCACATCTGGAGTATTACATTCAGTTCTGAACACATTTTCTGAAGGACAATGTCAAACTCGATCATGTACAGAGGTCACTTACTGAGAACTGAATACCTGCTTACACAAGCATCTGCTGAAGGAATAAGGCGTGTTTAACCTAGAATATAAGAGATCTGTAGAGTAAGGAGGGAGCACACAGGATCTGTTGTCTGCATGTATCTGAAATGTCACATGGAAAATGAAATGGGCTTGTATTTGGTCCAAGAATGACAAAGTTTAGAAAAAGAAAGTTGCAGTTTCATAAATACATTGCATATAAACTGGGGTAGGGCAGGAGGAATGTTGCAGAGTGAATAGAGAGACTACAGGAGATTTAAACTAAGAAGACTGCCTCTGACAGTGACTTTGGGATTCCATGCAATTGATTTAACCAGCTGGTGCAACACTGAAAGTTGCAGAGATTTTGACTTTTACACAGGTAGAAGAATATTCCTCACTTGGGGGTTACTCTGTAATGAAACTATAGGTCCACTCCTCTCTCCCTATCTCACTCTTTCTATCCATCCATCCATTTATCCATCTATCTATGTATCTATCTTGTCTGCTTATCTGACATCTATTTATTTCCTATCACTTATAACTAATCTATGTCTCTCATCTACCTACCCACATTTTTATTATTATTTATATCTATGTCTACTGCTCATCTATCTCTCATTTTCCTACCCACTTATCTCTCATCCATTTATCTACTATCCATTTATTACTTATGTTTTTCTCTCATCCATTTATCTTTCATCTATTATCTATTTATCTGCAACTACCTATATCTAATCCATCTCTCTCTCATATATCTACCCATCTTTCTATTATCTATCTACTAAATCTCATCTGTAACTACATTAATCTCTCATCTACCTCATTTATCTCTTATCAACTTTATCTATATTTATCTCTCATCTATTTATTGCTTACTTACCTACCCACCAATCACTCATTTATCTCTCGCCAATCTACCTACCTTTCTATTATCTATCTCTCCTCTATAACTATGTTAATCTCTCATCTACCTCATTTATCTCTTATCAACTATATTTATGTCTATTTCTCATCTATATATTGCTCACTTACCTACCCACCTCTCTCTTTCATCTATTTATCTATTATCTATTTATTATCTGTATCTTTCTCTCATCTATTTACATATCATCTATAAGTATTCCCGATATCTACTCTACATAACTAATACTAATCTAGGTCTCATCTATTTATCTACTCTAATCTATCTGCACACACATGTGTGTATACATGTGTATATGTGTGTACACACATACACACACAATTCCTATGCCTAAAATCTTTCCAGCAGAGGTCAGAGAAGCATTTGTTAAAAGAGATGTCACAAAGATTTCTGTTTTGGATGAGAGAATACAATAAATGAACTCTAGAGTCCCTTTCACGTCTAACATTTCATTTTCCTGAATACAGAAAGGAGTCAACTTTAGTGTGGTTATTTCAGCTGAAGACTTAGGGGGTACATGATTGCTTGTCTTCAAATGATTGAAGGATTGTCATGTGCAAGAGGTATTAGCCATGGTTTGCTTGGCCCCAGTGATCAGAACTGGCACTGAGGGGGTCCTACTGAGAGATCCTGCTGGGAGGCAGACCTGCTCAACAATGAGAATGGTCTACAAGTGGACTGTGCTGCCCCTGGAAGGAGTGAATGCCCAGACAATGGAAGTCTTCAGAGAAAGGCTAAATGTTCACCTGGGGAGAGCACTATAGATGAGATTCCTGATAACCTCTGAGATCCTTCTACACTCAGATCTGCTTTGTATTAACCTACTGCTTTTTCAAGCTAATTTATGAAAGCACTAAATTAAAATCTTTGGGAATTATCTAATTTCTGAGATATCAATCTGACCATCATTTTAACTTTAAAGTAACGGTGAAAGAATGATTGTAACCATATAAAAGGAAATTATATCAGCAAAATAAATAAATAAATAAAAGGGACAAAGTGACTATAGTGAACACCCTTGACTCTGAAGAAATGAAGAGATAATGCACCTCTCTGTCATTTTCGTACAAGTGTGGGATTACGGGTGCAAAGCAATGCTTATCCTGTCATTCTCAGTGGAACTGTGGGTTAGCTTTGTTGAAATGATCCCTACCACCACTACTACCACTCACACACTACCACATTTTCTCTTTTTTATTCTTTGTCACAAGTGATGGCTCACTAGGTAGAAAAAAGGAGAAATATGTACTGGGTATCCTATAAGCCTTAAGACACTTTTAAGTTTTCAACAGCTTAATAATGCAATAAGATTTTTTGTCTACCTTGTGCTTATAAATAAAAGTGATAAAAAATGAAGTTATCAAATATACAAAATAATTGTATATTTTATTGTAATTATAATAAATAATTGTATATTTTTGAAAATAAATAGCAAATAGCATTATGAAACCCTTGGGTTTTTGAAGGAGGAAAAAATAACTAAAATAATTTAAATGATGATAGCCTTTTTCTTATGGAGTAGATAAGGAACTGAAAAAACCGGCTGATGATGAAATTAGTTAAAGGAAAAAGTATCAGGTTGTGTACCTTGTACTTATAAATAAGTGATAAAAAATGAAGGTATCAATAAAAATAACAGTATCCTCTTTAAAAATAAGTAGCAAGTAGCATTATGAAACCCTGAAGTTTTTGAAGGAGGACAAAATAAGCAAAATAATTTAAATGATAATGATAGCCTTTTTCTTACAAAGTAAATAAAGAACTGAAAAAACTGGCTGATGATAAAAATTAATCAAAGGAAAAGGTATCAGGTTCTTAGTAGTTATGTTGTTGCTTGAACCCTAGATCTTTATTAGTGAATATTCAAAATGAATGGTGGTTTCTTAATTCAAGTAGAGAACTGGAAGCCTGTGCCATAGCCAAGGGTCTAACAGCCTACTGTGGAGCACAGGAATGTTCTCAGGATGTCCAAATACTTAGGGGATATTATGGTGCTGACTGGGGCCCCATAACTATCCAGAAGACAATATTGTCTGGAGATAAAACCACCTGATTGTTCAGGATGTGATCATGAACCAGAGTTTCCTGTGGGCCTTGGACATCTGAGGATATTTGTGCTCTTTGACCCTGACCAGCTGAACCAAAGGTCCTTTAATAACCAGCTTGTGAATTCCTCATGAAGCCTATCTTTTGTTTTTCTTCTATGCCATCCCTAAGTGTTTAATATATATTTTGGGACTGATGGGTAAATACAGTAGATGCCCAGAGAAGGTACCTATGAAGAGATGTACATGTGTACCTGGCAATCCAGAGGGAAAGGATTCTTATTGCTTTCATAGCTTAATTTTGTATTATGACTAAATTTGGTTTAATAACCAATAGGGCATTCAATAAAAACACCCGAGAGCCATCTCCAAATCATCCTGACCTGATATTAATCAAACCCTGAATCCTTATAGCTCTGAAGGAGAGAGGCTGGTGACTCTGCACAGACTCTCACTTAAGTCCAATTCACTTGCAAATCATGATATCATTTTCCTGATGTTAAGACCTCTTCCAGAAGGAAGGACAAATAACAATCAACACTCTTTCAATCAGCAATGGACATTAATACTAACCTCAGTGTCCACTCTCACTAATATTTACATTTACAAAGAAAGGAGAACAAATTAGGATGATCAAACTAGAAGGAAAATGTTGAACTCAATAACTAATTTGGTTTTTCTTTGTTTAAATGACATTTAGTAACTAATGGGCATTTGTGTGTGTAATGATGAATTGTTTTGAAATACAACAATAAAACAGGGATATTTTAAGAATATAGTCACTTCAAAAATAAAACTTAGGCAAAAGAAATTTAAAACAAAAACTAATTTCAATAAGAAGTAATGTCTTGACGTTGTGGCAGAAAGCCAGCCTTGTCAGTTTTTCAATAGTAATTATTGCCAATAGTAATACTGAATGATTTTTACTCCAAACTCATCTCTTTTTCCTATGTAAGAATTTAGTATATACTGTTTCTTCAAGAAAGTGATCTCTCAAGTCTTATTGTGTGAGTATTGGAGGAGTAATTATTGCCAATAGTAATACTGAATGATTTTTACTCCAAACTCATCTCTTTTTCCTATGTAAGAATTTAGTATATACTGTTTCTTCAAGAAAGCGATCTCTCAAGTCTTATTGTGTGAGTATTGGAGGATAATTTTTTACAATGCTTCAAAAACAGAAAACAGAACTTACAAAGAATACATTGCATGGCCCTCCCTTATATAAATAAATGAACACAAAATGAATGCATGAATAAATAAACAAACAAGTGGATGAATGAGCAGTGCCTCTCACAGAGCACAAACCCAATAAATTGAATTGCCTGAGGTCCCATTGCCAATTGGAGGCTGAGTTGGGAAGAGACTCCAGGTTCAGGGCTCCTGTTACAATATCAACAATTTGATTCCACAAGAGTATCTTAAGTCTGGCATGGATGGGTCACCATCAGTGAGATCTTGACTGATTCATTTTAGACATTTATTAGTATTACTCCGTGATAATAAGACTATTAACAATAGATGATATTTATGTAATATTTTATGGTTTATCAAGTTCTTTATAAAGGTTTATTACATCATTTCATCTTCACAGCCACCCTGCAAGATAGGCACTGTTATTACTGTGAAAAAATGAGACTCAGAGAGATTGCCTTGTCCAAGATCATACAGATAGGAAGTGTCTAAGGTAGAATTTGAATGTTTTCTTTACTCTCAAGTCTAATCTAACTACTACACCATGTTGATTCTAATCTAACTACTACACCATGTTGATTCAGTGCACAAAGAAGTATATCAAGCCTCAGTAATACAAATATGAAAACAAAATAACCATGCTTATCCCCACCCTCAAAGTGCAAACAAACTAGTAAGGTGAATGAGACTACCAAAACTAAGTTTAATAGTTAGAATCAACAAAATGCATGATATAAATTACAAAGACCCGCAAGATTCAAGACAGGATTCACTTCTGCCTGGAAGTTGAGGAGACAAATAGGGAGAGAAATCAGGAAAAGTTTCAAGGAAGAAATGTTGCCTAAGAAAGCACAGTGTGAGAATCAGATTATAAGTGAGCTTGATCATAGCATTTGTGAAAAGGAATGAAGAGCATGAAATAAAACTGAAGAGATAGACTGGGACCAGATTATAGAAGGCTTTGAATGCCAAGTGGACTTTATATTTCATAATGTAGATTTAGAGGGAAAACTTAATTAAGAGTCACCTATAGGGAAATGACAGTCCGACCTGTGCAAGATGTCTATTGGCAAGATGAAGGATAGGTTGGCAAAGAACAGAAACTAAAAGCAGGAAAATATTGACTGAAGTACTATAATTTCTGCTGATGACGGCAGTTGGGTGCCTTAAAGATATCTGGTAGGCTGCAAATTTTCTTACATAGAAGGGAAAGTTCTTGGTGAAAAAAATTTTTTTTTAATATGTTAAAACTTATTTAAATTTATATTTTCTTCCAAATCTACTCATACTGTGTGATCACTTATAATTTCAAGGCTGATAGAGAGGAAAAACAAATGGATCATGTTCTAAAAGGGTAAAAAGTATGATGAAGGGTAAAAAGTGTGATGGTCATTAGGATATTACCATCAAAGGGCAGAAATGTTCATTGAATCTAAGTAATACACATTCCCCATCCCATGCTCCCCTCACCTATATTAGGAAAATGATTATTTTCTGAAAATCAATTCCTACCATTTTTACATAGCTACATTACAGGCTACCATAAAGTTATCCAAAATACAGTTGGGTTTAGATATGGTTTCACCCTCCCATCTCCCTCATTTTCGCCCTCATCCTCCCAACTAATATGAAAATATGAACCACAGTCCTGAAAATGAGCCCAGACACATTTGCAATAGAGTCCTAAGTATAAGTCTTGGCTCTGAAACTGACCGATGGCACTTTTGTGAACCTGAAGAGAAGACTTGATGGAGACATGATAATGTCTTCATGCATCTGAAGAACCATCATGTGCATTTATTTGGTCTCTTGGCGGGTTCCAGAGGGAAGATCCAGCACAAGAGTGGGAAATGTCAGGAGGCCAAAGTAGGCCTTACATCAGGAAAATGTGGTAGTGCTGACTGGAATATAATTTCTATCAAAGAATCAGGGTTCTTGTTCTGGGAAATGGAGGAGTGAACTAAAAATAGAAATTGGCAGCAAATGGCAAGAAATCCAACTAAAGCAATTTATATATACCATAAGATTAGTTATTTTGTTTTGAAATCTTTTGAAAGTTAACCAGTTCTAGCCTAAAAGGCCAATGCAGGTCAGAATGTAAAGACTATCAGAGACTATCTGGAGAGTATCAATAAAAACTCAAAATGAATTATAAAGGCACAAAAGTGATTTTTCAAAAAACTGTATAATGGATATAAAGTAGAGGGGGAATATAAAGATGCTTCAGACCCCTGAAAAGGCTAATAATACATAACAAATTATTATTTGCTTCCCTTCTATATCCTGGCTTAGTCAATCAACAAGAAAACTCGAGTGGGAATAAGACTTTAAAATGGGCTGATATGTGACATCTTTGGGAGAAAGATAGAGACAGGAGGCTAATTTTCAAAAACTAAAGATACAACAGCAATAATAATTTTGAAGAAAGCATGGAATACTCCTTTCTAAATGTTATTAAATATAAACATCACCATAGCCAGTTCTAGCATTTCAGGAGACCCATTTCACCAACCTCCCAAATCGGGAGGACCCTCTGATTCCTTTCAGTGGCTTCATCACTCTCAGACTACAGTCTATTTAAATTCTACTATTTAAATTCAGTTTAACTTTGTGAATTAAGTGTAGAGTCTATGACACTGTATCAAGGTAAAGGCAAATACTACAAATGTAATTAAGCTTAAGAAAGAGTATTTGTTAATGTTAACTCAAAATATTCTGAGTCAAATTTTATCATGATTACTGGTCTAAGCATCCAAATTCCTGCCTTCATAGGCTGCCATCTGGATTTTTTAAAAAAAGATCCTCTGACTCTCTGGATGGCATTTGTCCATCCATTTCTACGGTTTTTGATTTAGCATTAATAATCCAGACTGTTTAGGTAAGCAGATAGAACACTAGTGTATTATATGATAAAAAGAGATCCAACTCTAGGATTAATACCCCGCAGGCCAAAACATATAGTGTGCATTTGTTCACCAATCAATCAATCCAATATTTATGGGATGGGTACTATGTGCCAGGCAACATACTAAGTGCTGGAGATACAAAGAGAGAGAGAAGATGTGAACTGCAGACATCTCCCATCAGCTAATTGTGAAGACAGTTACAGGGAAGGCAGGAGTTTAGATGTCATGACAACTAAAAGGGAATGAAGGAAAGAAATTCAGGCAATTCCAACTTTCAAGTGGTACCTGTCTGTACATGTCTCATCCATCTGTTTCAAGGGGCACAACTGAATTTTTACCCATGTTAAGTAGCTGTTTTGCCAGCCATATAATTGTAAACAGCAGAGAATGGCATGCTTTTAGGAAATACACATCCTTTAAAAAGGACAGTGCTCATTCAGTCTCATTATTCTTCAAGCTAATTGACAGGGAAGAACATCCTAATTGCTCATTAGCACTGTAAATGTATCCTGTGTCTTGTGTCAGGGTCTGAGGAGACAGTGCAGTGCAGCTGCCTACTGCTGTTTCTTTGGGGCTCACCACATTATATTTACATAGCTAAAAAACAAAAAAAAAATATGCTGGCTACCATAAATTTATCCAAAATACAGCAGGATTTGGGTAGCTCTCTGCATCACCCTCTCATCTCTCCCATTTTCACCACCCCAACCCCCAGCTAATAATATGAACCACAGCCCTGATTAAATATCATTAGCTGGGTCTGCTAGATTTTCTTAGAGTAGTCTTTTTATGGAAATTACTCTTGGCTACATGGTAACCTGCCAAAATGGCAATGGATGGAAAGAGTCCTCCCCTCTAGTACACTGATGTGCCTTGCTCTTTCTCCCAAGAATTCAAAAGCGGGAAGAATACAAGCAGGACAAAACTAACAAGGGAAACGGGGACTTTGTACAATGACTATTAAAAATGTTGCACATTTGCACTTCTTAAACTGTGGTTGTCAACCCCATAAAGGGTCTCATGGCTAAATGTGGGAATAGCAAAATTATGATTTATTATAAATAAATGTTTAATCTGTATATTTATTTTATTTATCTACCCAGGCTCACAAAAATTTCTTGGAAGAAAAAGGGTTATGAGTGGAAAAAGTTTAAGAAGCCCTATGTTAGTACAGTTTTAACAAGTCTCCTTTTCAGTACTCCAGGATTTAAAAAGAAAGCTTCGTATCATTTAAAATTTCAACTATGTTCATAAAACAAACTTTGGAATCCACTGACTTTTAAATATTTTGTTCAGAATATTGGCACATAGAATTCAAACCTTATATCAATTCACAATTGTTTAGTTTGAATGAAAATTATCTGATTTCTCTCCCCCAAATCAGGACAGTCTGTAAGTTCTCTTTAGGAAAAGGGTATTATTTCTTTTAAAGTGCTTGAGCAGTACTTTTTTGCTTTCTTCTTTTAAAGTTAATCTTATCAAATACTGTAGAATGTATATGTGTGCCTTTGTATATCTTTATGTAGATGTCAGGTGTGTTTAAGACATTTCTTAGGGGGCATTCAGTTGGTACAATGGATAGAGTACCAGCCCTGAAGTATCTGGCCTTAGACACTTAACACTTCCTAGCAGTGTGACCTTGGGCAAGTCATTTAACCCCAACTGCCTCAGCAAAAAAAAAAAAAAAAAAGAAATTTCTTAGCCAGGAATTTAAGGCCTTCCAAAGAGTTGCTTCTACTTACCTTTTCAACCTTATTTCACACATCACTCTCCTTCATGAATTTTACATTGACCCACAGCTCTTTCCTTAAATTGATACTTCATCTCCCGCTCCATGCAGGAACACAAGCTGCCTCCATGTCATGAAAGTACAACTTCCTTACCACTTCTTTGAATACACATCTTTCTTCAAGTCTCCAGGAAAAAGTGTTATCCTGAATTTTTCTAGACTATTTAATTTTTTTAGAACTATTAATTACTTTTTCTAGTACTATGAATTACTCACATATATCACATAGGGCTCTCAGTTAGATGTAAGTTTTGGGGGACTAAAATCATGGTAAAATATAAACTACCATCTAGTCTAGTGTCTTACACATATTAAAATACTCCAATCACTTTATGATCTCATACTTTTAAAGTTCCTTCCTCAATAAGAGAAATTGTAACTAATTTGTGCTTCCTCATCTTATGTGAATTGAGTCTATATTCTCCAAAATGTCTGCCAAAATCAGGGATGAAGAAGACTCAATATGCTGGAGGCCTTTCTTGCTTACTCTCAACACAGAAAGGGAAGAGATCACTCTGGCCATCCAAGAATACTCCCTTTTATTACATAGTCACCTCATTCTTTTTTTCTATCACGCGATTCTCTGATAACACCATTTAGTCTTGGTCTTGGAAGTCTATTCACACTAGTCAAGTATCTTTCCACAGCCCTTCAGGGGCTTTATTTTGGAGTCTCGTTGTCATATAGGAGTATGGGTAAAATGTTGGTAGCAAAAAAATGGGACTTGGCTGTGACAAGAATCTTTTGGAATCAGTAAAAAGTGCTTTGCAACTTCCTGAAAACAATCCAGACTACTCTTGTCTTTTCCAAATTTGGACCCGGTTTATTGTGTTTGGTCAATACTTAGATTGAATCCTGGAAGGGAATTTACATCAGTGACAAATCTTAAGTTTGACAAGTTCTTCATACTTGGAAGAAGTAGTATCCTGTGTAATACAGAAAAAAGAGAACAGGATTTGGAGTCTATTTACTTGGATTCAAATCCTACTCCATTACCAGTTATAAGTTCCCAAACTTTGTGCCATAACTCTCTTCAACAGAGAAATATTCTTATTGAAGTATCATGGGACAATTTTTTTTTGGTAAAATTACTTAATAAATGTAACCTGAACCTTAATAAATGGTAATCCTGAGCTCACTCAGGGCCTCTCCCTTACCTCCTGTACCACCAGCATTGAAAATAAACTAGCAGATTCAAGGAAACAACACAAGCTTTCATCAAACATCTCTCCCCCTCCTACCCCATTTCCTTCCTCTCCCTTTCTTGTGCCATGAAGGTCCTAGTTCTAGGATGAAAAAATTTGCTTGGGCTTCAACTGCCAGCTAGACCTTCAAGAGTAAATCACCTTTCAGGAGTAAAAACCTGCTACAGGAGCTACAACCTGAAAGCATCAACGCTGCACGGCCCAAGTTCTTAACTGACAGAACTGAGAAAAGCGGGCCTTGAACTGTGGGTGCCAGGGAAAACAGACTCCAAACAGATGGTGCCGGAGAACTAAGGAACAGAGAGAGTGTGACAGGTTAGCAGGACAGGACACTGCACAGTTCACAGCTGTGCAATCGTTTGTGGCTTAGTGTGGGAGGCTGAGGCACTTTGAGATCCAGCCACCAAAGAAACCACAGTAAGACGGTAGAAAGTGAGTGATAAGAAAAAGGGAAGGAGGGGCAAAAGGCACCGATAAAACTTATTAAAAATAAAAAGTTGAACAAAATGAGGGAGTAGAGCTAAATGATTTCTAAACTTATTTAGTTAATAATACATATTTTAACAAATGTT
Organism: Antechinus flavipes; assembly: GCF_016432865.1. NCBI lineage: Eukaryota > Metazoa > Chordata > Mammalia > Dasyuromorphia > Dasyuridae > Antechinus > Antechinus flavipes. Next base: position 55,138,178 of record NC_067400.1, read on the forward strand.
AACAAATAACATGGTAATATATAAGAAATATAATGTTACCATCTTACAATTCTATAATAATTAATATTTATTCAATGCAATAAATTCCATAGCTTGGTAGATACATGGAAGATAGCAGACAGACTTAGATTCAGGTGACTCTGTAATTCTTTCCTGAATTAAATAGTTACCTGATCTGATTTATTTGTTATTAAAAGTCTCTATATGGTATCAAACCTGACTGAACTCTGATTTGTGAACTATGTGATATTGGGTAAGCCACTGATCCGAGCCTTAGTATCTTTATTTTATAGATATCCTATATATCCCAGCTTGGGATATACAATTTCAAAGGCCCTTCTGGAGCTAAAGCTATGTCCTAAAAACTTCATATGTACATATGAATTATAATTAATTCAACAAACATTTGTTTATTAAACATTTATTATATATTACCATGTTATTTGTTAACATTTATTAAAATATATTATTATTAACTCATCAGATATTTACTAAAGTGTTTTTTTTTTTTTTTTACCATTCAGTACAAAGCACACTATTTTTGGGTTTTGTCTTTTATTTTTAGATTTAGTACTTTTCCTTCCATTGCGATCCAGTTTTAGCCAATAGTCTCATACATGGGGACTTCAAATCAATAAGAGTCTCTATTAATCTGTAGTTCACTGAAAAAAAAGTGTCAGGGGAGGGATCTGGATCTGTAAAGTGACTCCCCTTTATTAATGTTAATCTGAAATGGTTCTTCAGTCTATAGTTTTAGAAAGTTGTTTAGGCAACTGAGTGTTTGTTTACAAGATAAGAAAACTGAGACTTTTTTGTTTAAGTTATCTTTTCTTCCCCTTTCTCTGCATCTCTGCACCCTTGACATATCTTCCCTCACTCTCTACTCCTTTGCCATACTCTCTGATTGGCCTTCCCATTACCCACCCGTCTCTCTGTCATGTACCAATCCAACAATTTTCATAAGTCATACATAATATGCACAAAGTATACTTTTTGCATGTTTTGATGCATATAATGCACATATCAACATACAGAAATGAGACAGTGGAGTAAAGCATAGATATGGAGGCAGAAGACCTGGATTGGCAACTTCCAGGCAGTGTGATTTGGTTTAACCATTTCCTCTTCCTTCTTCCTGTACAACAGTTTATTCATCTGTAATATGGGATTAAATAATATCTAAGATCACTTCCAGTTCTAAATCGGGGCTCCTCTAATACATAGGCACATGTATATATTAAGACACATGAATACAATGCAACATGTATACATATGTATATAAAAAAAATCTATTTAACAAGTCCTAAGTCACATGTGTTTCCAAGCAGACAGAGGAGAGAAGGTGTCTTGTAGCACTGTCAATGGTTCATTAGAGTAACAATTCAAGAAATAGCCATTGGGATGTATGAGTTGGTTTGCTTTTGATACTGCCCTTAGCTAATTATCTGGCAGGTGGTGTTTTTTCAATTGAATAGGTTTTCCTGAAGGAAACTGAACAAATAAATGACTAAAGAAAAAAATTAAGTGGTTCCACAGAATTAGCTGAACATTTTGGGCTTGGACTATACCATTCCTAACCAAGTCAGGCCAACAAGAACATTGGATTTGGCAGAAACTGCTAATGTTTAATGTGAGCCAACTTAGCTCAATACAAGTTTATAACTGAATAAGATTTGAGTCTACTGGCAATGTACAAACTATAGAAATTCCGGGTTATATAAGTGATGCGATGGGTAACTGGCCTTACAGAAAATGATCTCTGTGCCACAAAAATCCAACCCAACATGTAAGGAGGAAATGGGATTTCTAAGATTTCTAAGAGCCCTGCCAACAATCCCCAACACTCTCCTCATCACCTCCTACTTATACCCACTTACTTCCTACATACCTGATGGGCCATAATCACAGATCTTGCTCTAAGAAGGGAGCAATTTAACCAACTTCTCATTTTGAAGATAAAGAACTTCCTGACCATGTGAACACAGTTAGTTAAATTAACCAGACAACTAATCCATGAATAGCTAACATATAGATTTCCCAACTCTTATGTCACAGATGCTGCCATGTTGCTACAGTAATTTTAAGCAATATAACCACAGTCCTCTGCTTCAAAGTATGCAAAATATTCTTAATTTAAATACAGATGCCAATTCCCTTTACAAACTAAATACAAAATAACAGGTTATATTCAACTTATCTTCAATGTGACTTAAAATCTGAGGATCTCTGATAATTCTTGGGAAATTTTTAACTAAAAGAATTCATGTGTCTTAAAAGTTCTGTTAAAAAAAACTTCAAATATTTCATTTTAAAACTTACTAGAAAATAATAAATGTAAAATTTACTAGAAAATAAAAGTAGCAAAGATTAGGGTTCAATTTCTAAAAGTACTTTGGCAGCTGCTACTGGGCGGGGGGGAGGAGGGAAAGAAAAAGGAGGAAGGAAAGGAGAGATGAGGGAAAGAATTTTGACAAACTAGGTCCTATCTTCTATCAGAGCATAAAATGAATTGGGGAGGGGTGTACAAATGCTGGATTTCAAGAGCTGTCTATGTAAATATGATTCTGTGCCCACTGAGCATTTTGAAAAGGGTTGATGAGAATCACTAGTTACTCCATGTGTCAAAAAGGATTTCCGGCCTTAAATACACCATGCATGTTGGACTGGCAGGCAGGGTTAGAAAATGGCCTTGTTTCCAGCTGGACCTGGGAGGCAGGCTACCCTTGTACCCACAAAAGGCGTGCATTATTCATCACCAGGGACAAGGGAAAACCAGGAGCTTGGGTTATAAGCTGGTGTCTGCCTTTGGACTTAAAAAAAAAAAAAAAAAAAAAAAAAGCTGGCAGTGATTCAAGTCCATTCTTTTGGTGATGGGGGCATCAGCTGCCTTTTGGACACATGTTATAAAAGCTGAGACTGCCAACGGGAGAAGACAAGATCATTTTAAAAGAGCTTTAACTGCTTAATCCACTTGAAATCTAGAATACTGAGCCTGTATCCCAAAGAGATCATAAAAAGGACCCAATGTGCAAAAATGTTTGTGGCAGCCCTTTTTGTAGAGATAAGGAGCTGGAAACTGAGGGGATGCCCATCAGTTGGCGAATGGTTGAATAAGTTATGGTATATGATTGTTATGGAATATTGTTGTTCTGTAAGAAATGACCAGCAGGATGATTTCAGAAAGGCCTGGAGAGACTTACATGAACTGAGGCTGAGTGAAATGAGAAGGACCAGGAGATCATTATACATGGCAACAGTAAGATTATATGATGATCAACTGTGATGGACTTGGCTCTTTTCAACAATGAGATGATTCAAGGCAATTCCAATAGACTTATGATGGAGAGAGCCATCTACACTCAGAGAGTGGACTGTGGAAACTGTGTGTGGATCACAACATTGTATTTTCATCTTTTTTGTTGTTGTTTCCTTGCATTTTTTTTTCTCATTTTTTCTTTTTGATCTTTTTGTGTGTGTGTGTGTGTGTATAGTATGATAATTGTGGAACTATGTATAGAAGAATTGCACTTGTTTAACATATATTGTATTACTTGACATCTAGGGAAGGGAATGGGAGGAAGGAAGGGAGGAAAATCTGGCACAAAGTTTTACAAAGATGAATGGTGAAAACTATCTTTGCATATATTTTGATAATAAAAAGTTATTATTTAAAAAATAAAAAAATTAAAAATGAAATCTAGGAATATCAATTTTCTTACAAAAAAGGACTATCCTAATAACAATAATAATGAGGAAGATGAAGATGAGGACATCGGTTGACATCTTTAAGCACTTTCAAGTTTACAAAGCATGGTTCACATAGTATTTGATGTTGATTCTCATTAGAATTAGAGGAGGTGAATATTACAATTTTTTCTTTTTTATAGATGAAAAAAATCTTGATTTCAGAAAGAATAAATGATCTTCCTAAAGTATAAGATAGCCTGAATAGAAGATAGTGAGTCAATCTCCAAGTCAGGAAGACATGGGTTTAAGATTTTATTCTGACATATCTTGGCAGTGACAATCTGGGCCAGACTCACAGGGTCACAGGCAACTCTCTCTAAGATTCAACTTGCAAGAAAAATGCTGGTCTATAAAGGGAATTTAGCTCCTCTGATGAAATCACAAATCCATAACAAATCAAACCAAATGTCAAAAGGTAAGATTACAAATCAATAATCTACTTCCTAAATATGGTCTACAAGAAACTTAACTGAAAAATGACCTCATGCTTAGATTGATAAAAGGCTTTCCTGGTGGGTGACTTACTAAAAGATGGTACCCTTAACACTTTTACCTACAAAGGAGTTACTAATTCCAAAAGAAGTCATGAGTATATAAATATATATAACTACAAAAAAAAGTCATGAGCATATATTGTGTATGTGTGTGTGTGTGTGAGATACATAGCCACAAAAGATGTCATGAGTATATGTGTGTGTGTGTGTGTATTATATAATATATAGTGTATGTGTGTGTGTGATACATACACACATATATGTAGTAGAGGAATAAATCTGGGAATAAGAAACACCAAATTTGTCATCAGTTAAAATAAACCACATTTCCCTTCTTCTGTCTCACATCAATTATTCAACAAACATGCATTACACGGTCATTATTGACCATTCAGTGACTTTCTGCAGCTCTGCCTTTCTCACATCCAATTCATTAGCAAGTCCAGACATCACCCCATGACATAATTGGTTCTCTTTGAGAGAGAAGGATGAACAACCCATAACAATAACAACGACAAAAGTATCTATTATGGAATTGTGGTTGGGTCACAGAGCTGATAATTCTTGTCTTACAAAGTTATTTCCTTTTAGAAGGCTGTTCTTTTTATATTATTTGTTCTCATGGTCTTCCCTTTTCACTCATCAGCTACATCACTTACAATTATTTCCAAATTTTGATGCAATTGTCCCTTTTTATTATTTCTTGTAGCACAAAAAATTTTCCATTAAATTGCTCTACTAGAATTTGTTCAATCATTCTCCATCTGATGAACATCACCTTAGCTGCATGTTGTTTTTTGCTGTTGTTCCTTGATCTATTGAGGGGGTATAAACCTAGTAATGGAACCATTGGGTGAATAGCATACACACTATTGGATGCTGGGATAGTATGAAAACTGTTATTTCCATGTTTAAAAGGCTGTTTTCTACAAATGGCCAGCAAAACTTTGCTTCCAGGGTTGTCTTGGTCAATGGGAGGGATAGGAGTTGAGATCAACACCTAGATAAGTGTTGTTAATGCTTAGCTCCAATGGTGCTCCAAAGAGCCAACTCGAAGAGTTGCCTTTTGGCTTTTGGTTGTACCAAAAGATAAGTTGCCCACATGGGCTATGGCAGTTTCTCTCTATGCCCTCCGCTCAGTGCTTGAGTCCCACAAATGGCCAACTCATTAGCTATTTGCTGCACAGTGCTTTATAAATGCTTTAAATTTAAATGGTCAGTCTTTTTTTTTTTTTTTTAAAGATTATATTATTTTATTATCTATGGCATCTTAAGAAGTCTTTAACTGACAGGTTTTTTATAATCTAGGAAAAGGTATTTTACAAATGCAAAAGAGAATATACACCCTTCTCTTCTTGCCCTCACTTCCCATTCCAGCTCATTCTACAGAACAGCAAGGAGTGTGTTTGTCCCTGGCAGGGCAGCTATAACTCAATCTGCTAAGGATATTAAATAATACAACCTGCAGGATAAATACAGTTGAGTAAACTGCAGGGTGGGGGCAAAAATCAGTGAGTATGGCAAAATTAAGGGCTTAATGGTAAAAAAAAAAAAAAAATCTTCAAAACAAATAAAATATATTTATTTTTGATATTTATTTAATATTTATATTTAATGCTTCTTGAAACTAGGACACTGGTTTCAAAAAAGGAATTCTATCTCCTATTTCTCCTTTTCCCCTTCTGTAAGCCTCAATCTTCTGCACCTGAAAAATGTTACCTCTTCTACAGGTTTCTTTCAAATCTTTTAACTATTTTATAGAGAATTAGTGCAAAGAAGGTTAGCCAAAAGACCTCAGCTGGAACTATGGACCTTCCACTTGGTGATACTGTGTGCTCTTGAATAAATCCCTGAGTCTCTGAGATTTAGCTATCTTTTATAGGATGAAAATAATAAAACTCATGTCAGGATTATGGTAGGGACCAAATGAAATTTTATAATAATAAAGGGCTATGTCATCATCATCCAGTATAATTTTTTTTCATGAAAATATAGTTCAGAAAAAAAACTACTCTGGAAATTTTAAGTATTCCTCATTGTTTGATAAACCAATTTCTTGGTTTGATTAAGTATTTTGATATGGGGAAGGAGGGAAGGCAAGTAAAGAAAGAGGAGGGAATAAACATCAATATAGTACCTATTCTGAGCCAGACACTGCTGAATGTTTTACAAATATTATTTTATTTAATCCTCAACAACTTTGTGAGGTAGATGCTATTATTCCAATTTTACAGATGAGAAAACTGAGGCATACTGTAATTAAAGAGATTTGCCCAGGATCATATAGATAGTAAGTATCTAAAGTTGGATTGGAATTCAGTTCTTTCTGACTCCAAGCCTGCTGTTCAATCCACTGTGCCATCCAGATAAATGTTTTGTCAAAAATCATGTCCCAGTAATCAGAATTCATGCCCATGGTGGCAAGTCATTTGTCAATCCCTAAAAATGTATCTACTCTGCAATATTTGACTCCACCTGCTAAGCATCATTCATTTCTACTTGAATAAATTAAAATCTCATTAGCTCATTTTATTCACATAACAATTTATAGACAAATCTGTTCACCATTAAATAAAAACAATATGCAAGATTATAAAAATCAATTCAAGACTATAATACGTGATAAAAAAGAATTTTAGAAATAATATCAATCATATAACATAATTGAAACACCTAAAAGATTTTTTTTTGAGGGGGGCAAATAGTGTTTCTTTGCAGGGAGAGAGAAATGGAACCTGGATCTATGATTTACTCACTTACTATAAAATCCAGAGTACCCCCATGTGTGAAAACTCTTTCCACCCTTGCAGATCAACACTTTGCCTAAGAATTCTAGTCTCTGGAGAGACACCTAAAATGATTTACCTAAGGACACACAGCTAATATGTCAGAAACAGGGCTTAAATCTAAGTCCAGCTATTTTCTAGATTAAGCATTTTTCATTTCTTCTTTTTCAAAACCAAGAATAATGGATGGGGAGTGAGAGGAGCTGAGTTTGAATCCTCATTCTAACTAACTACCCATGTGACTCTGAGCAAGTCATTTTATATATTTGAGTGAATTTTTTCATTTGTAAAATGGGAGTGTTTGGTCCAGATGACCTCCATTAAGCTGTGATTTTTTGAACTTTTCCAATGAAACATGATTTCAAGTTGTCTCATCTTTTTCTTTACTTTCTTCTGAATACATTCTATTTACACTTTCAACATTTTCCTTAAAATAAGGCATCCAGAAAAGAAATATTGAAATCAAATGTAATCTGATTATAACCCACTACCACCCTGGTTAGGGACAGTATGACTCTATTAATGGAGATGAAGCCTATGGTCAGCAGTCATATCGCATTGTTGATTCATACCAAGATTACCGTCAACTAAAACTTCCTAAATGACATTTATATTGTGCTTCAAGTTTATAAAACATTTCACATCCATAAGCGATATATTTCTTGATGTTTCCAACAGTCTATGAGGTAAGTGTAAGTATTGCAAGCTTTATCATACCCATGTAAGAGATGAGCTAACTGAAGCTCAGAGAGGTCAAGGGTCTTATCCTGGATCAAACAAGAAATAAGTTTTAGAGGCAAACCTAAAACTAGATCTCTCAAAACTCCAATTCCAGTACTCTTCCCACTATGCCATGATGTCTTATCTAATGAGATCCTGTCAAATTGGGTCTTCTCCAACACGTGCTTTTTATGGATGACTTTTATTTTATTTTTACAATGTATTTTTTAAAAAGAACAATTAGATATTTAACATGTATTGGTCATCCTGTCATCTAGGGGAGGGAGGAAAAGGAGGGGAAAAATTGGAACAAAAGGTTTGGCAATTGTCAATGCTGTAAAATTACCCATGCATATAACTTGTAAATAAAAAGCTATTAAAATTAAAAAAAAAAAAAAAGAACAATTAGGACCTTATATTTATCCCCAATAGAAGTTCACTTCATTGGTTTTTTGCTCAAGATTAAAACTTTTATGAAGAACTGAATTGATAAATAAAGAGTCCTTTCTCAACTCTCTCATCTTCAAATTTAATAATATATCTTGATATCATTAAAAAAATACACTATTAAAGGACTCAGAAGAACAATTTATGAAATGACACTGCAGAATTTTCTTTTGAAGTAATATGTGATCAGTCAACAACCAATTAAGTAATCAATCAATAAGACCTTGTTAAATTTTTGGCATGGATTAAGCACAAGGCTGAGCTCTGTATGTAAGGAAAAAAATAGGACATTGTTCTCAAGCAGCTTATGCTTTAATGGGGTCATAAATAAATCAATTTGTATGTGTGTATGTGTTTTATATATATGTATAATATAAATATTATATAATTATTATATTATAACAATATATTATATAACAATTATATGATGTAAATTATAAAATAGAATAATATAAATAATATAAAGTAAATACATTTAAAACATACACGCTATATATGTGCATGTATATGTATATATTTATGTGTGTGTATACATGTACACGTGTATATGTGTATACAAAATAAATATCCAGAAAGTAGAACGTAATCTTAACAGAAATGGCTTAGTGGGGAAACCAGAACAGGTCTCCCAGAAGTGATGCTTCAACTAATTCTTAAACCGATTCTTAAAGGAAGCTATGATTTTTCTGGTTTGGAGGGAAAGATTCCAGACAGTGCCAGAGGCATCCAGGGCAAAAGCATGGAGATGAAAGACAGAGTAGGATATGTGAGGGACAAGCAGGGCCATTCCAAAGACTGTATAGAGTGAAGTAGAATGTCTCTGATTCCAGATCCAATAAGTTCTAATAGCACCAAATTGTAAGTGAGTATGGAGTGATACAGTAGGACTAACACTTTGGAAGAATCCCTTTGGCAGCTGTGTGGATGATGAATTACAGGAGGAATTGCAGTCAGGGAGCCTAATCAGAAAGCTATTGTAATAGTGTAGACAAGAAGTGATTAATGATGGCCTAAATGAAGCTGTCTGAGTGGAGAGGAGGAGATGAACATTAGAAACGTTGTGTTGTGAAGGTAGAAATGATAAACTTTGGCAATCATTTGGATACATGCCACGAGTGAGAGTGAGGTCTAAAATTCAAGTTTGAAGCTTGGCTACAGCTACAAGAAAAATGGTGGCATCCTTGATAGTAACAGGGAGGTTTGGGCAAAGGTTGTATTGCTACAAATACACCCAACTGGAATCACTTGGCTCCTATTTCTTTGTCTTGTCCTTAGAGATATCCTAAGAAACCCTTGTCAACTGCTTTGTTTATATAATTATCTCTTTCCATCTTTCTATAATTCTTTCTTTAACTTTTATATAATAATCTATAGCTATCTTTTATATAATTATCTCTATGTATATTTATCTACCCATCTATCTACCTTTTATATAATTACCTACATCTATCATTTACATAACTATATGTATATATGCATGTATGTATGTATGTATATATCTATCTATCTACCAACCTACTTTTCTATCCTATATCCCAGAACTCAGCTGGGCATATAAGAGGCACTCAACAAATATTTATTTTTTTAATGTTTTCTTTTTCCAATAGTATTTCATTTTCCAAATACATGTAAAGATAGTTTTCAACATTCACTTTTGCAAGACATTGTGTTCCAGATTTTCATCTCTCTCTCCCTTACCTCCTCCCTTCCCCAAGATGGAAAGCAATCTGATATAAGTTAAATATGTGCAATTCTTTTAAACATATTTGTCATGTTGTACAAGAAAAATCAGACCAAAAGGGGAAAAAAACCACAAAAAAGAAAGAAACAAACAAAAAGGTGAAAATACTAAGCTTCGAATCACATTCAGTCTCCATGGCTCTCTTTTTGGATGAGGATGGCATTTTCCATCACAAGTCTTCAATAAGACTTTTATTTTTTTTATTTACTGACTCACATTTCATTTCTATCAGTATAATCTCATCCACCAATGTAGATGTCAAAAAAGGAAGTAAGACTAGTTTATAATGACTGATGAGTAAGGATAAGTTAGAGAAATATAATCAGAATAGGAAGAGGATTTGGGAAAAGCAAAAACATAAGAAGAGCCATTAAAAATGAGAATATTTAGCCAAGACAAAATAAATTTTATGGATGTGACAACTATCTTTACATAGCTAAATCTATCTGAGATTAGAGTCAATCATCCAACAAGAAATTACTAAATTTCTAGTGTGTGCCAGGAAATAGGGATACAAAGTCAAAAAGGAAACAGTCCCTGCCTTTCAGGAATTATCTTCACCTATGGTCATGGGTCCTCCTCTCCATCGTTTCTACACATTTCTTTAAACACCAAGATCTTCAGAGAGCTCCTTAGGTGGCCTAAGTACCTGACTATTCATCTAAGCAGTCTTCACTAGCATTCTATTCTGATGCTTCTTTAGAGATGTAAAGTAACTTTGGATTCTCAAGGGTTATGTCAGAAAGTCCTGTGATATTAAAAGGAATAGGGAGAAAATCAGCAATGAAGACCTAATAAGGCTAATCAAGAAGAGAGGAAGCAGGATGATACACAAGCCATTTTACCACAGTATGCTTCATTATGAATCCATTGCATGCCCTTAAGAAGAGTTTTTTAGACGTTTTCTGACTTTATTGCCATCAAAGCAATTGAGTTAAGCCTGTCTATAAAAGGAACAACGTTAACAAAATGTACATACATAGTCTAGCACTTTATTAGATTAGGTTGGTGGCAATATGGCATCACACACATTCTCTGTAATCACATTCTGCACACATTTCTTCACCTACATATGCTTTTTGCAAACTATTTTAGTTTTGTTTCTCTGCAAAACAGTTCTTGTGCAGACATTACCTCCCCATGTGATCCATACTTGAAAATAAGCAAGGCCACGAGATTCTTACCTCGATCACGGAGACTGTTTCTGAGCGCTCTTTCTAACTGCTCCTCTTCGGTAAACCCTGCTGTATAGACATCGTAGTTCCTGGGGATTTCTTGGTAAGGCTGCCTGTCGAATAGGTCCTCTTGATATCCACTATAGCCTTTGAGAATCCAAATAAACAAATCAAAAAATGTACTGATGTAGACTATATAGAGCTTTATATGGATTACCTTATCTGAAAATCACAAAGACCTTGTCAAGTAAGTATTATGCTTATGATTATACCCATTTTATAGAAAGGGAAACTAAAGTTTTCAAAAAAATTGAACTGCCCATAATCATAAAGATTTTTAAGAGTCAGAGGTGGAGTTTGTATACAGTTTCATTATAGTCTTAAAAATGGAAAGAACAAGATATAAGAATAGAAATATTAGATATTGCTGATCATATGTGTGACATACTATTCAAACTTGACAGTAGGGCTATTTCCTGATTTTTAAATGTTTTAACAGTCTTAAAACTTAGGAAGATATAACTGAATGAGGGATATCTACCAATCATGTTTTGTTCCCTATTTATTAAAGTCTGAATGGAGGAAATTAATTTAAATTGGATCTGGAAGAATGGGAGAGAACATTGGTGGAGAACACTGGGATGACCTGGTGAAAACAAACCTCAGAAAACTTTGGAAGGATTTTAATGCAAGGCTGCATAGAGGCAGGAAATGGACTAAATGATAATTACTGAGCCTTTGTGACCCCATGATTCTATGGAAGAAGAAACAGATATGTTACTTGACTCATAGGCTCTCTGTGATGAACAAGAGATGATGAAAAAACACAGAACAGAGTAATATTTATAACTGTCAATTTCCTTAAAAGTATAATTGATTCAATATTTCTACAAAGGAGGACAAAGCAAGTAAGAGACAACTTAGCTATTCAATTCCACTTTAAAATATACATTGATCCCAATAATAAATTTACCTGTTAGGATAAAGACCAGTTTGAAAACGTCTTTTTTCCCCCCAAAAGAAGGCCTATTTTATTCCACCACATAATGGGTTTTAAGAAGTCTAGATAAGCAGAGAGAGTATTCCAAGCATGAGAGAGAGTCTGTACAGAGGAAGACATGATATCATATACAAGGAACAGTAAGCAGAGCAGTCTGATTGGAATGGAGGAAAGAACAGTTACTGTCATACTCTCTATTCTATTAAATAATTGCTTAATACATTTAGCATTAAAGAAGTATTCATTTATTCACATGAACTATGTCAAGAACATTGGCAGGTCAGTGCTGTAAAAGTCATCCTAATACAAATGAATAATGACAAATACCAGTTAACACTTATAATGAGCTTTGTAAACTACTACAAAGTATCATTTTTTTTCTCACCATGTGAAATAAGCACTTTTGTTATACTCCATCAAAAAATCAGAAATATCCCCATTGTACAGATGAGGAAATTGGGACTAAGGCAAATGACCCATTACAAAGCTAAGCTGGTAAGTGCCAAATCTGCCTCACTCCATTCACTATGTCACATCCTGCCTTCCTTAAAAAAGCCCCTTTCAGGCAATAATCCAGCAGCTTAATTAAAATATGTCCTTGAAGTAATAAAGATTCTACAATGTCATTTTACTTTGTTTTGTTAACTAAAACAAACAATAAAAGAACACTAGTTTCCCAGAGTCAGAAGACCAGTTTAAATCCCACCTAAAACTCCTGTTACCTGGGTGACATTATTTAATTTCCAAGGCCTCAGAGTTTTTTGTTTTTTGTTTTTTCCCATGAGAAATAAGTGGGCTGAACTAGATGGTCTTTGAGATTCTTTCCAGCATTACATCTGTGAAATCCTATTTAGCTAAACTGTCTCCACTTATCCAAATATGGGAGGCTTTACTCCATCCTAAATACCTTAATTTCTTTTTCTTTATCAAAAGCAAAGTCTTATAGTTCCTACTGTTTAAGAAAGGTAGGTAAGGGTGTGGGGCAGATGTCATCATAATAGTCTGGGGAAGTAGAAGGATCTGAACATAATTTTTTAAAAAATGCAATCCTCCACAAATTGACCTTCAGGCTTAGGAATCACCAGGGAAGCATAGAATTCTCCTACCGTACTGACAAACACCAGTGGGAAGCATGAGTTACAGGCAAAGGTAAATGAATGGTAATCAATGGCCATTGTGAACCTCTTCTGCATATATATATTTACCTTCACCTGTAAATATCTGCTGTTTATCTGTATACATCTTATTGCACTTAGTAGTGAGTTTGAACTCATGTCCTATTTGCATTCATATTACCTAAAGACTTATACATAATAGACATTTAATAAATGGCTCTTAAATGAAATGTTGAATCTTTTTTCAACAAAACCAATATCAAATTTTACATTTCACTCTAAAATTACAGACCCTTTCTACAAGAGTCAGTGTTGGCAACACAATTAACATTCAACTCAGAACAGAAGAGCAATAACTAAGTTAGCTTGAGAAAAAAAAAAAACCAAACAGGAATCTGAGCACACTGAAGGAAGCCTAATCATGCCCTAATGGGTCTGGCCATTGTAGTGTCATAGAAAGGAAGGGCCCTTCCTACCTGTGTGGGGAAGTCATTGAAATTCTCTGAATATCAATTTCCAAATCTGTGTAAACAGTTATTGTGAGGATTAAACTGAGGCAATTTATGCAGATTACTTTGTAAACCGTAAAAGTTTATATTAATAGTGGCTATGGTTATCATCTAGGGGCAGCCAAGTGGCCTGAGTTAAAATCTAGCTTCAGACACATACTAGCTATGTGACCCTGGACAAAGCATTTAACTCTGTTTGCCTCCGTTTCCTATAAAAAGAGCTAGAGAAGGAAATGGCAAATCACTCCACTATCTTTACCAGGTAAACCCCAAATGAGGTCATGAAGAGTTAGACATGGTTGAAATGAATAAATGGTATTGTCATTATTATTATTATAAATAGAAAAAGCACATTGCCAACTATCTGTCTCACTTATGAGCAATTTTGTACAGGCAAAAAATCATTTTCTTCCAAAAGTTCTTTCTTGTGTGGTTTTGGGAATGTTTGTGAGATTTGGGCAGGGGGCTCTTTTTTTTGGGGGGGACAGGCATTTTGTTGTTGTTTAACATTCAACTAAATTAAAATCTAAAATGGCTGAATGCCTCCGATTACTCAGTCCTATATCTTTATAATCTATCTGTCGCATACATTTACAGTGATTTGAGGGAACATTTACTTGATTTAAAAAATGCCTTTTTCCTCATGTTATTTCTCATTCAAACATCCCAGCCAATGCCTTACTGAAATATAGTCTACAAGTCTGAACATCTGAATACTACAAAATCTAATTTTGGTACTTGTCAGACAAAGGAGGGAGGAGGAGGGTTACAGAGTGGTGGAGGGACTTATAGCTTGTAAGTCAAAGACTTGTGTGAGTAAAGGTATTATATTTGAGTCATCAATAACCGTGAGACTCCATGATCATGTGCAACAGAGTGTATGGGCCTTTGAGTACCAGGAACATTCTCTAGTGGTTCTGCTAGTCCAATTAGCTTTCTTTTTATAGCTCTATAATTTACATTCCTGGAAAATTCTAACATTCAAACACTTAAGAGAAATACATTTAAATTATATTTAAAAACCAAACCTAGTTGAACATTCTTCCGTGGCTATATACTTTGGCACTGTGTTAAAAGAAATTCTGGTTATCATTATTCCATTAACTTTCCATCTGTTCTTTATAGACATACCAGATTTTCATGGCAAAGGAGATCAAGAAACAATACCAAGATTAGAAAAATTGGTCACAGATTTTTAAACATTCATGAAGTTCATTGGCTTATAAAGCCTTTCTCAGATGGGCATAGCCATATTAATAAATCGATATTCAAGAGAGATCTACTCTTAAATGTTCTTTGGCTGGTTGCTGACATGAATCCTCGGCTTTATAGGATACTGCTTTTCACAAAGTTAAAATCCTTTCCTGGAATCATTGAACATTAGAGCTGAAGGGACTTTGACAATCAGTTAATCCAAATTCCTCATAATAGGGATGAGGACCATGAAGATCAGAGAAGTGAAGTGATTTTTTCCCCCCATAGTCACACAGTATCTACGTGCAAACCATAGGAAAGAATCTGGTGCAGATCTGTTGCTTTTTCTTTGGGTGGAGAAGAGGCTGAAAAAATGTATCAAAGAAGGGCAATAGGGCTCTGTTTTTTTTTTTTTTTTTTTTTCCTTCTGTTGGTCTGGTTTGTGGATCCTGAGCATCTTCCATAGGAAGGAGTTACGAAGCAGATGGAACTCTATTCCACTCTATTTACAGATGGAACAGTGAGTCATAGGAGGAGCAAGTTAATAAAATTCACCAATTTATACAGTTAATCAGCCTTTGGAAACTATGACTTGTCCATAAGAATCCAGACTGAGAACAAAAAAAACATGGATTTTAGAATCATCAAACTATACCTAGAAGGCTCCTCAGAGGTCTCTAAACTTCCTCCTCCCCATTTTAGAGAAGGGGAAAGTGAAGTCAAAAGCCACATGGTAATGAGCATTAGAGGCAGAATTTCAATCCAGATTTTTGAAGCCAAACGATCTGAGTTCTAGTCTTTTTTGTGATTGTCAACATGTTTCAGTTGGGAACGACTCTTCATGACCCCATTTGGGGTTTTTATGGCAAAGATATTGGGATGGCTTGCCATTTCCTTCTCCAAGTCATTTTACAGATGAGGAAACTGAGGCAAAAGTGGTTGCTAAGGGTCATGCAACTAGTAACTTTTTTTTTTGAGGCCAGTGTGAATTCAGACCTTCTTGGCATCAATTTCCATCCACTGAGCCACCCGGTTGTCCCTGTTCTAGTCTTAGCCCTACTATCAATTAGCTGAGTGTTCCTGGACCATGGGCCTCCCTTCTCTGAATTTAGAGCTCTGTTATTCCTTCTTGGCCCATGGGCAGCATCACTTTCAGCAAAGTCCCCATAACTATTGAAATTCACCCTTCCCCTGTAGCTACTCCCACTCACTATTTGTTAGGAAAAGTTGAAAACAAACAAACATAATTAATGCCAAGATGGGGAAAAAAACCAAAACAAACAATCCTCTTCTTTCATACACAGGCATAAAAAGGACCATAAAATGATTCTACAAGATCAGGAGTTATCCTTGTATTCAACATAATAGCGTCAAGAACATGAAGTCATTGAAAAACATGAAGTCATGAGAAATAAAAAATGTTAATCACTCAATTAATTGAGAACCGCCAATCAATAAACATTTATTAAGCACTTACTATGAACCAGGAACTGTGCTAAGTACTAATGATACAAAAGAAGGCAAAAGACAATCCTCATGGTCAAGGAGCTCACAACCTAATGGACTGTGATCTTATATTTATTAAATGCCTACTATATAAGAGTGTAGTAGGTGGAGAAAGTGGTTCTGGCATCAAGAGAGATTTGAATTCCAGGCCTGTCTCTGACACATAGTATAGCACACTCATGAGCAAGTCCAGGGAGCTCTCCAACATTAAAAATTACAGCTAAGTTATGGATTTAGTTTGTAGAGGAAGTCTCTACTTTGAAGAGTTTTCTTCATCAAGGAATTCACAATTACTGACTTCAAAAACAAGGTGAAAAGTAATGCAGATGAACCCATGTATCAAAACTGAGGTTCAAATTAATTTTCCCAGATGGAAATAGGTCTAGATAAACTGAGAGATATCTTTCAAATGCAAAACACAGTGATTCCATAAAAATACAAAACAGTTCAGCTGGAATAGACCAAAAGTTTTTTCTGTAATTGCTTCCAAGGCTTTCCAAAAATTATAGCTCTTCTCTGGATCCAGACCAGTTTTTGAAAGATCAGCATATGAAAGTTCCTATGTCTCAATAACTATCATTCTATAAAGAGCTCTATAACTAGTAATAATTAGCATTGATACAGTGCTTTAATATTTACAAGGCATTTTAGAAAGATTATCTCATTTTATCTTAACAATCCGGGGAGGTTTGCTATTGTTGTTCAGATGCATCTGTCATGTATGATTCTGTATGACCCCATTTGTGCTTTTCTTGGCAAAGAAACTGAAGTGGTTGGCCATTTTCTTCTCTGGCTCACTTCACAGATGAGGAAACTGAGGCAGACTGGATGAAGTAAATTGTCCAGAGTGACACTCTAACTGTCTGAGACAGAGTTGTGCAAAGTCATTAACTTTAGTCTCCTTTTCAGGGTCATCTGAAACCAGTGGCAAGATACAAATCAGGATGACTGGAGATGAACCTAGATGTAATGGCCTTTAAAGTTAAGATCCTTTCCCAGATCTGTTTGTCTGACAAATTTCAGTGATTTAAGGCTAGTTAATAAATGAGGCAAATATATATTGCTTTACCAATCATGTTGGGAGAGAAATATCAGAGCAAAAGGAAAAAACCATGGGTGAGAAAAAACAAAACAAAAAAAAAGTGAACATAGCATGTCTGGATTTACATTTAATTTCCAAAGTTCTTTTTCTAGATGCAGATGACATTTTCTGCCTAACGTCTATTGGGATTGCTTTAGATCATCGAACCACTGAGAAGAACCAAGTCTTTAATAATTGATCATCGCACAAACTGTGCATGATATAGAATTCAATTCAAGTAAATCTTTCTAGGTAAAATCAGCTTGTTCACCATTTTTTATAGAACAATAATATTCTATTACCTTCATATACCACAACTTGTTCAGCCATTCTTCAATTGATGGGGATCTACTCATTTTCCAATTCTTTGTTACCACAAAAAGAGCTACTACAAACATTTTTGCACATATGGGTCATTTTCCCTTTTTTAGGATTTCTTTGGGATACAGGCCCAGTAGAGAGTATGTACAGTTTGATAACCCTGTGAACATAGCTCCAGATTGCTCTCTAGAATTGTTGAATCATTTCACAATTCTACCAACAATGCATTAATGTGCCAGTTTTCCCACATCCCTTCCAACATTTATTATTATCCTCCTAGTTGCCTATTTAAAAGAAAAATCAAACTGGAGGGGAAGCCCCTCAGGATTTCTGACCAGAACAGAAAGAATTGCTATTTAAACTTCCTTAGAACCACATAAACCCAAACAATCACCAAGTGAGGCTGGGGATGGGATCTATTGTTGGCCAATCAACAAGAGCCAAAGTGGTTTGTATTTAAGACATGGTCAAGTAGTTCCATTTGAAGCTTGGTTTCCTAGTGCTATATTTCAAGAATTCATAAATGAAACTACACTGGGCAAAAGAATTAATTTGTCACAGTTTTCTTTCTTTCTTTCTTTCTTTTTTTTTTTTTTTTAATAAAAGAATAAACAAGTAGGAAAGATTAAAAAAAAAATCTAGCCCATAAATCCCAAGATATCTTATGAGATTTTAGTGATCAAAATTTATATTCCTTTGGGCACACAATTTGAGTGCTCATCCAAGATATTTCCTGTTCTTGAGGAGTCTCTTGTACTGAATCCTTGGGCAGACACTCTCCAAAGAGTTCTCCAGTGGTCCTTGGACTCAGCTCAGGAACTCCTACTCCAAGTAGGTAAACTCCTGAAGAGAGACACTCGGAGAAAGCAAAAATGGAAGTAGGCTAGCAAAAATAGAGGATTAATTTGACCCAGCGGATAAACCAGCAGAGAAAAGTTTGAAATTAGTCAGGTAAATTGTGCAGCACATCCCAGAAGGCAAGAACTGGTGGGGAGGAGGGGGGTAAGGTAAGGGGGAATTCATAAGAGGATTTTCCTCTGCCAAGGAAATGGTGAGTTGTCTGAGTGAATGGGATTGGGACTGGGAGAATTTAGGCAATGAAACTTTGTAAAAGGCTCCCATATTTCCCTTTGATATTGGGAAAATCATAAGCAGTTCAAGTTCATAAGGCTTCTCCTATTTTCCTTTGGTAAGATCAGGTGAGTCTTCCATCAAAAGAATATAAGATACTGTGAATCTTGGAAAGGAATATAGCTGGCTCTCAACCTATCTGGTGTCCTGGGAAAATAGCTCTTTAGGAAGAATTGGAATGAAGTACCAAAATGTATGGGGAAATACGGTTGTTTGGTTTGGGCAGATAATCCTATCAATGGGAGAACTGTCCATTCCCTGAGGGTTGGATATAAATTCAAAGGAATCTTCAATATCAGCCTGCCAATTCCTAAGCCTTTGGCTCCAGAACTCCCCTCCTGGTTTCCAACCAAGATGGGACAAGAACAGGATCTAGATTGATTTAGAAAAGCAGTTTGTGTGTGTGAGAGAGAGGTTACACGAGTGCCTGTATTTAGTCTTTTGCGTTTCTCTCAGTTGAATTACAAAGGAAAAGATCTGGCTATTTGGGATTTTAAAAATGCTTGTTTTGTACATAATTGGACTTATGCAAATAGCTTTTAGCTAGAGAGGAAGGACTAGTTCTGAACTAGGGAAAGTTTTTAACTGTTGCACCAAAAAAGAAAAAAAAAACCTCAAATTGACATATTTCTGTGGACCTAGAACTGGCCAATTTGAGCTTGCAGAAATATTTACAGAACTGTTAAACATTTTAGCAAATTCTAGCGTATTTGAGACTAAGTTTTAAGTTGCTTGACATTTTCTATTAGCTAAGTTGAATTGGTCTATTGTATTTTTAAGTAGACCTAATATACATGATTAAAAGCCTTCTGAGGTCCAGAACTTAAAGTTTACTGGGAAAAAAAAAAAAAAAACTACAAAAGGGGGGAAAATGGCTTTTCTGGGATTTTTCAAACTTCTCAGGTTTGTGGCATCCTCACTAGGATAGTGTCCATGGCCTGATTCTTCTAGGATTTGTGCTATTGCCCCAACATCTTTGATATCTCCTACCCCCCCACCCCCCATTTCTGGCATGGAGGGTGAGCTAGTCACTGAACTACAGACATGGAGCAAAGTCCACCAATTTTTTAAAGCCCTGTGAACAGATTTGAGAGGGCAGTTTTCTGCCATCTTAAATTTTGGGGCTGAGTGTTTAAAGTGGAATTCGAATTCTGAAATTATATGAGGTAATTACTATTAACCAGCATGTGCTAAAATTATGAACTTATTTATTCTGGTATAAGATTTTAGAAATATGTGCGCATTGATATTGTTACTAAAAATTTAAATCAGTATTTGATTTGATTTGAAATTAGAAAGTTTGCTTCTCTAGTAGCTAAACTAAAGAGGTCACCTGTTTGTATGTCCTAATTAGATGTAATATATTTAAGCTTCTATATTGCTTGCTAAATTGTACACTGGGCAATTTGTAAAAATTGTAAGAGCTATGCTTTAACATTTTGTCAACCCAGCTGAATATCTGGTATAAATTTTGTGAAATTTAGTCCAAAGCATGACTCTCTTCAACAATGAGATGATTCAAACCAGTTCTAACTGTTCAGTAATGAAGAGAATCAGCTACACCCAGAGAGGGAACTATGGGAAATGAGTATGGACCACAACATAGCATTTCCACTCTTTCTATTGTTGTTTGCTTGCATTTTTGTTTTCCCTCTCAGGTTTTTTTTTTTTAACTTTCTTTCTAGATATGATTTTTCTTGCTATGCAAGAAAAATGCATATATTATATTTAACATATTTAATATGTATTGGACTACCTGCCATCTAGGAGAGGGGGTGGGAAGATAGGAGGGGAAAAGTTGGAACAGAAGGTTTTGCAAGGGTCAATGTTGAAAAATTACCCATGCATATGTTTTGTAAATAAAAAGCTATGATAAAAATTTTTAAAAAAGGAAATTTAGTCCAAAGCTATTTAGAATATTAGAATTAAGGTTTGTCTTGCTTTAACAAATAAGTAAAAGCAAGAAAATTTGGCATACAAGGATATGTGTTACTGTAGAACAAATTGTATCTGAAAGGTGTGTAATATCTAAAGATAAATAAGAAGGTATTAAGGAGGTGTTCCTCTGGGGGGAGAGAGCCTGGCTCCAAAATATTTAAGTTAGGTTTTAATGAAATGACATCAGTAGGGAAACTGAGATACAGGAGATGGATGGAAGCATTCCCCTGAGCTCTGCTGTTTTAAGAGGGGTTAGTGGAATAATATTGGAACAAATTGTATCTAAGTATGGATTGGTAGAGATTATTGATTCTGATAATGGAACATACTTTACTTCTAAGGTCTTCTAAGAAATAATGGGGTACAAACAAAACAAAACAAATGTAGACCAGATTAGAGGGAAACAATAAACTGGGAAAACATTTTTACAATAAAAGGTTCTGATAAAGGCCTCATTTCCAAAATATATAGAGAATTGATTCTAATTTATAAGAAATCAAACCATTCTCCAATTGATAAATGGTCAAAGGATATGAACAATTCTCAGATGAAGAAATTGAAATTATTTATAGACATATGAAAATATGCTCCAAATCATTATTAATCAGAGAAATGCAAATTAAGACAACTCTGAGATACCACTACACACCTATCAGATGGGCTAGAGTGACAGGGAAAGATAATGTGGAATGTTGGAGGGGATGTGGGAAAACAGGGACACTGATGCATGGTTGGTGGAGTTGTGAATGAATCCAACCATTCTGGAGAGCAATTTGGAACCATGCTCAAAAAGTTATCAAATTGTGCATACCCTTTGATCCAGCAGTGTTTCTACTGGGCTTATACCCCAAAGAGATACTAAAGAAGGGAAAGGGACCTGTTTGTGCCAAAATGTTTGTGGCAGCCCTGTTTGTAGTGGCTAGAAGCTGGAAAATGAATAGATGCCCATCAATTGGAGAATGGTTGAGTAAATTGTGGTATGTGAATGTTATGGAATATTATTGTTCTGTAAGGAATGACTAGCAGGATGAATACAGAGAGGACTGATGAGACTTATATGAACTGATGCTAAGTGAAATAAGCAGAACCAGGAGATCATTATATACCTCAACAATGATACTGTTTGAGGATGTGTTCTGATGGAAGTGGATCTCTTCAATAAAGAGAGCTAATTCAATTTCAATTGATCAAGGATGGATAGAAGCAGCTATACCCAAAGAAAGAACACTGGGAAATGAATATAAACTGCTTGTATTTTTGTTTTTCTTCCCAGGTTATTTTTACCTTCTGAATCCAATTCTCCCTGTGCAACAAGAGAACTGTTCGGTTCTGCACACATATATTGTATCCAGGATATACTGTAACCTATTCAACATGTAAAGGACTGCTTGCCATCTGGGGGAAGGAGTGGAGGGAGGGAGGGGAAAAATCAGAACAGAAGTGAGTGCAAGAAATAATGCTGTAAAAAATTACCCTGGCATGGGTTCTATCAATAAAAAGTTATTTAAAAAAAAAAAAAGAAATAATGTGAAGGGATTGCAAATTGAGTGATAATTCCATATGCCTGAATATCTGTCCTCATCTGGGAAAGTGGAAAGAATGAATCAGATTTTTAAGAAATGGATTATTAAATTGACATTGAAGATTGCCTTGGATCAAATGTTTGCTTGTAAGAAGAATTAGTTCTGTTCCCAGTGATCCGAGACTTTCCCCATATGAGCTGAGTTTGGTTTACTTTTATTTGAGAGAAAAAAAAAGGAAAGACCTTCTTTTGAAATAAAGGATAAGGATTTAAGAAATTATATATGACCATGTCCTTCCTTTTTAGCCCTTAGAAACAAGGATTGCTAATCCTGACAGCACCTTTGGAGTCTGCAGTCTGTAGGAGAGTGAGTGTTTACTAAGTACTAAAAGAAGCAGAGTGAAAGGACTTTATCAGTCATTACAGAAGACTGAGACTACAATCCAGAGGCTGAGAACACCAGGCTTAAAGGATCTGAAGAAGAACCTCAAGAATGGATTGCTAAAGACAATTTATAAGCTCTAAAATTGCTTCTGTAATTAGGAATGTTTTGATGGGAGGAGAGATTAATTGTGCTTAGAGGAATTTTTAACAATATTGGTGTTATACCTTTTATATATATTTCCAGAAAAGTTTATAGGGACCTCTCAATTAGAGGAAGTTGAATTAATATTTTTTTAGGATGAAGAAATTATTAATGTTAATTCTGATAGGGTTCTTTAATGTGAAATTAGGACAGTATATTCTATATTATATTTTTTTAATTGGTTGCTTTGAGTCATTTAAAAACTGTTCTCATTGCTTAGGGAGATTCTGAGAACAGTGATCTATGTCTTTGTCCCTTTAAACATAGTTAATACCTGAACGTGTTTTTATATAGATTGGCTATTGAGCATCTTAAAGTAAAATGATTTGTGTAATGTTTAATTTAAAACCCATCTACTTAGATATGAAGACAAATTGTGAACTTTCTAGGATGAATCTCTTACTGTTATCAATATAAGTATAGTCACTACTTATTTAGGATATGTGATCATTGAGAGTTGAATTCATCTGAAGCTTTGATTAATGAGACTTGCTGTTTGAGATAAAATTTCTTGGGACTGTAGTTGTTATTATTTGGAGTTTTGAATTCAGGTATGATTGTCTGATGGATCATCAAGCCAGCAATCCACCGTCTGAAAGGAATATGCCACAAGGTACGCAGAGGAATGTGATCCTGAATTGTTACATGTGGAGGTCAGTATCTGGGCAAGAGCTGGGAGGCCAACCTTAAGGGGATCCTTCTGACTCTATTTCGCAGTGGTGTTTCTTTGAATAAGAACCTACCTGATTATTTCTGAATCTGGCTATAAGATGGAATTATTAAACTAAACTAAAGATGCTTTATCCTGTCATGTATGTGCTCTCAGATTAAGGCCTGAAGGACAAGTTTTTAATTATAATCATGTCCCTGCTTTTTCCTCTTATAGCAAATTTCCGCAATCAAGGCAAGTATTCAGTAGATTTAAGATCTTACAGTTTCCTATCTGAAAATATGTGGTCATTATATCCTAAATAAGTGAGTATTTGGTCTAATCATTTATCTGCTGCTAAATACATTTATCTGTCTGTTTCTTTTAGCATTTTTGTTGTTGCTTACTTCCGTGATAGGCATTTTTATTTGTGAAAGGTTACCTACTCTAATTACTAGGGACACAAATAGTTGGGGTGATAGATGGCCCCAGATGGGAGGCAGGGGTACGAATCTCAATTTGTATGCTGAATAGGCTCATAAGACTTCAGGCCATGGTCAAAATAATTATTAACCAGATGACAAAGGCACTAGATTTGTTATAAAATTGAGAAAACATATAATTAGCAAGGAAAGGGCTTTTATAAGTTCCTTGGTGGAATTCACAATTTTCCAGTAGAAAAAGAGTACCCCATGAGATTCAGGCAAGCCTTTAGCTGGCAGGCTAACTCCTAAAAGGGACTTAACACACTAAAAAAATTAGATGTAGGAAGGAGAAGTTGAGTAAGAAAGCATAGTGGAGTTAGGGGCAATATGATATGGTATGGAGGAAGGGAAAAAGACACCACAAGGCAAGATGCTGGGGTGGACTGGCCCAGAGGGTGGCAGCCATGGGATGGTACATAAGTAGATTTACAGGGAAAATTTAACCTCAGGGACATGACTGGGATTTCCATAGTGGAGATATTGAAGAACATAAAGGGGGAAATCCAGTTAGATCTGGTCCTTTAGAAGATGGGATCAAGGAATCAAACAGACAGGTTCATTGATTCCTGATGAGGATGAATCCCAATAGAGAAAAAGGACAGACCAGATCCAGAGGGATCCCTGAAACTGAGAACAAGATGATTGAGGAAATGTATCAAGAATGATGTGAGAGGTCTTCAAAGGATGATAAATAAAGAAGAGAGGTTTTATGGGATGAACTGAGGAGGAGGATTGTGTGGGATCAACTGAGTGAAGACCTCTTATGGGAATATTGACTTAATTATGACTTGAGACTTTATAATAAAGTGAGCTATAGCTAAAAAGCTACAAGTGTTTGGTTGTCTTGAATGAACTTCTCTTCCTGTTTCCTACCACCTCTTAATTAGCATTTTAGTATTTCTTTTAAAAGTGATGATGGCTTTGAATTCTCTCATTCAGGGATATCTACTTGTGTAGCAGTTCTCTAGGGAACCTTGAAATTAAGAGTTTATTATTATTGATGTTTTTGAGATAGATAGATTCTGGGATTTCCCCAAATAATGAGAGAAAAAGTCAAGAGGAAGAGCTTCTGTTCCATTTAATTTTGTTTTGCAGTTTATGTTTTGTACTCCTTTTACTGACAAACATCTTGTCAGAAGGGAGATGCCCTTTCTCCTGAGGTGGTTATAAATCTCTTTTGCTTTTTCTCACTAAGTCTCTAATGGTTTTGTGGTCCATACTGTCCCACACAGGGGAAAGAGGAACACTGCCTAACTGCAAATTTCTGTTACTCACAGTTTGTTACTTGTCCATCTTTACTGCCGAGGAAAAAATGACATCAGGAAAATATCTTGACTTGCAAGTGTATTTAAATGAGGCAGAGCTGTGCAAAGTCAACAACCTTCCTCTCTCTTCTTGATCTAGAACAGGGCTTCTCAGAACTTTTTTTTACTGGAGATCCCTTTTTGCCTCAGAAATTTTTATGTGATCCCAGAAATATAGGTATAGAAATAGATATACAAATCATTTACTGATAATAAATTATACTTTCATGACCCCCACATTCAGTTACACAACCCCATATGGGTTGTGACCCATAGTTTAAGAAGCTTTGAACTAAAAAAATCCCAATGCTCCAAGCCACGGCAGCTATGCCATGCTATGCCAAGGAAACCTCTGCTCATTGGAATAATATTCTTTTCTAGTGTTATCCTCTCTTTATCCTCACCTATTTCCCTAATGAGACTTTATGCCTCTCTGTAGGGATTTCTAATCTTACTTACCAATCCCTATAATAAACCTCTTTTAGCAATCTAGGTTTTCGGGTTTGTAAATTCCTTTACAGAGAATCTGCGCCACCAGAAGGGGGTTTCCCAAAACTCCCCACCCTTGGAGGGGTGTAGGGGAGCCAAACCTCTCCATTTGGTTCCCTGAACCCCGAACTTGCCACTAGACCTTATCATTTAACTCCCTGACCACCAGAAACCCTAATCTCATTTTGGTTTCCTAAATCTAGACCTTATTATTTGGTTCCCTACGAAAACCTAAACCCCATCATATTTTTGGTCCCATACCGGGAGCCCTGGAAACTAGACTTCACCTCATCAAAAGTATGGCAAATTCAGTGCAGGATACTTTCTGCCATACATTTAATCTTGCCAGTTTGGCCTATGATACTCAAGTCCAGATGGCCATACACTTTCAGTGTGTCATTGAGACCCAGCTCTGCTAGAGACATCCCAGAGCCAATGTAAGCTACAAAAAATCTGGGTCAATCTGACCTACCCCTGTAGTAATTTATTATGAAGAGATCAATAGAGATTTTACTAGAAATGCAGCTGTACCCAGATTGTGGAGGAAATTTTCCTGGTCTAGCCTAGATTTCTCATCCTGAGGCCCTTAGGAAAAACTGGTTGGAATCAAATGCTTGGGACAGGCCTACTTTGCCCTTGTCATTATGGTAGGTGCCGAAGGAGACATGGAATCAAGATGCCCAAAGGGATCTGACATCCAGTTTGTGAGGAAAAAAGGACGACTCCTGAAAGTCAGGAAAGAGCACATAAATCAGCGTGAGGTCATCAGGTTTGTGTTTTAAGCTCTATAGGTATTCAGCAGAATCATAAATAAATGCAATCAAGGAAACCTTAACGTAGAATAATATGCCCGAAATCATCTAGAATAATAAAGAGAAATGACAAGGGCAGAGTTTTTGTCTCTGGTCCACATCCCCCATATGGCTGCCATGGGGATATTCCTAAAGCACAGGCCTGCGCATATCACCCCACTGCTGCAAGAGTTCCAGGGGCTCCCCTGCTGTCTCTAAAATGACATAGAAATTCTTCTGTTTGAGGTTTAAAGTCCTTTACAATGTGGCTACATGTAGATTATCTTCTACACTCTAAATTCTAGCCACTTTGGACTATTGGCTCAAAGAATTAGACATTCCATTCATTTCTCAGTTCCATGTCTTTGAATGCTCTCTGCCTCTCTTTCTCCCTCTTTCCCCCCTCTTCCCTTTTCTGTCTCTTCCCCCTCCCCCTGTCTCTCTCTCCATCTCTCTCTTCCTCTTTCTGTTTCTCCCTCTTCCTCTCTCTGTCTGTGTCTCTCTTGTGTCTGTCTGTCTGTGTCTCTCCCCCCATCCCTATCTCTGTTTCCTCTCTCTGTCTCTTTTTCCTTCTCCTTCTCCTTCCCAGGATTTCTCATTTCTTTCAAACACAAAGGACACCTCCTGCAGGCAATTCCCCTGCTCCAACCCCTACTGGAAATTACTTTGTATAAATTTGAGTCATTTTCCCCTGTTAATTTGTTTCCCTCCAATACAATGGGAGTGCCTTAAGGAGGAAAATTTTGTTTTGTTTTGTTTTGCCTTGTATCCCTAGGGCCTAGCATAGAAGTTGGCACAAACTTGGACCTAGTAATTTTTTTTTCTTTTTTAATTAATGAATGAAACTAAGAAAACACACACACAACTGGCAACAAATGTAGTATAAGCTATAGATGAAAATGAGATTAGCTTAAATTAGGCAACAAATTCAAGCTTGGGAGCAGTGAGAAAGAAAATTGGGACAAACAGAACAAGTCCAAATGGTGAAAAACCTTGGAAAACTTGGGAGGCTTGTACTTGATATAGTCGGCAAGGAAGAGTAGGCTTCTGAGCAGAGGATCATAGAATTTTAAGGATCTTACATATTATCCAGTACAACCCACCTCATTTTACAGCTGTACAAACTGAGGGCTGGAGTCAACCATTTGTCCATAGTTCAAATAAGTAAGTGGCAGAGTTGGGACCCCAGACCTAGGACCTCTGATTATCCATCCATACAACTGTTTCTCCCACTCAAAAACTGAGTCCAAATGAAAATGTGTTTAAGAAATATTAGTGTTAGAATAACACTAATAGTAATAGAATAACAAAATTCAGCAGCAAGAGATACAAAGAAAAGTTCCATTTAAAATAACTGTAGATAATATAAAGTATTTGGGAGTCTAGCTGTCAAGACAAGGTCAGGAACTATATGAACACAATTACAAAACACTTTCCACACAAATAAAGCCAGATCCAATCAATTGGAAAAATATCAAGTGCTCAGGGGTAGGCTGAGCAAATAGAATAAAAATGATAATACTACCTAAATTAATCTACTTATTCAGTGCTTCAAACTTCCAAGAAATTATTTTATAGAGCTAGAAAAAAATAATAACAAAGTTCATCTGGAAGAACAAAAAGTCAATAATCTTAAGGGAATTAATGAAAAAAATGCAAATGAAGGTAGCCTAGCTGTACCAGACCTAAAACTATGTTATAAAGCAGCAGTTATCAAAAACATTTAGTACTGGCTAAGAAAAAGAGTAGTTTATCAGTGTAATAGGTTAGATTCACAAGACATAATAGTCAATGTCTATAGTAAACCCAACTTCTGGGATAAGAAATCACTATTGGATCAAAATTGTTGAGAAAACTGGAAATTAGTATGGCAGAAATTAAATTAGTATGGGAGAAAAAAATTTGGAACACAAGGTTTTGTAGGGATGAATGTTGAAAATTATCTATACATATGTTTTGAAAATAAAAGGCTTTAATAAAAAAAAAATTAGTGCAGCAGTTATACTCAGAAGTGATCAGAGGGAAAAGACTCGCAGATGAACAGTCATTGAGGTGGAATCAATATAGGTATAGAAAAGACAGCTCAGTAGTGATGCAAGAGGAAGAAGGGTAAAACCAGGTTGTGTCTTTGGTAAATCGATGATAAAATGATTAAAATGCAAACTCAATAAAGGTCCTCCAATCAATCAATTGGCTAAGAATCTGCTCCATGCCAGGAGTACTTTACTTCATATTACTACCTTTCCCATATATTATATTACAGCCAAATGTGACTTTTAGGTGACATCTCACCTCTGGCTTCTATGCATTCACTGAAGCCCTTCCCTGTGCCTAAAAAACATATGCTCTTCTCATTTTTATTTTTCAGAATGACTCTCTTTCTTCAAAAGCTTAGCAAAAAGTGCCTCTTCCAGGTAAAACTTCCCTGATTCTCCAGACTGGCAGTATTCTTCCATTCCTCAAATTGGAGCAAGATATATCTTGCCACTGGATCCAGATGGCTCTGGAGGAGAAAGTGAGGCAAGTGACCTCAGTCTTTACGCACTTAAATCCAATTTACTTGCACGTTATAGCATCACCTCCCTGATGTCATGGTCCTCTTCTAGAACGCAGGACAAACAACAATATTCCTCAAATATTCCTACATCACTTTGTTCCCTTCATTCCCCATGCTATATTTTGTTTTTATGTGACATATTCTTCTCAATAGAAGAATAACATTTTAAAGATAGGGTCTATACAATTTTTATTTCTGCATATTCTCACCCACCAATCCTCAGGGTCTCACACAATTCCTTACACATAATAGGTGCAAAATTTTTCTTGAATGACACAGCCACAGAAAATATTTGGGTTTGAAATTGAATTTTTGAAATCAAGAATGTTTTTATTATAATGTCAGTGAAAGATCAGTGTACTATGCCAGGGGAGGTTAGGGCTGCTACATATTTTCAAGGATGATTCTCCCTATCTACTCCCTGGGTGATCTCATGCATTCCCATGCCCTTGATTATAACCCTCACATTGATGAATTCCAGATTTATCTTTCCATTTCTGACCCCTCTCCATGGCTATCTCTCTACATTTTTTGCTATCTTGAACATAGAGCTTAAAGACTCTATTATCATTTCCTTAAAATTATAATTCTAAGAATCTCATTTTTTTTTCCTTTTTCCAATCACCAACTGGAATATCTTGTGAATTGACTACTTAAAGAATTAATCTTTTCTTAATTATTCCAGGTTAACATAATGTGGTATCTAGTTACTATTAGTAATGAATGCAAGAAAGCAAGCCCACCGTCACCCTGACTGTCACAAACAGAAATAAGCTGTGAACACACTCACTGTTTGTGATTTAACACCAACAGAACAGTGTTTAAAAAAAAATTGTTACTGCCAAATTTATAAAATAATCTGTCCCATCCACTGTCAAAAAAAATGCCCCATGTTCTTAGTTTAATAAATAACAAGTTTTAGTAAAAAACCACATATTTATATATGTGTATATGTATGTATATGTGTGCATACATATATACATACACACATACACACACAATTAAGTCACTACCAATAGCTACAGCGTACCAGCTGATGGATGGTCTAACAGCATACAGTGGATCATAACTGGTGGTTATGAACTAATCTTTTCAGTAACACTTTTGTAGGGATTGAAACAACCCTATTAGTAGGGCTTTAAAACTGATAAAGAAAAAAAATTCAATAGGAAAACTGGGACCATTACCATAGCTCATGGGATACCAGAGGTGGAAGGAGACTCAGTAGTAATCTAGCCTAAGCCTTCTGAACTGGAGACACCCTTTACTACATACCCACATGGGACCTCTGCCCACTGCTCTAAGAACTCACCTTTGAAAGCAGCCAAAGTATTGCACTTTGGGGAGAATTCTAATTGTTCGTGCTTTAGTATATACTCCTCTAATTTGTTCTTCTTGATGTGTTGAAATATTTTTATTTGGTTATGATGACTAAGTTAATCATATGAAAGAACAATTAAAATTATAATCGGTCTCCATCATGTCATTGGTTGAAGAATGGCTAAACAAACACATGGTCTATGAATGAAATAGAATATCACTATGCCATTGGAAATGACCTAAGTGGCAACTTCAGAGAAATCTGGGAAGAAGCACTGTACAAATCAAGGCAGAGTGAAGTGAACAGGCCCAGGAGAAAATGTATACTACCACAACAATCTTGTAAAGCTAAACAACATGGAAAGACTTAAGAACTTTGATCAAAACAATGATCAAACATGATTCCAGAGGACTAATGATGAATCATTCTACCTAACTCTTGGCAGAATAGTAATGGATTCAAGATGAAGAATGAGACATATGTTTTTAGATAAAGCCAATGCAAGAATTTGCTATACCTGACTCTGTGTATGTGTGTTTATATATAAATATGTTCTGTGTGTATACATACACACACATATATTATGTGGGGATGGGATAGAATGTGATTTCACTATTTAAAAAATATTATTATTTTCTTAATTCTATCAGGCAAAGTTGATATCTAGTTACAAGAGATGTAACATTCTGTTACCCTGAGGAAGGAAGAACACCTGGATGGAGAAGACAGGAAAATAAATTGCTAACTAATGGAAAAGAAAAAAAAAAGCTTAAAATAGCTTTTTTGTCATTTTTACTCATTGCTTCTAGTTCTTATGCTACCTGGAACTAAGCAGAACACACCCTATTCCACCTTTTTTTTCAATTAGCTGTCTCAAAAATGTCTGATAATAGCTATAGTTGCTTCTCTTCTTCAGGTTAAATGGAAAACTATGCTTCCTTCTATGCATGTTATACATATCCCTCTCACTCTGTTCTCTTTCTCACCTATTCCTTACTAACTATACCTGAAATAAATTAATTTCCACTATTCCATAACTCATTAGACAAAGGCATAATGTTATTTGCCCAGGATTGTGTTTGTTAAGTGTTGATCCCATGTTACCAGTTACATCATAAATTTCTTGAGGATGTGAGGCATCTTTCTCCTTTTTTTTCTTTCTTCAATGGTCATTGAAAAGTGTAAATGATTGATGGGTTTAAAAAAAAAAAAAGATCTTTAGTACTTTGTGACCAAATAAAAAAAAAACAGCAGATTTGGATCTGTAGACCAAAACATAGGCTTCTTTGAAAGGGTGGATCCTTTGAACCCACTCTTTAAAATAAGCCCATAATGCTATATTTTGAACTCTATAGCTGTTCTAAATTGGCATGCGTGCAAAGTACATAGAGTACTTCCCAAGCCTGCTGATTCCCTAGCACGTCAACTGGCAATGTTCCAGCTACCCCAGCGTTCCATGGGATAACTGGAATGTGGTACATACAGCCCCTGACCTATGCATTTGAATCAGGCATTCTGCCCCACCTATTTACTGGAAAGGAAGGAGAAAAAACAATGCATTCTGTTCATCTCATTTAATATCACTTAACTTCAGAGGCACTCTTTCAGTATGGTTATGATATTTAGAAAATGTGCGAGGGTAGTCTTATTTAATTGAAGACAGTCCCTTACACTCAACAGTGTGAGCTAAATGGAAAGGCCTCTAAGCTAAGAAGGAGATGCCGCTTCTAGCTTGGACTTTACCATGACTGGGGCTTAGTCTTACACATTTTTTCATGCCTAAGACTCTTACTCACTACTCCTATTGTCAACTCTCCTTCTTAGTCCATTACCTCTTTTAAAATAGGAGTAATAATTTATTTTTAGCTTCTCTTTAGGGACAAATGAAATACTCTATCATATGTCTAAAAGAAATTTGAATCCCACATTAGAATAGAGTATTATCAAGCCATTCTCCAATTGATAAATGGTCAAAAGATATGAATGGACAATTTTTAGATGAAGAAATTAAAACAATCTCTAGTCATACAAAAATGCTCAAAATCACTATTGATTAGAGAAATGCAAAGACAATTCTGAGGTATTAATATACACCTCTCAGATTGGCTAAGATGACAGGAAAAGATGGTGATGAATGCTGGAGGGGATGTGGGAAAACTGGGACATTGATGCATTGTTAGTGGAATGTGAATGAATCCAACCATTCTGAAGAGCAATTTGGAACTATGCTCAAAGGGCCATCAAACTGTTGACATCCTTTGATCCAGCAGTGTTACTACTGGGCTTATATCCCAAAGAGATCATAAAAAAAGGGATAGAATCCACATGTGCAAAAAATGTTTGTGGCAGCCCTTTTGTAGGGGCAAGAAACTGGAAACTGAATGGATGCCCATTAGTTGGAGAATGGCTGAATAAGTTATAGTATATGAGGGTTTTGGAATATTATTGTTCTATAAAAAATGATCAGCAGGAAAATTTCAGAGAGGCCTGAAGAAACTTGCATGAACTGATGTTAAGTGAAGCAAGTAGAACCAGGAGATCATTGTACACGGCAACAACAAGATTATACAATGGTCAACTGTGATGGACGAGACTCTTTTTCAACACTGAGATGATTCAAGCCAATTCCAATAAATAGACTTGTGATGGAGAAAGCCATCTACATCCAGAGAGAGGACTACGGGGACCGAATGTGGATCACAACATAGTATTTTCACTTCTTTTATTGTTGTTTGATTGGCTTTTTTCTTTCTCATTTTTTTCTTTTTGATCCTATTTTTCTTAAGCAGGATGATAAATGTGGAAATATGCATAGAAAAACTGCACATGTTTAATATATATTGGATTGCATTCTATCTAGGATAGAGGAAGAGGGAAAAAACCTTGAAATATAGGGCTTTATAAGGGTGAATGTTAAAAACTATCTTTGTATGTATTTTAAAAATTAAAAGCTTATTATTAAAATTTTTTTAATTTAAAAAAAGAATAGAGAATTATTTTTATCATCATTATCACCATCATCATTATTTAAAAATAGCAGATTGCAGCAAGTATTCTTTGTGTCAACCTTTTAAAGAATTCTGACTTTGTTGATGTGAGCATTCACTCCTCCACCATCAATGGAAACTGCTCTAAAATGTTAGAACTGCTAGACATCTTCTAGGATTGTTGGGACCAAAAAAAAAAAAAAAAAAAAAAAAGCCACCTCCCCTATAGTCAAGGTAATGATGAGCACCTCTGCATTTAGGCAAATGGATCCTTAACCCACCAATACACAATCCATTAATGGGATTGTATTTGAAGCCTCCCCAACTTAACAGGATCAACCAGAACTTAAGCTTCCCTGGCAGAGCTTCTATGCTGCAATGCTACAACCTAGTACTATTCAATGAATAATAATAAAATTACAACAAATGGAATAACCACTTATGTTATTAATATGTTAATAAACTATTATCTTGATAATGAAAAAATAATAAACTGGTATATTAATAAATAGAATAATCAGTTATATTATCAATATATTAATAAACCAGTACCTTGATAATAATTAAGAAAATAATAAATTGATACATTCATAAATGGAATAAGCAATAACAGGTAGTGCTGAATTTGGAGTAAGAAGAAGTGGGTTCAGGTTTAAGCTCAGACACTTACTGGTTAAGTGAGGAGGGAAAGTCACTTAACCCTAATTAATTTCATTGGAAGTAGTTTCCCACACAGATGAAATCATATAAAAGAAAAATTTTAAAACCATTGTTGAAATTATTTTCATAAAGTACTTACCCATATTATTATAGTAATGCTGTTGTCTTGGGTAATGGGCATTCAAGGGCAAAATGCCTAAATCAAGAAAAATAAAAAGGGGCATAAAGTATTTTTATACTTTATAAATTATACTCATATGTAGAATATATAGAAGAAAACAAAAAAAGTTCCAAAAGGCATGTAAACAAATCAGAGCAATTTTGTTACAACCTTGTTCAATTTAATATATACTTTTTAAAAAACCACTGTAGGTGAAAGAAGTTCCTAGTTTCATAAACACAAGCCAACTTTTTTCTTCCTCTTAAATTGAAATATTTGTATTTGGTGATGATGGCTAAATTCACAATTTTTAAAAATCACAATTTAAAATTATAATCATTTTGCTGATATCTGGTGTAAAATACAAACATTTTTTAATGTTTTCAACTTTTCCAGAAAAAAGAAATGTTTGTTTTCTCCCTTAACACTTAATCTGCTGGAAGTAGCTGCTTTCAATCTCTAGACTTATTATCCTATAATCCCATGACTGCATTACTTGAAAATAAGTACAAATTCACTATGTTTCTGAGGTTATAAATACATTTTTAAAATAAAAAAATCAATTAAACTCTCTTCCAAAAACAAAAAGAGAAAAATTGATAAAAACAATATTCATTGGGGAAAATTCCATTTCTCATCTTCAACAATAGCTAACAACTATAAAGCAACGTGCCCCGTAGGTACTGTATTCAAATACTTTTATAATTATTATCTCATTTGATCATCAAAACAATTCTGGGAAGAAGGTGCTATTATTATCTCCATTTTACATTTTGAGGAAACTGAGGCAAACAGGACTTAAGTGATTTGCCCAGAGTTACTTAGCTAGTAAGTGTCTGAACAGAGGTCATCTGCCTCTAGGACTGGCATTCTATCAAGTGCATAATCTAGATGCCCACTATTCATCCTGCACCAAGTTGGCATTTTTTTCATAACCTAGCTGTCCACTATTCATCCTTCACCAAGCTGACATTTTTTTTTTTTGCATAGCCTGAGTGCCCACTATTCATCCTGCACCAAACTGGCATTTTTTGCATAACCTAGATGCCCACTGTTCAATCTGCACCAAGCTGGAATTTTTGGCATTATCTTGCAAGAAACTGGCAATTTTTTTCTTTTTGAGGGGGGATACATGAAGAATTTTTTTTAAATGATTAGGACTGCTGAAGTGTTAATTTGGCATAGGTTGCAAAAGAAACAGATGATCAGGGGAAAACAAGGACTCTGATCTTGTTCTTCTCATTCCTGTTGAAGAAGCTGACCTTTGCAAGGACTTTCTGGAGTCAAAAGTGTATGTTTAACTAGAACCGCAATCGTAGAGCTGACCTTGGAGCAGACAGAACCTATCACCAAGAGGTGATGTCTGAACTTCCTTCTCACATTCTGATTCCCTGCCCCCAGGGAAGGCCAAGGTAGAATTAAACAGAGGGATATGAGGTCAACCTGAGTAGATCAATCATCTTCAAGAGGGAGAGATGGTGACCACAATGGACCTCTTAGAACCACTGTACATTTCTGATAAAGATCCTGTGTAGTGTTCTCTCTCAGGATTATAGGTTCTTCCCCAGCAGCCTTTTCTCAAAAGAAAAGGAGCTCTTTCCTCCAATTGGCAAGTTTCCCCTGGATCCTCTATTTGAGGGAGCACTTAATACTTATAAACTATGCTTATTACAACCCAGACCATCTCATGGCTGGACTAATAACCACAATAGCTAGCATTCATATAGCGTTTTAAGGTGTGCAAAGTGATTTATATGTTTTTAAACATTTATTAAGCATCTACCATTGTAAAAAAAATTTTAAGCATTTATTAAATTTCATTTATTTATTAAGTGCAAAATTTTAGAAGCATTTTTTAAGTGTCTCCATGCTTTGCCAGTTAAGTAATACTGGGCAGACAGGTGATGCAATAGCTAAAGTACCAGATCTGGAGACAGGAAGATATTATTCTTGAGTTCAAATCTGCTCTCAAATACTTTATAGCTGTATGACCTTGGGCAAGTCACTTAATGCTGTCTGCCTCAGTTTCTTCATTTGGGAAATGAAATGGAGAAGGAAATGGCAAACCACTTCAATATCTTTGCCAAGAAAAATCCCATATGGGGTCACAAAGAATCTGAAAAATGAACAACAAAAAGTGCTTTACTTATATGTTAATTCATTTCATTCTCTTATTTAACTCATTTGGATTACTTCTCTACCTTGATCCCAAATGAGTAATTTCTCCAATACTTTTCAGCATTATCTTCTCCAATTACAATGTGAATTTTATGAGTTATCTTCCCCAATTAGAATGTGAATTACTCAAGCACAAGCATAATCTTTATTTCAGCTCATGCTTGTTTCCCCAGTTAGGCACATAGTAAGTGCTAAATAAATGCTCTATCTTAGGGCTAAAAGTACCTTTAGAGACCATCTATTCCAATCTTCTCATTCTACAAGGAATAAATGGGATAAAGTCCACCAGTTTTGGCAAAAGAGGCAAGTACAAATTTCACCCTTGACATTACTTTAGATAAGTCACTTAAGCAATCTCTCCAGATCTCAGGTTTCCTTATCAATAAAATGAGAGGGCCAGACCAGGAAAATTGAGGTCTTGATGTGATTTATTCAGAGTCATGGACATATTAAATAGAAGAACTGTGACTTAAAACTAAAATTTCTGTTAATTGGTCCACTGCTTTCTTCAAACTGTTTGCAGACCCATCTGATATAAATATAAAAAGTCTTGAGTATTGAAAAGAAAAACTTACCTAGATTTTTCACCCATGAACATAAATCCGTCAGCCACAAAAAAACCACATTAAAAGAAAGCATATGCAACTGGGAACCAGATCTCTTTTGCAATCAAAGTCCCAAACTTTCAAAAATAAACCTTGTTAAGATATTTCCACAATCACATCTCCTCTCAAAGGAAACCCAAATGGAGAGCACTTTCATTGAACAATATTCACTTGACTTTCAATACTGCAATAAGCAAATATCAGACTCTTGGACATATATATCATGGTAGATTGCAAGGCCTCCAGGCAAAGGGAAACTAAGCCAATACTAAAAGAGACAGTGGTGGTCTGAAAACTTTCTGATATTGTGAATACTTTATGTAAATGATCATAAACAAAACCCATAAAAGCTAATTATTTGTGGATCAAGAAAAGGCAAAATATTCTCAAAGAGATGAAATGTAAGACCTTTCCTATTTCCTGTAAGTCAATTTTTTAGCATAATATTTTCTTTAAATATTGTAAATCCAATTAATATTTACTGTAGATGGAAAGGGGAGAAGAAAATTACATATTTTCTAAAATGGGGGGAGGTTCTCTGAAAATAAAAAAATAATAATAATAATTGTTGGTAAAAACAACTTCCAGATTTGTTTTTTGTTTTTTCTTAGCCTGTGCAAATTTATATCATGAAGGAATCCTAAATGCTATGCAACTGGCTTTCCATCCCATTTCAGGGAAGACTTGTGCATAGTCAATTTTTATAATATTAAAGAGGGTCAGTGATGTAATTTAAGAGCTAGAGATGGCCTTGAAGCTGCAAGACTTGGACTTGAATTCTGCTTTTGAATCATATTAGCTACTATAAAGCACTGATTCTGGGGTCAGGAAGACTAAAATTTAAATCTGATCTCTGGCACTTTCTAAATGGATGATCCTGGGCAAGTCACTTAACCATTATGCAATGGAGACAATTATAGTACCTACCTCTCAAGGTTGTCGTGAGGATCAAATAAGATAATATTTATAAAGTATATAGAGTGTTTGGCACATAGTAGGTGCTTAATAAATGCTGGGTTTTATATACAGCAGTGTTTGGCATATAGTAGGTGCTTAATAAATGCTGGGTTTTATATACAGCAGAGTGTTTGGCACATAGTAGGTACTTAATAAATGCTAGGTTTTATATACAGCAGTGTTTGGCATATAGTAGGTGCTTAATAAATGCTGGGTTTTATATACAGCAGAGTGTTTGGCATATAGTAGGTACTTAATAAATGCTGGGTTTTATATACAGCAGAGTGCTTGGCACATAGTAGGTGCTTAATAAATGCTGGGTTTTATATACAGCAGAGTGCTTGGCACATAGTAGGTGCTTAATAAATGCTGGGTTTTATATACAGCAGAGTGCTTGGCATATAGTAGGTGTTTAATAAATGCTGGAGTATTCCCTCCCTTTCATTCTAATGGGATTGTTTAAGACATTAAGGTGGAGAAGAGGTGCTGACCTGAACTGCCGGGGAGGAACTTCCTCACCCAAGAGTACCTTCTCCCAATGAAACCCAGAGTCCAGTCCCCATCCTTATGGCAGCCCACCAAACGGGCTGTTTTAAAGACCTCAGCACCTGCCATCTTCTCGGACACGTGGAGGTTCGTCAGGTAGCTCTAAGGCTGAGAATTTAGATTCTCATCCCTCTACCTGGAAAGCGTGAGACTTAAGCCTCCAATTTGCAGCTTTGTCCTCTCGGGGAGGTTTAAGGCGTACTGAACGGCAGCAGCTGTTTGCATTTTGGGGCTCGGATTTGGGCTGGGGTGGATTTACTTTCAGCTGTGGAACCACCCGGCAGGTAAGAAAGCTCTCAGCGCCAGGAGAAGCTTCGGGTCCTGTTTGCCCAGTACCTGCACACGCTTCCATGATCATCTTCAGGGGCCCCAGAGTGTACATTAATCCAACGATAATGCCCGCCAGATGCCCGGCAAAGGACGTCCTAGGAGGAAAGGAAACCCTTTGTGAGTGTTTGCGCGGGGGTGATTAGACACGTTCTGTCCTCTCATTATCGCCAGGTCTCAATCACTCAGTTCGCAGCCTTTGTTCCCCGGGACGCCTTTTGCGCCGGACAGGGAACGTCTCCCACCTTTGGGTCTGTCTTTTAATGCTGATGGATCCCAGCCCGCCCAAGTGGAAACACGCAGACCGAGCTGGGAGAGTGAGGGGAGCGGGGGGAGCCGGGCAGGGGGAGGCAGAGGAGCTGGCCGGGGGCCGAGGACTCCTGGGGATCCCTCGGCAGAGAGAAAATAGGAGAAGTCTGCTCCAGTCAATCGCGGAGCTTTCCTCGGATGCAGTTGGGTCTCTCCCTGTGAACCACGTGCAGTCGGTTTGCCTGCGCAGGGCGGAATATGCCCCAGCCCGCCAGTGGGAGGGACGGGCTCTCTGTTTTCCAGGCACAGGTGACGGCTACGTTTGTGTCGGGAAGCGGGGCGTCCGGAGTAAACAACGACAACAACAAACAATAAGGTTCCCTCCCCCCCCCTTCCAAACCGGAACCGGTCTGGGGCTGCGGCTGCCCTGGGACTGATACTGAAGCTTGGGTGGTTTGACAGGCATTGAAACTCCTCTTGAGTTCTTAGAAACCAATCCTCCCTCTGACACACGCTGGCTCTGGGGCCTTAGGAAAGCCACAGTCCCTCAGTGCCGAAGTCAGCTCTCCAGGGCTACGTCTGGTAGAAATTGTACACTTGACGAGTTCAAAATTGAACTCCTTATCGTCCACCCAAATCCTCCCATCTTAACTTCCCAATATTACCACCAATTTCCTAGGCTCACAACTTAGACTTGAGCTCTCTGTCTGTCTGTCTCTGTTTCTTTCTCTCGCTCTCGCTCTCGCTCTCTCTCTCACACACACACACACACACACACACACACACACACACACACACGTCTGATCTTCCAATCTGTTTCCAAGTCTGGCAATTTCATCTTTATAACATTTCTTATATATGCCATTGCTTCACAATAATTTTTCAAAATCTCCCTTCCTTCTTTTCCTTCTTTCTTTTCTTCCCTTTCCTCTTCTTTTTCTCCTCCCTTTCTCTTTTCTTTGTCCCTACCTCTCTCCTTCCCTCCCTCCCTCCCTTCCTTCCTTCCTTCCTTCCTCCTTTTCTCCTGTTTTTTCTTCCCTTTCTTTCCTTCCTCCCTTGCTGTCTTTTCTTTTCTTCATCTCTCCCTCCTTTCTTTTCTAACTTCCTTCTTTCCTGTCTTTTCTTTCTTTCCTTCTTCCCTCTTTCCCTCAAGCAGATTTACACTCCCCCCCCTCCCCCTCTTAAGCACCCCAGGGAATCCACCACTCCCAGATACCATATTGATGTCAAATTTAATGTGGATACCTGATCAACATAACCCTCTGCAACTCAGGTTTCCAGAGGTCAAGACATTCAAATTTATTTTCAAATAAAAATTACTTTCAAATAAGCCTCTTTCAATGATTCCTCAACTTTCTCTACCTTTAAAATGACAATATTTCTGGGGAGGATGGAATAATTTAAAATTGGTTTCACAGCCATCATGGTAGCATTTAGCCAGCTCTTTGCAACAGCTTATGTGAAGTCTATTTCCTCCATCTCCTAACCTTCAATAGTGTTTTAAGTCTTCAGTCCAATTACTCAACCATCCCATCCCATTCATGGCTTTCTCGATGCTTCAAATAAGGGGAAGGAAAGAGAACATAAATGTAGCAGGCAAGAGTGAGAAAAGAACAAGCATCTCTGAAAAGTTCTCACAGCATCAACTGTCAAGTGTACCGTGCCGTTTTCTGCTTATTTTGTGAACATATTCATAAAATTCAATTGTCTATAATTCTTTAGTATTTTCATAAGGAAACTGCTACTGGATACCACTTCCTCCTGGATATTTTCTACTCCCTGGGTTTTCTGGGAAGAGAACGGCTTTCTCTTGGCTTTCTTCCTACTTGGCTGGTCAATCTTTCTCAGATTCCTCTCATGATATTACATGTCACTTCCTTTAACAATGGCATATCCAGTGGTCCCTCTGGGGCCCTCTTTTCTCTGGGTCATCTCATCAGCTCTCAGGTCATCAATTCATCATTTTTATGCTGATGTCCCTCTCTATCTATTTAGATCTAAGATATATAGAAACTCTCCTGAATTCTGGTCTAGTAGCACCATGGTACATTCCAAACCAGATATCCTATGGATAGCAATTCCCAACATGTCCACAAAAGAACACACCTTCCCCCCTACCGACACACCCCAATTCACCTCTCTTCCTAATGCCTCTATTTCTGTTAAGGACATCTCCATTCTTCAAATCACTCATGTACACAACTTCGGAACCATCCTCTTCTCTTCTCTCTTTCTTAATGAATCTAATCAACTGACAGTTCCTTTTCACTACCCCCCAAATCACCAGCTTCCATATCCTTGTTGAAGCCCTCATTGCGTCTTAGTGATGATTTCCCCAACCCAAATCTCCTCTCTCTTTAATCCATCCTCCAAACAGCTGCCAAAGTGATATTCCTAAATCAAAGTCCAGCTCTGTCTCATTTGCTCAAAAAAACAAAAAAACAAAAACAAAAAAACTTCCAGTGGCTCCATACTGCCTTTAAGATGAAAGGGGTATGCTGAAATACTTCACAATCTGGCTTCAGCTTACATCTCCAGGCTTATAACTTAAGTCCCTGTTATCTACTCTATATTTCAACCAAATTGGCTAACTGGTTGTTGCTCAAACATATTACACGTCCACTTATGTATACAGGCTATCCCCTTATGTTTTTAATATATTACATGTATATATTATGTGTATATATATATGCATATACTTATTATATTTATATACTATACTACTATTATATTTCTGTTTATGCTTTCTCTTTCCCCCTGCCTGTTGGAACCTCTGATCCCCTTCAAAGCACAGCTCAAGTGCTAGCAAAACTCACCAGAACTCTTACTCCAACTCTTCCCACCAAGCTGTAGTGTACCCCACCATAATATTACTTTATATTATATATAGTATATATATATTATACTGTGTATGTATGTTGGATTTACCTAGATAGTTCCCCAAGTAGAATGAAAGATTTTAGAATACAAGGACTATTTCATTTTTTCCTTTTTATTGCTACTTAATAAATACTGGTTGACTGATTAATAGAAACCAGGGATAGAAGGAAGGAGGAGTGATAAAAAAGAAGAAATAGCAAAATGGAAATATTTGGAGAGAAAATAACTCAGATGTCAGAATGATTTAATGCAAAGAAAACATAACATCATCTGGTCAAAGATGATTCACACAGAAATAGCTTGAAACCTAGAGATGATCACAGTAGGCTCTGTATAAAGGGGAGGATAATTTGAGGAAGTTCACTGGGTGAATCACCAAAGGAGTGGGAATGGTACTAATTCAGGATATATCAAGAATCACAAGAGTCAGAGTAAAGACTGGTGGTTTGCACCTGTAGACCCATTAGAAGAGGACCTTGCTTCATTGGTAACCATGTGAGCCAAAAAGATAGGGAAAAAGATAGCCAAAAAGGGAGGGAAAGAGAAAGTCAGAGAAATAGAACATATACTTTAAAGACCAAGGGAGCAGACTCATGAGCTTGGACTGAGAGTAGAAGCACATGAAGGTTAAAGAAATTACATTGTTGTGTTCAGTTTGAGAGAATAAAGAATAATGGTTTGGAATTTGAAGATGGGCTTTAGAATCGTGGCCCTGCCAGTTATTTTCTGTGTGACCTATGTCAAGTCACTTAATCACTGGAAGCCTCAAGGTACAGTTTCCTTAAATAAGAAGGGTTGGGTTATTTGGCCTCCAAATTCCTATGAAGCTCAAAATTTATGATCCCATGACCTTGAAAGTAGCTTAAAACCCAATGTTTTCTGCGCAGCAAGGAAAACAGGTTGGGCACTCTAATCTGCCTCACTGAGTTTGTGTGATGGTAGAAAAACTGCTAAAGAAGGAGAAAACTACAGCTGAATTTGAGTGGTCCCAGTTGGAGAGGAAATCTATGACAGCAGAACATTTCTGGGGAGGCTCATGTTTGGGATTACTTGAGGTCCATTTTGATCCCAAAGACATTTGAGATAGATAATAAAGCTTGAGAATATTTGAGGGTTTTTTGAAGGTAAGAACCAAAGTGGATTACAGAACTGCAAATTCAGAGTGGGAAGGGACCTTCAGATGAGAAATGGGAAACCCTAAGGACTCATCCAAGAATTAAAACCCAGATATAGATTCTCATATTCTCCCTCTCTCTGTTTCTGTCTCTCTTTCTCTCTTTTCTCTCCATCTCCATCTCTGTCTCTGTCTCTCTCCCCTTTTAACACATTTTTCCAAATACAGAACTTTCCACTGAACTATGCTACCATCCTAACCAATCAAGTTATAACACAAGCAAACAAGAAAGACCTCTTTCCATGTTTTCCAGTAGACTGAGCTCCTTGAGGACAAGGACTATCTTATTGCCTCTTTTGTATCCCTAATGCTTAGGACTGTGTCTGATACATACTAGGCTCTTACTGAGGTTGCTTGTTCTTCATTTTTTTTTTTTTTTTGAAACAGACCAATGATATCCCAGAGTGATATCTTGTCTTACATGAGGACCGGATTTAAGTGAGACAAAGTTGCACCAAGTCATCAGTCTCGCTCTTCCAGAGTCACTGAAATCCAGTGGGAAGAACAAAAGTCAGGACAACTGACAGTGTCCTGGCTTGCAGGACTTAATATCTTCGTTGTTTGCCCAAGCTCTCTGTGCTTCAGCCACCTTCAAGGCCAAGGGAACAAAATGTTCTCATACAGCCAGACCATCAGGGAACATCTCTTATACACCTGGTTCATACTAAATGTTTATTGATTGACTGATGGATTCTACAATACCCATAGT
Organism: Antechinus flavipes; assembly: GCF_016432865.1. Taxonomy (NCBI): domain Eukaryota; kingdom Metazoa; phylum Chordata; class Mammalia; order Dasyuromorphia; family Dasyuridae; genus Antechinus; species Antechinus flavipes. The sequence continues at coordinate 55,182,219 of NC_067400.1, forward strand.
TCACAAACATGTGGCATAGGTGGGAAGCTTCATTTAGCTCCAGGACCTATAGAATCTTACACAAGCCACTTTTAATTTCTCTGTGTTTCAGTTTCCTCATCTGTAAAACAAAAGGGTTGTGCTAACTGATCTTTAAAATCCACCTTAGCACTAAGTTCTCTAGCTCTCTGAAATGTGAAAAAGAATAAGCTCTCCCACCCACAGACTTTCCCATAGTATCTGAAACAGTATATGAGGGATTACTGAAGTTATTTTCACCAGATGTGGAATGTGACAAAAGGAATGATACCTATGGGGATTTAAAGGCCTTGGTTCTAAGGAACATTTCAGTCAACAGGGAAGGAACTTAATTTGGAATGAAATGGGACTGTCGCAAATTTTCAGAAGGGGGAGAGAGGGGGAAAAATCTAGAAGATATCTCTTCCCATTATCCAGTCAAATGCACACAGCTCTAAAACCCAAACTCCCAGATACATCAAAACAGATATAGGAAGAAACACTGTTAAGAGGACAATTAGTTCTTCAAATATATGAATAAATTTAAAAAGCATTTGTTAAGCTCTTATTACATACCTCCCACAGCATAACTAATGGTTCAGTAAAGAGACTTATTCCTTTTGGTAAATACATGGAATGTCATAAACCACTTAGTGAAAGAGCTATGGGATCACACACTTAGCACATCTCTTCCTAAGGGAAACAGCATGAAACCTGGTATTCTTTGGCCCTCAGCTTTTCCAGAGGAATTTAATAAATTGTTTGTTTAAGCTGGATGAAACCCCAATACTATTTTCAGAGAAGAAAAGGGGAGAGAGAGGGAGGAATTGTTATGAATTGTCGAATGTGGAGAATCAACCAGGACTGGTGTTTATTTTTATATTGTAAAGCACTGAACTTGAATTCAATAACAGAGTTTAAAAAATGCATATCTGATGTACCATTTAATCACCTTTCACAGAAGATTATTAATATCATATCAATGTTAAAAGGTGCAGGAGGAATATTTCTTTTTCATACCCAAACCAAGTGCTTCATCTTGAACCTCATTTAGAAGTCAAAGCTTAATACAATTTAACAAAATTAATTTCTTAACTCTCTAAATGACTTTTAAGAAGCTGAAATCATAATGGAATGGAGGGAGCTGATTATGGCAAAGAAGTCAAGCCAGTGAAAGAGAGTCTTAGGTCATCTTCAAATATAAAGACATGTATAACTGTTCCATTTCAACAATTTAAAAGATCTTATTGTGGGTTTAAAAAGACTGCAAATAAAAAATACAAAAGAAGATGGAGGAATATGATAATCATCAAAACTGAGTATCTGGGGAGAGGCAGGGAGGAATGAAAGGAGGGGAGGAAAAGTAGACTGAATGATCCTAGCAGCGAGAAGGAAATAACACTCATCTGTGGAGGAATATTGACTTTTTCCTCACATCAGTGGTAGTCATTTAGCAAATTAACTCCTTTAGTCACAGAAAGGTATCTAATGTCTTGTGAGAGATAACATACTTTCAAAGGGTAAGAAAATTAATTCTTCCTTCTTGACAAAAACAGGCCAAATATCTAAACACTGCAACATTCTTGTGTACTATAGTACAGAGGATATAGGCAGAGAAACTTCCCCATTGAGTTTAAGACCACTAGCTGCTTAAAAATTGGACCCAGACTGGTAGACACGTGCTTGGCTGGGTGATCAGATATTGGGTTGTTCCTAAATAAGAGCACTCATTCTTGATCAAGAAGAAGACATGTTGTGGGCCTACAGGGTACTAATAGGAATTTGGGGGAAGAGGGAGACACATTTGAGAACATCCCTATCCAAGCTATTATCGTGCTCTGCTGATTTGCGAATGCAAAGGGAATAGTTTGATTGTGTTTCTGCAACCATAGATATAATTAGAAACGCATGGGCAGAAGCCTTAAATAAATCCAGTGTCACAGCATACCCAGAATAATGATGCTCTCTCTACTGTCCGACCAGATCAGCTAGAGAGCTGACCTATGACTCTGGGCAAGCCACTTCACCATGTCTGCCTCAATTTCCTCATCATGTGAAATAAGCTAGAGAAGAAAATGGTAAAACTTCAATGATTTTGTCAAGAAAACCCCAAATGGGGTTAAGGGGAGTTGGTCAGAATAAAAATGAATGAACAAGGGATTGGACCAGCATTGGGTAGGAATATATTCTTGTAAGGAGATTTGGAGAGAGGTTGTCTCTAAGATGAAACACTTGATTTTTTTTTTTTATTAGAAGAGGAATATTTCTCCTGTGCTTTAAAAAATTAAGAACAGCCTTTTATTTTCAAAATACATGCAAAGATAGTTTTCAACATTACCCTTGCAAAATCTTGTATTCTAAATATTTCTCCCTCCCTCCACTCACCCCCTAGACAGCAAGTAATCCAGTACTTGCTGGTTAAACATATTGTACTTTTTTTTATACTGATATGATTTTAATAATTTTTTATGAGGGGATAGTTACAAGTAACATCAGATATGCTTACTCTATTACAGAATTCAAATTCAGTACTTTACAATATAAAAATAATTAAAAAAATTAAACAAAAATAAAACCAATCACCAATCACAGTTAATTCTTCACATCCACAAATTCATAACAATCTCTCCCTCTCACCTACAAGTTCCTAGGTTAGGACTGATGATTTCTCTGTGATTTTCTATTCTTTCCTTTCCTTCAAACAAATTTGAAAAAAAAAAATTGAAATAAGGTGATGAGCAGGTGAATGATTCTGAAAACTATATATGATTCTAGTTATGTTTCTTTGTATTGTAGAAAAGCATTATAAAAATTCAGACTGCAAAGAAACCCAGAGTAAATAATATTTTAGCATTAAAAATATGAACCTACTAGGGAAGGGCAGATTTAAGTAGGCTTTTCCCCCCTTCCATTACCTTATTACACAAAATTTCTGCATCTAATTGAAAAAAATAATAAATAAATCAGATGAGATTATACTCCAAAATTATTAATTTGCAGCTTCATTTCCTTCAATGGTTAAAGAATATTTTAAAAAATCAGTTATAGTCAAACCTAGATCATCTGTGTTACTAGAACAAATCAATAATGGCTAGGGAAAGAGTAGAAAGAAAATATAGTATTTGGTTGCATTTCTCTTATGTGCAGGGCTAGGAAAAATTATGCAGGTATAAGATTTTGCCCTAGATGCCCCCTATCATTTTGCCTTTCACTGTCTATTTATCCTTTTGTTCCCTTTAATCTTCCTTACACATTCCCCCCTATCAAAATCCCAGGACCTGAATGCCCTTGTGTCCCTAGAGTCAACCATCCAAGCTTGACCTGTTCCCTAAATCTATTTCTCCAGAATCTCCCATCACAGACTTGTCTCAAATACCATTAGAAAGAATTTGACCCAAGTTGCCCCATTAAAATGTAATGATTCCACTGATGCCCTACCCCAGTGCTTCTTGGACAGAGGTGAATCTGATTACCTATTTCAGAGCACCTCAAAGGCTGGTCAGGCTTTCAGTCTAGGTCCAATGGTGCAAATCAGTCATCAAGAGTTTTTGAGTTTATTTGTTTTGAAGGGATAGCTTAAGCAGAACACAGCAGTTCATGAGAACTATCTAAGAAGGTAACCAATACAATTGCCATCATGTTATCAGTGACTTGGATAACAAATTTGATGTCACAATCATCCCTATTTGTAGACTGACACTCAAAGATGGTGGGATGTCAATTGAAAGAAAGTCAGGAGCAAAAAAAAAAAAATCTCAACAGGCTAGTAGTATGCTGGGTCAAATTTCCAGAGAAGGAAAAATTGTATGAATGATACAAACTAAGGTGAGCATAAGTAGAAACAATTTATACAATAATAAGATTGTAAAAGTCTTTGAGAGACTTATGAACTCTGATCAACTACAGTTCCAGAAGGTTAGTGACACAGAATTCTGCTCACCTCCTGAAAGAAAAGATAATGAAACATGCATCTTTGAGCATAGGCAATGTGAGAATTTGCTTTGTTGGAATATGCATATTTTTACATCAATTTTACTATCAATCTCCCGCCCCCCCCCCTCCCCCGGCTCCCGCACTGGGATAGGTAAAAAGTGAGAGAAAAAGAAAATAAATATATGTTCATTGAAAAAAATTAATTTTAAAAACTGGAAGAAATGCAAACCCTCAATTCAAGCCACCAAAAATTCTCCTTGCTTTCCATGAGTCTCAATTCTGTTTTTTCAAACTGCTTGTAGGTATTTCCAAATCACTTCTTAAGTGCCTCCTTAATACCTTTCCATCCTTCTATCACTACAAATTTTGTTTTACCAGTCTACTTTTTTTTTTTTAATCTTTCTGGACTAAACATAATCTCTTTGAAATTTCCTCAAATCCTTTCTGGTCTTTTTTTTCTTGTTCAGATTAAGTCCCTTTTCATCAGATGAATTGTTCTTCAATTTTTCCTCAAGTTCCACTAAATTTCTCTGCCTGAATTCAATCTCCAATCTTCATAAACTCTTATGAGTTTATTCTCCAGATTCTCCAGAATCTTCCATCACAGACTTGTCTCAAATACCATTAGAAAGAATTTGATCCAAGTTGCCCCATTAAAATTCAATGATTCCACTGATGCCCTACCCCAATGCTTCTTGGACAAAGGTGACTCTGATTACCTATGACATATGAGGATTGAAGAAAATAGGTATGTTTTCAGACATAAAAGATCTGAATGATGGGCTGTAAGAGACTATAATTGCTTGAAGGACTGTCACTTGAAAGAAAGATTAAGGTTTTTCTGCTTTACCCAGAAGGCAGAAATAGGACCAATGGCTGGAGGTTGGATAGAGGAAATTTAGGCTGAAGACTAAGACAATGGATAGCCAAGCACTTGCCAGGAATGTCTATATCATAGGAGGGAGAGACTGTTCAGGTACCACTTGAACTGAATGGCTTCTAAAATCTCTTCCACTTGCCAACAATGTCTATATCATAAGAGGGAGGGCTACTCATGGACCACTTGAACTGAATGGCTTCTATAATTTCTTCCACTTACCAGCAATGTCTATATCATAAGAGAGGGGACTATTGAAATACGAGTTGAACTGAATGACTTCTAAAATCTCTTCCATTTTGTCAAAAGTCTTTTAAAATTTTGAAATAAGACAGAGAATAACTTAGTATCTCTTTTTCCTTCTTCTCCCAATCTGAAGTTTTACAAAGGACAAACCTAAGTCCCCAGAGTTAGGCAAGAGGCCAACAGGAATATTTTGAAGAAAAGGGTTTTTCTCATTAAACCTCAAATTATACCCCTTAGTCTAGCAATTATTCTACCTATCTATGAGCCAAGAGGCCTGGGTAAGCCTTGAGCAATATGAGCATCTAATAAGAGTAAGTTTGGGATAAGGAGAAATTAATGAGAAAAATATCTGCAATGAGTTGAATGAGATTTACAAATATATTAAGAAAATGTTGAGCCATCAGTTCTTTCCATCCCTCTTTTGTACTTTTACTCAACTGTGAGTTGATTGCAACTCTCAGAATCAAATGCCAAAAAAAAAAAAACCCTCCCAAACCAGCATGTTTTCCAGCACTTCCCCCTCTCCCTGAATTAATATTCACTATTGCTAAAGGGCTATATAAGCAAAGTTGAGCCATGCAGCTATGTAAAGTGTTCCTTCTCTCATTAGAGACATTAGAGACATCTTTAAAAATCAGAAACTAGAGATAGGAATGAAAGCTATGACATGCTACAAAGGTCCCCCCTCAGTTAAAAGGCTAATTCTTGAAGAGGCTGCCCTGCCCCTCTGAGGCTCAGCTCCCGAGAGGAGAATGTATTACCAGGAGACAATCTCATTGCTATGCAGGATAAATGACCTCATTAAGAATGGAGCCCTTACTATACAAAGTGAGAGAAGAGGAAAGGTAAAAGGCTTAGGCAGTTAACTGGAATTGGTTTATTGTGCTTTTCATAACTCATTCCTATCAAAGTCATCAGCAGAAGAATGCTAATCGTTCAGCCCAGCTCAGGCACGAGCTGAAAGGGCCTTTTTGGTTAGATCAAAAGGGCTGCAGCTTTAGGATCCTGGGCACAACAGAAACTCCAAGACAGCTGGTCCTGGTTGCGGACCAAAGAAATAAGAAATACCAAGAGTTTGACAGTTTAGAGAATCCTGACAACAGGGCTGGGAGAAACTGGCAATGGGTCCACAATCTTGGGAGGCATCAAGTTCCAGCGGATAGAAAGTTGCTACCTTGGGGGTTGTGATTTTGAAAAGGCTGATTGCTCCCCTTGGCTTGACTTCCCTCTAGGTAAAATGAGGCTGGACTGCATTACCTACACCTTGTGGGTTTGAGGGAAACACTTAAAAAAATTAAGGGTCCTTGAGAAATAGGAGTTTGTATCACGATGAGGTTATTCCTATAGGGGCAGCCTGGCATGGTGGGTGGAGAGTCTCTGGAGGGAAACAAACTAGGACCAGAATTGAGTAGGAGAAAGAATCTGGCTTGGATATTTGGATTTGGATGGACTTTTGGAAAATTACTTACTGTTTGGAATGACCTCCTTTCTCCCTGAAACAAAGATGTAGCTTGTGAACATCAATTCTTCCTTCTAGTGATGAGGTATGACTACAAGTCACAGAATGAATACCACAGTCTCTATGAATTTTAAAGAATTCAAATTGCATGTCATCCAAAGGACAATGGGAAAGCGGCCGGTGTATGTGAATAGGCTAGAACAAATGACTAGGGAAGAATTATATAGGGGAAGGAGTATTAAGCATATATCAGAAATGCAAGACCAGCAAGAGAGACCAATACCTGGGAAGAACAAAAGATAAATCACTGAGTAGTCTCTGTGCTTCCAAGCAAAACCAGGAGATGTGGAGGAAGGTTCCCAGAACACCAGGTGACTGGAACCTCATGGGCAAACATAAATAAGAGTTCTAGAAAAAATGAGAGTATGAATGAGTTGTCATTATTTCCCATTGGAGGGAATGTATATACTGATCCCCTAAGGTAGGGAATGTAACAGAAGGTTGACTCTTTTAAGTTTATATTAAGTCCTCAAAAGTGAGCAAAAAGTAGGATCTGGACCCAAAATATAGCTATAACTCAAAACAGAAAAAAGGGATAGTCAAAGAGGTTCTGGGATCCCTGAAGACTTCTATTTTAAATGGTAAAAGAAGTGGCTTGCAAGCTGCCTTGGCCCCTCTGTGCTATTGCCTAACCTGAAGAAAACTACCTGAACTGGCATAAGATTATATGACTTCTAACATGTTTTATTTGGTTAAAAAATTTGCAGCACATGCAATTATCCTAAATAACACCCCAGAGGAAAACCTTAATCACTTACACTGAATGTGGCCCTTCCATTTCTTTGTAGTTGCTAGTATTAAATACTTTCTTCCGTCAACCAAAATGAAAGTGATAGGTAAATAAAACGACATCAAAAATGAACAACAAAGTCAACTATTTAATTTCAAAACAGATGTTAAGGATTCAGTGAAATTCTTTAGGGGGAAAACAGCTTTTCTGGTATGATTCACCAGGGATTTCACATTCTTGTGGTACACTTCTGAGTATTTAATCACTTATTTAATGACTTATCAGGGACATAAATGACATCATCAGGCATCTAAAAACAATCTCCCTTTAAAACAAGGGGATGCCATTAATAGTTACTGTAAAACCTCCTCACTGCAGTTCCAAGGATAGCATCCAGAAGAAATCAGCAACATCCTCACCTGATATATTCTTATCCAGGACAACTGCACTGCACATGGAGAATTGAGAGCATTTGAAAGGCCCAGTGATGGCTTCCATATTGCACTGCGGTATAAGAAACGCAGCCCGGCATGTGAAAACTATTCGGCCATCTGTTATTACTACAAACAACAAACATTTTGAGATGCCACATGAATGACTATTTTTCTCATCACTTCTAAAAAGCTAATATGAAATGAAGGAGAAGTTGGATTGAGTCTGGCACAACATGGCCATGTGCTACTGTTATGAGGTGAAAATATTCAGCCAAGGGAAAAACTTACATAAGCAGGGAGATCACTGGAAATTCTTGGGCCCCTAGTAAGTTTATCTTACAAAAGGGCTTTTCCTTTTTCTATTTCAAACAAAGCCAGATGAAAAATTAATGTATTCTCCCTCCCAGGTCATGTATTTACATTATGCTGAGAGAATACAAGAAAGAAATGCCGAAAATCAATAGTTCTTTCTCTAAAAGGCAGGGAATACATCATGCCAAAGGTATTTGGGGGCGGAAGTTCTCTCTTTTTTTCCCCTTTTAAATCATAGCTTATTCACAGAATTAGCCCCCTTGCCCTATCTCCATTATTCCAATATAATGAACTTGGAGTCATGAAAGATCTGGATTCAAATCATCTTTATGATACCTACCAGCTATTTAACTGTGGAAAAGTCACTTTACTCTGTCTGGGCCTCTGGATTTGGATAAGATTACCTTTCAGCTTATTTCAGCCTCTAATTTTATAAAATTATTCTGCAAGCTCAAAACCTTAGACATGAAGTTTTGTTAGCACCATCTATGGAGAGACAGTGTAATAATGCAAAAAATGTTGCATTTGGGCTCAAATCCCAACTCTGGACAGCCAATGCTAAGACCTTGGGCATTGGGAGACACTAACCAAGCATAGTGGGCAGACAGGTTCATTGTATCATTTATCATGCACAAATTTGTCCAGTTACACTCAGTATCCATCACTTTATTGCACTCTTTAGTAATAAAATATAATATTTTATATATTAATAATATATAAGTTGTTGAAAAGTGGGGGAAATGGGAAAAATAGTGCAGAGATTAGGGCTTGTGGCAGAATCTTAATCTTTGTAGTGCTTGGTATCTATAAAATGGGTAGTGGGCAACATGACTTCTAAGTCCCCTTTTTACATTAGATCTGGATTATACATAATATTAAACAATAAAAGTCAAGATTAATTACAACTCAAATCCTTGAAATCACCACCAACACAAGGAGCTAGAATGACTGCAACACAGCCCTATTGACACAAATGGAGAAGAATGTACGGCAGGCTCTCCATTGTTTTATGATGAGCTGATGAAATGAGCAACCATTAGCAAAATGGTTTAAGTGAAAGCACCCCAAAGCGATCAGAGAAAGAGGAATCCATATGTATAAAAAATATTTATAGTCTCTCTTTTTGAAGTGGTAAAGACAAGAAACTAAAGAGTGCCCATCTACTAGAGAATGACCGAACAAATTATGGTCTATGAATGTAATGGAATACAAATGTTCCATAAGAAATGATGAAAAGGACAGTTTTAGAGAAATCTGGCAGGACTTATGTGAATTGATGTGGAGTGAAATAAGCAGAAATGAAGATGATTTATGTAACAAAAAAACAGTGTAAATATAAACAACTTTGAAAGACTTAACTCAGATCAATTCACTAAATAAACACAATTCTAGAGGACCAATGAAGAAGGATGTTATCGATTTCCTGATGGAGCAACGACAAAATAAGACACAGATTTCCAGATATGGCTATTGTAGAAATTGTTTTGTTTTACTATATATTTATATAAGTGTGTGTGTGTGTGTGTGTGTGTGTGTGTGTGTGTGTGTGTTAAATAAGAGTTTCATGTGTTTTGTTTTTGTTTTTGTTCCAGTTTGAGAAGGTGGGAAGAAGGGAGGAAAAGGTGATATATGGATAAAAAAATGAAAAAAGAAAAGAAATAAGTATCATTGAAACTTTTTTTTAAACACAAAGAAAAAATGTCAGGAGGAATCACAAACAAGGACAGTTTTGAAAATTACATGCTGAAATTATTTTATATTAAAAAAAGAAAAGCCAGAGCCACAGAGGATAGACTCAAAGTTTCATGATCAATCTTTTTTTTTTCTCTTATTATGGACATACTTGATTTAGTAGGTGTTTTTAAAGTTAAGAATTCCAAAAAGATTTTTAAAAAATCAAATGGAGAAAAAAATCGTTTTAAGTACAGTCAACACTAAGCCTGTATTCTATGGGGACTCTAGAAAGATATCAAATGCATTTAATGTAACTACCCAAAGCCTGAATCCCTCAACTATTTTTGCCCATTTTCTTCCCTTTGCAATGACTTCCTATATTGCCTTCAAAGACAAGGATTCAGCAATCAACACTATGAATATAAATGTAAAAAACACTATAAATATAAATGTATATAACAGATGACACAGCAATACATTAATTAATACCTATTTGTCTTCTATGACCAGTTAGTGATTCACAATCACAAAGAGCCCACCTTTTCGCCCCAAATTATTACTAAAAACAAAACTGTAAAATAAGTCATCAAAAACTGGATTTTTGCCTAAAGGAGCAACATTACAATAGGGAAGAAAATAAGCATTTATATAGCACCTACCTTGTACCAGGCACTGTGCTAAACACTTTACAAATATTATCTTATTTGAGACTCATGACAACTCTAGGAGGTAGGTGTTATTAATCTCACTTTAGCAGCTCAGGAAACTGAGGCCAACTTGCTTAGGATCACAGAAGCTGCATTTGAACTTGACTTCCTTGATTATGGCAGTTGGTATTTTGAATATTCAACATCAAATGAAAGTTTATATATGTCCAAACAATATCAGAGAGATTATAAAAGCCACAGATTTAGAACTAGGAGGAAAGACCCTTCTTTTTTTCAGGGCTCAGTTTCTTGATTTGTAAAATTAGGGGAGGAAGAATAAACTTGAAAGACAGGGATTGTTTTGCTTCTCTATTTATGTCCCCAGCTCTTAGAAGAGTTTCTAGTCCAGAGTTTAATAAATGCTGATTGAGTGATTGATATCTGAAGGAATGATTAGGTTATTGCCCCCTCCAAAAAAAAAAAAAAGAAAAAAACCAAAAACACAAAAACTGCTTCCTTATTCCATTAAGTAGAAACCATATAGATCAAAAATGAACTTTGAGCAATCATGAAAATAAAAAGTAAAAAGCTGAAAGGGGCATTAAGAATGCTATAAGGTTTGCCTAAACCCAGTCGGGACAATGATGATCATTGGAGACTCAGCAGTCCTGGTGCTTCTCAAAGCAATCAATGTATAATTGATGAGAAGTCCATGAAACAGTCTATAATTCAACGTGACACGCCACAGCAATGATACGCGGGCTGCACAGAGAGACACCCGAGTGGAATTTTGTGAATTTTAAATGAACTTTTATAGTTTCTCTGGGCAGATCTATAAAACTGCTGCAGCGAGGCAGAAGGCTTTAAAGTTAATATGCCAAAACAGGTGTTCCCATGCTTTCCACGTCCGGCGACGATGCTATAATCTGTGTGGATGTGACTGTAACCATTTCCCATATCTACGGAAAGGATTTTGTTTCCTTGGGACTTAGAGCCCAAGCGTGTGAACCAAGTTTTGCCAAGAAGGAAACTACACTTGATCTTGTAAACTCTGTGGTTCCCTAATTGATGATTTGGGTAATCCCTGAATATGACTAGTGTTATTGTTTAATGCTGCATTGCCATCAGGAAATGCTGAGAAAAATCCAAGGATGTTTATATAATCCTCCACAGAAGACAGATTGTTTTATACTGGGCATAGTCCAGTGATAAGCAAGTCACCTAATATCTAAATCCTTCAATGGATCTGTGATCCCGATGATGACGTTATCCCACAAACCATTTGTGCCTGCTGACCCTGTTGCACCTGTTTATCCATGTCCTCCCATAAATTCACCACAGGAGGCCTAACTGACCCACAGAATGTCTTCCTTGATTTTGTGTGTGTGTGTGTGTGTGTGTGTGTGTGTGTGTGTGTGTGTGTGTGTGTGAGACACATTGATACAGTATCAGGGTAGAGCACTGAGCCTGCCTATCCATCCTCCCTAGGTGTTGGTATATAAATTCTCCCATGTTCTCTTCTTAAACATACAATTCCTGGATAACTTCTTTTATACTTGTTCTTTTCTCTTAATCATCAAATTTACTTTTTTGTGTGTGTGTAATTAGAAATATTTAACTAAATGAATAAAATATATTAAAGATGAAAAAATTCAATTCAATTCCAAATTAATAACCTATGTACTAAACACTGCAGACAAATTAAAAAAAAAAAAAACAACCCAAACCTTAATACTCTTTTGCCCTTAAGAAACTTAAAGAGACTACTGAAGGAATCTAATAAACACACGTATGTATAATATAATGTTGTAGATTGTGATTTTAAAAAAGAACGCTAGACAAAGTGGTATAAGAGAATTTGATGGATCAATTGCTCTCGCCCAGAGAAATTTTTATCTTAATTCTGGGACACTTATCTTGGGAAAGAAATGATGCAATGGAGATACAATAGTTGTATGTAGAGTGATCTGCTTGGGTGGAAATTACAAAGAGACAAATTTAGAGGAATAAGAATAATAGATAACAGATAAATAAATGTAAAATTTAAAACAATAATAAGAAACAGCTTCCAAACAAGTGAGAAATGATCTGCTTCCAGAGGGAGGGAATTCCCTCTCACTGAAGATCCTTCAGCAAAGGTTGAAAGATTATTTGCCAGGTATGACAGAAACGAGATTGTTGTCTAAGTATGGGTTAGCTTTCGGATGGTCTCTGAGATCATAATGAGAGGAGGTGGTACCTAAGCTGACCTTGAATGAGAAAGATTCTGAAAGGAGAGATAAAGGAGAACATAGGCCAAATGGCACTTATGGATGGTGGCAGGAGCATCAAGTAAAAGATCAAGCAAGTTTCACTATTTGAATAGAACAAAGAACATGTGAGACAGAACAGAGAAAAATAAAGATAGAAAGAAATTCAAGCCAGATTACAGAAGGGCTTTTAATGCCAAGCTGAGTAGCTCATGTGTTATCCTAGAAATGATGGGAGCCACTGAAGATTTTTGAACAGATATTCTTCCTATCTATTTGTGTAAATATTATTTTGACAATTAAACATGGATGAAAGAGAAGAAAAAGCCCGAGAAAGACTAGTTTGAACATTATTATAGTAGCTCAGGCTAGAGGCAATAAGTTCCTTCGTATATAAGTTCAAAGACAAAAAGAGCTTTTCACTGGAAGAACTGCTAACTACAAACAACCATATGGATGACTGCTCCAAGCCATTAATAATAAGAGAAATGCAGATCAATTTGATGGTTTTATCCTACATCTGACAAATGGGCTAAGATTATAAATGGCAGAAATAGTTGATATTGGATAGATTAGGGGAGCACAGATACCTTAAAATATTTTAAGTAAAGCTGTAAATCAGACCAATCATTAAAAAAACAACAACATTAAATAGGATTGTGTGAGAAAAGTAGCTAAACTGTTTTGACCAAGAGAATCTATGAATGGGCATATATACTCCAGAAGGTCAAAGTCAGAAAAAAAAGATCTGATGTATAGCAAAATATTCATAGCAATACCTTCTCTGGTAGCAAAAATTAGAAACAAAGTTGATGCCAATCAATTAGAGATAGCTATACAAACAGGGATGTGTATGTATAAGTGTGTGTGTGTAAATGTATGTATAAAATCCAATTTTATACCATGACCCCTTATTATATCATATAATATTCCATATAATAATACTATATAAAAGCTAATATTATACCATAAAAAATGATGAGTTGAAGAATTCAGAGAAACATGGGAAGACTTGTGATCACTGAAGCCAGATAAAGTGATCAGAATGAGTTGTCAGACACAATAAAAGCAGTATTACAACAAAGCCAAATGCTGTATAATTGCAATAACTAATTTTGGCCCCAGAGAACAGATAAGGAAAATTTCCTCCCTCTTTTGTTTTGGAGAAGTAGGGGATTAGGGTCATGGAATACTGTACAAATTGTCAGGAATGGCTTCAGTGATATTTTGGTTTACATATTTTACTTATAAAGAAGTCTCACTGGGTTGACCAAGGTTCCAGTGATGGTAATGGAGAGAATATCCAAAAATCATTGTGATGTTTTTTAAAAAAAGATATATCTATTGATAAATAGATAGACAGGAGGGAGGGAGGGAGAAAAGGAAAGAAGGAGGGAGAGAAGGAGAGAAAGAGGGGGGGAGAGAGGAAGGGAGAGAAAGGACAGACAGATATATTAGTTTTTTTAAGTGATGAGGTTCTGAACTAGTATATTGGCAATATTAATGAAGATGAAGGGATTGATCCACCAGACATACTATGTAGGTAGATTCTACAGAATTTAACAATTGATTGGGCTGGAGTAGCATGGGATGGGAAGAATTAAAAATAATTAAAAGTTTTAAGCCTGGATGACAAAGGACATGGAACCATAAGTGAAATGAATAAGATGAAAAGAAAGGTGTCGAGAGAAAGATAAGTTCAGTTTTGAACATGCTGGGTTTGGCGAGCTGGCAGGAATTAAACATGATAACTAAAAACATGGGAGTTGGAGACAGCAAAGGAAAGAAGGTAAAGAAATTAAAAAAAAAAAAGAATTATGAGGACAAAGCTTTGGCACACTCACTTTGGCATGGAAAAAGATATTGAGAAAAGGTCAGTCAATCACAACTCCAGGAAACTGACAATGAATCATGTTTCCTATCTCTTGGTAAAGTGGTGATGGACTAAAACTGTAAAATGAGACAAACATTTTCAGACATGGATGACACGAGCATTTGTTGTGTGACTATAAATAAAAGAGCTTTGGGGGCTGGGGTTGGGAGAGGGGGCAAAGACAGTCATACTAAAAAAAGGGAAGAAAAGAAGATTAACCAATCATTAAAAAATAAAAGAACAGAAGGGAAGTTCTGAAGGGGCCATGGAAAAGCAAAGCAGTGATGAAATTTTCAAGAGAAATTTGAAATATTAGGCAGGGAAAAGGTATTATATGTTAGAAAAACCTGGTTTCATATATAGTCCTCAATCATCTTTGTATAGGGAGATGTTTCTGTTTGTTGGCATGTATCAAGCCCAGTTTTTTTAAAAGAAAAATTAAAAATAAAAGTGTTCAGATTAATTTAAAAAGTTTAACAAGATTGTTTAAAATTTGGTTTCAGAGAATTTAAAATAAAAAGAGAAGAGGAAAGAAGCAAAAGAAAACAGTATTCTCAAAGCCAAGGGCAAAGAGAGTATTAGGAAGGAGGGGGTGGATCTACATTAGAGCATGTAATGTTACCAAAAGGTCAGGAGGGATAAGGCCCCAGAGAAGGCCATTCATTGGATTTGGCACCTGAGCTCACTGAAGGCCTTGAAGGGAGCAGTTTCGGGGTGGGAGGCAGATGAACGCAGATTGCAAAGGATTCAGGATTGAGTGATAGTGTCATTTGTATTATATACACATAGCTATTTCATATAAATGCATTTTCACATCAACACACCATTTTTCTTGTGCAGAGCCCTGTCACATAGGAGGGGGTGAAAGAAAGCAGAACAATTACACGCGATCCACAGCCGTGGCACTCCCAATCCTTCTGATTTCTCGCTTCTGATTAGTCTGAATGCTCCTCCAGAGCTGGAAGAGGTATCTCTCTCATACAGAGCTCAGCATACAATAAAGGAGCTCCTTACTTATTCATCTGGGAGACGCCAAAAGATTCTCAGTAGCCATCCTGCACACCTTCCTGCAAAGATGCTTGCCCCTATTTGATCTTTCTCATTTTGGATGCAGTGCTCCCATAAGATGGCTGGAAGAGAATGGGGCAATGAATCTCATAAAAGATCTTAAGCCGCCAGTCCTGGTGACACAGGACTAGTCAGTATCATTACATTAGACTGGTGCTGGAGAGCAGGTTTGTCACAGAAAAAACACACATTCCTTCTATATTTAAATTGCCCTGAACTAATCTAAGAGACCACAGGTCAGACAAGTTTCCATCATAACTAAAAAGAGGGAACAGATGCTACCCCACTTCCAATCCAGAGCCTTTTGTTGTACTTTCAATAGAAAAGAGCATTCCTAGTTTATAAAGTCATTTTTCTCCCCATTGCACACAGCCTGAATTATTTAACATTCTTCTGAAAAACACAGACACACAGACACACTAACACACACACCTCTGACAAGTTTTTTAAATACTGTTTGTCAACAGCATCTTCAGAACTATAAAAATATGTGCAATGAAAGCAGATTCTATACACAAACAGTCTTTATGTATTAGCAAGTTGTATCTATATCCCAACTAATGCTTCACAAAATCCCAGTGTTGCAGGGGACCGAATGCCCGGTCTGAAGTCAGCCTCAGTCACTTACTAGCTGTGTGATCCTGGGCAAGTCACTTGACCTTGTTTACTTTATCTGTAAAATGAACTGGAGAAAATGACAAACTCCTATAGTATTTTTGCCAAGAAAATCATGAAGAGTCAAATGACTAAAATGACTTAACAACAAAGAAATAGTTAGAACTGTGACCCTCATGTCTAAAGATATTTAATTACTCAGATTATTAAAAGATAATTAATCACTCAGTGAGTTCTTTCCCCAATTAGAACTATTTCCCAGAGTTTTGGGAACTTTCCTGTAAGAATTCTGAAGACCAACCCATTATGAACTTTTAATCTGTGGGGAAGAGAGGATAGGAAGAATGAATTCAAATAATGCAGAAATAATATTTCCCTGTTAAATCAAGTAGAGTTAATTTACAGTTAAAAATGAGCTTGCTCAAAAAGTCAAAAGTACATTTATATCTTTCAGGATGACAATAGCTCTATAATAACAGAAAAGATTCATTTTTTCTAAAAAACGAAAAACAAAGTGTTATTTATTTGACCTTGAAATCACAGATTGCCTTGGAAAGTAAAATTCTAGCCTCTGGAATTCAGAAGGGAATATAAGGGCCATGTAACAAGAGATAAATTGGAGTTTTATTGTTTTCTTTCTCAGAGAGCTAATGGGAAACCACTTTTTAATAGTAGTACCATTCACGCTGTAGCTGGTTCTCAGCTGCTTACCACAAAATAATTGATGAACTAATGATGAGACTTCACAGTACAGACGGTCTTAATTCCACATAATCTGAATCAAAGCTAAATTAAAATAGAAAACAGCTCTGACTCTCGTGATTTCTAAGCCAAAATTAGTTAATACTTCAAAAGAGAAGGCGAAAATAAATGGGTTAACTATAAAATATTCTTTTCTATACTGAAATGGGAAGGATTCAGAGCAAATATGAAGAAAATCCCCAGAGATATGATTTTTTGTCTTATTAGGAGAAAGAGAATATTTAATTGTATAGCATGTGTCTACAACATTTCCTCCCAGAGATACTTCCAAGGAGGTCAAAGTGCAAAGTTCTAAATACTCCAAAGGGAAATAACTGAACTTCACCAGCTTCATTATCGTTTTTTAATGAAAAAATATTAGGAAGGAGGAAAAAAAGGCAAGTCAAAATAATTGCTCCATTTAGCACTTGGTTTTACAATTTTAAAAAATCACAATTTTCACAAAACACACTGGCTCCATGTTTTAATTAGCCATGCTTACTGGCATCATTTCTAAGCAAAGACAAATGATTTTTCTTACATCAATTTAATCTCCTTAAAATAACCTATAGTCATCATTATCTGACATATCCACACCTGTCACCACAACCCTATTATTGATCATTAACAATGCTCTTAGTTAAAGCAGAGATTAGGTAGGTGTTATCATCTACACACCCACAATTACATCACAGCATGACAGCCAATTAGTTGAAGCCCGAGTACCAAATCCTGGTTTCAAGTCAGCTTTGTGGTCCAATGGAAAAAAAAAAAAAAACCCAGCTGCTTCCCTCTTTCCCTCCTTTATTGGAAGGCAAGTCATTAGGTAAAACACCTTAAATAGTGGATTGTCTAGCTTAAATACTATGAGAGTTCTCTAATTTTATTTTTTTTGGTTGATATACCCAGTAGTTAAATTTCTGAAGCCAAAAGGGCTTAATTCAACCTTTATGAATGACATATGTATTTCCAAATAGAGCTACCAGCAGGTCTGTCCAATTACATGAGGCAATATGGCCTCCTGTTACTAAATTAAAACTTATTTAGAAATCATGCTAGGTAGCTAATTGAACACTTCTTCTGAAAGCATGTGAATGTAAGGGTAGAAGTTAATGATCACACAAATATTCATCCAGTAATGATTTAAAGCATCATTAAAGCACATTCACACATGTACCTATCTTCTTGGTGCCATATGTAAAAGTCTCTTTAGTAGGTAGACTTCATTGGTTCTGTATTTTCATCAATGTGGATATTCCTACCACTAGTGCATGCAGCAATTAATCAATAAACGTTTATTAAGTGCTTGCTCTGGCATAGTGAAGGCAGCATAGAGCAGACTTCAGAGCCGCCTGGAACATATACCAGCTGTGAGATTCTGGGCAAATCACTGGAAGCACTGAGAACTCTCAGTACTTTAGGCAACTTACTAAGTCTGTAAGTCACTGAGAAGGTGCTATTCTGCAACGGGAAAGGAGTTCCCTTATCTGAGAGTTTTCTTGCCACTGTGGATATAAAGAGAAAAGAAAGAAGGAAAAGGGAAGGGAGGAAACAACTTCTATGTTACAATAGAAAGTTCACTGGATCTGGTGTTAACAAAAGTGGATTTGAGCCCCACCTCTAACACCTGAAATCTGGATAACTCACTTCCTTCTTTGGCCCTTAGTTTTTTCATCTATAAAAGAGGTTGACCTTGCCTTCTTAACTAGTGTGTTTTCTCATCCACATTCTTCACTGGTCCTCAATAAATGGTTTACCCAATATACTTGGAAGCCTTCTTCCTCTAGGTGTCTTTACATTCCATGTGAACTAGTGTAACAACATTCACCTGTTACTCCTCACCAGGTTACCACTTGGTCCCATCATAAAATGCCAGTGATCAATCCTTCCTTTAGGCTACTTTCGGTTTGTAAATTAGAATATAAACTCCTTGAAGGCAAGGATATTCTGATTTTTGTACTTAGAATGTAAGATTTTTGTGGGCAGGATGGTTTCACTTTCATATTTATATGATTAACACCTAGCATTGTGCTTAGAGCTTAGCAGATGCTGGATAAACATGTGGCCAACTGATGAGTAAATATACTGCAGCTTTCTTTATGCCCAGCAAATGACTCTTGATTGACCTTTTAATGAGAAAAAGATCATTAAAGCTTCACTCCTTATTTTCTCCTTTATACAAGAGGAGCCTTTCGGCCGTTACCCATATTAAAATCTTATTTACAGAGCTTCTTGTTAGTGTGGAAATGACTTGCCTTGGATTCTCCTCTTTCCTTTTTTAATCAGATTTACTAAGGGTTTGTCTATTTTGTTGGTTTTTTCATAGAACCAACTCTTAGTTTTACTAATTAATTCAATAGTTTTTTTTACTTTCAATTTTATTGATCTCTCCTTTTATTTTTAGAATTTCAAGTTTAGTGTTTGACTGGGGGTTTTTAATTTGTTCGTTTTCTAGCATTTTTAGTTGCAAGCCCAATTCATTGACCTTCTCTTTCTCTATTTTATACAAATAGGCCTCTAGAGATATGAAATTTCCCCTTATTACCGCTTTGGCTGCATCCCATACATTTTGGTATGATGTCTTGTTATTATCGTTTTCTTGGGTGAAGTTATTATGTCTATGATTTGCTGTTTCACCCAATCATTCTTTAGTATGAGATTATTTAGTTTCCAATTATTTTTTGGTCTACTTTCCCCTTTACCTTGGATTCTCCAAAGGTATGCCAGGGAAGGGAGGAAACAACTTCTATGTTACAATAGAAAGTTCACTGGATCTGGTGTTAACAAAAGTGGATTTGAGCCCCACCTCTAACACCTGAAATCTGGATAACTCACTTCCTTCTTTGGCCCTTAGTTTTTTCATCTATAAAAGAGGTTGAGCTTGCCTTCTTAACTAGTATGTTTTCTCATCCACATTCTTCACTGGTCCTCAATAAAGTTCCCAAAGTCCTTCCATTTTGCAAAGGGCCTAGAAACTCTCCCCATCACCAAAAAAGTTGGCAGTCAGGCTATGATTTTTTATTTTTTAAATTTTTTTGCTGAGGCAATTGGGGTTAAAGTGACTTGCCCACGGTCACAAAGCTGGGAAATGTTAATTGTCAGAGATCATATTTGAACTCAGGTCCTCCTGACTTCAGGGCTGGTGCTCAATCCACTGTGCCACCTAGATGCCTCTGACTTTTTATTTTTTTTATTATTTTTGTGGGGGAGGGAGGCCAGTCACTGAAGCTGATCAAACATTTACTGAAGGTGATGAAGAATTTGGGATATACACTGATTGAAGGAAGACCTGAATTGAGAAATTATATATCTGGTTATTAATGAATGGCTAGTTAAGAATCCTAGCTAGAGAGAATTCTGTCTCTGTTAGTGATCATAGATTTTTGTTCAAGAACAGAGTAATCCTGGTCATTCAAAAAGCTCAAGAGAAGTGACAAAGTATTTGGTTGGAATGCTAATTGCCAAGATCACAAATGAATAATGATGGTGGGCTCTCCTCTCCCAAGTTCACAACAGCAATTGGGTCTGCCTGATTTCCTGTTCTACTGAGTAACCAATACCCTAAACATTAGGAGGACCAAGATCAAGCTGTTGGATAGATGAGATTTGGACTAAATTCTTTCCAGCATAATTTTCACTCCATTTTCTCCTTTTGTTAGAGCCCTTTGGAAGGCCCTGATTCGGGTATAAATAAATATTTTGCAGTTCTGGGTGTGTGCTCTTATCCTACAATTCTTTAAGATC
The DNA here is from genome assembly GCF_016432865.1 of Antechinus flavipes. Taxonomy (NCBI): domain Eukaryota; kingdom Metazoa; phylum Chordata; class Mammalia; order Dasyuromorphia; family Dasyuridae; genus Antechinus; species Antechinus flavipes. The sequence continues at coordinate 55,202,878 of NC_067400.1, forward strand.
TCAAGGTGCAAAGAGCTATGTCATTAACTTCATTTTTTCTTTTTCAAAAAACATTAAAGAACATTCCTATGAGCACATAGGAAAATTATGAGACTAAGGGATTCATAGTCAGTTTTAACATGGGAATCTAACTGTAAGCATTAGCAGGTATTATAATGACAGAAGCAACACAGTTTTAAAAAGCTAATCCATTCATTCATTCAGCAAATAGTTTTTGAGGAGGGCCAAAGTTCAGTTGCCCTTTTACAAATCAGCAACATCCCAGTTACAATGCCATCAAATGGTCTACAATCTCAGAAGTGATCAATCACGGTGATATGGAAAGTGGCAATAATGTATTCAAAAGGACACCAGGTCCAGGATTCCAATCTTTACCATTATCTAGATATGGCCATAGACAAACTACCTATACAGACTGAGCTGAACTACAGCTTTCTCGTCTGTACTGCCCAATTCACTAGTCTGTTTCAAGGAAATGTATGAAGTGATATGGGAAGGGGGATTTTGTTCAACAATTCTCTAATTATTGTTAGGGGAATAAAAAAGAGAGGTACATGGTCAGCAAAGATATTCATCAAGAAAATACAACATGGAGTCCAAATGGAAGACTTATAAATGTTGAGGACTTTCATGATGTCCAGATGGAAGACATAAATGTGGAGGTCTTTCATGGAGTCCAAATGAAAGACTTATAAATGTTTAAGTCTTTCATGGAGTCCAGATGGATGATATAAATGTTGGGGTCTTTCATGGAGTCCAAACGGAAGACTTAGAAATGTTGAGATTTTTCATGGAGTGCAGATGGAAGACATAAATGTTGAGGTCTTTCGTGGAGTCCAGATGGAAGACATAAATGTGGGGGTCTTTCATGGACCCCCACAAATGGAAGACTTAGAAATGTTGAGATCTTTCATGGAGTGCAGATGGAAGACATAAATGTGGGGGTCTTTCATGGAGTCCAAATGGAAGACTGATAAATGTTGAGGTCTTTCATGGAGTCCAAACGGAAGACTAGAAATGTTGAGGTCTTTCATGGAGAACAAATGGAAGACTTAGAAATGTTGAGATCTTTCATGGAGTTCAGATGGAAGACATAAATGTTGGGGTCTTTCATGGAGTCCAAATGGAAGACTGATAAATGTTGAGGTCTTTCATGGAGTCCAGATGGAAGACTAGAAATGTTGAGGTCTTTCAAAGAGAGGCATGTTTGTGAATAAGCTGCATAAGTGTTATTTTTTCTGCGAACACTGAGTGTTTACATGATGCTGGTATGTGATACTGCGGTAGGGGTACTGGGCTAGGAGTCAGGAAGTCTGAGTTCTATCAACAAGTTAGCTGTGTTATTATTTTGAGAAAGCCACAACCTCTCTGAGTATGAGCTTCCTCATCTGCCAGAAAGGGCTTGTGGTAGGAGCCACGCTGACTAGGGTCCTTGACACGTGGGATGTCTCCCCTGACAGGTAGGGAAACCACACCTGAGCCTGGATTTGTTTCAAGAGGAGTAGTGTTCATTTGGGCCCCTATAGAAGGTTCTGGGCATGCTTGGGTCATGAGAAGTCTAGTCTGTTGGTAGTCCATGTGCCCCAGACTAGGTATATGTAATAATGCCAAGGAAACGAGTCAGCAGATGCCTTCTAATCAGATGCAATTCCATATGGAGATGAGGAAGGCTGCCTCTTGCTAGCATTAAATATTAGACAGTCTATGAGTGCCTCATTTTGATCCAGTTCCACCTAATGATTTAAATCCCAGCTTCTTAAATTGTAGTTTGCAATTCCAGATGGGGTTTGCAACTCCATGAATGCAGGGGTTGTGAAATTACGATTTATTATCAGTAAATGTTTGATCTGTAAACCTATTTTATATATCTATGTACCCAGGGTCATGTAAAAATGTTTTGGGCATTGTTAAGTGGAAAAAGTTTAAGAAGCCCTGGTCTAGCAGGATGAATACAGAGAGGACTGGCGAGACTTACATGAACTGATGCTAAGTGAAATGAGCAGAACCAGGAGATCATTATACACTTCGACAACGATATTGTATGAGGACATATTTTGATGGAAGTGGATTTCTTTGACAAAGAGACCTGAGTTTCAATTGATAAATGACGGACAAAAGCAGCTATACCCAAAGAAAGAACACTGGGAAACGAATGTGAACTATCTGCATTTTTGTTTTTCTTCCCGGGTTATTTATACCTTCTGAATCCAATTCTCCCTATGCAACAAGAGAACTGTTCGGTTCTGCAAACATATATTGTATCTAGGATATACTGCAACATATCCAACATGTAAAGGACTGCTTGCCATCTAGGGGAGGGGGTGGAGGGAGGGAGGGGAAAAAAAAATTGGAACAGAAACGAGTGTCAATATAAAGTAATTATTAAATTAAAAAAAATAAATAAATAAAAAATTTTAAAAAAAAAGAAGCCCTGGTCTAAATTACTGGACTTGGTCTGAGTTAGGTCTAGTCCAGAATAGGGATAGAAATACCAACCCAACATGCATAATAGGACAGTTCTGAGGATCAAATAAGTTAATTCAGGTATTGCCCACCAGGTAACCAATCTGGTCAATTGTGAAATGGCAGCTCCTATGACATTCCTGCCTTCTAATTCCTAGGCATCCTCAGAAGGGGGGGGAGAATGAAGTTGTCCAGAAGCTGCCACTCAGCACCCGTGACCCCACCAAGCTCAGTTCTTTAGCAATCCTTTTCCTCCTCAGGAGCTACAGGATTTAGAGTTTAAAACAAGCAAACAAACAAAAAACAACTTTAGAGCTATAAAAACCTCAATCTGGGGATGAGAAAACTGAGGCACTTGCCCAAGGTTTTCCCATTCCAGAGTCTGTGTTCCTTCCATTATATCAGGGTTCCTAATCTTTTGTATCTGTTATGGACCCTTCAGCAACTTATACAACCCTTCTCAAAATGATGTTTTTTAAAACATGAAATAAAACCCATAGAATTATAATGAAACAGGATTGTTTTGAAATACCTTAAAAAAAACAATACAAATTCATGGACCCCAGTTTAAGAACCCCTGCCCTACATATATCATATTGGACTTCCCTAGCACTCATCTGTAACATATACATTCTTCCCAATAAAATGTCCAACTTTTAGGATCAGGACTTGGCTTTGTTTTTGTACCCCCAGTGCCTGCCACATAGTAGGTACTTTATCTCACAAATGTTTGGGGAAATAAAAAGTTTTTTCTCCATATATAAAGCTGGTGAATCTTCTTCCAATATAATATCGTTCAATGAAAGCATTCTGTTCAGTATAATAAGCCTTATTTAAATACAAGACAGTATTTCTAGATGATATGACTTCAGAGGGCAGAATACACGTTAATGATAGGACATACGCTTGCCAAGATAACCTGTCTAATGGCATGGTTAATGGTTGACCCAGCAGCCTAGAAAACAATCTGCTCCACGCCTGTTTTCTTCAAGCTAGCATTCCACTAACATATTTATTTCGGAAAGCTCTCCTTTTTTTCCAAAGAGCAAACTTTGTCTCTTGACAAAGGCAGCTGCTTTCATCCTAAAGAGATACAGAATATGTCTAATGAAAATACTGACTGGTTATCAGAATAAAAATCATAAAACAAAGCCGAAAAAGTTTTCACTCTCATATTCCCACCGGACTGTTGTCAGATACTCCCAACCCCCTGCTCTTGTCCATTGTTTTTCTGAGACCTCATCTGTACACATACATATGCAGATGTCTGGATAGACAAAGTTATCTTTCAAAGCCCCTATTCTTGAAAGTCTAAAGCACTGTTCTTGCAAACCTGAAGGAAGAGAAATTTGACATCATTTCCCTGCTCAGCATGTCAAGTCTGTCCCCATACAGTGGAAATACCACTTAAAACAAGGCTATGCCTTTTTAATGATTAGAAAGAAGTAGGGCAGAATTCCTCAGAAATAGTCGCATAAGAATGCTAAAGGACCTTGCTGTTCAATGGATTCATGACATGATCTCAAAGTTCAAGTGCCAAGAAAACTAATTTGCATATGAATATTAACTGGAGACTGTCATCCCTAAGTGTCTCAAGAGAAAGCCCCTGCTTTCCATCCCAGCTAGATCAAACCCATCAGAGGCCCTTTGGTGTGACAAGGTGAGAAAGAACTATTCAAATGATAAAAGGTCAGACATTATTGGACTTTTTTAAAAGGGAAAACTTTGATGATTCTGTTATGCTCTCTTAGCTAAACTGCCACCCGAGAACAATACATTTCAAATGATGGCTGTCCAAGATCAGGAATCAGCACCAAAGGGAGACTGAAGGCTGGAAATCTACAGAGAAAGGATATCCTCAAATAATGGTAAACACACTCTTATTAAATGGGAAAGGCCCTCCCAAACAAGAAGAAGTGTTGACAGGCGCCAAGATTACAGAGGAAAGAGAACTGGAGTTGAAGTCGGATGACTCTGGGTTCAAATCCTGCATCAGTTACTTGCTGTCTGTGTGAGTTTGCTGTGCTGTGTAAGTCAGGTTTGACTAGCTGGCTTCCAGGATCCCCTTCTTGCTCTATATCTATGATTTATGATCCCCTTTCACAGCATTTCTTCTTTATTCTTCAATTTCTCCTCCTTCATATCATAGTCACCTCTCTCCCAAGCAATGCTGCAGAGTGCTCATAACAAAAATGAATCTACTTTCATAGCAATAGTGCCTCCCCTGAAAATGTGTGTGTATGTTTATATGTATGTTATGTATATAGACATATACTCATGCATATAAGCACAGTGTATGTATGTGTGTATGTGACTATACATATAGTGTGTGTATACATACATAAACATGCACAAATATGTACACATACATTATTTCCCCCAATAAAACATTAAATACCTTGAGGGCCATGGACCGTTTAACTTTTGTCTTTTTACTCTCAGAAAAATGCCTACCACATAATATGATGATAATTTTTTTCTTTTTATATGCTGATAGTATGGCTAAGAAGGGATTATCTCAAATAACTCCCCTTTTTACCCAAGAGTAAGGACCCAATAAAAGAAAATAAACAAAAACAAAGAAGATATCTTGGCCAATAGATTTAGATTCTAGCTCTGGTTCTGCTACTAATTGTGTGTCTTTGTCTACCAGATTAACTCTCTGGAAGTTTCAGTTTCTTCATCTGTAAAATGGTAAGGCTGAACTGAATGACTTCTAGAGTCCCTTCCAGGTCAAATATTCTTAAAAATAATAATAATAGCTTTTTATTTTTCAAAATACATGCAAAGATAATTTTCAACATTCACCCGTGCAAAACTTTGTGTCCCAATTTTTCTTCCTCCCTTTCCCTCCCTACCTCCCCTAGATGGCAAATAATCCAATATAGGTTAAACATGTTCAATTCTTCTAAACATATTTTCATAATTATCATGCTGCACAAGAAAAATCAGATCAAAAAGGGAAAAAATGAGAAAGAAAAAAACAAGAAAGCAAACAACAACAACAGAAACGAGAAAAATGCTGTGTTGTGATCCATATTCAGTCCCCATAGAGCTTCCTCTGGATGCAGATGGCTCTCTCAAGCTCAAATATTCTCTTATCACTACCATCCATCATTAGAAGTAGCCATATTAACACTCTCCAGCAATTAACCATTTCACAGCCCAAATGGAGCTCCTCCATTTTGATTTTCCAAAAGAGATGAATACTTACCTTGGGGAGAGCAAATGAATCATCACCAGTTCTACCCAACAGGCATACTTGTTGGGGATGTACATGCCCATGATATTTGTGTGTCCTCCAGGGTTATAATTGTTGCTAAGAACCTTCAAGGCAAATAAGACTCCTAAAAACAAAGAAAAGGCACAAACACATTATTTTTAAAAATGAAATATATACAACACACGGACGACAGCAGCAATTATATAAACAGAATCAATTCAAAGCAAAAGAAAGCCTATTCTATTAACCCCACCACTTATTACAACGAACAATTCTCTATTTCCCCTAAACTTATCAAACTGTTTTTTTTTTTTAGAGGAAGGCAATGATTCAATGAAATTATTCCTTTGACTAATTTAATTCAGACATTAATCTGCCAATGGATACTTAAGTCCACAACTGTGTGCTATCTTCCTGACTTCAAGTAAAGTGGGAAACAATTAGATGGCACAGGAGAAACAACACTGGGCTTTGCAGTCAGGTAGGACTAAGTTTAAATCCTCCCTCAGACTCTCACTATTCATGTGACTCTGGGCAAGCCATTTATTCTTGTTAATTTCAGTTTCCTCATCTTTAAAAGGGAGATAACAGTATATGAAGACCAAACCAGATATTACATCAAAAACTCTTTGCAAGCCTTAAAGTACTATATAAATGACAATCATTGTTATTGTCATTATCAATTATTATTATACTATTAGAAAGTACTATGGTATAAGGACTGGGAGAAGGGAGAGATGTTTAAGGTAAAATAGAGTTAGGGAAAGACAAACTGATTCTCAACATTTTTAAGAAGCATTTTGATCCTCCTTCAATTTATACCCTGTCTTAAAATACACCATTTAAATCATGTTTTAACAAATTCAGAACAATAAAATCTGTATTTTTAAAAAGGGAGAAATTAAGTAGAAGGACTTGGTCAAAGGGATACTCAACAGCTTAGAAAAAATCCTTATCACAAGCAATTCAACACGAATATCTAATGATTCCTAGAAACAAATTTTCCATGAATGCCATTGACGTAAGTTAGCCCTCCTACATTCTAGTATTATTTGATGATAACCAAAGCAACCTTCTAGGATTCTAGCCTATCATTCAACACCAAACCATTGTTTATGGCCTAAAATCTATGTAATGGTTGGGGTCCCAGGAGAAAGAATGGAAGATAAACAACTATGTTTTTCTTAGCCTTAATTCAGATTCATCACTGCTGACAATGTTCTTTTTGCCTTGAATTATAGATTGTTAATTCAGATAAAACCTTGAAGACCATCTAGTTCAACCTTATTTTATAGATGAGAAAACTTGGCTTAAGTAAACTGGTCAGGAGTGTCACACAGAAATGGGTATGTGACCCCAAATGAAGCTTGTCTAACATACTATGGTTCTTTCCCTTCCCAGGATCTGTATTCCTGAACCAGAGAAATGTCAAAGTAAGAAAGTATCTCAAAGACCAGCTTTTCTCAGACACCTACCACCACCTCTCTCTCTCTCTCCAAAGTTCTCCATTGCAATACCCAAGAAGTAACCATCTATCTAGCTTCTGCTTGAGTTCCTCCTAAATATGGGAGGATTGAGGTAAGGAAGAAAAAATGCTCTTATATTTTCCTTTCCTTTTCCCTTTCTCCCTTCTTCCTTTCCTTCTTTCTTTTCTTTTCTTTTCTTTTCTTTTCTTTTCTTTTCTTTTCTTTTCTTTTCTTTTCTTTTCTTTCTTTTTTTTTTTTTCTTGTTGTTGAAGCAATTGGGAGTTAAGTGTCTTGCCCAAGGTCACAAAGCCAGGAAGTACATTATATTTTTCAATACCTCTCTTGGACCACTCTTGCAGCAAATGTCCTAGCCATTTTTCACTTCACTCCCACCTTTCTGATCAACTCTTCCTTTTCTGAGTAGCTTCTCCTACACCCCAGACACCTAGTGCTTTATAGATAGCCTATTTTCAACCCATTGACCCTATGGCTCAGTCACTATCTCTTGTCATTTTCTCTCTCTGATTACCTCTACCTTTATCTCCATTCACAGCTTTCCATGTGTAACTAATCTCTCCACTGGAACACATGCCCTCCAGAGCAGGAACCACTTTTTTTTTTCTATCTTTGAATCCTCAGCACTTTGCACAATGCTCAATATGGAGTAGATGCTTAATTCATTCATTCATTCATCCATCCATCCATTCATTCATTCATTCTCTTCCTAGGCAGTCCATTATACTTTTGGACACCTTTAATTCTTGAGATATTTTTCCTGACATCAAATTTGCCTCTTTGAACCTTCAACTCACTGGTTCTGGTTCTGCCTTGTGGGAATAAGCAGACCAAATTGAATTCTCTCTTCTGCATGTCAGCCCTTCAATATTTGAGTCCCAGTGGATAGTCCTATGTAACAGTGGGGGTCACTAAAGTCCTAGAGTCAGTCCTAAAGTCAGAAGGACCTGAGTTCAAATCTGATCTCAGACACTTAATACTTTCTAGCTGTATGACCTTGGGCAAATCATTCAATCCCAATTGCTTTGGCCAAAAAAAAAAAAAAAATTTAAACACCAAATTGAATTCTCTCTTGTCCTTGTCAGTCTGTCAAATAGTTGAACCCAACTATGTTTTTAGACTAACATACCCAAGTCCCTCAAGCAATTCTCCTATGGAAGAGACTTGAGGACTTCCACCATTTTTGGAATGCTCCCTCCACCTTCCCAAATATCCTTCCTAGAGAGTAATGAAATGGAGAATGCACACCTAGTGAAAGGACATAATCCATTGCCCCTCCCTGAGAGCCTTCATAAATGTTCCAAAAGTCCCCCTGCCTTACCTGAAAAGCCAATGGCACAGTACACCTTGAACTCACGCTGGTCCAGAAGTTCTGCAACAGTATATTCCAATGCCAGGTACACCACACCCGTGAGCAAGGAGAAAACTGCTATGATGTAGGCAAACCAAAAACTACCCAGTCTTCTTTCCAGTGTTAGTCCTTTCCACAGCATGGACACCATATTGAAATATAAATGCCAGTCATCAGCATGGTGGAAAGGGGAAAGTAGCAGACGCTGCCAGTCTTTTTTCTCATAACACGTTTCCACACTTAGGCAAAGCCAGTAGATGGGCTTCAAAGGGTTGAGGAAAAGCCAGATGTTGAGGGCTATACATGCCAGAGTCACAGGAGGGACATTGGTGAGCCCAACCTGCATGATTTGAAAAAAAAGTAAAAGCAGGCCTTGATGAAATCCTCTTGCCCTCCGCTGCATGGTGCTTAAAATTCAGGCGACCAATGGGAGCAAAATATGATGTGATTTTCAAAATCCAAAAGGATCCCACTAGCATTTATGTCTGAAATAAAAATGAAATACAAGTCAAAACAAAATATACTGATCGAACAAATACGCATTTTGGGCTTAATCTTACATTTGATGCCATATCCTTTCCAATTCACCAAGTTCTGTAATCATCCCTTCATTTTGCAAATGAGGAACGGGTGAGGGTGAGAAGATTGACCTAAGGTTAGATAGTTCATCACTGACAGAGTCTTGGCTCTCACTCCCAAGTCTTCTCCCAAGATGATGCAAGCAAAAGTTCTTTGGGAGAAACTGTATAATCTTTTCTGGACTATTAGGTTTTCCCTGAAATGGAAAAAGGATATATCCTCATAAGATATGAAACCTGGAATAGCACCAGACCACAGAAGAAAGGGATTCTCAGGAATCAGGCCTGTTTATAGAAAATATATTTTCCATAAGTTCCACCTTCAAGGGAAGGCCCTTGGTTAGAAACAAGGCAGAGAAAAATATCCACACCATCAATTGTGGTAAGCACAAAATAAGTAACAAAGTGAGTACTCGAGGAATGGGGAATCATTCTTGAATGTTAAGACTTGATAACAGTAAAAGTCTGATGGATTCTCAAAGGATCATAAATTTGGAGTTAGACGGGGTCTTAACAGGACAACTAGACCTTTTACAGATAAGAAAAAGGAGGAACAAAAGTCACTTGCTCAATGCCACAAAGGCAATATTACACAGGTCTTCCAATTCCAAAGTCATCCTTGTATTATTTATTTACTTATTTGTTTTTTTGAGAAAGGGAGAAGGGGAAGATCTGGTAAAATTTAGTAACAAAATTTCCCCTAAGAAATCACTCAGCCTCTAGATCTCAGGCTACAATTTTATTATGTAAAAGAATACGTCCACAGACATCCAAGTTTGCCTCTTTTTTTCAATGTAAAAAAGCAAAATTTTTACTTTGGCAAAAAAAGTCTTAGCAATAATTACCATTTATATCTTCAGCGTATTTAAATCTATTAAGTTTCATGCTTTTTTATGTTCCATATTGTATACCAAAATGTTCATTTTGTGTATGTTTATTTTTTGTTAAGAATTACAGGCTGTTTCAAATTCTGATAAGGAATTGATACCCTACTGAAGAGTTATCATATAACTAGAGAAAAGCCTACTTTGGACAGTTTTCAAAACTGGGGAGAGAGGCAGAATGCAATAGGCAAACTTACTTGCTATTTTTGACTACAATATAGGTTCATAATGAAGCTAAATGTCATGCTGAATTGTAACCTGTAAACTCAAAATTAAATAGTTCTTGTGTGAAAATTTAAAAACATCACCATGTTATGTTTCGACATGTTATTCATTTTGTGAAGCACATTATAAGGTGTTTTGAAACAAGCAAAACTCTACAAGTTTTGAAAAACTGAAATAACTCAAGAATGGTTATAAATAATCATGTATTTTCAATGGTTCACCTCAAATTCAATTTCTTCCAAGTTTTGTCTTGGAATTTTAGGGGGAGAAATTGGGTTGCAAAGCAACTGGGATTAAGTGATTTGCCTAGGATCACACAGCTAGGAAATGTCAAGTGCCTCAGGTCAAATTTGAACTCCCTTCCTCCTAACTCCAGGACTGATGCTCTATCCATTGCACCATCTAGCTGCCCTTGGTCTTGGAATTTTAAAGCAAAGTTAATATTCTTTCATGATTGATAAATATGTAATAGACTTAAAGAGAAAATCTACTTGAGGAGCTAAGACTAATGCAAACAAAGATAAAAAACAGTTTCATAGCAGAAATAAAGAAACACAAAGTTTAAAAAAAAAAAAAAGCCCAAATCCAGAAAATATAATTCACTATATTTATCTCTGGGCTTCACAATTGCTATTTTTGAAGAAATATAAAGGATACTACATTTGCTTTATATAAATGCTTTAGCTTGAAACTTAATAGACTAAAATACACTGAAAGTATAAATGGTGATTATTGCTAAAACCTTTTTTCCCCGAGTAAAAATTTTGCTTTTTCATTGAAAAAAAAAAAAAGGCAAAAGACGTCTATGGTCAGAGAGTTGCCTTGCATTATAGAAATAAACAACTGAGAATTGTCAACTGTAAAAAGTTTCATTCAACAAGAAAAACATTGATGCTTCCTGAAAAAACTGCTAAGGTCAAAACAATGCTTGATGAATTATATGTATAAAAAAAGTTTCAAGTAATTCTACTTATAAGTTAATTACAAGTATTAATTTATATATTGAGAATAATAGATTGATGTACATTGGAAAGTAGAATTACCCATTTGCCTTTCTTATCACTTAGCTGAGAAATTAAAATCTTTTTCACTGCAAGCCAATGAAGTAAGAATAATTAAAATTTTTCATTCAATTATATATGTAAAAAATTTTCAAACTGATATGAGGAAAAATTTGCTATTTCACAAACCCATTGCTAATAATGGAAAGAGAAATTTTCAACATAAAAGGAAAGTTGTATTTTTTTTTTAAGGCAAGAAGATAAAGACAATTAGGTGACACAGCAGAAGGAGTACTCAACTTGAGTAGTCATGAATAGCTGAGTTTGAATCCTGTCCCATTTAATTGTAGAATAAATTATTAAATCATTATTGTATATAAGATATAATTTATAAGCCTTATTATCATTATATAATGTGGAAAGAGCATAATCAATATCAGGAAAAAACATAGGTCCTTAAGTCCTGGTTAAAAAATGCTACCATTTGATGCCCATCAATTGAGGAATGATTGAATAAATTGTGGTATGTGATTATGAAAGAATATTATTGTTCTATAAGAAATGAAGAACAGGATGCTCTCAGAAAAATCTGGAAAGTCCTCCATGATCTCGAGCACAGTAAAATGTATTGTGTCCGTAGTAATAGCAAATATGCAGGATGCTCAGCTGTGAGTGACTTTGATATTCTCATCAATATAATAATCCAAGACTACTTTGAGGGATTTATGATGAAAAATACTATCCATGCTCAGAGAAAGAACTGATTATGGTTTGAATAGAATGCTTTTTCTAAAACTTTTTATTTTCTTGAGGAGTTATTTTGAGGGTGTATGTATAAATCTATGTTGATTTTTAAAGAAATTGCACAACTTCAGATCAGCCTTCTCAATAAGGGGAGGAAGAAGGGGAAGAATCTGCAACTCAAATTTTTAAAAACAAATGTAAAAAATTGTTTTACATGTAACTGGGAAAAATAAGAAATAAAATGTATTACCCCACATTTTGGACACACTAAAAGCTTTACAATCATTTGTATCAAGAAACACAAGTAGAGAGCTACAAAGTCTTTTCAGATATAAAAATAAATAATTCCCCAAAACAACCACAACCACCAACAACCAATTAAAATGATTTTTGCAAAATTATGTGATGCAGAAAGTATTACAAAACCCCTCTGTTGATAACACTTTTTTTATAGCATGACTAGTTTGGAAATATGTTTTGTTTGGCTACATATAACTGTTACAAGGGTTTCTGCCTACCAATAATTATCCATATTTTAGGAAACTTCACAATATCCCTCCATGTGGGGGTATTTGGCATCTGGTTCTCAGAAAGAAATGGAGTAAGGGAGAAGGAATGAGCCTGGTGAAGACAAAAGAAGGAACATAGAGAGAATCCTCTTAAAGAAAAAGTACAATTCTTGGATGAAATTCAAGTTTCTGACATTAGGAAAATAGGTAAACTCTGAAGCTAGAAGAGTTTATCTTGGTGAAGGAATTAAAATAAGCTAATCAATGATTTAAAAACATGAGATTAGAGAAAGAAAGCAATACTCTCTGCCTCAATATTGTATTTCTTTACATCCTGTTTCAATATGTATATAAAAATATGTATGTGTATATGTTTTATATATATAGAGAGATAATATATATGTGTGTTAAGTATATATTACATATGGATATGTATGTGCATATATGTATGTATATAAAATAAATAATTAGGGCTTAACAAATATGTATGTCGTTATTTTAATCACTATATTTTCAAAGAAACACAGCAAGAGAAAGTTGGTGGCATTCCTGTTACACTATTATTTTCCCTGTTTGGAAAGAAATGGAGCGATTTCCCCCAATATATTAGGTAGAGCCCCTGGGAAGGACTAACAGAAGAACATGGCCAACAATCTCACATGAGATGAGAAGGCATGGACAAGATGTAATCTACACTGTTGGAGAGAATACCTACATTAATGAGATCACACCGATCTATCAAAGTTTTTTTATAGGAAAAAAATATTTTAAAAAAGTTTTGATCCAGTATAAAGAATAAAGTTCATCCAGACCGCCTGAGACATCCCTGGAATAATTACTAGTCACTAGAAAATGGCAAATAGCACCAAAGCTTTATAGCATAATGGATGGAGAACCTACACAAAATGCTTAGCTAATCCTTGATAAATTTCTCAGGTAACTCTCTAGAAACATGTAAGAGTTACCAATTTCAATCATAGTGGGAATTTTCTATATCACTAAATACTAAAGAAGAGCTGGACTATGAAACACATCTAACTATGGCTAATACAGACTAATGTTATGTAGTCAGGGAAGAGGATAAAAGGCAAAAATGGAACTGTTCCTGCCTTCAAGAAGCTTGTAGTCTCTCTGAGAAACAATAACTCTATCTTTAAGTTGTTAGAGAATAAATGTAACATAGTTTTGAGAAGGATATTCATGGTTGATAGGGTCAGAAAAGGCCAATGGCATAGAGCATAGAGGATTTCATTAAGACATTTGCTGATCTTTTCCAATATCCTTGTGATAAAGATGGAGAAAGATGTAATGGTGCTCAGGCTAATTCATTACCTATTGAACAATTGCATACAAATGGACTGAAATCAACTTGAAAAGAGATATCCTCCAGGGGTTTACCACCAGGCTAACTTTATTTAATGCATGATGATCCCAAAAGATCTCAAAAAGATAGAACTATGAGCCAAATCTAACAGCATTTAACAATAAATACAAATCTAAAATGCAATACTTCAGTTCAACACTAGAGCTCAAATCTTGAATGGGGGTAAAAATTGCCAATTAACAATTTACACTTAAAAAAAAAAGATTTGAGTTTTAGTTCAATGTGGATTGAACAATAATAACAACAAAAAAAGTTAACTTGATCTTGGTTATTGTTCAATTATTCAATCCTGTCCTGTTCTTTGTGATCCCATTTGGGGTTTTCTTGGCAAAGATACTAGAATAGTTTACCATTTCCTTCACCAGTTCATTTTACAGATGGAGACTAGGGGTCACACAGCTTGGAAGTGACTGAGGCCAGATGTGAACATCAGACTCATCTTCCTTCAGGCCTGGTACTCTCCACTGTACCACCAAGCTGCTGATTTTAGGTTACACTAACATTAATGACATTTGGAACAAAAGAGGTACAAAACAGAAATAATGAGATAATGTATTTTGAGGGAGGTCAATCTTGAATATGAATGGTAATGGATGCTTTGACCTGAAGTCAAAGGAAATGGATCTACAGCCAAGATTTGTCAAGGACACATCTGCTGAATCCTTGGGATAAAAGTAGGGGAGGGCAGCAAAGCACAACCCACAAAATAATGAACTCCAGATCTACGGGTATTTGGAAATAGATGATGAGTGACAGCAAGTAGTGCTTGGAAGGAAATATTTAATGCTTTAAACTTCTTGATCTTTATCATCAATTTATAGTTTGGGAATTGCAAGGTCAAAATTGGGAGGCAGTGGTATAATGAAAAGAGGGGCTACATTTGAACGAGTGGGTTTCAAATCTAGCCAACTACTTATTATTTATATAACCTTGGACAAACCATTTAATCCATCATTTATTAAATGCCTGCTAAATGCCAAATACTTGCTAACTGCTGGATATACAAAAAGAGCAAAAGACAATCTTTGCCCTTAAGGAGCTTACATTTTCTGTGTTTTGATTTCCACATTGATAAAAATGATTTCTAAGTTCCATTCCAATTCTCTATCTCTGATCCTGGAAAAGATTTTACTGTGGACCCACTTATGTGAGATGTTGACAAATTGGATGGTGGAGTATAGCTGGTGTGGTGAAGGACCCTGACAATATTCTGGGAGGAATAGTTGATGGATCTATTTCCAGGTATATGCAGGTTGGAAAAGAGTCAAGTTTGAGAAGGGTGCTTTGGTTGTGTTCAAACATTTTAAGAAATTTAAGAAGGAGAATTAGACATAACCTGTTCAATCCCAGAAGGTAATACTAGAATAAATGGGCAGAATCAACTAGAAGGGGGAAGGTTAGTTCAATTCAATTCAACAAGCATTCATTAAACACCCGAAATCTAAATGGCACCTACTTTCACGAAGCTTACATGGAAGTGCAAGATGAAAGAGCATACAGCATACTGGACAAATCAGAAAGACTTAAAGCATTGGATAATTTCTTCTAGTCTCTTTTTGCTGTCACCCATCATTTATTTCCAAATACCCCATGGAACTGGAGTTCATTATTTTGTGGACTGTGCTTTGCTGCTCTAGCCTAATTTTATCCCGAGGACTCAGCACATGTTTCCTTGACACCTTTGGCTGTAAATCCATTTCCTCTGACTTCAGGTCAAAGAATCCACTGCCATCCCTGTTCAAGGTATGATCATAAAAAATAGATTCTCTCTAATCTCTTATCTCTCTTTTTCTGAGTGCTATCTTGCTGCCTAAAATCAAATTAGTCTTTGTGATGGTTGTTGTTGCCATCATTGGCCAAATCCCACTCCTCAAGTGAACTGAAATAAAACTAGACTTTTTTTCCTCTATATAAATTACTGTTTGGTTTTTCTTCCCCATTCTATGAGCAGTTGTTTGGAGTTTATGTAAATACATGGAGAAGGTTGGACTCGGTTCTAAGGTCCTTACTAAGTTTTAAATCCTATACAATAAGTAATTTGAGGGAGAGAACTAGAGTGAAGGTGGAGAGCAAGAATCGTCAATGGTTTTACTATAGACTGGAGTTTTGAAAGCGGAATCTTGAAGTTAAAAGATTCTGATAGGTAGAGATGAAGAAGCAGCAGATTCCAACCACAAAGAAGAGTTTTTGCAAACAGAGGTGGAAGACATAATATTGGCAAATGGCTGGGAGTCCCTTTTGACTACAATAAAGAGGGTCTTAAGTGGAATTATATGCAGAAAGGATAGGAAGGTCGACTAGAGGCAGACTAAACAAAAATGGGTTTTCTGACCATAAGGTGATGGTTGAGCAGACTATGCAAGGATTTAAATTCCAGGCTGATTGCAATCCAACAAACAAATCTTCCTGACAATAAGTATTATTTTGAGAAGTAGTAGTGTTTGTATCACTTGGGAAATCTCAGAGCTCGATACTTCAAGACACTCAGGATCCTTTCCACTATGAACAAAGCTAAGCCCCCTACTCCATCAGGAGTACTTTACTCCAAACTAACTATCACCTCTAGGTAAATCATGTACCTGGAAGGTTACTTGTTGCCCCGGTAGGAATAATACTATAAATAGTCAACAGAGGGAACCCAAGAGCCAGAATGTCAGGCAAGCAGCTCTTTCTGAGAAATTCAGATCTTCCAGTTCACACAAATCATGGATAGTACTCAGGCAGATAAGACAAAATCAACAAACAATAAGACACTATGGAGAAAGTAGGGGTATAAAAAAGGGAGGGGAGAAATTGTAGATAGACTCCCTTGTAATATTAGAAAGTACAAGATTGAGTCAGACAGAGAAAAGTTACCAGAAGTTGAATCCAGTAAGACAAAGGAAGTTGGTTTACTAATCAGGTCAAAAGATTGTAATTTTGGTGCCAGATATAAAATGTATGTCTGGTGGTTGTTTACTCTTTGTGACCCAATTTGGGGTTTCCTTGGAAAAAATACAGGAGTGGTTTGCCATTTTCTTCTCCAGCTCATTTTACAGATGAGAAAACGGAGGCAAATAGGGTTAAGTGACTAGGCGAGGGTCACACAGCTAATAAATGTCTGAGGCCCTCAAGAAGAGGAGTCTTCCTGACTCTGTAGACTATGGCACCCCCTAGTTGAATATTTAATATTTGATTAATTATCTTGATTGGGTTTGGAAGGGTCTTTATAAGTCATATAGTCCAATTCCCTTATTTTACAGACGGGAAAACTAAGGCCCAAGTTTATAAAGGTAAGTCATGAATTTATCTTTACTTTTAGTCTCTGCCATTTTCAAAGGGCACTTATCACCCTCAGAGCCTGAAATACACTTGGTCCTCCCCATCTCTACCATCATCTACCCAATCTCTATAATTTCTTCAAGGCTCAGGTGAGGTGCTACCTGCTTTATGAAGACTTCCCAGATCCCCTTTTGTTAATCAGTGTTTCCTCCATTCTCATATTACCTCTTACTTGCTTCTTCATGTAAATGTTGTCTCAATAAAAGAGAATGTATGCTCCAGAAGGGCAGGGATAGTTTCCTTTGTATCAAAGTGTCTTGGACAAAGTAGGTAATTAATAATTAAATCCTATCATAGTCAGAAGTGGGAGAGGGGTGGTCTTAATTCCCGCTATGCTATTAATCTAACTAGCTGGGTCATCTTGGGAAATCAGTTTCTGAGGCCTTCAATTTCTTTTGACTAAAATGAAGGGGCTGGACAAAAGCTGGTTTTCAAACTTTTTGAGTAGTGGTAAATCCTTCCACTTTAACACAAAACTTCAACAGATTCTTTGTAAAAACACTTTAAAAAAAGGTAACATTGACTACTGTCATCAGAAAATATAAGGCTGTCTTGAAAAGAAATAAAAGCACATTTTTGTAGAAAGGTTTGAAAAAGAAAGCTACTAGGCTCAAATATATTCCTTATGAAAAGTAGGACAAAAGTAAACAGCCTTTCAGAAATCTCTAGCTATTCGCACAGACAATTGTTATTTGGACTGCTGGGGTGATGTTTCATTACCATAGTGTCTTTCAATTATTTTCTTCCCATTTTGACAAAATAGACATCTGAAGAAAGCCATCTCAGTCTGGGGATAAAATAAAACTGGTTTTCTGATGGTAAGTTAGATGAGATTTGAGTCTGATAGACTAGAGACCTCAGAAGATATAAGGCATTAAAAGAGATTCAGAGAATCAGTTTAACAAATGAGTTCTAAGAAGAGTTCATGGGACAGGTCTGATTTTTTAAATCTAAGCTTCTACTTTCTACTGCAACCATTACCTAGAAACTTAAAAAAAAAAAAAAAAGTTTTGTGGCCATTGGCTGAGAATCCTGCCTGAGAAGAAAGAAGAGCTTCATAATTATTGGATAAGAGCACTGTCTAAAGAAAGAAGAAATCCTCCCAGGCAGGGAGAGGCTTACTAATCACATTATATCTCCAGCAGTAGTTAGAGGTGGTCCAGAAGCAGGCAAGGATTGCTAGCTGATGCCCAATGGAGGGTGAAAAATGACCAAAAGATCAAATGAAAGTATTCCTAATGAAGGTTGTTCCAGGATATTAAGTAATGCTAAAGATAGTCAGCTGCAGCAGAAAGTAGTTTTCCTATTGAGAAGTAGAGCAGAAGAAGGGGTGAGGTCCTAGAATCTGAAATGGCAGTAGAGATAAACATAGCTAGGATGATAAAAAACAAAACAAAACAACAAAAACTAGTTGTGACAGACTTAACTCCATAGTCAATTTTTATCTGATTTGGAGAGGATTCAAAAAAGTCAAGTCAACAACCCTTTTTAAAGCACCTATTGCTAAATATTAAGGAGAAGGAGGACAGGTTATGAAGAATTTTAAAAGCCAAACAGAAGATTTTATATTTGATCATAGAGACAAGGAGACATTAGAATCGATTAAATTGGGAGTAGGGTGAGATATGATAAAAACTTGTTTTTCAGGAAAATCAATCTGAGAGTTAAGTAGAAAATGGACTTCAGAGTCAGAGTAACTAATAATGTTAATAATATGATTTTGAAAATGGTTTTGGAATTATATTAATCAATAATAGCAATAACAATAATCAGGGTTATTGTAATAATCCATGCATGAGATGATGTGGGACTATACTAGAATATAATCCTACAGGGCAGGGAAATAGACAATGAAATCAAGGACTTCCAAGCATTCCTGAGCAAAAAAAAAAAAAAAAAAAAAAAAGCCTGAAGCTTTGTAAAAGTTTGAAATATAAATATGGGAGAAAAGAGAAATTTAGTACTAGTAAGTAATCAGAAAAGACGTCTAAAAATACAGTGGTTGAATGCTAATGAAGAGGGATGAGAGGTTCCCCCCAAAATCATAACATTAGTAAGGGTCTTAGAAGGAGTCAAATATGATGAAGCGATTTTTTGAAATGTTTGTTAGATCTTAAAAAGAGAAGAAAGATAGGGAGGCTCTGGATTGAGATACAGCAGAGAAGAAAAAGGGAGAAAGGAAAGGGGATTTATCTCATATAATAAAGGCATATGAGTAGAAATAAATACAAATGAGGAAGATGTAGAGGGGAAATCTCTTGAAAATCACTTTTATCTGAACTGAAAGATAGGAGACAAGCAATTCTATATAAATGAGGAATGGAAGAGTGGGAATACTAATATCAATAATAATAGCATTTATATAGGGCTTTAAGGTTTGCAAACATTATCTCCTCCTTTCAACCTCTAAACAATCCCAGAAAGTAGTGATACTGAATCTCATCTGAGACTGATGGTGAAGTTCAATGGGTAAAGCACCAATACTTGGAGTCAGAAGGAATGATATTGTAAAAACAAAACATTCTGAAGGACTTCAGAAGTTTGAACAGTTAATGACCATCCATAATACCGGAGGACTAAAATGTAGAATGCACAGAAAGAGATGTAGAGGAATTCAGACCCTTTTTTTGGACATAGTCGATTTGGAAATATATTTTGTTTGGCTATGAGTTTTTATTGTAGAGGATTTTGTTTTTCGTTCTTTTTTTAAATTTAGTGAACAAGAAGGGAAACTGGAGGTGGGAAGAAAGAGGGAGTAAGTTTATTAACTGAAAAAATAATAAATGCAATTTTAAAAAATACCACTTTAGACATGGACATGGAAAAAAGCTTATCCTATCACTGGGAACCTCCCTTATACTGACAAGGCTTAATTTATGCAGAATCATAAGCCTGAGACCAGAAAAGGTCCTCAGAGCCCATCTAGGCCATTTTACAGATGAAAAGATGGAACCCTCATCCCAAAAAGAGAAAATGACAGAGTCACATACGATTAGTAAGTACAAGAACAAGAACCCCCAAATCTAGTATTTCTTCCTTCTATCCTAGTACTTCTCATGGAATCTCTCATCAAAATGTTTACTGCTGTCAGACCTTTTCTCTCTCTCCATTTTATCTCTAACATTATTCAAGTCTTTCCTCTACTGAAAAGTCCATCATTTCATTTAATTTACTGCCTCTTTTTAATAAGAAGAAAAGAAATAAGACCCAACTTTCATGATTTTATCTTCATATCCTAGCCCAGGAGCTGGCATAGAGTAGTGTCTCTGTCTGTCTCTGTCTCTCTCTCTCTTCCCTCTCTTGATTCCTTTTCCCCTCTTTCTCTCCCCCCTCTATCTTCTCTCCCTCTCTCTGTCTTTGTCTCTCTTCCCCATTCTAATTCAATCTTTCCTCCACATAGGTAATGGAAGAAAATTTCTCAAATATGGCATGAAGTTCATAGTCTAGTACCTCTCAACTCAAAATGATGCTAAGGGCCCAGGAACAGCACAACTTGAAGGTAGCTGTTGTTTGCATAATCAAAATGGATTAACACAGCTCCATCCTTACTTTCTAAATCCAGTCCTCATCACCATCAAGGGAACAAGATGTTGGCTGCTTGGGAGATCAGGGGACAAAGTAAAAGGTACCTGGCCCCTACAATGATTTACATGAGACTACAATCTCAGTCTCATTAGTAGAGGGGCTCTCACCCATTGAGCTAACCAGCTATAGTCCTGCTATGTCACAGGAAGGCACTCAATAAATGTTCGATGAATGTGAAATTAATATTCTGCCTGACCTGTCAAGTCATGAAAATCCTTCGAGAACCTTGCTGTGTGTAAAAACTATGGCAGAACAGTCAATCAAAGGTTGATAGCCACAATAATCTTTTCTGGACTAGGACTACAAAAGTAATGATTGATCTAACTGTTCATAGCTCGGGGGTCAGTGCTTTGGGAAATAATGGGATGTCTACTTCACTCCCATCCTCCCCTGAGTCTTCACTCAGCCTCCCAAACAGGATGCAAACCAGTCAGGAATTTTTTTAATGGATATTTAAGTTAATATAGAAAATAATAACAGCTGGGGTACATAAATCGTTTTATGGTTTACAAGGCAATTTATATACTTTCTATCATTTAACCCTATGGCAATCCTGTGAGGTACATAATTCAGGTGTTATTATCCCCATTTTCAGACCAGAAAAATGAGTCTCAAGAGGCTAAATTGTCAAAAAGCTTCATTGCATACACCATGTGCCACCTCTTACCTAAGAGCTTTCTCAGTCTCCTTCTTCCCTGACTCATTCATGCTCATTCCCTCTTAAAACTATTCTATGTTAGTTGAGATTTTCTTAATATTTATCTGGGACCTAATATGCCCCTGAAGGGCAGAGGTTATTTGGGTTTTAAAAATCTTTTTAACTCCTTGACTATTTTTGTCCCAATAACAAAGTGCTTGGCAATTTTGTTGAGTTATTTTTCAATTGTGTTTGACTCTTTGTGGATCTCATTTAGGGTTTTCTTGGCAAAGATACTGGAATGGTTTACCATTTCCTTCTCTGCTCATTTTACAGATGAGAAAATTGAGGCAAACTAGGAGTGATTTATCCTGAGTGCTTATCACACTGTGGGTGGCTAATAAATGCTGGAATTGTTGTAGCCGTGGATACCCAATGTGAATGACTGAAAACCCAAAACGTAGAAAATGCTATGATCCTCCAACCTTTAGGTATTTTGCTTGTAAATTCAAAAGGCTTCCCAGGAAGCAGCTCTTGATTTTCAGGCAGTCTCTGGACATCCAAAAATCTAAATTCTACACACAGAACCTATAACATGGGGTGCCTACCTCTGTGCTCTTTGCGAAGCTATGAATGGGTTGCCAAAAACCTTCCAGCAAAGCGTCACTTTTCAGTTATGCTTGCTGGCCAGCACTGTGTCAGGGAGAAATTCGAGGGCTTCTAGGAATACTGATCGGAAAATGAGCCATATTTACTTTAATGAGAAATTAAAAATTAAACGGGAATGTAATAAAACCTAAGTGGCTAGAACCAACAAGAGAAAGGAAGTTTATAACTTGGAAACTGGATGGGTCTCTGGGGAGAAAGCTAGAGTAGAAAGGAAAAGAAAAATGAATGGGTGTGATTTTCAACTCTTAGTGAGCAGAACAAATATTTCAATATTATCATTTTACAAGCGAGTGAAAATATCTCATTTTTCACATTTCAAACATTCAGTAAGAATGAAAGCTCTCTAACTTGCAAAACTTTAGATAAGGAGAAAGCCAAATGGCATAGTGGGTGGAGGGCCAACTTAGAATCAATAAGGCCTGGGGTTCAAGGCTACTTCATAGCTACCTATGGGCAACTCATTTAAACCTATCGTGTCCCCCCAAAATTAAAATCTCTCTCTGTCTTTCTCTCTCTCTCTCTCTCTCTCTCTCTCTCTCTCTCTCTCTCTCTCTCTCTCTCTCTCACACACACACACACACACACACACACACACAGAGACATTTAAATTCACATGAAAGTAGGCAGTAATAAAAACTCATGATCTCAAATATCTAAACATAAAATTCATGTAAAAGGCAAAAGGAAGGAAGGAAGGAAGGAAGAAAAACAGAGTTCCTAACACAAGGAAAATTCTTGTATTAGACATTCTAATACAAGGATGTATTATTGAGATTTGGTGGGGTGAAACTCATGATGACAAATAACTCTAAATACATCGACTTCATTCAAAGAAATAAAGAAAAGTGGGACTAAGGAGCCATAATATTAAAAGGTTACATGAATACAAAGTGACAGGCACCATGCTAAGCACTGGGGATACAAAGAGAGGCAAAAGACAGTTCCTGTCTTCATAAGGACTTTACAGTCTAATGTTCATTTATTCACACAAAGAAATCCACTCAAGTGGGGAAGCACAGTAGACAGCATCAGAGTGAAAACAGTATTGATTTTCCTTATTATTTATTTACATGTGTGCATGATGTTTCCTTTGAATAAATTTAAGATTCTTGAGGACTAACTTTATTTGTATTTATATCTAAAACACCAACCATACAAGAGACACTCAAATAAATAATTGATTGTTGATCTTTAGGGGAGAACAGAAGCAATTTTGTCATCTTAGCATAGACTATCTGGATAGTAAAGAAGAAATCAATCAATCAGTGTTTATTAAGCACCTACTCTGTGTCAGACATTGTTCTAAGCATGAGAAATAGATGAGGAATTCAGAAAACAGCAATAAGTTTGGCTGGTCCAATACTGATAGGACTGGTAGGGCTTGAGTTATTTAGCCATTTGCTGATCTGCTTTCTCTACTAAATGCAAAGAATCTATTAACTTTGAAGAAGGAAACAAAAGGGAAAAAAGAAATTTACATGATAATTTTATTGGATATTTAAAAGGAATAGCAAACTGTACATAACAGATTTGCAGCTCTATGTGTAATCATCTTTTTTTTTTTTTAATTATACTATGTTGCAGAAATGTTTGATTTATTCCAGAAGTTAAAAATTCAATAAATAAAAATTAAAAACAACAACAAAACAAGAGAATCTATTAACTTCTTGACTTGCCTTAATGATAAGTTCATCATTTATGAGGTGAAGGAACCAATAAGAACAAATTCTGTTCTGGAGGACCCGGTTCTTGGGAATGGAAATGCTGGGGAGTGACTACTCTCTAAGAATTTTGTTTTGGTTTTTCGTTTGTTTTTTTTTGTTTTTTTTAATAGAGGAGAGAAAGCCAGGGAAAGTTTTGACATACCTCCTAGATTTGGGGAGAACAGATTTCAAAAAATTCAGAAAGACAGGCTCTCATAGATTAAAATTCTTTGGGAAAAGTTTGCCTAGGATGTATAGGAAACATTCTTCTAGACTTCTAGATAAGGAGATGATAGTGATCACACCAGAATTACTGTGATCAGTTCTGGGGCCAGAGTTTAAGAAGGGCTTTGATTAACTGGAAAGGATCCTAGGGAAACCAACTAGGATGTTGAAAAATCTTCAGTCACAGCATAAGAGGAAAGGGTGAGGGGGCTGGAGATGTTTAACTTGTAAGAGAAACAATTTCAGGCCAAACATGGTGGCCATCTTCAATCATCTCAAGGGTTCCCATGAGGAAGAGGGAGTAGGCTTGTTCTGTTTGTCTCAAAAGGCAGAACTAGGAACTGGATGGAGGGAAGTTGCAAAGAGGCAAATTTGAAAAAAATCATAATAGCAAGAAAAACTTTCAAACAACTAAACCACTAAAGTGGGCTGCCAGGAGAAACAGGGAGTTGCTCCTCAATAGATTTTGGTGGGTAGGTAGGTCCTGGATAACCAGCTAGTATGTTACAAGGGGAAATTTCTTTTGAGATGTGAGTTGGAATAGATAGACTTTGACATTCTTTCAGATGCAGAAATTCTAGAATTTTACAGGAGCAGCCAATTGTGGTGGTGTAAAGAATTTTCATATCATAAGGTTCTTAAACAGATTGTTCAATTGTGTCCAACTTGTGACTCTTTTGGGGATGTTCTTGGTAAATATACTGGAATGGGTTTGCCCAGGAGATAGGGTACTGGGTCTGAAGTCAGAATAACTCATCTTCCTGAATTCAAATCCAATTTCAAACACTCACTAGTTGTGTGACCCTATTTATCTCAGTTTACTCATCTGTAAAATGAAATGGAGAAAGAAAAGGGAAACCACTTCAATAATTGCTCCAAAATTCCTAAATGGGGTCACAAAGATTCAGACAAAACTGAAAATAATTGAACAACAATTGTATTATATAAATAGGATACACATTTCTCCCTCTTCCCAAATATATCCAAATGCCTCCCAGGCTTAGTTTTTTCAAATGAGGAAACAAAAAATAAAAAAACTGTGAAATTCATATATTCTTGTTAAGCAGATGGGAAAAGCTTATTCTCCAGTTTTTCAGACACAGTTAATTCATTACCCTGTTAGCAGCATTTTTATTATTTTACTTTACTACTACTCTTAAATCTTTGGTCATTTCTATTTCAAACCGGACCCTGTCAAAATTAAAAAAAAAATGCTCTTGGGAGAAAAAAAAAATTCCTACTTCATTCAAATTAATAATCTAGCATTTGTTGAAACCCACTTACACATCCACACTGAACTACTAAGTAGGGACAAAGGTAAAAGAAGATGCTTAGTCTCTGGAGGACTTGACCCTTTCATCTAAAAAACTACAGCCCAGAGAGTTCCATTATCCTGAGCTGACAGTAGGCACTTAGATATTGGTTCATCTACAGAATAAAGTGAATTTAAGTTCTACCGAAGTTCCACTTCCCAAAAGGGGCATGAAATGTATGCTCTATACAAATTCTGACATCCACAAGGAACTAGGGGCAAGAATTCAGAGAAAACAAGCAGCATATAATTGCAACATTCTCTATGAACTTCATTTCAAAAAAGCAAATTTGTAAAATTATAAACCACTTATCCACTTTATTGGGATGAAGAAATAACATAAATAACATTGACAATCACTTCTTCTAGACTTTCAACTGCAATGTACAAATGTTCTACTCCTTCCAATCCAAGTCTTCCTCCTCCTTTGACCTCATTTTGGTCCCCTAGGATAAAATGAAGAGGGATAACCACAGATTCAGGGACTTTGGAGGGCTTTTTGTCAAAGTCCCTTTAGTTACAGCTGAAGAAACAAGCCTAGTTACCCAAAATCATACAAGTAGTATTTGGACAGGGTAAGATTTGAATCAGGATTCTCCTACTCCAAATCTATCATACTAATTCATTATAATTACAATTAAATTTGATCCTCCCAATAAACCTATGTTGTAGATGGTATTATTATTTTACATATGAAGAAAATGAAGCAGAGAGTTTAAGTGACTCAGCCAGGATCCATAGCTAGCAAGTGTCTGAAGCTGGATTTTTCAGGTCTTCTAGACTACAAGCACCTGGGTGGTACAGTGGCTAGAGTGTAAAACCTGAAATCCTACACTCCTTTTCCTAAGTTCAAAACTGATTTCAGATACTTATTAGCTGTGTGTGCCTAGGCAAATCCCTTAATCCAATTTGCCTCAGTTTATGTAAAGTGAGCTGGAGAAGGAAATATCCATCCATTCTAGTATTTTTGCCAAGAAAACCCCCAAAAAGGATCACAAAGAGTTAGACATGCTTGAAAACAACTGAATTTCTTGTCTCCAGGCCTTCAGCTTTATCTAGCTACCTCATTTGCCAAGATTAAGCAAGACAAAATTATCTTTATACAGTTAGACATTTTGTCTACAGTTCCCTTTTAAAGTCCTGACCCAGTTTCCCTAATTGTCCTATTCAGTTACTCTGCCTCAGGTTATAACCATTCCCTCTTAAAGTTCCATGAGACAAAGGTCTTATATCTTTAGACTATGATCATTCCCTCTTAATGTTTGACAGGATAAAGGTCTATCCATTTTAGACCTCATTAGAATATCAGGAACCTCTCCAGTACCTCCCTCCATTATGTCATCCTAGGTATCTCTCCTCATTATGTCATCCTAGGTACCTCTCCTCATCATGTCATCCTAGGTACCTCTCCATTAGGTCATCTCCATCCAGGTACTTCCTTCATTATGTCATTGTTCTTGTTATCCTATAAAAGAGTCTTGTATTGTAATGCTGGAGAAACTGAGGCAGGAGAGAGATTAGAGAGTTTTTAATATTTTATTAATGGCAGAGTAAGATTGACCGGACAGGACTCTCGTCTCAAAGTATCCAATCAGACAGAGATAAAGATATACTGGGACTAAGGAATCCATGTTGGTCCCAGGGCTGGAGGAGACTGTCATCCCAAAGAATCCAGTGTCCAGCATACAGCCGCCAGCCGCCAGCCTCCAGCCTCCAGCAATGAATGGAGGAACCCCAACTTCTTAAATATCTTTTCTCTAAACAAAGGAAGGGGTAAGAAGTGAGAGAAAACCTCTATCATGATAGGGAGGCCACAAACTCTAAAAACCCAGAGACAGGATGTCTGAATACAAAGAAGTAAAGATATCAGTGAGGTATCTTGGAATATTTTAGAGGGATATTGTAAATCCTTGAGGACAGAAAAGAGTCAGGAGGCCTACTCTCTTGTTTATCTTGCTAATTTATAACCTTTGAAAAAATAGTCCTCAGTCTTACTGGGTCAGAGGGGGATTTACAATCAAAGAGATTGAGACAGAACAGTTAAGGAAACTGAGACAAGGGAAACTTGTACAGGGAAATTGAGTCAGGACAGTTAAAGAGAACTGTGGCATAACAGTATCTGATATTCACTGCTGGATACTTTGAGAGGAGAGTCCGATCCTGTCAATTGATTTACTCTCCAATAAATTAATAATCAAATTGTTCTCTAATCTCTATCCTGCCTCAGTTTCTCCAGCATTACAGCATGTTTACAGAAGATGGATAACTTATATGGCACTACCTAGTGGGGAAAAAGCACTGACATTATTAGTCAGAAAGACAAGAAGGATTCGAATCCCGCGTCTGCTATTTATTGCATAATCATATTAAGCCTCTTTGGGTTTGAATTTCCTCCTCTCTAAAATGAAAGGGTTCAAACAACTCTATACAATACTGTGAGCAATGAGTGGTATACCAGAACTCTAAAGATATTAGAAGAATCAGAGAAAATATCAAGTGTTCTGGGGTAAGATAAAAAGAACAGGATTTAAAGTCAGAAAACCCATTTTGCATTTCATCTAGGCTAATTTTGTTTAGACTAACTTTCACCTTTCTGGGGCTGAGCTCAGTTTTTTCACCTACAAAAAGGGTGGGACAGTGAGTAAGGAAGTTGAACTACATTGACTTCAAGGGCCAATAAATCCTCTGCAGGGTGGGCAGACGAGGTCACAAACTGATTACAATGCTTTTTTTTTTTCCTTCTAACATTCTATTTAGACTTTACAAAATAAATAAGGCACTGCCAATGTGGCTTAAGCCCCAAGAGAGCCTTAAGACAAATTTTAAAATAAAGTGTAATAACAACAACATGAAATATAATTCACTTTTTTTTAAATGGAAAAATCTTGGGAAACTCACTTAGTCCTCATCTACAAAAAGGGGAGATTGTACTCAGTGATTTCTCTTCCAGTTCTCTATGTTTGAACCTATAAAATGTGGTTAGAAAATATTTTTTAAAAAGTATTTATTTTATTTTTAATTTATGGAATAAAACAAGAATTTTTATAACATAGTACAATAAAAGATGACTGAACATAAAACTGCAAGTCCATTATGTACAACTTACTATTCCCTCTAAATATACAAGTCAACATGTAAATTTCTTTTTCTTCCCCCCTCCCCTTTTTTAAAGCCTAAGACAAAACTCTTTTTTATCAGGGATGGAACAGAGAAGAAAGAAACCTTATTGGTGAAACTCATAACCAGGAACTCTTTATTACCCTAATATAAAGTAACAACACTAATTTATATATGCATAGGATTTTAAGTTCTACGATCACTCAATTAAATCAGTAAGCATTTTTTAGCCCCTACTAATTGCCAGGTATGGTGCTGGGAAATAATGAGAATACATTACATATATACACATATTTATATGCATGTAAATATATATTTTGTATATACATTGTATATATACTCACACATCTATATGCAACATACATATGTGTGCACATATTCATTTATACACACACACACACACACACACACACACACACATATATATATATACACACACATAAAAGAAATAAAAAAAGAACAGAAAAAAATAAAGAATTCCTACTCTCAGGGAACTTAGAAATGTTTTATGTATTCTCCTGCTCATCTAAACTTCATGATAATCTTATGATATAAGTTCTACAGAAATTATCTGTTCCTATTGCACAAAGGTTGTGAGACATGAGTGACTTCTCCAGGATCACACATGCTAGAGTTTTAGGTCAAGTTTTTTCCATTTTCTAGATTCCGCCTAATTTATGGATGGGCACACATAGACAAGAAATATTAATGGGCTTCAATAGCTCCAGAATTTCCCAATACACACAAATTATGATAAAAACACAATAAAGAAAGACATTTCATTTTGAAGGGAAGAAGAAGACTGGGTACTTTAGTGTCCTGAACAAAGTTAAAGCACTGCTTTAAAAAAAAAAAAAAATCAATGGTTTACATTAGGCACAAAAAGTTCCTTGCTTCTTAAAGGAACAAGATGGACAACAATTTAGGGTCACTTAACTGGCTTGTTCCTTTATCCAATACTCTGAGCACAGGATGTTTTGAGCATTTTTGCCCTGCGCTCTCTTTCTCCTTCTCCTCATCCTCGGTTTCTCTGTCTCCCCTGTGTTTTTCTATTTTGTGTGTCTCTGTTTTGTGCATGTGTCTGTCTACCTGTCTACCTTATTATTAGAGAAAACTCAAGTCAATTTCTTTCTTCTTTAACTCTAATGTGGGCTGATGAATCTCTGTAAATTTCTGCCAAACAACAATCCAAAGAAAGAGCTTTAACTGCCATCCTAAACTGACAACAAAAGTTATCTTGGATTGAGAGCAGCCTTGAACAGGCTTTGCCCTTTCCACAGAATAACTTTTTTCTAGAGCAATTTTAGTTTTCCTATAACTTCCTGCCTTAGGCCCCCCCAAAGAAGCTTGTATAGAGAATCATTCTGAGATTTTCTTAGGAGAAAATGTTATATTATAAAGGTGTGAGCTCAGTAAAAAATGAATGAGTTTGTAAACTAAATTCTCACAAAGAAAATTGCCTTGCCATTTAAAAATTATGTTTAAGAGTTTCCTAAATTATTGCTTTGTGTGGCTTATATGTATTTCATAGGCTACATAGAAATGAGAAAATGTATAAAGAGTGCTTTGGGAATGTGCCCTATTATTAATAGTATAGAAATTATACATTTAAAATAATATTATATTTAATGCATTCGATGTAACAGCATAAAGCATGGTTATACCCCACCACAATGCACTCAATTTACCAGAAGGCCTAATATACCCCAAGCAAGGTTATTAGGCAGAGTCCTGGGGGTACAATATGGAACTACCTTCTTACTTCCATTAGCCAAAGAATGATAATTTTGTGATGACAAGTTACATGTGAGAAACAATCTCCTGGCTCCTTAAAGCACTGTGACCTGACGAGCTACATTAAAAGTTAAAACCCAGGGAAATCGGGGTAGGGCTTGTTTTATTTCCTTGATAGTAAAAGCAAAAAAAAAAAAAAAAAAAAAAAAAATACATGGAAAGGTAGAAATCAACTGAATGCAAACAGACTTCATGAATAAGGAATGAATATTGGGATACAAGAGTGTCAGAGGTTAAGGGGGCAAGGGATTTCTATGAATACTGTAAAGCTTTCAGTAATTACATTTCAGAGATTGAGGCAGCCCATTAATTGAGGTACCTCCAACTTTGGCTTTGCTCCAAAAGAAATCAGGAGCGGTGGAAGCTGTTTTCTGCCTCGAAGGCCTCCCATCTGCCCCACTGAGCTTTTCATTAATCCTACAATCCCCTAGTTGTCATTAACACCAGCCCCCTTAAAAATTTTTTTTGTTTAAATAAATCAAATTCTGGGGTCCATGGTTAACGCCGATATAAGACCACCTTCATAAAGCAGGATGGACAGATGTTCAATCAAGCAGAGTATTCCTAAAAATATCAGGCTCCCTTTTCCTTTCTCTCCAAATAAAGAACATGGGCTAATGAGGAAGACTTTCTTGACCTTTGCCACGGTATATTGTCGGATATTCACAAAAAGGGAGTTAACAGAAGCAGTCTCTAATTTCTGAAAACTGTCATCTAAGACAGACAACAGTAACATGAGAGATAAAGGATACAGAAAAATGGCCAATGAAATTCAATCATTAAGTCAATATCATCTGAGATATATATGTAAAATAACTAACTGCAAACTATAATGCATAATGTCAGTGAAGCTGTAACAAGAACAAGCAATTTAGACACAGAAGTGCCATTTCAAGTCCCAATGATGCTGATGATTACTTCTATGATTTTGGTCAATTTACTTTCTATAACAGACTTCTTTTTTTCCTCCTTTCTGACAGATTTTTTTCTCCTTCAGTGAGGTCAATCATTTGACTCTCTTCCCCACAGCTAAGTGTCTGAGGCAAGATCTGAACCAGGTCCTTCTAATTCCAAGTCTGTCCCTCCATCCACTGCCTGTCTAACTGCCTGAATCTATGACTCCACAAGATGATGACTCTAGGGGGAACAAAGAATAAAATAGAATTCTTATAAAATGATTTCAACATGAAAGTTTGGCGACTTAGCCAATAAAACTAAGAACAATTAAAGGCTGGAAAAAGACACATGATAAATAGTTCAAGAGGGTTGAACTAGATGATTTTTAAGGACTTTCTACCACTGAACCTTTGATCCTATGAATCATAAGAATTTAGGTTTATATGTTTGTGGCAGCCCTTTTTGTAGTGTTTAGAAACTGGATTGAATGGATGCTATTGGAGAATGGCTAAATATATTGTGGTATATGAATATTATGGAATATTATTTTTCTATAAGAAATGACCAGCAGGATGATTTCAGAAAGGCCTGGGGAGACTTACATGAGCTGATGCTGAGTGAAATGAGCAGGACCAGGAGGTTATTATATACTTCAACAACAATACTATATGACGATCAATTCTGATGGACATGGCCCTCTTCAACAATGAGATGAACCAAATTAGTTCCACTTGTTCAATAATGAAGAAAACCAGCTACACCCAGCGAAAGAACTCTGGGAAATGAGTATGAACTACAACATAGCATTTCCACTCCCTCTGTTTTTATTCGCTTGCATTTTTTATTTTCTTTTCAGGTTATTTTTACCTTATTTCTAAGTCTGATTTTTCTTGTGCAGCAAAATAATTGTATGGATATGTATACACATATACTTTAACATATGTAACATGTATTGCTTTACCTGCCATCTAGGGGAGAGGGTGGAGGGAAGGAGGGGAAAAGTTGGAATAGAAAGTTTTGTAAGGGTCAATGCTGAAAAATTAACCATTCTTATATCTTGTAAATAAAAAAATAATAAAAAATAAATTTAAAAAAAGAATTTAGGTTTATAGTGGGAGAGATAGATCAGTCTTCAACATCACCTTTCAGTGAATTAAGAAAGAGTACAAAGAAAATATATAATTTCCTGTTGCCATGAGCAGGATTTCACAACTGGATTAGTATGGTGGTCAACTACCTTGTTATATCTCTCTGACTCTTTGTATAGCTTATAATTATTTCATAGACTACACAGAAAATAAGAAAATGTATAGAGTGCTTTGGGAATGTGTCTTATTATTGATACCACAGAAATTATACATTAGTATAATGTATTATAGGATTATTATAGGATTAATGGGTTATATATTATAATCTACATTATAATGTTTTCCCTTTTTTCTAAATGTTTTTTTCTTCATATTATTTCTCCACATTGGATCTCAAGACATTCAACTTCTTGAACCTCCTTTCTTCAGCTTTAAAATAAGATTGGCTTACCTGAGATTCTTGTAACTTTAACATTCTAGAATTTTATATAATAGATCCATATCTGCTAAAGTTCAAGATTTTTCTCAGAGAATTCACTGCTATCCATCAAATATAAACAAGATATTTTCCTTTTTGCCTTTCCTGGAATTATATAGTCAATTAGTTACTTCTATTTTTGGCTGAGAGGTCCAGCAAATGACAGAAGAATCTCCCATCGCCATACTAGACTGTTTCCCACATTCTTCATTTTTCTATCCATCCTTCTTTCTATCCAAGTGGTCCACAATAAAATAACAGTGTTGTCCCTGTTTTTTCCTCTTAATCTCTACCCAAACTATATATCCACTACCCTTCTCATGTAACCAACTTCTTTTTTCCTCCTTTCCAACAGATCTTATCTCCTTCAATGAGGTCAATCTTTTCACTCTCTTCCCCACAGCTACTAAGTGTCTGAGGCAAGATTTGGACTAGGTCCTCCTGATTCCAAATCTGTCCCTCCATCCACTGTCCCATCTAACCGCCTAAATCTATGACTCCACAAGAGTCCCCAGGGGGACAAAGAATAGAACAGAATTCTTATAAAATTCTTATATAGTTTCAACATGAAAGTTTGACCAATAAAACTAAAGACAATTAATGGCTGGAAAGGCACACATGGTAAAGAAATATGTCTAATGTTTTCACCAAAGTAAAAAAAAAAATACATATTTTATATATTTAAAAATGAATAAGGGAAAATTAACCCAGCATTGGGTTGGGAGTGGGGTAGAAGTGTGTTGATGTGTGTGTGTGTGTGTGTGTGTGTGTGTATGTGTGTGTGTGTGTGTGTATTTGCAGAGAGGAGTTTAAATTAAATAGGGAAAATGATTCCATGTGATTAAATCATCTGAACAATGGAAATTTATGCCTAAGGTAATAAGCAGAATCAGTCAAAGAAACTGTCAATTCAGGATTTGACAATTATTTCTTAGGACAATACAGCTTGTGTCACAGTTCAGAGGAAAAAGAAATGAGCCTTAAACCTTGATAAAACTAACATAGTGAATATAGTATAGTATAGTACTGTATGATATGATATAGTATGGTACAGTACAGTACAGTGTGGTATGATATGGTATGATATAGTATAGTAGTATAGTGGAAGGAGCAGGGGAGACCAAAAGACTAATAAATTGGTATTTATTTCTTCCCTTCCCCATCCCAATCTAGAGATGGCCACTATTAGACATAAATATAATATATGTGTGTGTGTGTGTGTGTGTGTGTGTGTACGTGTGTGTGTGTAAAATTAACTTATACATACTTCTATTTATTTGTTCTTTCACTGGATACAGATAGCATTTTTCTTCATGAGACCTTTACGGTTACTTTGAGTATTTCTAATAGTAAAAATAACTTTTTGTTCAATGCATTATTAAAATAATATTACTGTTACTGCATACAAAGTTATCTTGATTCTGCCTATTTCACTCTTCATTATTTTATGCAAATCTTTTCATGTTTTTCTAAACTCATGGAGCTCATTTATTATAATACAGTAGTATTCCATCACAATCATATACTACAACTTGCTCAGCCATTACCATTTCATACTTTTCTAAAAAAAAAAACAACAACAAAAAAAAAACCAAATGTATATTTCAACTCCAGAAAATTCCACTTTCTATGTGAGCAAACAAGTATTTTGTCATAATCATGTCCCATTTGTTAAGGGAACTCTAGGGGAGTCTCTAGGGGACAAAAACACAAAATTTTAAAACAAAGGAGTCATAATTTCCATGCCTTTCCTGGGAAACACAAAGGTATTTGTGCTCTGTTTTTTTGCATCCTTGATAGACTGAAAGCAACTAATAAATTTTCTTTTTCCATTCATTTTCATTCATTCATCTTAATTGAAAAAAGTGGATCTTTAAATATGGAATCTTTTCCTTACATATATCCTGGGCTGTCCAAAGGAGTTTGTAGTTTAAAGTCCTAAAACATTCACTGTTAAATTGTTGCTGAGTGATAATATTTTTTAAAATGATTATTCACTTCAAAATGATTCTATTTCACTTTCTTAGCCTCAATATTTTAAAAATCTTAAAAATACTTAAAAGTATTAAAAAAAATACTTTAAACAAGTCTTGCTATTTATAATATATTCTGACTCTGAAGCAACTATTGCTAATTTTGCCACTTCATACATATTGTTGTTTGTCCTTCGTTCTCGAAGAGGACCATGATATCAGGGAGATGGTGCCATGATGTGGGGTGCAAGGTCACCAGTCTCACTGTCCCCTCTGAAGCCATCTGGGTCCAATGGCCAGATAAAGATCAGGAGATAACCCTGGATACAATGAGAGACCTTGGTCTTTTTAAGTTAAAGTCTTTAATAGGTCTCAGTTTGACCTGTTATTCTGTTTAGGAATAATAACAGATAGCCTTGATTGATATGAAACTTTTAAAGCTTATGAAACCTTTTCTTCACAGTAACCCTGAGATGAGTAGTAAATGTGTATTATCCCTAATAGGAAGGTAAGAAAAACTGTGGTTATGCAACATGTTGAGGGTCATACAGCTTACGTCAGAGCCAGGAACTGAATCCATCATGTTTTGTGGGGACAGTACCTCCTATAATCTTATTATTGGCTTTCAAGGTCACTATATAGCAGGCATTTAATGTGTGCTTTCTGTGCATCATCCCTAATAAAATTCCCCCTGTATTTCCCAACAAATTCTACTTTCTCTATATCAAATAAAGCACATTCATGTCCCTGGGCCTTCATTTATCTGCCTGAAAGATCCTCCTCTCCAGTTAGTTAAACCTGTGCTGTAGGGATCCACTCAAGGATGACCACTTTAATAATTTTTTTTTTCCCCTATTTACTCCAACCCTGTCTCTCCTGAGTGGATCTCCCTAGAGCTTTGAGTGTCATAGGGTCTTTGACTATTTTGGAAGGTATCCACTCAAAGCAGTTGATATTGGACAGCCTGGCATTTATCCTGAACTGTCTTGGACTCCTCAACATTTTAGCTTATAGGAGAAAATCCAAGCTCGTTAGCAGGGCATTTGAGATTCTCCCCTTTCACACATTCTACATTCCAGCAAAAATGCCTCCACACATTCAGGAAAAGCACACCCCCGCCCCTCCCCCATGCTTAAAATACATGTTCTCCTCATCTC
This sequence comes from Antechinus flavipes, assembly GCF_016432865.1. Taxonomy (NCBI): domain Eukaryota; kingdom Metazoa; phylum Chordata; class Mammalia; order Dasyuromorphia; family Dasyuridae; genus Antechinus; species Antechinus flavipes. Next base: position 55,238,677 of record NC_067400.1, read on the forward strand.
AGCCTCATCTCTTTCTTCCTTTAGGGCTCAGCCAGCTTTTTTACCTGTTTCATGAAACCCTCCTTGTTCCCTTTGTTCCTATGAGCTCCTCCTTTCTCAAAGTATCTCTTTAGCACTTTGTCTGGATCTCTCCATTGTCCTGACCACATTATACCCTATAGCACATGTAATAGAAAGACAATGTAGCCAAATGGGTAAGAGCCAACCTTACCTCAAGACGACTTCAGTAGATCTTCTCTGGACGCATTCTGACTGAGTCTGAGCAAACTCACTGCTCTAGCAAATTGTTTAAGATTGTCACTTACAGGGGAAATGGTGGCCCACTCCAATATAGGAAGTTTTTGGACTTGGGAGTTCCCTATGTTAATAAAATCAAAGATATAATTCTATCTAAATTCCTTGAAGGTCAATAGGTATCACTTTTTAATCTTTGTATTCTCATACCTAAGTATACTATCTGATAGAGTGTCATATACAAATAGAGATACTGAAAGAAATATAGAGTAGGTCCTGAAAAGTTTGCTAATTAAATTATTTTGAGTATTAGTTCTATTTTCCAGAAGAATTAATTCTATCAACTATTTATTAAGCAAATATAAGTTAACAAATTGTAAGTAATTGGCAGTGGGGAGGGGGAGGAAACAGTGAGAAGAGAAAGAAGCAGTTGTGTTTGAGAGATTAGAACATTCCTAAGAGGCTAAGAGTAATCGTTCTGAAATGTTTATTTTGGTATTCCAAATTTTTAAAACTAACAACTGTTTGCCATCCCAAAGTAATTTCCTAAAACAATTCTAAGCAGCCTTCCTCTTCATTTTATGAATGTTAAATTATTCCAAGTGTTAGTTTTAGCTCCCTAGGAAATTAATTAATTCCCTCACAACCATGTACTAAGCAAATGTTGGAAGAGATGCAAATTTAAGATATGACCTCTGTCTGAAGCTCATTACCACACTTACACCATCTCTACCCTTTTTTCTTTACCTGGAATATCTTCCCTTTTTTCCTCTCTGCTGATTCAGATCTTAGCATCCTTCAAAGCACAACTTAAGTTCCCGCTCTTCCATGAGGTGATTCCAAACCAATATAACCTGCAATGCTCTCTCCCCTTATATCACTTATCACCTGTACCTCACAAGTTAATCACCAAATTATTCATAGCAGAGGTGTCTTATGGCCTTTCTATCAATAATATGGTTGGTCACAGGAACAGAAAGGCCTCTTTTGCTAATGAGATCAGTCAAGTGGCAGCAAAAATGGGTTTGAAAAATCTGCTTAAGGTATATGAATGTTATAGAATATTATTTTTCTGTAAGAAACAACCAGCACGATGATTTCAGAGAGGCTTGGAGAGAACTACATGAACTGATGCTAAGTGAAATGAGTAAAACCAGGAGTTCATTATATATGGCAATAACAAGACTATATGCCAATCAATTCTAATGGACATGACTCTTCAACAAGGAGATGATTCAAACCAGTTGCACTTGCTCAATGATGAAGAAAGCCATCAACACCCAGAAAGAGAACTATGGAAACTGAGTGTGGACCATTTTTTTTTTTTTCTGTTTTTCTTTTTCTTCCTTCTTGATCAGATTTTTCTTGTGCAGCAAGATAACTGTATAAATATGTATACATTGGATTTAACATGTATTTTAACATATTTAACATGTATTGGACTACCTGCCAGCTAGGGGAGGGGGAGGGAGGAAGGAGGGGAAAATTTGGAACAAAAGGTTTTGCAAGGGTCAATGTTGAAAAAAATCATCCATGCATATGTTTTGTAAATAAAAAGCTTTAATGAAAAAAAAAATTAAATTGCTTAAATTGCCAGGCCTTGCAGGGAAGACTCAACAGCTCAGTAACTGGAAATGGATTATATCAACAAAATACTTTAGAGAAAGTTATTAATTGAAGCACAGTCTTTAACCATAACTTATTATAGAAGTGGAAGCAGTCTTGCTTCTCTCAGCGTACCAAAGAATTTTTTCGGCTGTTCAGAATTTTGAAATATTCTTCACTGAATGAGTAAAAAATAAACAAAAACAAAATTCTTGGAATGCTAGGGCAGCCTTTGTTGCTTTCATAGAGAAACCTAACGTATTTCCCTTATGGAACCCTCTAAAACTTTCCATTTATTTTGAGTAGGTGACAAAAAATGCATCCATGTGGCAGGCTCTCCTGAAGACAAATGTTCACTTCAAGTCTGGTTTGAAAATTTGTACATTTTGGAGGTTGTGGCATGTTTGGGAAATCAATGGATGAAAACCGGAATAAGTTTGTCATTGTCTCAATTTTCACTAGCCTTTTAACGAACACTGTAGAGGCTGGGAGAAGAATGTTTGATATTGTTGAAAGAACTCTGTGTTTAAAATGAATAGCATTTCAGCGCAACAGCCCAGTAGTCAATCATTTTCCTTATGTTGGTATTTCCTAGGGGGCCAAATGTGAAAAAAATCTATGTTGATACATTTTAGAGAATAAACTATCATTCCTGGCTTTTGAAGAAGAAAGGTCATTTATGTAATGGAATAATTTTTTATTTCTGTTTTAAAAAGAAAAGACCATCCCTCAAGCCTTTGGACAGGTAGTCTCAGCATTAATTCTTCACCCTATTTTAAAATCCCTAGCATCCTTCAAAGTACAGTTCAAATATTATCTCCTATACAGAGCTTTTCCCAATTCTTCACTTGTGAACTGAAATTATGCATAATTACTAAAAAATTCATATTTACTCATCTACTTCAATGTTATATTGTCTCCTACCCCCGCCCCACTACAATAGAAGAGTGCTTTACAAATTTTTTCATTCATAGTCCCTTCGAGAAATTTTTATGTGGACTGTGGTATATTGGTATATAAAATAGGTATAAAAATAGGTATAAAATAATCATAATTTTGCTTCTACATTCAGTTAATATACCCCCCCATATAGGATCCTGAGCCTCAGTTTAAGAAGCTAGGCAACAAAAGATATTTATGCTTTCTGAAGGTAGATGTTTTTTACTTTTTGTTTGTGCATTTTCATCACCTTGCTAGTAGTACCTTACTTACTTACACACAGTAAGAATTTATTGAGTTAAAAATCTAGGGGGAAGGACCAATTTCCCCTCAAACTCCCCACTAATTAAGTTCAGAACAAGATAAAAAATCAAAACTGTAAGAATTGGTGTTGTTGACCCTACTGCATGCCAAAGGAAACTTTCAGTATCTTCAAATCTGGCTTTGTACTGCTCTTTGAACTTCAAGGTCTGAGGCCATTTTGTCTAGAATTCAACCATATTTTACCTAAGGATGGAGTCTATGAGTAATAATGCATTTCTCACTGAAATGAACAATAGCTCAGTCACCTACAGCATGGATTATTCAAACTATACCTGAAGGTGAAATCCTATCAGCAGTCTAATTTTTTGTGTTTGCTGCCCTCCAAACTAAGAATGATTTTTACATTTTAAAATACAATAAAACACTACTTTAAAATGTAAAAAGTATATTTTTTAGCTTTCAGAAGGAACAGAAATAGGTGGCATCTAGTCCCCTAGCTGTAATTTGCCAATCCCTAGTTTAGAAGTTTATAGTGAAAGGTAATTTACAACCTACAGCACATTATATTAAAGGCATTTTTAAAATGGACTGCACAAAAATCTCTTAGTGAGCAGATATCCCATACTATTGTTTGCAATAAATATGCAAGGTTAAACAAAGCAAATTTCCACATTGGACATGTCCAAAGCATCCATATCTTTCAGTAGATTAAGTCTATTACCTTTGTGTTAACACTGGTTTAGTCAAGAGTTTAAGAGTTTATCCCACTTCTACAAATACTCATATAAATCCCATCAGACATGTTCTTCTTGGGTAAAAATGACCAAAAAAAAATTATTCTTCTATCCCACACAAGACAATACTACTCTACATTTTTCTCTCACAAAAGTTTCACAAACAGAATAATCAAACAGTCTCCTGATATCCCTATTCATTTTTTTTAAACCAAAGTCCATAAGCATACTCACTTTTCCTAGGAAACAAGCATCTCTTCCAATGTCACTTAGGTCACTAAATGTAAACTGCTGGGGGCACTTTACTGGTCTTCAATAAAATTCCAGGTTCCTATTCCTAGTGACTGATGTCTATATTCACTACACTAGCCCTATCAGGAAACACACACACACACACACACACACACACACATTTCTGACTCTTATCTTAAGAGTCTGAGGTCCACATGGGAAGAGCATAAGCCAAGAGACAGGAGTCATGGTTTCAGATTAGGGCTCAATCGTTAAAAAAAATTATATGACTTTAAGTCACAATTTCTTTGCCCTCCATTTCCTTTTCTTTCAAATCACCCTCCCTAGCTCACAGGGGTATGTGTAGTTTAAGAACTTTTACCATATTAGAAGCATAACACACAAAGTATCATTAGCATTAATTTAATGGACTAGCATATGGTTTCAGAGATCCCACAAAATCCCACAGGGAGATATTATTGAATCCTAGCTACACAACAAATTTAAGCTAGGATTTTGTAGTTGTTGTTCAATTATCACTCTTTAGTATCAGCCAAATGCTTTCTGGGCTCTCTCTGCACAGTAGGTGAAGGTTCAATATGATTACACTGCACTGAACACGTGGGCCAATGATTTCAGCTCTTCCCTCCTTTGCTTCCAATCTCCCAGAATCTACCTGTGCAACTTTTCTCCACCCTCCACAGTTTCCCTATCACAGGGAAGTACAAGACGCTTTATCTGCAACTTAGGGGCGTGCATGCTCTACGTGAATCAGCAGTGAGTCAGCCAAAAATGGTTATAGATCTTGGGTTGCATTAAAAGAGGCAGAGTGAGCTGATTGCTCACAGTGGATTCACCCTAGATCTAGGGCAGAAAAGGATCATTGGATTAGCCAGCTGAGGGCCAGGTAGTTTAAATAACCTGATCACACAGATGGTATAAAGCCAGCAAGTTTTTTTCACTCCACATTAAGGGAATTCTCCTTTGTAGCCAGATCACATCTGATGTCTTGTCCCAGGTGTTAGTTTAAGACAGGTACTGAATAGCTGGAAAGGGTCCAGAAAAAGGTAACTATGATAGTGAAGAGACCTTGAGTCCAAGTCACTAGGGAATCAATCAACTGAAGCAACTAGGGATATTTAGTCTTAAAACAAAGGTGAGATTGAGGAAAGGGGAACTGAAAGCAATCTTCTAGTAGCTGAACAATTACCAGGGAAGAGAGATTACAATAGTTTAGTTTCCAACCAGAAGGTAAAGCCTGGATCTTGAAAACTATCTTTGCAGATATTTTGACTACTATTTTATTATTTTACACACATTGCTTTATGAATCATGTTGGGAGAGAAAAATCAGAGCAAAAAGGGAAAAACTGAGATTAAAAAGAAAAAAAAAAAGAAAAAAAGAAGTGAACATAGCATGTATTGATTTACATTCAGTCTTCTTAGTTCTTTTTCTAGATCCAGATGGCATTTTCTGTCCAAAGTCTCTTGGGATTGTTACTGAACCCCCTGGAAAAAATGAAATTTTTCATAACTGATCATTGCACATTCTTGCTGTTACTGTGTACAATGTATTCCTGGTTCTGCTTGTTTCTCTCAGCATCAGTTCATGTAAATTTTTCAAGCCTTTCTAAAGTCAGCTTGTTCATCATTTTTTTATAAAACAATAATATACTATCAATCTTCATATACCACAACTTGTTTAGCCATTCCCCAATTGATGAGTATCTACTCATTTTCCAATTCTTTGTAACCATAAAAAGAGTTGCTACAAACAGTTTTTGCATGTATTTTGAAAAATAAAAAGCTATTATTAAAAAAATAAAAAAGGAAGAAGAAAACTGACTTCACTTAGTGATTGGATATGAAAAGAAAAAATTGAGAAGGATCAGATTTTAGATTGATGTCAGGAAAAACTTGCTGTCTTCAAATGGAAAGGGCTAGCTCCCAGGGGCTGAATTCTTCCTCCTTGAAAGAGGCTGGAGGAGCTTGACATGATTATGTTATAGATAAGTTTCCTTTTACCAGTCATCCTCCTGATAGAAAGGTGGTGGATTTGGGCTGCAGAATGGGACATAGTTTTGGATCTGGCCAACAAGGGAATTTGTTTTCTATAACTATGAATATTTGTTATGAGAGCTTTGTTTTGTTTTGTTTTCTGGGTGAGAAGGAAAGGCAGTAGGAAAAATATTTTTGTTAATTAAAAAATTAAATTATAAATTATAAAACTCAAAATAAAATCAGATCTCCTAAATTTTCACTTTCCTCTATTAATAATAATAATAACCTAGAAACTAGCCAACTCTATAGATAAATTGGGAATCATTTAAGTTCAACTCCACACTCTGCTACTTGATACCTATGGGTCCTGACAAAGCTTTTGCTCTTTCTGGGAACTAGTATCTTCATGGATTAAAAAAAAAAAAAAAAAATATAGCTGTACTGAGAGATCACTAAGGTCCCTTCCTCTTCCAACTCTACAATGCTATGATTTCAATAATCTAGATTCCTAATGGTGGAGTCATCCTCTTTTTCCTTTCTTTCTCATTTTATCCAATCAGTCACTAAGTGAAGCCAGTTTTCTTTTATTTTTATAATAGCTTTTTATTTTTCAAAATACATGCAAAGATAGATTTCAACATTCACCCCTGCAAAACCTTGTGTTCCATATTTTTCTCCTTCCCTTCCTACCTCCCTCTGTGAATTTGTTTTCTTAATTGATATTTCTCGCATCTTTTTCTCTCTACTACAAGCTTTTATCATCTCTCACTTGAACTAATGTCATACCTTCTTAACTGATTTTCCTGTTTCCAGAACTCCTGGATGTGTGATCATGCCATATCTTTGCTAAAAAAAACTTTCCCCAGCTCCCTAGAATTACCTCTAGCATTAAATACTAACTCTTCCGCCCAGCGTTTAATGCCACCCACAACTCAACTCCAAATAAACTACCATATTTATTCCACATTAATACATTACAAATACCACAGGTTTGGGCTAAATTGGACCCTGAGTTGTTCTCCAAATTTAATACCTCATTGTCACATACCATCATTGTCACAAAAAGCCTCAAATGATTGGAAGGTAGTCTCCTTTCACTTCCATCTCTCTGGTTCAACCCCAAACACTTTCTTTGTCTGTGTTTCTGTCTGTTCCTATCTCTCTCTCTCTCTGTGTCTTTCACTCTGTTCTATCTCATTCTGTCTCCATTTGTATGTCTCTGTCTCTTTCTGTTTCTCTTCTCTTTGTTTATCTGTATGTCTGTCTCTCTGTCTCCATTTGTATATCTGTCTATTTCTTTTTTCTTTCTCTCTCTGTATCCTCTCATTCAAATTACTTTGCTAATTACCTCTGTATAAAGAATCTCAGAACTGAGAGGGCACAGAAAAAGAGTCCATCTCATGGGAAACAATCCAGCAGTAGTCCTTTCTCCAACCATTCTGCACAATAACAATGACCAGGAGAATTTATTAGAGGGAGAAAAATAAAGCAGGGGGAATAATCACTTATCTCAGAAAAAGTCAAACAGATTCAATCAAGAGAAGAATCTACATTTTATGTCAACTATACTAATATTGTTTTAGATGTATATGTATACATGTGCATATAAATATACATGTGAGCACATGTATGTATGTATGTGCAGGTGGATATATATATATATATATACTTGCTAAACAGAGGCCTGTTTAGAGAAGAGGGGAGAGAATAAAATAAGTGCACAGCATAAAAGAACAACAACAACAAAAAGATGGACAGTTCTGTATATAATGTTTTCTATCATTATATAAGCGTTCTTGAAATGGAATTTTATTGTCACATATTTTGAATCCTCCCGTTCTGCTGGGTATATGACAATGTTTTTATTTTCTTTTTCTATTTTCTTTCTTCTTATTTTACATTTAAGTTTTAAATAAATACATTTTAAAACACACACACACACACACACACACACACACTCACTCACTCACTCTTACACTCTCTATCTCTCTCTATTCTGACAAGTACTCACACAATCTCCACTTGGAAACCTCCAGAGAGACCAAGGTTTATTCAATTGCTAGAATATCACTTCCTTGAAGGCAGGTCTAAATCCTCAGCATCTATCACAAACCTCTGAAGACAATAGGTACTCCAAAAATACATGCTGAATAAAAATGACCACACCACAGGCTCCTCTCTCATTGATTGACATTCGGCAGGTCAACTATCAATACAGTTTCTTAAGGTCACTTGATCTTTTCACTTCTTTAACCAATCTCCTCCTCCTTTTTTTCACTCTCAAGGTAAGGATTTTAACTCTTGCTTCAGTGGTCTTCAATAGTCCTCTCTGACATGCCCTCCCTAAACAGATCTACATCTCAACCCCCTCCTTCCAAAGAAAATTATTCAACCTATTTCTGCTGGGCTTTCTCCTAAGTCATACTCTATACTTGAGAACATCCTTCCCAGCTCAGGTCATCAAGAGTATTCTCTTTCATCATTAAGGCATCTCCCTTGACAATATCATCTAGATATTAAGCAGTAAATTCTCCCCCTTAAGTGAAAAACTTAGAAACTCCCTCCTCAACTTAGGCAAACATATTATTCTTGTTGTATGTCCTTCATTTTTGAAGCAGACCAATGACATCATGGATGATGTGCAAACACATAAAAATGTACTATGCCTCAGTCATCCCTTTACCATGCCCCACGTGGTCGTACCCTCAGATCCTCTGAATTCCAGAACTAGAGTCCTGAGATTCTTATTGGTGAATGCCTCCCAAGAGCCACTAGTTCTAGCCAGCCCTGTTTTACCTTATACTTATATTCCAGCCATCTGCTTCCCAGTATCTTTCCTCCTCCTTCCTCTTTTTCATATTCAAAAACAATCAAATCAAAACTGGCATTGCTACTAGATTCAATCAATCTACTTCTCAATGGCTCCACTCAGTATCCCAATGGCTTTTTAAATCAAAACACTGTCCTCCTTCCTACTATTAGGAAAAAAAAAATTTTTTTATACATATATATATATTAGAATATATTTACATGATATTTTATTTATATTATATATATACATATATACACATTTATAATAGTCCCCATTAGAATATAAACTGCTTGAGGGCAAGGTTAGTCTTGTTTATATATATACATATATATATATATATATATATACACATACATATATATGTTCCTAGTGCTTAGCAAATTGCTCAGCACATGGTAAAAAACTTCATAATCTTTCTTTTATTTACTTCATTTATTCATTCATTTCTATGTCTGATCATTTGTTTATAAGCCCTAAATATGCTAGTAATACTTTGGTCAGCAGTAATTTAAATATGTTGAGAGAACAATTTTCTTTTTTCTTTCACCTTGTCTTGGAGTTTATTCAGTGAAAGAAATAAGTGAAAAATTCCATTTCTTAACCATCTATTTCAAAGGAAAACTACTGCCAGAGTAATAAGGAGAAGGCTAGATCAGTGCCCTACAAACTATACCAAAGATGAACAAGCTCCATTTACATTCACTGTACATGTGTCATTTGAATATAGCCTAGAAGGTCAGATGACTGTCAGTTACAATAAGCTTTGAGACTTCTGGTCAATTACCTGGCTAATAAGAAAAGACAAGGCTGTGACATCATTAAAGCAGCAATTAATTTACACAGAGCAGCTTCTTGTTAATCAAACATCTTAAATAACATTTAATTTTTTTTCCACTTAGAAAGCGGGGAAAAAAGAAAAAAGGCCAACTATCTCAGATTTATTTCCTGCCAGGCTACTCCAAGATCAAAAGGTAAAAGATTTCACAAAGTAGACACCATTGCAACTCGGTCTCTGTTCACAGCAAACAAAAAAAAAAAAAAAAAAACAAGAGATAAAAATAAAAATACCTTTCAGGGTCTAGAATCTGGGATGAACACACACATTACACTAAAGGACATGCTATCAAGGGCTCTTGATATTAACTCTTCACTTGAGTAATTTTTATGTTTAGATTATTTGGGTAATATTTCATAATTTGCTCTATTGCAAATGTTGCTTTGATAAGGGAGTTAATGGCCAATCATAAATTAAATAACATTTTCATCAAGTACAGAGAGAAATCAAGCTCTTTAAGTTTACTTGAAAATGAATAAAAATAAGAATCATTATTAAAGTTTTAAAAAGAATTTTTAAAAATTTCTGCAACATAACTAATCACCATTTCCTCCCAGCCCCATGCTTATAAAATATTAAGTGAGTAAGTCAGTACTGGTGGAATTAAATGATTTTTTTTTAAATGGACACATGTAAAGGTTGCTTAGCAAGAAAGGGATGATTTTTAAAATTTAAATAAACTTTGTGCATGTGCAGGCACAGTACATGTACACACGTACACATGCACACATACACACACACACACACACACACACACACACTTCACACTCTGGAGTTGCTGCCAGTATTATCTTGAAGTTCTTTGGGAATTTAATGAGGCTCCATTTTGAAAAACAGTGGTGTCAGTTTTCTAAAATTCATATGGCCTCTATTTTTTTAAAGTGATATATGCTTAACAGAAATTATTGCAATCACCTTTATACATGAATAATAATGACTGAAAAAATGTAACTGCTGGAATTTGTAGATAATCTCAAATTTTGTTCCACAGCCAGGTGAATTAGTGCCAAATCCAATTTTTGTCCATCACCATTGATGATTTCCTGTATCAATCATGAGCTGGCTCCACTGCTCACAAGACACAGATTTTGGTGTAATGAGTGCTCATTAAAGTTTTCAGAATGACAGTCCTCAAGGCTCTCAGTCCTTAACATTGAAGCCACACAGAGAGCAGTGAGGGCAACAACCCTAGATCATGGGCTTCATGCTGATTTAAGAAATTCAACACTCAAGTCTATCCTGCATCCAACTTTCTTATATCCTTTCCCTAAAGTCAATGAAAACATTCAACTACATCATTCACACTGCCCCCTGGACAAGAATTCTTAAGGCATTATTAAAGCAGGTCAAATTCTTCTCAGTAGCAGCGTTTAATATCCCCACTACGACCAGTCCAGATTGGGTAGGGAATGGGAGAGAGAGAGATGCCCTGAATAACAAATAGAAAGTTAGTCAACTGAAAAGAGCAGGGAGAAAAGGAAAGGAGAAATATTGCCCAAGTCTAATCCACCAACACCAGATCTCAGAGAAAGTAGCCACTGTATTGGAAAAAGAACTGCAGAGATGCTCAAAACTGACAGAGACCAAGATCCAGGAAGGAAGATCTGGCCTCAAAGGGCCATATATAATGCATGACATCTAGACAATAAGCAAGATGCAGGGGAGGTCCTAAAGTAAGGAGGTAAATATGACCTAATGGCAAAGGAGATCCTTGACTAGAATTCAGCTCTGAAAGGTTATAATTTATTTAAATGAAACATAATATGCAAAGGATGGTGGAAGGAACTATATATTCATGTGAAAAGCAGCCTGCAAAGACAGTTTATTTACCTTGTTATAAGTAAAGCATTGGATACAATATTTTGTGCTACTTTTGTATAAAGATGGAGATGTGGACCAGAAGGGACAGAATGAGATGAAATTGGTGGAGTGCCGGACTGGGAATAGTCCTGAATGGTTTTATTTCAACCTGTAATTGACCCAAAAGATCCACCTAGAAGCCACCTAGTTTATCACTTTTGTCAATGATTTAAAGGCAAAAGTAGGCATGCTTATGCAATCTGAAAATGACAGAGCTGGGAGAGATCGCTTGTATATGCAATAGCACACTCACTGGGCTACATCCTCAAAAGATGAAAGAAATGTAATAATCCCATGAAACACTAAGAAAGCACAATAAAGAGAATGCAAGTCCTGAAGTCAAGAAGACTCATCTTAAGTTCAAATCTGGTCTTAGCTGTGTGACTGTGTAAAATGAGACAGACACACACATATAAATCAGAGAGACAAAGACAGACACATAGACACAGAAAGATGCACACAGAAACAAAATTACATGAATTGAATCAATGTACAATTATCTCTGACACAGCTAGATAGCTCAAGTGCTAGGTCAGGAAGATCCGAGGCAAATCCAACCTCTCACAATAGCTACATGATCCTGGGTAACTCACTTAACCTGTTTGCCTTAGAAATAGCAAACAACATCAATATATTTGCCAAGAAAACCCCACAGATGATACTGATGTGCTATGATCCATGGAGTCAAGAAGAGTTGGACTCTACTTAGTGACTGAACAATAATTACACACTTACCTCTAACAGTGAAGGGAAAGAATCATATACATAGTCCAACAGCCCAGTGCTTTCTCTCAAGATGGAAAGAGTTGATGTTGACTACCAAGCTTAAAGGTAATGACCTTTACCAAAATGGTTTGTTTAATAGCCACAAGATAAAACTTTAAAATCCTGGGATCCTCCCCCAGCAAATATTTCAGAAAAAGCCTTGATGAAGTGTAACACAAATAAAAACAGGTCTCCAAGTAGGGAAAACAAGGATGTTCTCTCTTGGTAAGCCTTCATACAAAGCAGGATAGACATGGGAAGTGTTTTTTCATAGGAGCAAGACATCATGACAAATGTGACAAAACTATTGAGTCCCAAGCGCAATACAGTGGTGTCTCCTAAATTTCAAGTTTGGATTATTTGCCAAATCATGATGATGATGATGATGTTTCAAATGGTGGCCTGAGATGGAGAGGGGAAAAGAAGTCCCATGATGTAAGTACTACTAGCCCAGATTTTCAGGTGATGTCATAAAAGTTATTGTGAGTCATTCATTATTGCAGATCTATGTACTCATAACTTTCTAGATGAGAGATCCCTAATCCAAGGTTTGGGATCTACTTTTTAAAATATATTTTGTTAGCTATAAATCAATAGAATTGGTTTCCTTTGTAATGTTTATATTTTAAAACATTCTTCTGAGAAGCATCTAAAGGCAAGCCCAGACTGCCAAAGTGCTCGGTGACACCAAAAAGGAGAACTCCTACAATAGAGATTATGCCATAATCATAAGCAAGTCATTTTATGATCCTTTCCATGCTAGCAACTGGAATAAAGCAAGAAAACGTCCCTTATGCAGCTGATGACAATTCACTGTATTACTTTACAGACTTCATAAACATTTAAAAGATCTGGCAAAGCACTTTACAATTATCTCATGTGAATCTCACTGCAGCCCTATGAGGGAGATGCTGGTATCATCCTCATTGGACAGATGAAGAAACAGGCTATGTGACTTGCCCACTTAGGGATCCAGCTAGTAAATATCTGGGTCAGAATTAGAATTCAGGTCTTCCTGTCTCCAAAACAAGCTCTACCAACTTGTTGCCTTATGGTCATGTGTAGCATCTTATTTTACCTTTACACTTCCCTCAAACACGTATATTTAGTAGGAGCTATGTGGAGATTTCCTGAAAAGTTGAAATATATCATATGTATGTGTATATATACACACCCACATACATACATATACAGAAACATACATATATATATATTTGATTATATGTAAAAACATTATTTATTTTATAATACAGTATATAACATAGACTATACAAAATACCAAAACTTTGTAATTTAATTCCAGGAATCATACAGGTTGAAAAATGTCCCCACTATATGGACACTGTATTCCAAAAGTTCACTATCAACAATACAGTAGTTTCTCAAAAATACACTCAATCAAATCTGTTGTATGTGCTGGATACTAACAAAATCATCCACAGGCCTTTAAATAGCTCTACTACCAGAGTACATTGAAACTGGCAAAATGAAGAGTGTACTTGAGCTATCCCCTAGTGAACCTCCCCGATATGGAAAATTTGACTATAACACAACATCAACAATAACAATAACAGTAACAGCAATCTGGGGAATTACACGGGTGAACAAATCATCTACTTTTGGAGTTTCAATGAGAGATTAAGACTGAGGAGAAGGTAAGGCTGATGATTTTGCACAGCTCTCCCTCACTTCATCCAATCCACTTGCATATCATGGCATCACCTCTCTGATGTCATGGTCTACAAAGGACAAACAACAAGAACAAGTGATTTATCAGCCCATGGCCACACAGCTAACAGAGACTTGAATAAATTTGAATAAAGAAAGATTTTCATAACTCCAAGGCTAGCCCTCTATCCATTCTGCCATTCTGCCTCTCAATAATAATAATTAATAATAATAGGCATTTCAAAGTATTTTCCTTTATTACAAAGTGCTAAATGCTTATTAATTAAAAGTCAACTATTTAAAAACATCATAAAACATGAATGCAAACCAGCTGTTTACACACACACACACACACACACACACACACACACACAAAACTTGGAACCAAGCACTGTATTTTCTATTCCATGGGTTTTATTTTTTATTATTATTCCTGAGTCATTTGTAATGCTAAGCAGCAGCCAGTTGTAATACTAAATAGCTTTTAAGAACCATACAGCTGTCACAACTCACAAAAAAGGGAAACAATTTAGATTAGAGCTCATAAATTTGCATAGAATTCTCCTTTTGCTGGTGAAACATAGAACAGGCTGCAAGCTGTTATTTAGCATCCATACTGAAAAATAAGAAATGAAAACAACAGCATTTTCTAATACTGATCAAATCACTCACCCCAATTTCAGTCAAAATTTTAGTGAGTCCCCCTTGATTATCTGTGAGTTGGGAGACCAGTTCTCTGTCAACTTTCCATTTGATATTCAAAATACCAATTCTCCGACCTTGGATTCCCATCCACTGCCTCAAACAGTATGTGAGGGTCACTGTTACCCTGGTGATTGGAATAAAGATAACATTTACATCCTTTCAAGCATTTAGTTCCTTTACGAAAGAAATATCTCACTTACACAAAGTAAAATTCTATATAAATAAACTAACTAAACAAAGTTCTAAAATCATAGCAAGTCCCTTATTTTAAATAAGGCGTACAGGAGAAGAAAGTGAGGGCATTATAGGAGAGGAGGTAACAACCAGTTTTCCAGCCCCCACATTACAAATTTTTGAAAAATAACATTACATGATGGGAAGGTGCTCATTTTAGAACACAGTAAGACAAAAAATATTATAACTGAAATTCAAGGTGACAAAGCTTTAAGTGAAGCTCAACGCAAACCCTCTCATTCATAATTTCCATTAGCAATATTGTAGGATCTAATATGGTGTTATGTATTAGTGATGCTAAGTCCTCAAGCACTCCTCTTATGATCAGTTATATACCTCTAGAGGTTATAAAAAATATAAAAGCAAATATAAAAGCAGAAAGGCAGTATAACTTTTCTGGGGAAAAAAATCCCTTTTCGTGAGGTCATCTGCATTATTGGTCACTCCTAACAATGGCAGTTCAAGGAGCATGGCACCTACACAAAAATTGATCATGTATTCCTTAAAGCATAAAAGCCTCACACTCAAATGCAGAAAGGCAGAAATAGTAAATACATCCTTTTCAGATCATGATGAAATAAAAATTACATGTAATGAAGAGCAATGAAAAAACAGACCACAAATTAATTGGAAACTAAATAACCTAACCTTATAGAATGAGTAGGTCAAACAACAAATCATAGAAATGATCAGTAATTTCATTCAAGAGAATGACAATAATAAGACAACATACCAAAACTTATGGGATGCAGTCAAAGCAATGTTTAGGGTAAATGTTTTATCTCTAGATGCTAATACAAATAAAGTAGAAAAAGAGAAGATCAATGAATTGGGCGTGCAACTAAAAAAGCTTTGAAAAAATGTAACTACCAATTAAATACCTAATTAGAAATTCTTAAAATCAAAGGGAAGATGAATAAAATTGAAAGGAAAAAAAATTATTGAACTAATAAACAAAACTAAAAGTTGGTCTTATAAAAAAACAACAAAATAGATAAACTTTTGCTTAATTTGATTAGAAAAAGGAAGAAAACCAAATTATCAATATAAAAAAGGAAAAGAAGAAATTAAAGCAATAATTATGAGCTATTTTACCCAATCGTATGCCAATAGATCTGATAATCTAAGTGAAATGGATGAATACATATTAAAAAAAAAAAAGCTTTCCCAGATTAAGAGATGAGGAAATAAATTATTTAAATAACCCATTTTAGAAAAAGAAATTGAACAAACTATTAATAAACTAAGAAAGAAATCTCCAAGGCCAGATGGATTTACAAGTGAATTCTACTAAACACGTAAAGAACAATTGATTCTAATACTATATAAACTATTTGGAAAAATGCGGGAAGAAGGAGGCCTACCAAATTCCTTTTATGATACAGAATGTGTCATAAACTAGGAAGGGCCAAAACAGAGAAAGAAAATTATAAAAGTTTCCCTAATGAGTACTGATGCAAAAATTTTAAATAAAATATTAGCAGAGATCATAGCAACTTAGCACCAGGAAAATACACAATGAACAAGTAGGATTTAAACTAAGAACGCTGAGACAGTTTAATATCAGAAAAACTATCAACATAATTGATCATAATCAATAACTAAACTAATAAAAATCATATGATTATCTCCACAAATGCAGGAAAAGCATTTGACAAAATACAACACTCATTCTTATTAAAATGCAAGCAAGCACAGAACTCAATGGAGTTTTCCTTAAAAAGATAAGTAACATCTATCTATAATCATCAGCAAACATTTTATGTAAGGATAAGCTAGAAGCATTCTCAATTAAAATCAGCAATAAAACAAAGTTGCCCATAATCTCCACTATTATTCAATATTGTACTAGACATGTTTGCATTAGTAATAAGAAAGGAAAAAAAAATTGAAGGAATTAGAGTAGGTAATAAGGTTAATAAAACTATCACTTTGCAGATAATATGATAGCATATTTAGAGAATCCAACAGAATCAACTAAAAAACTAGAAGCAATGAACAACTTTAGCAAAATTGTAGGACATAAAATTAACCCAGATAAATCATCAGCATTTCTATATGTTATCAACAAAGCCCAGCAGCAAGAATAAAAAGAGAAATCCCATTTGTAGACAATATAAGCTAATTGGGAATCTACTTGCCAAGAAAAAGCCAGGGAATATATGAACACAATTACAAAACAGTTTTCACACAAATAAAGTTAGATATAAACAATTGGAAAAATATCAAGTGCTCATGGGTAGGCCAAGATAATATAATAAAACTATCAATTCTACCTTAATCTATTTATTTAGTGCTATATCAATCAAAATGCCAAGAAATTACTTTATAGAGCAGGAAAAAATAATAACAAATTTATCTAGAAAAACAAAAGGTAAAGAATTTCAAGGGAATTAATTTTTTTTTTGAATGCAAAGAAAGGTGGCCTAGCTATACTAGACCTAAAACTATATTATAAAGTAGTGGTCATCAAAACCATTTGGTACTAAGAAAAACTACTGACTGGATCAGTGGAATGAGTTAGGTTTACAAGACATAACAGTCAATGATTACAGTAATCTAGTATTTGATAAACCCAACCTCTCCACCTTCTGGGATAAGAACTCACTACTTGATAAAACTTGCTGGGAAAACTGGAAAATAGTGTGGCAGAAACTAGGCAATGACCAACATCTGACACCCCAAGATAAGGTCAAAATGGGTTTACAATTTAGATATAAAGGGTGGTACTCTAAGCAAATTAGGAAAACACAGGGATAATCTCTCAGATCTGTGGAGAAAGAATATATGGCCAAAGAAGAATTAGAGAACATTACAAAATGCAAAATGAATAATTTTGATTACATTCAATTAAAAATTGTTTGCACAAACAATGCAGTGAAGATTAGAAGGGAAGCAGAAGACTGGTGGGGAGGGGTAATTTTATAGCCAGTGTTTCTGATGCAGACTTCATTTCTAAAATATAGAGAACTGATTCAGATTTGTAAGAATGCAAGCCACTCCCCAATTGAGGGATGGTTAAGGGATACGAATGGGCAATTTTCAGAAGAAAAATCATATCAGAAAATGCTCTGGATCACTACTGATTAGAGAAATGTAAACTGGCACAACTCAGGAGTACTACTTCATGCCTCTCAGACTGGCTAAAATGACAGAAAAAGATAATGATGAATGTTGGAGGGAATGTCAGAAGGCTGGAACACTAACTAATGCATTGGCTATTCTGGGAAGCAGTTTGGGACTAAGTCTGAGGGGCTATAAAACTGTCCATACCCTTTGATTCAACAGTGTCTCTACTGGGTTTATATATCAAAAAGATCATGAAAGGGGGAAAAGGAACCATGTACAAAAGTGTTTGGTACGATCTTTTTTTGTAACGGCAAAGAACTGGAAATTGAGTGGATGTCCCTTATTTGGAGAATGGCTGAATAAGTTGTGGTATACGAATGTAATATAATATTAGTGTTCTATAAGAAGTGATGAGCAGGCTGATTTCAGAAAAGCCTGGAAAAACCTACATGAATTGATGATGTCAAGTGAAGTGAACAGAACAACATTGTACACAGCACCAATAAGGTTATGTGATGATCAACTATGATGGACTTAGCTCTTTTCAACAATGAGGTCTTGAATCACCTAGGAATGGAAAGTGCCATCCACATCCAGAGAGAGAATTATGGAGACTAAATGTGTACCAAAGCATAATATTTTCACCTTTTTGTTGTTGCTTGTTTGTGTTTTTTCCCTCATGTTTTTTTCACTTTTGATCTGATATTTTTGCTTAGCACGACAAATATGAAAATATGTTTAAAAGAACTGAACATGTTTAACTTATATTGGATTGCTCACTGTCTTGGGGATAGGAGAAATGGGAGAAGAGAGAGATAAATCTGGACACAAGGTTTTGCAAAGATGAATGTTGGAAACCATCTTTACATGTATTTGGAAAATGAAATACTATCAAAATAAAAAATCAATAAGGGCAGAAAGAGAAAAAAGTGGCAGCTCAATAAATTGTTACATATAATCACAATGGAATATGAGTAAGAAATGATGACCATGAAGAAGTCCGAGCAATATGTGAAGACCTATAATAAATGGTACAGAGTAACATAATTAGTACCAGGAAAACAAAATAAATGTATAATGCTATAAATAGAAAGAATAAGATCCAGAGACATTAAGTACATGTAGCTCTAACCATATTTAAAATGTTTAATTGGACAATATTTAATAAAATAAATAAAAATACAACAGAAACTAAATGTTAATTTTTGAGTCAATATGCAACCTGGAGGGATCCTTACATATAGTTCCTTTGAGTTTGACATCACTGTTGTAAACTGGAAGCTGTTAAGATTATAAAGACCACATTTGGGTACAAAAAAGATGTTGTAAAAAGTCAATTTATCACTTTCTTTGCTGAGAGGAACTGTGTGTCAGATATTTTTGATGTAGCAGTTGGGTTGAACTGTTGGTTTTTACCCTCTCTATTCTTCATTTTACAGGAAATATAGGTGACATAATGAAGGAATTGAGCAGATTAGGCCATAAGTGATTAATTGTGGAAATTGAGTGAACCACACTGAACCAGTCTGTGACTCAATTCTGGAGTTAGCTCAGTTCCCTTTCTATTCAATTATGGGTCTAATCCAATTTCTGTCTTGTGAGAAAATGTTATTTAATTATGAGAATTTGGAGGAAACTTTTAAGGTATTGTTTGAACCTGGCCTAGTGTGATTGGGAAGTTGGACCACCTCTACCTAGAGACTCTTAATTCACAACTTTGGTTAGGCTAACCAGAAACTCAGTCAGATCCAAAGATAGATGCAAAGAGTTTTCTCACAATTGTTTATCTCCCACAGTATTGATCAATCAATTATTGTTTTCATGTTCTCTTAATTGTTTAGATATGGGCAGGTGTGGAACATTTCTTTTTCTGGCTTCATTGTTCACTCTCCCCCTCCCAACTTAGAAATTCCTAAATCTTTCCTTCAGTTAGAAATCAGATTACCTAATGTTGTATCCACATTGTTTTCTTTTACTTAATTTTTTTTTTAACATATATGTCTCCACTATTCAGCGTCCAGTGTCAAAACTAAGAAAAGTGACTGATCCCAACATGTTGAGCAAATGGCATTCGTTACTTAATAAATCGATATGCTCAGATACTCAAAACTTTGTTTTTTTAGTCATTTCATTTTTTACCTATTATAACACAAATTATCAATAAAATTTATTTTTAAAAAAGAAAACAAAAATGCATTTCCTTCCCTTCATTGAAGAAGAGGAACTATGGACAATGAACACATATCAGACACAGTTGACATACTGATTGATTTTTCTGAACTTTTTTCCTTCTTTCTCAAGCTATATAACAAGAGATGTCTGGACAGCTGGAGGTGGTGGAGAAAGGGGCAAAGTCTCAATTTGAAAATGAAGGTGACAAATAAACAAAATGAACCAATTTCCTAAAACTGGCCAATAATAATATGGATGTATATGTGTACATCATACTCAAATTCATCAGGAGGTCATCCATCCAGCAATATCTGTGACAGATGAAAACTCAAATTTAAAAAGGCCTCAAATAAAAAGAGCTCTAAATAGCTAAAAGCAGTGAAACAAATTTCTTTAAGAAGCCAATCAAGCTGTGAGGATAGATGTCAAACAGGACTGTTAATGATGGAGTGGAAAGGCTCCTGGATGGGAAAATCAAAAAGCCAGAACTTCAATCTTTCCAGTAATCATTAGCTATTAGACCATAGGAATAAGGGTAAAAATTTGTCAAGGACCTGGGGGCCATTTACTCTCAATCCTCTCATGTTAGATGAAGAAAATAAATTCCAGAGAAGTTAATGTCATACAGGTAGCAAAGAAGTAAAAAAAAAAAAAAAGTAAAAATCAAGATTCAAATCCAAATCTAAATTATGATGATTCTTCAAGGCATTTAACTCATCACTTATATTCTCCAAATCTCAGATTCCTCATCATTAAATGGTAATACTAATATCTGTGGGACCCAACACACAGCATCCTAAAATTCTTTTTGGTTTTTAATCTATTAAAGCTGAAAGCTTCTGCCAACTTTTAGGACAATTCTGTACAATATAGGCAACAAATACATGTATGTAAAGCATTTTGTAAACCTAAAAGAGCCACATGCAAGAGGTGTTTCTACTCTTAGATCTCAGAAGAGAAGGAGCAAATGAGAAGACATTAACATCGGTGAGAAATGACAACTGCCAGAACTATTAAAAAAAAGGGGAGGGCCCCCAACTACTTCTTTGCTGTTGGTCTATGAGGAAAAAAGACAAGAGTTATGTTAAGGGCCCATAAGTTAATTTCACAGTATTCCAGCACAATGTATTTATGAAAGCTAAACATGCTGTCCCTGGTTCTCAAAAAGAAAAAAAAAAAAAAAAAAAAAAGGCTAAATTAGGTTCTGTAGACCATTTAAATTTAAGCAGTAGTTAAGGAAATGTTCACTCCTCTTTTAGACCTTTACTCTTTCCCTTTCTTTTTCAAAATGGTTAGAATATTTTAAGTTGGTGATTAAATAAAAGTTTTGGTTGGCTGGAACACGTTATCACTGTAGACATGAGGCTTGCTTATACAAGTATTGACAAGAGACTTGTGATTTCATCAGGGCAGGATTCCTACACTTACAGATCCAACCCACCTATCTAACAAGTTTTAAGAGACATAGAGACTCAGTGGCTAAGTACCTGAACTATAGCTACACACCTAATATAGATCAGAGGCCCAATTTTGAATCCAAACCATATATGCCCATAAATTCTAGAGCTGATAGAGACCACAAAAGTCATCCAACTCCCTCATTTTACAAATGAGACGAAAGAGATCCAGGGAAGATAATTAAGCCTTAGAAGGCAGATCCTTCCAGCAGAACCAGTAACAAGACTGAGTCCAAGGTAAGCTCTTTTTCCACAATATCCAAGTGTATTAAATCCTCAATAACAGAAGTGAATAGTTATTTATTTTTCTGAGATCGACAGTAGTTTGGCAAACTGGAAACTGTTACAAAACATCACTTCTAAGTACCAACTGCCAAATTGCTTCTGCTAACTCTTCTTTCAGCAGCATCATTTATTTAAGATTTTGAGAACCATTAAGTCTGAGCTTTAGCAAGGTTTCATCCAGTGGGGTCCCTCTCATTTTCCTGTGCTAATTCTTCAGGGAATGGCAGCAGAATTGAGTTTATCTAGGTAGCAAACTCCTCACACCTGTATTGTATTTCCCTCCAAGAGCTCACCTGCAAACCCGAGCTCCCACCCGACTCCCACGCTTCCCGGTCAGGAGGAGCGTCTACAACGCCCCCAAATTACGGGTCCCCGGAAAACTGGGAAGGAAGTAACAAGAGCCTGGATTGGGGGAAAAGGAAGGAAAAGGAACAAGGAACTCACGCTTTCTCTTTCGCATGCGTGCGTCCTCACGTCTCCTTACACGCACTTGCATCACCGCGCCACAGGGGATTTTCCGAGATGTCTTCGCTTTTCATTGGTTCCCAGGCCAGGGACTGGGAGGGTCTCGCTCGATGGAAACTGCCCATTATGCCCGGCCAAAGGAATAACCCCGCCCCCTAGAGCGGGTTCTGGCCAATGAGTATGTTTTCGGGGGGCGGGGCTGCGCTTGTAGAATTCAGCCTCTGGTCGATGTCAGCCGGACCCTGGCGGAAGGTGCGGCCAGCGGGACGGGGCGGGGCGGGGGCGGGGCAGGAGGCTAGAGGATCGGTTCACTCAGAAAAAAAAAAAATAGACCAATTTCTCCAGTTCCTAAACTCTGGATTACATTCTGTTTACGCAAAGAGATAAAGGGAGAGTTACGTGTGTGAACCTTCTTATCTCTGAATAAGCCTCAGTTTCCCCATCTGTAAAAACGGGGGGCGGAATTGATCTAATTTTTTTTTTATATGTCAAGTACCCCTTCGTCAGTGGGATGAATCCTCAGTAGCATTTTTAAGTGTCTAAAATAAAATCCATAGGATTACAAAGAAAACCAATTATATTTAATTATGTTTTTATTGCAATAGAGTTTGTATACGTCTATACAGTATATAAAAAGATCTGAGCTGGAGGGGGGTAGGGAATCAAGCGGAATGGTTCATTTATGTACTATCCTCATTGAACAGCGTACTATGTATGTAAAAGATACTCTGCCGTGTGTGCGTGTGTTTTCGGACTGCAGCTGAAGAATCCCTGCTAGATTTCTCAGGTTCCTTCCAACTCTAATGTTTTTGAGTCTTTATAGACTTATAGGTGTTTACCGAGAAGCTGAAAAACACCTTGGAAAACCACTGGGCGTTTCAGAGCATAGAAGATGACGTGGGATATTTTCATTGAAGGAGGCTCCTCTCCCTGATCATAAGACCCCGGGGAACAGTCTTGCTATGAAATGGAGAGAACAGACAGGGCACCTGACCTGTGATTTCTCCAAGAAATGCAATTACTAGAACAGTGACTTGGAGAGATAGGGTGTCAGAGTCTAAGGCAGTTTATGAAATGAACTTTGGACTTTTGTACCCAGAGACTCCATGGAGGCACAGGTTGTTTTATCTCTGACCCAGTTTGTAGGTATTGCTTGAGGTACAAGATTCCCTCTGGCCTTGAAGGCTTTTTGTTAGCTAAGTTGAGACGAGACTATATCCCTCTTCTTTATCATTTCTGGTAGAAAAAACTGGCTATACCATATTTTGATCTATATATCTATTGTTATTTTAATTTCAATCTACAATCATGCTAATTTCTAGCCAATTTTACATAGAGTTATAGGTGCCAACTTAAATATTTATTTTCCAATACAAAAAGTTATTGATACAATATTCAGATAAGTAAGCTAAATAGATTCCTTTTGTTTAGAGGGACTCCTATTTGATTGATGCCCATGCTCACAGGACATGCTATTGGTTTTATGCTGTTTTATTTATTAAAGTTACTGGCTTTGAAGAGATTGGCCTATTTTTCTAAGGCAAATGTTGCTCTCATCATATGAATTTAAATTATCTTTATTGTTATGTATTGGGAAAATAAACAAGATCTTTTTGACTGTACCAGATTGCCTTCTCAGTAACTAGTTCTTTAAACCACTTATGGATACCCTGCATTTTGGCATTTTGGACTAAAGAATCAGGGAGGTTTCTGATTGATGTAAAATGATAAGTGATTTAGAATTATTTTCTCTCCTCTTCAACTATGTCACTTTGAACATTTTGAATAAAAAAAAATTCAGTGTGTGGAGTGGGGAACACAAATTTATAGTTATTAAAAATTTACATAATACATATATTGTATTTAACATATATTGGTCTACCTGCCATCTGGGGAAGGGGGTGGAGGAAAGAGGGGAAAAGTTGGAACCGAAGTTTTTGCAAGGGTCAATGCTGAAAAATTACCCCTGCATAGATCTTGTAAATAAAAAGCTATAATAAAAAATTTACATAAAAATTCAGATGGGAAGCTAATAAATCATCTATACACATGTGTATGTGTATGCATATGTACATATATGCAATGTGTAACCCAGATAACCCAAATTTGCAAATTGTAGGGAAGATTTATTAAAATTTGAATCCTGACTTGTGATTTCCTTAATGTGAGGAACTTCCAATGAAGCATGATGAAAAAGTGTAGGTAAGTGGCAATCTTAAAGAATTGCCAGGCACTTTTCAAATTTAAATGATTCATCCCTGGCCACTAGAGCTACTATGTATCACAGGAAGAGCTTAGACCATTTACTAAGTGCTAACTCCAATGCTAAGCTTAGTGAATAGATACAAAAAAAGCAACACCTAACCCCCTGCAGTTTAGATAATTTTAATGGAAATCTACAAAACACAGAAAGGCAAATCAATTGAAGAGGTTTTCGAGAAGATGGTGGGGAGGCAAAAAGCCAAGAAAATGGAACTTTCCTGATTTTGTTGTGTCATTTTTCAGTCTTGTCAGACTCTTTGTTATCCTATTTGGAATTTTCTTAGCAAAGTGGTTTGCCGTTTCCTTCTGCAACTCATTTTACAGATTTAGAAACTGAGGCAATTGGGGTTAATTGATTTTCCTAGATTTGAAGACATGAGTTTAAGTTCCCAGAGAGTTAGATTGCTAGTATGAGCTTTAAAAATATTTTCTTTTGAAAATAAAAAACAACTTCCCAAAAGGCAAATCTCCTATGCACACCATCTCTTCCTAACCTGAAAATATACTCTTCAGTTCAATTAATACCAATCTCATCTTTCTTCTGAACTCTACAACCCACTGCCCTTTCCTATAATTGTATCATCTTTCTTATTCTTACCATCATACATCAAATGCAAAGGTGGTCTTAAGCAGGACTACAAATCACACATTCTTAACAAAAGAACCTCATACAAAAGTTAATTATAGACAGGAACAAATTCTATTCTTAGGTAATTGTGACCAACTCCAAGCAATGTCAGTAAAAATTTCATGCACATTTTAGAGGCTATAAAATTGGTCTACCGTCCTATATGACCTTACTTGCTCTGCTCTATCGTTAAGTGAATAGACTAGATCTTTTACGGTCCTTATTGTTGAAATGGACATACTCTATCTTGTTCAAATCCCATTTAAATTTGCAATTGGATCACTTTCAGAGTCACACATATCTTAAATACTATGATAATGAACAGTCAGCATCTTGCCTATTCATTAATGCCAAAGAACAATTGGAAAGGCTAATGCCTGAGAATATTATAGAAGAATAATGATTAGTCAAAGGTTATTAAAAAAAACCAGTTCTCAAAAGAACAATTGCAAATTATTAACCATATGTAAGAACGCTCCAAACCACTAATAATAAGAAAAATGAAAGTCAAAACAATCTTAAGTTTCACTTTAATCCTGGCAAATTGGCAGAGATTTGACAGATCTGAAGAGTTAACCTTGAGGAAGTTGGAGAAAAGCAGACAAACCAATGTATTTTTGGCAGTTGTTTGAAATTGTGTAAATAAAGTATCTAAAATGTTCATATCTAATAAGACCTAGAGATGCCACTACTGGCTATATATCCCAAAGAGGTCATTAGGAAAAATAAAATCTTTATAGCAACGCTTTTTGCATTAGCAAAGAGATGAAAACAAAATAAATGTCCTTTAATTGGGGAATGGCTAAAGAAATTGTGACATAAGACTGTAATGGACTCTTTTCCTTTCCAAGGATGTTGGAACATTGTGTATAATATCAAGTGTGGTTTTTTAAAATGTGTTGATCACTTTTAATGATTTCTTTTCCTCTTTTTTTTTTTTAATTGATTGGCTTTCTCTTTGGTAGAGCAAGTAGATAGGAAAATTGTATTTGCATTGATAAAATCATATCACTTTCTGATATTGAACATCATGGCAATGACAATGACATGGGTGGCAAGAATTTTCTTTTCTGGATCTTCAACAGATGTGACTGCAGCACTAGAAGGAGCCATTTCCCAGAGGTTTGATTCCCAGGAGGATTAATCTGTCAACATTGCTTTCCCAAAAGCTTAGGGTGGGGGTGGAGGTCAAGGTGCTGGTTTGATTTAGCTGGCTCAAACTTTGAGCTCTTTCTCTCCTTAGGGTGTCCAGTACTTAATTCTGGGCTAATTGCCTGCTACATGGCTGACAGTTGTTTGACAGTTGGTGGGGATGGTTGGTCCCTCTCCACTTGGATGATTGGAAGGGGTAGAAGTCACATTAGTGGTCTAGGGGAGCTTCTACTTCTGTTAGTGGCAATTGGTAAGCAGTTGTTACTGAGGATGATAAGAAAGATGATTTTCTTTTCCATAAGGTATTTCACCTCACTGATGAGGTCAAAAAGAAAACTTGGCAGAGATAAATCAAAAACAGGTCCTGTGGCTTTAAGGACATTGCTAGTTCCAAGGCTCTTGGGTTCAAAGTCTTGGAAAGGTATGATAGAAATGAATTGTGGAGACCTTGAAATGCTAGAAATAATTTTTGACATTTTACCCGGGAGCCATTAGAAATTTTTTGAGAAGAGACATGCCATGAGAAGATATACATGAAAAAGATTATTATAGTAACAGTATGTAGAATAATACCTGGGAACTCCTTTCCTAGATGTATATTCAGCACATCATTAATTTACCACATGGAATATTCTAACAACTCCCAACTATACATTTCATTTTTCTCTTTTCTCTATCTCATCACAGTTTTATTATATTATCTGGGAAAAGAGCATTTAAATTATCCAAGTTAACAAAAGAGATGTCTTAATCTCAATTAAAACAAAAATGCAGTAACACTGTTATAAAAATAATTCAGAAAAATATTATTTCTACCTTTTAAAAAATTTTATATTACCATTTCAGGTTACATCTCTTGTTCAGATTAAAAAGAAACAAAAACTTGAAAGCAATCCTGTAAAACTAGCAAACGTTTTAAATGGTGGCTCACAATATATGCAATATTCTATATCTGTTGTTCCTCACTCTCCTTTCTTTCTTTGAGTTCAATAAACTGACTTTTGTTTTGAAAATTTTTATCTCAAGGTTATTTCTTATTCAAGTTTTAGCCTACATCATTGGCCTATAAACTTCTAGCATAAAGTTATTTATTGAACTGCTGACATTTATAGCTATGGTAATATAATGACAAGTTACAGTTATTAATGCTAACTAAAATATATTTTCCCAAGAGGAAATAAAAAGCATTTGTTCTCATATTCTTTTAAAAATCTTTTTATATGCATCCTTTTTTTTCCTGCACTCCTCACCCACCTAAGATCCTTCACAACTGGCTTCTTAAAAAGACTCATTATCTCAATGAATTTTTTTTTCCCCAAAGGACATATCCACCTTTAATAATACATTCTGCCAGATTTAAGAAATTGTGGTGTGAAAGGATGTCACACATCTTTAAATGGCATCTAGGAAATGAGTTTATAAAGTTTAAAATTAAAATTGTACATTTTAGCCTATGAAACAACTGCATTTTAGCTGATATTAAAAAATGTAGCATCACAGATGCCAAAATATGCTATTTAAGACTTTTATTTTAAGAAGAAACTACTGATTTAGATTTTAGTACTTCAAAAGAATAAACAAATAAAAAGGCAGAAAAATTTCTCCATGTACCCATAAACATCAGAATAATGGGACATCTGTAAATGCCCTTCCAGTTTTAGTTAGAAATCATGAGTTAATACTAGACAAAAAAAAAAAAAAAAAAAGGATATTTATAAAATCATTAAAAGGAAAAAAAAACTTCCTAAAGAAAAAAAATTAGCCTCCATAAGTGATGCAGAATCAATTTAAAAGATTCTAATAGAAATGTTGACTTATGTTTTGAGTGTTCATGTTTAGAAAATTAATGAAATAATTCTGTTGATCAATTTTTTTTTAAATGAAAACTTTAAGCTCTGACTATACTATTGAGTCTCCATCTGGTAGCTCACACATATTAGAATTTGAGGTTCCCAAAGCTTTTACCTCACAACAGCCCTTTGAGGTTGGTAGGACAAATATTATTCCCCTCATTTTGTGAATGAGGAGACTAAGTCCCATGGCACACAGCTAGTGTGCAGAAGCAGCAAGATAATGTAGTATATGATAATGCTGGACTTGAAATCAGGAAAAATCTGGCTTATACATGGCTCCAACACTTACTAGTTATATATCCAAGGGCAAATCATTTAACTTTTCTATTTCTGTTGTGATCTAGTTCCGATGGATTTGAATCGGCCCCACGTTGGGCGCCAAAATGTTGTGATCTTTTTCTTCTCAAAAAGCAGCCAGTGATAAAAGTTCAGATCTTTTATTATCCCAATATAGCCCGGTTAGCTTAGAGGCCTATCTCTCTGCTTGGTTCCAAGAGCTCTCTCCAAATGTCTTTAAATCCAAAGGTCTGGTCCTTCAGCCTCTGCATCTACTTTCTTCAGCCTCCAGCCAGCTCCAGTCTTCATGCCATTCCGATGAAAATCCCCCAAAGTGCTCTGTGTCTGTTTCTTTTATACAAGAGGGAGGAATTGTGGGATACGAGAGAGAGGGATTATGGGTTTTCTCCCATAGTGCTCTCTGGCCCAAAGAACTTCAAGGGAGGTGTGAACTCATTGAACTCCAATGAGTAAAGGTGTGGACACAAGCCTTGTATTAATTAGTTCTACTTAGTACCTTGTTTCAGGTTCTGCCCAAAACATCTTCTTGTAAGATTAGATCAACTCTAATTCGTTAACAGTTAGTAAGGATTCCAACATCTCCCCCTTTCTTTTGTTTTAAAACATAGGGGGTTTCTGAGGGGGTACACATAAAGCCATCAATATGGGCCAGAACTTTGTAACAGATATATATGGTATACATAAATCCATCAATATGGGAGGCATTATACATAATTTACATAAGCACATAGCAATATAACACAGGCTAGTAGTAATGTAACAAATAACATGAATCATCCTGAAAATTTACACATGTCCATAAGTCCTAGAAACAGTCCAATAGGATTCCATTGTCCATTAGTTCATGTGCCAGGAATCTAATAATTCCTGTAAGCTCTGAAGTACTGCAAAAGTCTCATCAACAATTTTTCATCTCAGGGAATCCAGTGATTCTTGCTGGTTTTTCAGGAACTGAAAGCTGAGGATTTTAAAGTTCTTTTGACAGTCTCATTGTTAGCCTTTTCCACCTGTCTTTTGATTGATACTTTGGAGCTGGGCTTTGCCTCTCCTTCCTCTGGGTCAATATACATTTAGAGGCCCAATGAAAGCCTCGGTTACATTTTGGACATGGGGTTTTGGGTTTTCTCTCACCCTGTCTTCTCACTCTATCTCTATATCTACAATGAGCTCTCAAATGTCCAATTTTTCTGCACTGAAAACATCGACGAGTTTCTCTAGAATTCCTCTGCCAAGAAGGACCTTGTCTTTTCATGTTCATCATAGTCTGGGCATAATAAGCATTTGTGCCCACTGTGGCACAGCATCTTATGATTTCTTCTAAAGGAGCATTTTTGTCTAGCCCCCATATAATTCTCTTGCAAATCTCATTGGCATTTTCCTTAGCCAAATGTCTAGTCATTATTTCTGTTGCTGCATTGTCTCCAATGGTTCTTATTACAGCTGTTTGTAAATGTCCCACAAAATCTGCAAAAGGTTCATTGGGACCTTGCTCTATTTTTGTGAAAGCATTATTTCCATCTTTCTGTCCAGGGAGAGAATTCCAAGCTTTTATTGCAGCCTTAGAAATTTGCTCATACACTGTTATGGGATAATAAATCTGTTCTGAACTCTCTGCATACTGACCTTCTCCAGTTAGTTGGTCAAAAGCAACTTGTACAATAGCTCCTGTTTGCCTATTGTGTTGGGCTTGAATCCTACATAATTCATGAAACTCTGAAAGCCACAATAAATTTTGTCCTGGTTCAAGACATGTTTTAGTGATGGATTTCCAGTCATTCGGGGTTAAGATTTCATAAGACAAATTATCCAGTAACATCTTCACATAAGATGATGTAGCCCCATAAAGAGTGCAACCCTTTTTCAAATCTTTAATTTTTCCCAAATTAAAAGGAGTGTATTTTCTCTCTTTTTGACCTGAGGAGTTGAGCTCTTCAATCACAGGATATGCATTTATAAAATCAGATATATCTTCTCCTTCATTTTTTGCTTTAATTAATGCTTTTTCTAATCTTGTCAAATTCTGCTTTACAGGAGAAGCTGATTGTGTTTCTGTCTCTCTCCCTCCCCCTTGTTCTACCCATGAAGGGTTAATTGCGGGGGGAGGGTCATGAGATGTGGAATCACCTAATTCCTCCTTCTGTGAAGTATTATACTCAGAATTGTAATTAACTCCATTCTCATCTGATTCGTCCTCCTTTTCACCTAGTAAAGTTGGCACTTCCTCCTGTACTTTCCTTTTCATCATTCTATCACTTAAATAACTTCTTATAGCCAATTGTATTACATTATATGTATTAATTATTGAGTTAGGCCCATTTTTATCATAGAATTGACAAAGATCCTCTCCAACCAATTTCCATTCATTTAGATCTAATTCCTTATCAAGAGAGAAACAAGGACATATGTCCTTTACAGTTTGTAAAAGTTCAGTGATTTGCTGTAAACTTATAATTAAACCTTGGCTTTCCATAATTTTGACAATGCTCTCTAAACATTTTCCTTGAACAGAAACAGGCTGTTTTCTAAATATCTGTCCCATCTTAGCTGAAATTCTACTTAACTCTTCTAACAAAATTTCTTTGTTGCACTCACCCTAATTTCTGGGTTGAAGTTTTTTCCACTGGATCAGGATCAGAGGCTTTTCCACTTGAATCAGGATCGGAGCTTTTCCACTGAAATCCACTGAGGGGGTCTGTTTGCCCCACGTTGGGCGCCAGAATGTTGTGATCTAGTTCCGATGGATTTGAATCGGCCCCACGTTGGGCGCCAAAATGTTGTGATCTTTTTCTTCTCAAAAAGCAGCCAGGTGATAAAAGTTCAGATCTTTTATTATCCCAATATAGCCCGGTTAGCTTAGAGGCCTATCTCTCTGCTTGGTTCCAAGAGCTCTCTCCAAATGTCTTTAAATCCAAAGGTCTGGTCCTTCAGCCTCTGCATCTACTTTCTTCAGCCTCCAGCCAGCTCCAGTCTTCATGCCATTCCGATGAAAATCCCCCAAAGTGCTCTGTGTCTGTTTCTTTTATACAAGAGGGAGGAATTGTGGGATACGAGAGAGAGGGATTATGGGTTTTCTCCCATAGTGCTCTCTGGCCCAAAGAACTTCAAGGGAGGTGTGAACTCATTGAACTCCAATGAGTAAAGGTGTGGACACAAGCCTTTGTATTAATTAGTTCTACTTAGTACCTTGTTTCAGGTTCTGCCCAAAACATCTTCTTGTAAGATTAGATCAACTCTAATTCGTTAACAGTTAGTAAGGATTCCAACATATTTCTACATCTGTAAAATGGAGGTACTTTGGATACTGTATCTACTTTGGAGGATTGTTATGAGGAAAGTACTGTGAGGAATGTACCTTATGAAATAATGGTTTATAAAAACAATCACAGAATTTGAGAGTTGGAAAGGACCTCTGTGAAAATGTAGCCTAACCTAACATGAAAGGATGGGATAGCTAGGTGGCCCAGTGGATAGAGTGGCCCCATAACATACCAAACAAGTGGTCATCCAGTCTCTGATTGAAGAACATTAAGGAGAGTAAACATTACTGTTCTCTAAACAATACATTTTCCTTCCTTCCCTCCTTCCTTCCTTCCTTCCTTCCTTCCTTCCTTCCTTCCTTCCTTCCTTCCTTCCTTCCTTCCCTCCCTCCCTCCCTCCCTCCTTCCTTCCTTCCTTCCTTCCTTCCTTCCTTCCTTCCTTCCTTCCTTCCTTCCTTCCTTCCTTCCTTCCTTCCTTCCTTCCTTCCTTCCTTCCTTTCTTACATATTAGGAAGTTTTTCCTGATATGAATCCTAAATTCATCTTTTGTCAATCCTATATATGGGTTCAAGTCCTTCCCTCTGGGGGCAAATAGAGTAAATCTTATTCCTCCTCCACAAGAGAGCCCTTTAGATTCTTGAAGACAGATCTTGTGTCTTCCCTGAAGTTTCTTTTATCCCAACTAAACGTGCCTAGTTCTTTCAGCTGCTCCTCATATATCATGGACTCAAGACCCTTGATTAACCATTTTGGTTGTCTTCCTCTGGATATTTTCCATCTCATCAGTATCCTAAATCGTGGTGCCCAGAACTAAACTCAATATTTTTATTAAAGTTTGACAAGAGCAGAGTAAAGAGAAAACATCACTTCCCAATTCCTAGAAGGAATAACAAGCCCCTCTAAATAAGCCAAAACTCTCATTAGTTATTGTTGGCTGTTACATTATGCTACTGACTCTTACTGTTCACTAAAATCCTAAGATGTTTTGGAAAAACTGCTATTTATCCATGCCTTTTTTTATTCTTCTCATTGTCAACTTGGCTAATCTCTGCCATGGGAATGGAGAAAAAAGCACTGGGGAGGTCACTAACTCCATTTCACTCACCTTTTGTTTGATATATCTGGCATATGATATTGAGGAGCTCAGAACATCAGGAGCAGCTGTAATGAGAGTAATAGGAGGGTTGATTCTCTCCAGCTCCCTGTAGTTATAAGCTGCCAGTTCTACTTGCTTGTGAAACACAGAATATTGAAAAGAAAGCTAGCATAACAAGGTATTCATTCATCTCTATCATTAGGAAAGAAATAGCTTTAAAATTTTTTAAATTATTTTTTCTCATCCCTCTTATTGTTCTCACTTTTACTCGATACTTGATTAAACAGATTTTTAAAAATTAATTTAAAATACATATTAATTAATAATTTAATTTTAATAATTTTAATTCATTTAAAACTTTGAATAAATTTTAAATCCTGAAAAATAAAGTCCTTAATTCATACATGCCCAGTCCAGCAAAACAAAGCCCAACGTGTCCAAATGCCCATGTCCAAAAATGTTTATCTTTTTTTGTATGATCATTCTCTGGAAGGAGGAAAATAGAATCTTTTGTCTTCATTCTTTTGGACTTATGTTTTATCATTTTTTAAATTCAATGTTCTACAGTCTTTCCAAGTTGTTTTTTTCTGTAATAATAAATAATATAGGTGGTCTATGCAGATTCTCTCAATTTGTTTTTCTTGTCTCATTGTGATAGTTTACATTTCTAGCATGTTAAATAGCAGTGATGGTAATGAGCATCTTAGCTTCACATTGTATATTATTGGAAAAGCCTTTAACTTTTCTCCAATATATAACATTTTTATTAGCTTTAGATAGTTATCATTACCAAGGAAGGTGCATTTATTCTTATGATCTCTAGAATTTACTAGAAACAATATCGGGTTTTGTGAAGTCTTTTCACCAGCTTTTGATATGATTATGTAATTTTTAATCACTTGTATTATTTATGTGGTTCATTATATTTATAGTCTTCCTAATGCTGAAACAAATCTGAAGTCTCAACATGGGATGACTGAGGCAACTTCTAGAGTTTCCCTTTAGTCCTACCCATAATAACCTATATAGAGATTGCTGGAAGGAACTGCTTCAAACCCACAATAACCTTTCCATGATCTGTAGCCTTCTCTGAGTGGTTTAAATGGAGCAGATGTTTTAGTGGACACATGGGGGATGAAGACTCCAAATAAACTTGTTGCTGAATTTCCTTGTAGTCTTATCACTTCATCAGTTGCTTTCTTATCAAACCTGAGTTTCAGGATCCACATGCACAAATGTGTTCTCACATTCTGCCAGCTTAGCAGGGTATAAGTTCTGTGGTTCCTCCCCCTACACCCCATTCCCTGAACGCCTATTTGCACTAACAGTGTTAACCAAGCCACAGCTGTCCTGAATTCCTGCTCAAATTTCACCAGTTAATCAGTCCACACTTGTACAGTTATGTGGCAGGTGAGACCTATAGCTAATGTCTAAAACCCTTTGGGCAGGGCTCCACCCAGAAGGGGGAATCTAATAGCCCACAAAGCATGCTAGTCATAGGTTGTGGCAGGTGTATGTGTGTGGCAGCCCACATTGATCCAATCTATCAAGTCCATTTCCTTCAGGAACCTCACCCTTTTTCCAGGAGGTCTCCATTGTGGAACCAGTTAAAATGCGAATTCATCTTTCTGGGGCCAGATATGAGTAACTCCTCATCTCAGCTGCCTAAATAGAGTCAAAGAGCAGTCCCCATCTGGAGCCTTTAATTGATTTATTGAATCAGTAACAGTAATATCTCAGAGAGCTCCCTAAAGCTCTCCTGCAAAGTGTCTCAGCCCCAGCTCCATTAGACTCTGCTCTCAGGAGCAATTTTCCAGTGATTCATCAGATTGCTCTTTGAACTTCTCTTACAACCTCACCAGCTCTTTGGCAGGGGCTTGCCCACTCCTTCCTCCCTCAGTAGAGGAAATCATCCTTCTCCCCAGAATAATAATAAGTGTGAGGCTTCCCTTTTATTTTTTTTAACTAGGGGTGAGTGTACCCAAGTCTCTCTTCGATTTGCTTTTATTCTCCCATATTATCACTATGATCTCAGTGGGATTTAGTGAAACCTTTGGGAGATTTCATGAGAAAGTGAAAAGTGTAATATATAATTCCATCTCCAGGCTGTGACCTCTTGGTCCCCATCTCCATCAGCAGAACTCCCTTTCTGGTGTGTGGTCTCTAGATCCATTAGATTTTCCTTAGTCTGCATTGCAAAGCTGAGAGGCTGATGTCCAGTTGCTGAATGTGCTGCGCCAGTTACCTTCCAGTCATATGTGGATAATTTAGTTTCTACAAGATTGTTAACATTAACCATAAATTCTTGACTTTGGGGTGTGTGTGTGTGTGTGTGCGCGCGCGTGCATGCACATGCATCTGTGCAAGTGTTTTGTTTTGTAGAGTTTTTTATTTTTATTTTCTAATTCTCTATCAGCCTCCTCCAGCACCCAAAGAGTTCATCAATCTGTGTGAGCATGGAAAAGATTTCCTATATCTCACCAGAAAGACTTTTGCCCTAGAATGCTACCAGGCAATATCCACTTATCCAATCACTGCAGTTTCCTTCTTTGTAGTGCCTTTCCCCTAACACAACATGGATGTGAGTCATGAGACCATCTCATCCCCATTATTGACCATACCAAATGTTAGGGGTAGTCCTGATGTCAGCACTATGTTAGTTCATGTTTGATGTTGGGATGAAATAAAGCACTCATAAAGGTCATTGAACAGTTGGTAAAAGACACATTTTGCATCACATAGAAAAGGATAGTAGCACTTAGAAGTGCCCTACACTCTCCATTTCCATATGGAAAAGCATCTGCTCAAAGCAGGATTTAGTGACTCATAAGGTCTTA
The DNA here is from genome assembly GCF_016432865.1 of Antechinus flavipes. NCBI lineage: Eukaryota > Metazoa > Chordata > Mammalia > Dasyuromorphia > Dasyuridae > Antechinus > Antechinus flavipes. Next base: position 55,274,393 of record NC_067400.1, read on the forward strand.
GGATATCTCCACTTCTGAAGAGCCTAATGTAAGTGTATCAACCCTTTTTGCCCTTATATTACCAGCAAGCAACAACATAGCCAGAGGCCACCAGAAAGCTTCATTAAGGGAAATAGAATCCACCCTCCTTCTCCCAGTCAAATTTAGGGGAAATCTAGCCTAACTCCTGTGGGGAGGGTAGCATGAGAAATCTTTGATAGATATTACTCATTGTCAATCTTGCCTCTTTCTAAATTGTAGTGTTCCTGACATTACTTTAATCTTTATTCTGATCTCTTTGAAATCTGTTTTTCCAAAATTTAAGGAATTATACTAAATCCAGATTTTCTCTCTTCTATCTCGGATGCTAACTAAAAATTACCCTCTTTCCTACTACAACATTCTATTTCTCACCTTGTTAGAATCAAATTCAGAATAGAATTTTGGGAAGGATGGTTTCCTTAAAGAATAAAATTATTAATAAATCAAAAATTTGTTGGGGACTCTCCTATGGGGCTCCAGTATATGTCTGAATAATTAAAGACCTTCATTCTCAAAAGTAATTTTGAGGAAATCAAGACCCAGGAAGTAAGTAGTAAAGACAAAACTTGATCCTGGGTCTTTTAAGTCCAGAAAGCTCTCCGAAGCCATGTATTACAAAAATCTCATTTTATAACTTCCAGTAACTGGGACCAGTGAATAGAATGATACACTTGGAATCAAGAATTGTAAAATCCTGTCTCCTTCACAAACTTGCTGGGTGGCTAAGGACAAGTCACTTCTCTGATTTCCTAAAATATAAGTTACAGAGAGATCATCATCTGCAACAGGGAAGAGAACACCACCACTAAGGAAATTCCTTGTCCTTGAGGGCTGGTTGAAGTACATGAATGGGACCTCATTATCAAAGTGGCATCAGTCACACGTCAAGCGTAACTGATTGGTTATCAGGTCCTCCCTATATATAGTTTTAATATAACTGGGAGGGGTTAAAAGATCAAGGGGAATAGGGTCAAAGAATGATATATATAGGATAAGACTTGAGCCTAGCTTCCTAACTCCAGGTCAGTGTTATCTCTGTTGCAACCAGCCTGGGTACAGAGGTTATTTTTTTCTGGAGGGTACAAATGTAGAAAACTCTGCTTGGAATAATTTATTCAAATTAAAATATAATAATACAGCTGACTTCACATAAAGAAGCTTGATTCCTAAAGGATTCCCTAATAGAGAGATAACTACAAATTAGAATCTAGATGTCATTTATGATAAAGTGGTAAATATAAATATATAAAAGTGGAAGAGGAAAACATTTTTGAACCATTCATTTATGATATATTTTTTGTTAAGTTTATAAAGATGAAAGAAAAATATTATTGTTCAGTCATGTCTGATGCCATTGTTCAGTCATTGTAACCCTATATGAGATTTTCTTGGCAGAGATGCTGGAGATGCCCCAACTCATTTTACAGATGAGGAAGATAAGGCAGAGTTAAGTGACTTGTTCAATCCAAAGGTAGTAACTTTCTGGGGTCAGATTTGAATTTAGGAAGCTGTCTTCCTGACTCCAGACTTTGAGTTCTATCCACTGAACCATCTATGACAAATACTAATTTCTGCCAATTTTTAAAATAAAGAATTATTGATCTGAAATTAGTCAAATATTAAAGAATCTTGGGACCCCAATTTTTTATTATAGCTTTTTATATACAAGATATATGCATGGGTAATTTGTCAGCATTGACAATTGCAAAATCTTTTATTCCAAATTTTCCCCTCCTTCCTCCCACCCCCTCCCCCAGATGGCAGGTTGACCAATACATGTTAAATATGTTAAAGTATAAGTTATACAATATATGTATACATTGGGACCCCAATTTTAATGAATTATAATGTAATAGAAAAATGAGTAGTTTTGAGTCCTAAGTGGAGCTTAATGCCTGGGCAGCTAGGTGGTATAGTGAAGAGAGTATTGGATCCTGAATCAGAAATATCTGAGTTCAAATCTACCATAGGAATGCTGTGTAAAACACTTAACCTCAGTCTGGTTCAATTTTCCCTTTTATAAAATGGGAATAATAATAGCATCTGCTTCCTAGGCTGCTTACTGTGTGGATAAAATAAAATAATACTAGTAAAGTCCTTTACAAACTTTAAAGCACTATATAAACCTAATTATTATTATTAACTCTGTCAGCTTTTGCAAATCACTTAATCTTTCCAAGTCTCAATTTCCTCATTATTAGAAGGATGGAGTTCAATTAGAATCAGGTGTTCTTAGCCTAGGGCTTGTAAATATTTCTTTAATATTTTGGTAATTGCATTTCTTTTTTTTTTTTTTTTTTGGTAATTGCATTTCAATGTAATTGGTTTCCTTTGTAATCCTATGTGTTTTATTTCATGCATTTAAAAACATGATTGTGAGAAGAGCTCCATAGGCTTTCCTACCTTGACTGGCTGAAGGGTTCATGACACCCCCAAAATTTAAAAATTCCACAACTAACTAATCTCTAAGTTCCTTATCAAGAATAAAAATATATTCTTTTCTATAAACATATGGACACTTGGATGTTCACAGAATAATAAAATAAATAAATAAATAAAAATAAAAAGATTCCATAAAAATATGAAAAGATAATATAGAAATGTTGTACTAGAATAGACAGTGAAAAGTCTTTAGCAAACATATAGGGAAATAGGGAATTCAATCATGGAGTGAAGTAGGACAAAGGTCATCAACTCCACCACAGAGCAGCAATTTGGTTATTGGGGGTTGGGAAGCAGGACAAAGATTACCAGTTTCATACATTCCACCCATTTCCTTTCAGTTCTGGAATGATGTGCCGGGACCCACACTGGCAACAAGAAATATGATAGTCCTTAAAAAGAATATCCTTCCCATAGCTAAAATTTAGATCATAACTAAAAATGACAGACTTCTAACTAGGGATGAAATGTACTCCCAAAAGACCAGTAAGAATGCATTTGCCTGTATCTTTCACATCTCATCAAAAAGGCTTTTAAACAAAAAGGAAAGAGGAGGAAAAACTGCCTGTGTATAGCCATCTAGCAAGAAACCATTGAAAGTAGTAAAACTAACAGAAGAAAAATGGTAGGTGAGATGGGAGGTCCCAAAACAAGGATGCAAATTTGACTTCACTGGTATAACTAAGACTGATAAGATAATGATTATGACTGGAATGTGGTTGTGGTTAAGTTTGCCTTATCAAAAATAACAGGAAAGGTCAAAGAAAGAGCAATTGTGGTACATCAAGAAAATCGAGTAATGTGAAGAAATCCAGAAACCAAAGTAAGGCAGCATGGCGTCGACAAAGGGTCAATGGAGGAAGAAACAGAAATGCTTTTGTCATTGGAATGCGTCTCAGGCCATGTGTACAGAAAGAGAAACTGGATGAGGAGTTCAGGAAACAGCTTATGAGGCTGACACAGAAACATGATACAGTAGTTAAAGGAGATTTTAATTATCCAGACATCTGTTGAAACACTTTCTCTTCCAAAGCAGAGTAGCTTCTTGATTTGATAATTTCATTCTTTAAAAGGTGGTTGGACTAAGAGGGGGGGATTTTAGACTGATTTCTACATATCAGAGTTTTCCCCCATAGTTAAGGAGATAAATATATAAAATACCTGATTGGATCTCACCATCTCTGCTGATTATTCTTCCATCTGCCCCTACTCCATCCTTCCTTAGCCAAATTTCTTAAAAATGTATTACCCTCCATGCCTCTTTCCATTTTTTCTCTATCCTTTTCCTAAACTCTCTGCAGCCTGGTTGCTAACATCATCCCTGAATTGAAATTGTTCTCTTGAAAGTCACCAGGTATTTCATAATTTCTACATCAATGACCTCAATTTTCATTATTTGTTTTTTATCTCACCAACTCATATGACTCTGTCAAATGCTTTCTTCTTCTGGATACTTTCTCATCTCTGGATTTTTATAATACTTTTTATTGTTGTTGTTCAGTCATATTTAACTCTTTGTGACCACTTTTGTGGGTTTTTTTGGGCAAAGATTCTAGAATAGTTTGCTATTCCCTCTCCAATTCTTTTTACAGATGAGGAAATAGATGTTAACAGAATTAAGACTTATCTAGGATTACAAAGTTAGTAGTGTCTGAGGTCAGATTTGAATTTAGGAATATGAAGCTTCCTGGCACTCTATTTATTGCACCATCTAATTGCCCTTTTATGATACTTTTAGTTCTCTGTTTCTCTCGGTGTATATTAGTATCTTTCTCCTCCTCTTCCTCCTTCTCTTCCTCTTTTTCCTCCTCCTCTTGTCTTCCATTTCTTTTCTTTCTCCACTCCTAACAGTCACATTCTTATGGAAATGCACAGCAGACAGAAATGCAGGATTGGATTCCAGGAGAAAGATTGAACATAATTAGGGAATTCATAGGTTCTGAAGGAATTGGGTGTTTTTATCCTGCAGAAAATAAAAAGAGTGGGAGTGAAGGTGCATCTTAGCTATTCTCAGATGAATAGATCTCACATAGAGGAGAACTTGAACTTGTTTTTTTTTTTTTATCTCAGAGGGGAAAACCGGGGACAAGGGGTAGAATTTGCAAAGAGGAAAATTTAAGCTTGAAGGCAGGAAAAACTTGTATCAGCTAGAGTTGTCTAAAAAAGTTAATGAATGGGAGGCATTGGGAGGTAAGGGTTTTCCTTTCAATGTAAATCTTCAAGTAGAATCTGGATGCCCATTTTCATGTAGGTAAGAGTTGGAATTACTTTTTGGTATAATTTGGAATAAATTTCCAGGTGAGGTTTCATCCAAGACTAAAAGTTTTGTGATTCCTTGGGCCCCACTGTCATTATAAGAGTTCAGTTCAAAAAATAATGTCTAAAGACTTCTCTGGATGTCTATGACTAAAGTTTGAATCAGAAAAGAGCTGGAAAATTATTCCCTGCAGCTCTCAGTTCAAAGATCTTTTCCTAGGTGGAAAAGATTACACAGTGGTGGAAGTCCATATGTTGAAAGTAGAGAGTAGCTCAGTAAAGAGGAGAACAGTTTTTCTCCATGTAATGTGAATAGAGGACATTTAATTTTCCCCCTGGGAAAGTAGAATCATGAATGTAGAGGGAGAATTATTTATTTTATATGATATTTGTCATTTATTTAATTTGATGCCCTTTGCTTTGGAGTAATATGCCCTATGGATGCCTAGTAATAGAAACATGTTGATGAAGACTTGTGATTTCCCCCTGAATATTGACTTTCCACGGTACTTCAAATCTGGAATAGTTTTAAGTGGATTACAAAATGTTATGTAGGAATATATGTGACTTGATGGGATGCCTCTGGATGCTACAAATATATTATTATTTAACTACTATACAAAAAGATCAGGCAGAAATTGACCTTTGAGTATTCCTGACAACTCTCCAAGACTATAAGTTACAGTGAAATTGTTCTTCATTTTCGGCCAATCAACACACATTTGTTTATTATTGCCTATATTCCTCCTCTTGTTCTAAATGTTAGGAATGCATGGATAGAAATAATCCCTGCCCTCAAGGACCTTGAAATATTACCAGGGAGATAATATACACAGATATAAGAATATGCAAAATTCATGCAAAATAATTTTGTAGCAAAGGCACACAAATTAGCTAATTGGATCAGAAAAAAGTCTCATGCCAGAAATATTGTCTAAGCTGAACTTTGAAGGAAATTAGTAGTTCTAAGAGAACAAGATGAAGAGAAATTGTATTACAGGGATGGAGATGGGATATAGAATAACAGTAATGAGGAGTAGTAAGACCAGTTTGCTTGAATGATAGGATGTATAAAAGAGAGTAATATGTAATAAATCTGAAAATATAGATAGGAACCAACATAAAAAGGAATTTAGAATTGATCCTAAAAGGGGAAAAATTTCCTCATTATGAGTACCCTCAATTTAATTGTGAATTCAGAAAAAAAGATGAAATGGGCCTCAAATCATAGTATAAAGTTAAATTCATGAAAAACAACTTAATAGCATTTTTTAAAATAGGAAAGCAAATCAGTAGAATAGAATAGATAAACAAAATCTAGAAGTAAATGAATATAATAGTCTAGCATAGGGAGGGAGGAAAAAATTCTCATTCAACAAGAACTGTTGAGAACATTGGAAAACAGTTTGGCAGAAAATTAGCTTAGTTCAGCATTTTGCACTATATATGACAATAAGCCTCAAAATAAGAAGGGTGTGTGTGTTTGTGTGTGTATATAAAAATTATTACATAAAGAAATTGGAGAAGAATGGAAGAAATTCTCTTCAAAAAGAAGCAAAGAGAAAAAATTCTTGACCAACCATAAGATAGAGAAAAATAAAAAAAGGAAATTTTGATTATATAAAACTAAAAATGTCTTAGATTAATGAAATCAATAGCATTAAAATAAAAAAAAGTGAAATTTGAAAAAAAAATTTTGTAACAAACATCAGCTAAAAGTAGAATTTCTGAGATCTATAGAAAATTTACTTTAAAATATAATACACATATATCTATATACATTTACATAAGATATATACATCTATGTAAGATATACACATATATAAGATAGATATATACACACATATATAAAACACACATACACATATGAAAAATTTTGCCCATTAAAGATTTCCACACCAGCAATGTCTCATGATTCAGCCTTTCATTCTTACTGTTGTGAGGTGTGTACATTCTACTTTTAGGCTAGAGTGGCTGATATTACCAAGATGTATATATATATTTTCTATACTCTGAAGACTAGGGTTTCCTCATGGAACTTTGGTAGTATGTATGTGCTGATCTATTCTATACATACTTCAGAAGTTAAAAGGACTATTTCCTGTTCTTATTAGTAATTAGTTGAACTGTTATTCAATTAGTAGTTTAGAATGACTAGATGGCCTTTTAGCTCCTTTTTAAATCTAAGATTCTTTTTGGGTTCCAGGTAGAAAATTTCAGTAATCATAATTTGAATTAGGAAACAATACTCTAATATATAATAACTGTCAATGGGTAGGATTTCCATTCTGGCTCTAAGTTGGTACACAGCAGGATAATCAGAGCCCCTGAAATCCTCAATAATAATAAATGTTCTTGGCATACTTCTTTTCCAGAGAAAGTAAAATAAATGTCTCAATGTCACTGCCAGTCACTGTCAGTACCATGGCCAGTACCCTGCTCTATCCTTTGCTGATGATATTTGTCCTTTACTTTATTCCCTCATTCCATTAGGTAATGGCAATTATTTCTTTTGTTATCTTTGGTGAAATTTATAGACCACCTTTCGGCCATGACTATCTGTCACATATTTCCAGATTTACTCATGTCTTTCAGTCATCAACATAAGACTGAGATTTCCTATCTTTTTGTAATCTTTTACTTTTGGATCACTTTCTTGGTTCCTGGATTTTTTTTTTTTGGTCTATGAAATAATAATATATATTATTTTATTGATATGTCATACAGACACAAATGAAATATTTGAAATATTCATATTTTCTATAAAACAACAACTTATGGTTTGTTCTCTATTAGGCTCTTTTGTAACATTTGTTATTTCTTTAAAATAGGAAAGAAAAATTTAAAATACCAATTATCTTTTAATTGAAAAAAAAAACAATTTTATTTTTGATGACTTTTCCTGGTAATAGAATCAGCTTTTCTTCCTGTAAAATAACATTCTCTGCAAATTATTTTCCCCCTCTAATATTCCCAAATGCTGGATCTGCTTCGCATCAGCTTGGCACTTTGTGTAGCCCTTGTAGAAACTTGAGTCAGATTTTTGCTTAATTAATGGGCACTGGGCTATTCTTTAGCTGAATTAGGCTGGATTCTGCCCAAGAGCTGTAGTATAGGCACCCCAGGGGATTTGGGTAAAACAAGTCTGAACATGAAATGTCAGTCTTTGTGATCAAATAATTCTCAAAACAAATTGAGTTTAAAATAGCCTCTGAGGTAATAAAAAAGACAAAAGTCACGATCATTGTTAGGGATCCATCATTCAGAAACCCTGTTCTCACTCATACCACATGCTGTCAGTCCTCTTTGTGACTCTCTTGGCACACTCTTCCCATGTGGAGATGGCTGGTAACTCAGAAACTTGCTATTCAGATATATTATGTGATACAGCATATAACCAGGCTTCTCATCAAAGCTTCCCAGTAATGAAACTCTTATATAGGGACAGCACCAGGACAAAGAGGGCAGCCCACTTGTCCTATGTATTCTACTCACTCCCTTCATACCTCTTAGGGAGACAGACTTCAACCATAATACACACCAATTCTAGATAAAATCTCTTTTCTTGCCTATAGTTAAGTTTTCTTCTAACCCACATACTCTCCTTATTATGAACACAAATCTACTCATTCTATTTAACACTCCCTGCCCCATCTGACAAGATTTTCAATATTCTTTTACACATGCTAAAATAGCTGTGCTTTTTATTCAGGTGAGAAACAGGTGGCCACTGGCAGCATTGTGGCACTCCCAAATGCTGGAAAAACTGATTTAAACGTAACTGGGAAGTATTTAACAAAATAAATAAAAATACAACAGAATATTACATTTTAAGACTAAATCAAAATGCATCTCAAAGGGATCCTTATGTGTCAGAAAACAGTTTAAAGTAAAAGATATTTTATTAAATGATGCAGCAAAATAAACAACAATGATAATTCTCACCTCCCTTGAACACACAGTATATACATAAAAATCTACCCTTTGATGGGTTGTCTGACCATTAGACTTTATGGAACTCACACTCTACTTCTTTCTATTTGAGTTGGCCATTCATTTTTACAATATTACTCTCTCTTCCACTCATTCAGTCCATTGACTTGGTCATTTTGACAGTTACATTACGTTCCTTCTTTCATACATCCAAGCACTAGTTTCTCCAACATGCCTCTAACACCAGTGTTTAGGTAAATTGTGATGCTTTCTGCATAGACCCAGAACATACAGGCAGCTGTGAGCAGCTGTGGAACTCCATTACCTTCAATGCACAGCTGTTCTCCTTTTGCTGGCATTCTCAGACTCTAACAAATCATAAAAACTTAGGCAGGAAATACAGTGATTTTGGCTGTTGGGGGGAAGTAGGACAAAGGTTGCCAGATCTGTAGTGGAAAAATTTGGTTGCTAGGGGAAAGCAGGACAAAGGTTATTAGCTCTACCAGCTCCACCCAAACTTTCGGACTTGCTCCCAAGATGATTTTATTGAACATGGATGGATATCATGAGGCTTCAAAAAGATTATCGTTGTCAAGACTCTATTCTGTTCCTTTGTAGATTTTCTCAAGGGAAGTCTCAGAATGACTTTTTCATCCATGAGTTGTTGTTATTATTGTACTTCATTCCTAGAAAGGAGCAATGGCATCAGGAGGGTGAGGGGTTGACTTGCAAGTGAATTGGATTTAAGGCAGATCTGTGAAAAAACCATCAGTCTCTAGAGTCATAAGTCCAGTGGCAAGACATAGATTGGGATGACTGGAGTAGGATAGCAATTAAAGGAATTTTTCTGACCATAATTCAAATGTACTAATTGACAGCAGAAAAGAATTCAGTTCAAAAGGCAGAGTGCAATAACTAAAGGTTTTTCTGATGCAGCTAGTTAACTGAAGGTTACAGTACAAAGGTGCTGAAATAACTCCTAGGGCTGTGAGCTAAAAGAGCTGATGTTTCCCTTCCCTAGAAGAAAGAAAGAAAAGGCTATAAAGCAGCTGAAGACCAAAAGATGGCAGTAGAAAGTAGCAATAATAGAAATATTCGGTAGAGAGCAGCTCATGGGAAATACCAGAATATAAGCAAAAAATCTAAGATCAAGAAAGAGAGTAGTTTACTTGATCCCATTACCAAAGGACATTTGCAGCTCTTCAGGGGAACAAGCAGAAGCATCAGAGCCACGAATTCCCAGAAAGTTTTATCCTTGTCCTTCTGATAACCTGCCAAAAAGTATATTTCTATGTGTATTGTGTATATGCAGAGGTATGAGGATGGGAATCATCATCATCATTTGCTATATTATTTAATAAAATAGCTTTTATTTTATTTTGAATAATTTTTGATTAGCTGGTAAAAAGAAATATGTCAGTAGTGGCTCATGAATTATAATTTTGATTCAATGCTGTTTCATGATGTTCCTTGCAAAGGGACTCTATGAAAGGAAACAGAAATGAATGCAATGGTGCTTCTGCTAGAACAGATCTCAAAGTTCCTAAGTTTCAATAGCTCTCTCTTAGAACATAAGCAATGCTTTATTAAAACTAGAGTGGTCTTTTCCCTTTTTAAAATCTCCTTATAGCACTTCATCTGCTTCTCTTCTTTCCTCTTATCACAATCTACTCTGTCCATATGAATGTGAATAAATGTAATAATCCCTTAATCAGATGATACGTTCTTTGATGCCATTCTTAATTTTTATATCCCCATTGCCTAGTAGTGGCTATTGTATAATACATATTTATTATATGTTTGCTGTTGAATGAATGATTAAATTTTAAAAAAGCATTTATTAAGTACTTACTATGTGTAAGGCATTGTACTAGATAAAATCAATTATCCAAAAATAACAAATGACATAATTCCTACCCTCAAGGTACCTATAATTTAATTAGAAGGACTATAGCATGTACATGAATAAATGCAATGAAAAAGATTTTTTGGTGAGTGAGAGGACCAGGATGCTCTAGGAAAATTGGACAGTAGGAGAAAATGCTTTCAGCTGAGATGAACCTATCAATCATCAAACATTTGTTATGTACCTACTATGTGTTAGGCACTGGGGATATAAATACAATGAGTGAAATAATTTCAGCTCACAAAGTGGTTCCATTTTAATGTGGAAGAAAAGTCCATAAATAGAAATATACAGAATAAATGCAAAGAGAATCAAATTGCCCTTTTATAGGAAGATTAATTCTGAGGTAGGAGAGGATCATAAAGGGCAGAAATGAGGACAGAGTTCTTTCCAGGCATAGGCGGTAGCCTGTGTAAATGTAGAGGCTGAACCTGAAATGCCAAGTTTAGGGAACAGCTGGTGGGTTAGTTTGGCTGGAATATAGAGAGTATGAAGGAGATAAATGGGAAGTAAGGCCAGGAAGGTAGTCTGGAGCCAGATTGCAGATGGGCTTAAATGCCAAGCTAAGGAGTTTCAATTTTATAGTAGAGTCGAAAGGGAGTCATTGGAGGTTTTTAAGTACGAGATATGTTAATATCTGTACGTTGGGAAGATTATTTTGGCAGCCATACGCAGGATGAGTTGGAGAGAAGAAGAGACTACAGGAGTTATAAAAATTAGAGATCACATCTGTCGGATTCACAGGATTTTAAAGCTGAAAAGGACCTTAGAGACTCTGTAGTCCAAATCACTAATTTTACAATGGAATGCATTTTAGTTTGGATGAAGTCAAGGTGCTTCTGAAAAATTGGATGGGAACATTTTAAAAGAATCAAATAATATTTTGAGTATAATAGGGAAGGTTATGATAAGAACTATTGTAAAGGGTCCTTTAAAATGAAAATAATACTGATTCATCTGTTTTTTAAATTCAAAATTGTATAATTTTCCCAAAATGAGTGCACATCTGTAGGCACAGCCTGAAACATATTGACATGTTCTTATTATAGTTATTCTAAATGCCTAACTAAACTAATAGGCTCATAGCAGTCTAATCTTTTTATTATTCTCTCCCCCCAGTCATACCAAATAGGCATCTGGCAGGGAAAAAAATAAAAATGCTATTAAACAATGAAAAATTATTAATTCACCTTATTGAATTAATTGATGATAATAGGACACAGTATAGGGAAAGATGAGCTTGTAACTTTGTATAAAGTAAAAATTCTAAGATTTCTAAACAAAATCACTTTTCTTATAAGAATTACATGTGTATAATTCACATAAAGGCAGAATGCTGGGTTTGGAATCAGAAAGACCTGACTTAAAATACTGCCCTCTGTCACTTACTGTCTGTGTGACTTTAAGCAAGTAATTTTATTCTGAGTACTTCAGACAAACTCCTCAGGACTTAACTACTAAGTCACAGCTTGGTTCAAGAGTTTTCACAGCAGCATTGTAGTGGTCCGCTTATCTTTTTTAAACCATTTAGTCTCCTGAAAAAATGGTTCTTGGTCTTATATATTTGTATTATGTATCAAATGTATGTGTGTATATATAGTAGATATCAGATAGATTCTTTCTGAGATACAGATATGAGATTATAAAGTCAGAGATATTTTATAGATATTTGCTTATCTCTTCTAGTTGCATTGATTTTGTGCACTAAAATGTTTTTTGTTAATTTTACATAATCAAAATTGTCCATTTTGAATTTTGTGTATTCCTCTAATTCTTTTAAATTATGATTCTTCTTCCTAGCAATAATTGTGAAAGGTACCAGCTTCCATTTTTCTCTAATTTTGGTCAAGTTTTCTACAACTTGGAGTGGCAAAGTCCTTGTCTCATCCTGTCCTTTCTTTCTTATCATTTGCATCTGACTAATGCAATGAGACTCTTCCTTTGGAATATTCAAATAAGATATTGGGCTTCCAGACACAGCAATGGGTTTTGAATTTACTCTTAGCAAAGGTGAAGCAACATTAAATTTATCACTGTATAATATCCTTAGGAATACTGAGTTAGGAGATCCTCAGGGAATAAGGTGAAAAAAAGGTCAGCTACTGACATAAAATCAGGTACCAGATGTGATGACCCTTAATCAGAGGCACTACAGACTGCAAGTCAGCATTCCATTATTGAATTCACCTCTCAGATTAAACTGGTCTGTTTTGACACACGCAACCCTACCTGCAAGCCAATGCTGGGTCATCAGCATCATTATGCAGACTGAAGCAACACAGCAGGCTGACTATTCTTGCAAGAATGGGTTTCTAAACTGTAATTGCCCTCTCTCTTTTCTCCTCCCCTTCCATACCTTCCAACCAAAGTGTTGACCTTCATTTTTACTTTTGAAAAATAATATAGCAAAAAAGGTATGTAGCTCAGAGTTAAATTTATATGACAAATATACTAAGGAATAAATGAGAAATACTTAAAGTATTTGTATTGAAAAAAAAGAAAATCTTTAGCTTTATCAGATACTAAGCATAATGACAGTTCTTGAATTGCATGATTTTTTTCCTACAGGATATTATGAGCCTTTTAGAGGGAGTATGGAGAATATTTTACATGGGAGAAGAATATAACCTTGTGATTATAGAAATGACCTAGAAAATGGAATATCTGCTTTTTATCTGTGGCTTTTTCTAAGTGTTTACTATTTATTACTTTAATTACTAAATGTGATTCCAAGGCTTCAGAATATAAATGTAAATTTTTCAAGTCTTTGTTAATCAAAATCATAGGTTCATAAAGTTTAGAGGCAAATGAAATCTTAGTGATTATCTAGTTGAAGAGTTCTTAACATTTTTTTGTGTCAAGATCCCTCTGGCAGTCTGATAAAATCTTTGGATCATTTCTTAGAAGTATGTTCTTTTTTAAGGTAAATTTTTGGGGCAGCCAGGTGGCATACTGGATAAAAAGCCAGTTCTAGAGTCAGAAGGAGTTAAGAAGACTTTAGTTCAAATTCAGCCTCAGATACTTGATACTAGCTTGTGACCCTGGAGGAGTCACTTAATCTCAATTGCCTTGCCTTCCCCTCCCCTCCCCCCAAAACGTTTTGTCTTCTTCTACTTTTACAATATGACAATTTTCCCTGGTATCCTTCCCTATTTTACCAAAGAATAATTCCATATAGCAATATTATTTTTAAGCCAAAAAAGAAAGAAAGAAACACGTGATTAAAAAAATGAAAAAATTTGAAAACTTGCAATGTGCAACACCTGTGGATTTCCCACCCCCACGAAGAAGTGGCTTAGAGATAGCTTTTCATATCTCAAAAATGTTCTTAAATAATTGAAAGAAATGTAAATTTCAATTGGTGGTTAAAAAAAATGTGCAATTCCTCCCTATTCAAATTCATAGATCTTTTGAAATCTATGTATGTGTTCTATTAACCCCAAATAAAGTTCCTCCTTCTCCATCTTGTCCCACCCTCTCCATTTACAATTTAGGAACTGAGGCCTAAAATTCTAAAATTACTAAAAAATAATGCTAATTATCCAACAAACATTTATTCAATATCTACTCCCTATTAGGGTACTGTACTAAGTCTGAGGGGAGATATTAGAGGAGATATCAAATCTATTTTCATGGAGTTTATAATCCAATAAGGATTTATTTTCAAAAGACTTAAAGAAGCATAGATAAAAATATCAAGAGTGCTACTGAAAATCCTGTCCCACCAAAAGAAATCAGTGTGTATTGTTCCATGCATAGCCCATTGGTACAAGAGATGCATGCTAATTGTGTGATCTTGGGCAAATTACATAACCTCTCAGGGCACTAGAGCAGTGTTGCCAAAGTCAAATAGAAACCAGGCCACTAACCTGTACATAAGGTCCCTGTGGGCTGCATGTTGATTTAGAAAAGCAAGTATCAATATTGTCTCTATTGTATTTTTACTTATTTTGTTAAATATTTCCCAATTACATTTCTATCTGATTTGGGCAGTCCTAGGGAATGCCATGAATACCCTATCCCAATTGAATCATTGATTATTTGGGATTATTTGGGGGAAATGTTAACTATAAGGATTTTCAGCATGACTATTTTTATGATAGTGATAAAAATTTTCATCATGCTTATACCAGTTTTTCAATCTTTCATAGAACTGCTGCTGAGAAATGTTATGAAAGCTACCTTTGTGTTCTTAATCACTGACAACCAGAGGGGAATAATAATAGTTCATATTTCTGTAGTACTTGGAAATTTACAACAACCTCGTGAAGTAGTAGTACAAATACCTCCATTTTATTCCATTTTACTGTTAAAGAAACCAAGGTTCTGGCAAGTGAAAGCACTGACCACGGTCACATTTATTCTTCTATGTTCAATGTCCCATGTGATTTTGATCTGGGGTTCTATACTTTGAAAGCTTTAGCTTCCATGTATCTTGGAAAGCATGGTTATTTAGTATGGCAACATCTGTTAAACATGTAGTTCTTAAATTTTTATGGCTGGTTGTAGATGACAATTCATTCTGTGATATTGCTCCAATTTTGGTATAAAGTTTACTGGTTACATTTCAATAACGATGTGTTATTGGAGTTGAACTGAGGATGCTTTTAGTGGGTCCTCAAAGGATGAGATTACATCCTAATAACTTTATTAAATTACCCCAAAAAAACTGGTTATTGCATTTACTTTTGCAAAATGTTGTGATAACTCAACTAATGTATTGTGTTAGGAGGAATATCCCAGTCTTTTTACCATGGATGTTAGGATAGTTTTTTCACTAAAAGATAACAAAGCTATCCCCCAGGACTTGATTGGCTCAGGGATTAAGGCTCAAATTTAGTTCTGCAGTTTCCTGGTAATCTCTGTCCATGTTGATGTGACATTCTGGTCACTTGAGGGCATAAAGGCCCATCTACATGGAGTTAGCGCCCTTCAGATTTGGCAGATATCCCCAAATCATATGAGTTACCACATCCTGAGATGCTGTTTCCATTAACTCCTTTTGTTATATGTTGAATGGCTCATGAGTGCCTCATTTTGTTCTAATATAGGGCCATTACTAATAAGGTACTACTGGCACGAGTTAGAATATCCATAGTATTTGTCATAGTTAATAATTGGGACAAGATACCATTGTGGCTCACATCGCAGTTGAAATGGTGGAAATTCCTACAAATAAGAAAGATGGGATGGTGAGATGATAATATTTGGCATTGTATCATCCTGTAGAAAGAGCCCTTCTGGTGGCATAAAGAGTCTTCTCAATGGGAAAGAATAAAAAGGACCCACTCATATGGAGCAAGTAGCTTAGATATTGGAGTAAGCTGTTAGGGAAGGTAAAGAAAGCATTAGGTCCATCATTGACTATCTGGCCATTCTTACTTAGAAAAGACAAATTCAGAAGTTGTGCTCTGCCTTCTTGGGATTGAATGCTAATGGTTATTATCACCCTTTCACTTAGGGGAAGCTTATTGAAAGGAGACCCCTCCCCATCAAAGGGAGTAGTGTGTGTATGTGTTTGTGTTTGTATGTGTCAGAAAGAAACAGATAGCAGACAGACAGAGAGAGAGAGAGAGAGAGAGAGAGAGAGAGAGAGAGAGAGAGAGAGAGAGAAAGAGAAAAACAGAAGGGTTTAATTTTGAATGACTTTTTGGAATTAGCAATGCAGCTGGAAAAAAGCAGTTCTCAGTGCTATAACTGTAGCACTATATGTAGATAGACATAAGGCATGAGTGACCCAACAAAACAAGTCAGATTCCCAGAATTTTAAAATTATCTAATAGCTGTTCTGAAGAAGTTGTTTGAAATTTGTTGTGTTTTTTCCATTATCAATCAAAGGAATTACAGCTCATGGAATTTGTTGGGATTACTTTGTGCAAGTCGTCTGGAAAAGCAGTTGAAAGGATGCTGTTTAAATTTGTCTAGCAGCAGTGAGACATTTTGGGGATGCGAAATATGAACCAATGTGCCAATTATACCTCCATCAATTTGCTAAGGATAGGCAAGGGGGCTGCATCAGTATTTTAAAAGTTTCCATTCTTGGGACCAGAATTGGAGGGTGACAGCATCGAAGTAACTCCCCCAATGATACTCAAACCTGAGCAGTGGACTACAGAGTCATGACTGTTGACTTTACAAGAAGTATCATCATCTTGCTATATCCCTGATGCTTCCTAGGATGCTTCTATTGATAATCATATTTTTCTATTGAGAGACTCACTGTGAGCTGCACAGATTTGGATCACCTATCTCATGGACTTGGGATTTTATCTTTACTGGGATTTCAATTACTCCTTCAGGGAGCTGTTGTGTTGTTTTGCTTTATTTTGTTTTTGTTATTTCTACTTTAGATTTTCATTTTCTCCAATATAGAATTTCTTAAATATAAGAAGTCAAGGTTGGCTGATGACAGCTTAAAATCATTTAAGTGGTAGAAGGTTCTCTAGAAGATGTGAAGGATCTTACAGTTAAGAACTGGAATAGGAAAGGAGCAATATCTTATTTCTTAAATATAAGAAGCGAAGGTTGGCTAATAACAGCCTAAAGTCATATAAATGGTGGAAGGTTTTCTAGAAGAGTTAAGAAGTGGAATAAGATAGGAGCAATATCTTAACTTCTTCCTCCATGCAAAGTTAGACTAATTTTTCTCTAAACAATGACCAAGTCGAGCTATTTTTGAGACTTGATTGACTCAGGGGACTAAGACTCATTCTGTATCTCCCTCGACGAAGCTTCCAGATAGCCTATGTTATACTTTCATGACATCACCAGAGAGGGCATAAAAAGGTCCATATACACAAAGATAAAGTGTCCCAAGACCCTGGGAGATGATATTTACAAAGTGCTTTGCAAATCTTAAAGCTCTATATAAATGCTAGCTAATGTTATTTCTGAAAGAAAGAAGACAAGAAAATAAACAAAGAAAGCAAACATGGAACTGAAAATGATCAGCAGCCTGAGTTCTTATTGGCTTCAGCAGCCCCCAAGGACTTATATCACTGAATTTACAGTTCAATATAGTAATTGATTCACCATGATGACTGAGTCATCAAGAAAAGATTAAATTATGTTTTCTCTAAGAAGGCAAGAAGTAATACATTTTAAAAGAGTTCTTCAAGGGTTTTTTCGGTAAACACTCATGTATCCAAAAAATTTGATTATCTAGAATGACTCATTCCCAGAGGATTCCAGATAAATGTATTTATTTGTTTTACTATACAGACAGTGGATTCTTTTGAATGAATGTTGTCCAGCAACTAGGACCATCTTTTCCTGCATGAATTCGTTATCTGGAAATTCACTAAGGCTATGGGCATTTGGATGTGTTTTCTGATGAATAACTTGACATTTCATATTAGTTTAAAATCTTTATTTATTTATTTTAA
The DNA here is from genome assembly GCF_016432865.1 of Antechinus flavipes. Lineage (NCBI taxonomy): Eukaryota > Metazoa > Chordata > Mammalia > Dasyuromorphia > Dasyuridae > Antechinus > Antechinus flavipes. Next base: position 55,292,336 of record NC_067400.1, read on the forward strand.
ATGTTTTAATTTAATTTTTATTTTTTGCTTAGGCAATTAGGGTTAAGTGACTTGCCCAGGTCACACAACTGGGAAGTGTTAAGTGTCTGAGGTCAAATTTGAACTCAGGTCCTCCTGAATTCAAGGCTGGTGCTCTATCCACTGCGCTACCTAGCTGCCCCCAATATTTTCATTTTCAAAACATATATGTGGGTACTTTTTTTCTTTCAGTCTCTCTGGGTGTAGATGGCTCTCTCCATAAGACCGTTGGAACTGGCATAAATCATCTCATTGTTGAATAGAGCCAAGTCCATCAGAATTGATCATCACATAATCATGTTGCTATTGTATACACTGTTCTCTTGGTTCTACTTATGAAGACATTTTTTGGTTACTTGATATGATTATGTATAAGCATTAAATTTTTAGAGAGTTTATTTGTAATTGTCCCATTCAAAACTGAGTTTAGCAATATCAGTCTTTTGAATATAATGATTTCTTTAAAATTCATTCACAATATAAAAAGTGCAAAAATTACTGTTTGGCATTTAGGAAGTTTTCAAGAATAATAATAGTATAAAATTAAAGAAAAATATTCTGTCCCCAGATGATTTTAAATTTTAATCATTATGAAAGAAAAAAATGATATGGGGTAAAAATCAAAAGATCTCAGGTAAAAAAAAATTAAATTAGGGTTTGCTTTTTTGGTTTTTAGATTTTTTTGGGGGGAGGAATGTGTCCATAGTCTCTGATCATAGTGTCATTCTCTCACTCTGTAAGTCATATTCATTTTTGTACCTTTCTTCAACTAAAAATGAGTAAAGCTATCATTTACATTTGTTGCTCAAATTTTTTGAGGGAAAAAAAAGCCAAGTTTACTTAAGCACAAGCAGTTCCCTGTTTTACATCCAGACAGAATTTGAGGTATGAGATCCAGAAAGACCTACTTTTGCCTAATAGTCTGAGCCTCTCCAAGCCACTCCAGGACAGTTGGCAACACACATCTTTTATGGAAAATGGAATCATTTTTCTGTAGGTAATAAAACCATATTTGCCTCTAAATAGCTCTTGATTTTTAAGGGTATAATTCATTCAGTGAAACTTGGGCTTCAAATTTTAATCTAAATGAAAAACTAAATTAGGATCTTCCCTTTGCACATCACCCTTGCCCTACAAGGAGCCAATTCATTAAAATTAAATATTTTAAGATGGATGGATAGGATATATAATACTTTATGTTAAAGCAAATTCCATTTGCTTCAAGAAAAACAAAATTTAGCAAATGTTAGCTGTGATGGGATGAATTTAAGAGCTTGGAGGTGAAACATTGGTCCAGCTGGAGGCTTAAATGAATAGTTATTCATAGCCTTAAAGTTTCACCAAAATCCATTTTGGAGAAAAAATGATTGTATTACTCACTGAATAATGATCACATTTTATTCAAAATTAAAAATATATCAGATCTTTTTTCAAAAGATGCTTATTCACTAGATTTCCGAAAACCTGGAAAGATATGAACAGATGCTGAGTGAAGCAAGAAAAACCGGGAGAACATTATGTACAGTAATAGGAACATTGTATAAATGATAAATTATGATAGACTTAGTTCTTCTTAACAATAATAATAACAATAACAACAATTCCATTTCAAGGATTTAGGATGGAAAATGCTGACTATATCCAGAGAAAGAACGTCTGGATGCAGATTGAAGTATATTGTATATTGTTTTCACTTTGTTACTATTTTTGTCTTTCTTGTGGCTTTTCTCTTTTGTTGAGTCTTCTTTCATAACATGATTATTGGGGAAATATATTTAACATACATACAAAATTCATATCAGATTACTTGCTGTCTTGGGGAGGAGAAGAAGAAAAGAAGGAAGGAAAAATTTTGGAACCCAAAATCTTCCAAAGATGGATGTTGAAAATCATCTTTATATGCAATTGAAAAAAAATACTATTAAGTTTTTTTAGAAAGATTATTCGAGATTATTACGTCAGCCAAATTGATAAACATGCTGAGGTGGCTTAAAAGATATCTGCTTATTAGTCAAAGATGATTCTTCTTGGAGGAAGACTGATCTAATGGGATCACACAGAGAACTTAATCAGATTGATTAGTAGGTGGAATTAGGGAGCAAAAACATAAACCTGAGAAAGAGAGACCAGCTTCAACTTTGCTCCAGAAGGCAGAATTAGGGACAAAACATTGAAATTTCAAAGAACTGTATTTGCCATGTTGCTGCCAGGGTTTATCTTCAGAATGAGAGAACATTTCCCTTTCAAGGGCAGAAGGCAAGGGGAGATAACCAAATAACAGCTGTTAAAGAAGTCAAAATGGCAGCAACGAGGTGAACCTTTAAATAGGGCTGCAAGTTCCTCTTATCAAAGAACAACAAATAGTTATCCTAACAATGGATGACCATCTGCTTTAACATCTTCTTGCATATTAATTTATTATTTAATAGTGATTGAGGATTTTTCACTGTAAGGTCACTAGGTGGTAGGGGGATGAGATCTTCAACTATGATTCCTGTGTTTTGCTCACATTGAGTTAGTATCCAACAAATGAGAAGCTCCTGCTCCTTTGAGAGGGGGTGATACAGAGCTGGAGGCAAGTCTTCATTAAACCATTATTATCTTCAGCTTGACATAGAGGAGAACAGATTTAGAAGCTTTTCTTCCCATGTTGGTACCACAAGAAGGCAAGCCAAACCCAAACAAATCAGAAATACCAATAGTTTAGCTGCTAAAAATGTCTCTATGCAAATGTTGAGGACCACTAAAATGCATAAAACAGGAGTGCATATGAAATGAACTGAAAATAATACTTTCCTTAGATGTCATTACTATATCATAACAAAACTGGAACTAGATCTCACCAATTATTGACAAAAGTTTCTCACTATTTTCTTGTTCCTGTTACCCTAAGTTTGAGATCTCACAACAATATATTGTGGTTGAAAATTGTTAGAAATAACTTCATCTCTAAGCCTAGATTAGATGAAATAAAAAATAAAATTGAGGAGTTACTAAATTCTGAAGTAAAAAAGTCAAAGAATCCAAGGCAACTGGAAATCTTCAGTTAACATAAACTGTAGCAATTTTATCTAAAACAAAATATTACTGTTTTTAAGCGATGGTATCTCAGATAATTTTGAAAGGGAGATGGATATATTTAGGAATTTAAAAATTCTTTTTTTTGAGTTTGATAATATGAATTGTAGGAGGGAATATTTATTATTTATTAATGTTATTTGAACCTAGTTCTGTATGGATAGAAAATTATCTAATTCCAAACCTTAGATCCTGCTGATCTCAGAGACCCTCCTGAGAAGTTGGACCTTGGCCAATGTGAGCCATTAGCCAGTAATCATGGGCAGACAGATATTGATTGATCCATCCCTGTGTCATCTAGTTTACATACTTTTGTCTAATCACACTCAGTGATTCTTTGAAGTCACTACAGTAAGTTGTTGAAAAGGTAAATAAAAAAGGGCAAAACAGTTCAAGGATTCAGATTTGTGGTTGAATCACAATCCCTCTGGTACTTAGTCTCATCTATAAAATAAAGGGTGTGGGGATGGACAGGACTTCTGATCCCTTCTTGCTCTAAATCTATGATTCTAGATTCTAAAATATAATTGTTCATTTGTTTAGTTGTGTTTGACTTTCTATGAGGTTTCTTGGCAAAGATACTGGAATGGGTTGCCATTTCCTTCTCTGGTGACTTGAGGCAAACAGAGGTTAAGTGACTGTCAGTAAATGTCTGAAGTAAGATTTTAACTCATATTTATGTACTTTAAATAAATCTCTCTCTGTCTCTATTCCTCTGTGTGTGTGTGTCTCAACTCCACTTCAACTTATCCTCCCCACCACAGGCATATATAATTTTATATAAAAGCAAGAACCATAAAAGACAAAAAAATTCATAAGGGAGTAAAAAACAATTTATTATCAATTTGGTACTTATTAAACATAATTCCCTAATACCTCATAACATTTACATTGCCTTTATCATCACAATGTTTTTGATTCAGTTTTGTACTATAGCTTGTTCATGTACTATAAATATACAAAACTAATCTAAGTATTAGGGGGAGTATTCAATGTCCACACGGAAAATTGTTCTCTACTTAAAATATTCCATCAATACAATAATGAGATAGAATGGTATAATGAATGGATTAAAGTTCAATTAATTAATAAATAATGAATGGAATAATGTTCAATGCGGAATCAGGAAATTCTCAGATACTTATTACTTATTAGTATCAGAGTAAATCACTTACCATTTTTTGGCCTTAGTGCTACATCAGCAAAAGTGGAGTACTTGGGTTGGAGGGGCTCTTAACAATCCAGCTGTCAGTATATGATCCTATGACCATAAAAACATTAAGGACAATTGATACAAAATGTGATGTCATTTTAAAAAATAGCAGAAGCCCATTATGGTTCTATTCTCTTCTGTTGTAACTACAACTAAGTAGGGCTTTCACACAAAAGAGGAAGTTGGGATAAAACATCTTGTTGGTTATGTGGTATGCAGAGATGACATCAGTTGTATAGTTTCAACAAAAACCATGTCAAACATCCACATCTAATGGAATCATTCCCTAAGTAATTTTTTAAAAATGTAATTTGGTCTCAATAAATGTAAAATTCTTAATGTATGCTAAGGAAAGACAGAGACTGAAGACCTCAAGCTTGACTCCAGAAATCAAATCAAATCTATGGATGAAACAGACTTTTAAATGGACACATGACTTAGTAATAAAAGATGAAATCATAGCAAATTAGAAGTGCAAGGAAAGAATATTTTTTGGTACTATGATAAAGAAAAACTCCATGACTAAACAAAGGAAAGAGAGAGTCATAGCAGATAAAAAGGCTAATTTTAATTGCATAATATAAAAAAATCCCACACCAAAATTTTTTAATTAATTTAAAATTAAAATGAAAGCTGTTATTTGGGGGGAGGAGGAAAGGCTGATATCTGAGATATATCAGAAATTGTTCCAAATATGTAAGAACAAGAACCATTCCCCAATAGATAAATGATCAAGGAATATAAATAGGGTGTTTTCAAAGAAAAAAAAAAGAAATCTAATCTATGAATGAACAAATTTTGTTTTTTTTTTTGAGATGTGAGAGGGGATGATTCAGATCTTAACAATTAGAGGAAATGAAAATCAGATTTTATCTAACAGATAGCAAAGATGACAAAAAAGGAAAATGACAATTGTTGGAGGGGCTATGGTAGACCTATGAATGTCTAATTAGTCTAAATGGCGATTTGTAACTATACCCTATACTATAACTATAAAAATCAACAAACTCTGCAGTTTGATCTTGAAGCATCTGTAGCCAGCATATATCCCAAATAAATTAAGGATCGAAGAAAGAAATTCTGTACCAGACACAGGAAACTATCCTGAACTCAGGTTTTGGGATATCACAAGTGACTGATCAGGTACAGGCAAGAAGACACAGAAAAATGGGCTATATAATGCTGAATTGGACTTATAACAGTTAGAGTCAGCAGATTGACTCTTTGTGCCTTATTCTGTCTCCTATAAAACAGTTTTATCCCAATAGTAAGAAGCAGCATGTGATAACAGTCTCAATAGTTTGGAAAAGGAATGATACTTCTCTCTGGGATTGTTTCTGTTCCTACAAATCCTATCTGCAATGTCAGCAAATAGTTGACTTGGGTGACAGATGAAACAGGTTCTACAAGACTTCCCTTCTTTTTATATTACAATCTTGTTTTCCTGGATTTCTTCCGCAGCTTCAGTTCCATTAATCTGATTCCTTCTGTTAAATTCTTAATGTGCCTACATCCCTCAGGATGTTAATCTATATACAGCAATTGGGTTTTAGTTGGGATTTCAGCAAGGCCTATTATGGACCTATATGTACAAAAATATCCTTATTTTTGGTTGATTTTTTGTTCTAACAAAGAACTGGAAACTCAAGGAGTGCCCATCCTCTGGGGAATGGCTTATCACATTGTTTTATATTGTTATTATTTTATTATTATATTAGTTTATTTATTTATAAACTAAATATATTATTTATTTCTCTTCATAACTGCAAATATACATAATTATATGTATGTTTATATATAAGTTGTTTATGTATATTTCATATATTTATATACTATTTATGTTTATAAATTATATACATTTTAAATATACACATCACATATGTATATATTCATATTATATTTATATTTATGTTTATGTTTATATTTATATTTATATTTATATTTATATACTAAAGGTCTCTCTACTGTACAAGTTAGTCGAAGTTTTCCCTAAAAGTTATTGAAACTATTTGTTGTGTCTGACTCTTCATGACTACATTTGGGATTTTCCTGGCAGAGATAATGGAGTGGTTTGCAATTTCCTTCTCCAGCTCATCTTACAGATGAGGAAACTGAGATAAAACAGGGCTGATTGAATTCAGGAAGATGTCTGGTTCAGGGCCTGATGCTCTATCCATTGCTCCCTCTACTTGCTCTGTATTGGAACTGTCCTCAAGATAAATGACTCAGAGGATTAAGATTTAGGTTATTGTCATAGATAATTAAAACAAGAAGATACTCATTCTCCCCTACACCTCCACTTCAGTTTATGATCAGTGATATAATGATATAAACTATATTGGGAGCCTGTGTTTTAACTGAATCAATTCCTTAGGACTATATCTTCTCTGCTCTGAATGTCCTTCCAGTACTTACACTCAATGGAAAAATAAACCTCCTTTTGTCAATTGTTAAATAGATTGCAAGTATCTTATTTTATTCCACTTTTAGACCCAAACTACCAGGAGATTATCCTGAGTAAGGCTCAGCCCACAAAAATAAATACAAGCAATGTTATTATGTCACATAAAAGGGATAGTTTCAGGGAAGTCTGGGAAGACTTCTATGAACTGGTGCAATGTGAAAAAAATAGAAGCAGGAGAACAATTTATACAACAACACTGAAAAAAAATTATTAAGGGCTTATTGGGTGCCAAGAAATGTTCTGGGGAAACAAATACAAAATAAAAAATAGTGCCCACCTTCAAAGAGTTAACATTCTAACGTGAGAAACAATCCAGAAATTGGAGAGCTTCGAAGATGTAACAATTCTGGCCAATGCCATGATCAGCATTGATTCCAGAGGAGGAGGATGACACAGCTAAGCAAGCATCTCTTGGCAGAGGAGTTATAGAATGAGACATACATTTTTAGCCATTGCCAGTGTGGGAATTTGTTTTGTTTGATTATGCATAATTTTTTCAAGTATTTTACTTTTTTAAAAAATGGGGAGAGGTTATAAAGAGAGGAGGATTAAGATTGTCTATCCCCAAAAAGGGGAGGAGGGAAAGGGTCATTGAAGAAAAAAGGTCCTTGAAGTTTTTTTTAAGAATGAATAGAATTATTTTATAAGAAATGACCAGTGGTCAACTAGGTAGTGCAGTGGATAGAGCACCAACCCTGAAGTCAGAAGGACCTGAGTTCAAATCTGGCCTCAGACACTAACACTTCCTAGCTATGTGACCCTGTGCAAGTCAGTCATCCCCATTACATCAGCAGAAAGAAAGAAAGAAAGAAAGAAAGAAAGAAAGAAAGAAAGAAAGAAAGAAAGAAAGAAGGAAGGAAGGAAGGAAGGAAGGAAGGAAGGAAGGAAGGAAGGAAGGAAAGAAGGAAGGAAGGAAAGAAAGAAATGATTAGTTGGATGATTTCAGAAAGGCCTGGAGAGACTTACATGAACTGATGCTGAGTGAAGTGAGTAGAACCAAGAGATCATTGTACATGGCAAGAGCAAGATAATATGATGATCAATTATGAGGGACATGGTTCTTTTCAACAATGAAGTGATTCAGGTCGGTTCCAAAGGTTTTGTGATGGAGAGAGCCATCTGCACCCAGAGAAAGGACTATGAGTATTGAGTGTGGACCACAATATAGTATTTTCACCTTTTTTCTTGTTGTTAGCTTTCTTTCTTTTCTTTCTCATTTTTTTCCTTTTCTATCTGATTTTTCTTGTGCAGCATTGTAAATGTGAAAAATATGTATAGAAGAGTCGAACATGTTTAACATATATTGGATTACTTGCTGTACAGGGGAGGAGGTAGGGAGAAGGGAGGGAGAAACATTTGGAATACAAGGTTTTGCAAGGGTAAAAGTTGAAAACTACCTTTGCATATATTTTTTAAAACAAAAAAGCTATTATTCTTCAAGTAAAAAATGAGTAGAAAGTGTAATTTCTGGTGTCAAGATTTGGAGTGATGAAGGAACCCTCTGAAGCCCTCCTTTATTTCTCTCCAAACAACTCAAACCTCCTCAGAATTGATCTAGGAACTGGGAAGCAACTTACCAGCATGGGAAGAAAGGAGGAGAGGATGGGGTCCAAGAACAGCAGCAGCAGCAGCAGCCTCGCAACAGGGGGGATGCAGCAAAGGTCCAAGCTAGAAAAATCCACTGGCCAGGCCCCTTTTCCCTGCAAAGCAGCAGCCCCCTAGGCAAATAAGCAGTTTGGGCACTGACCCCACTCCCAGCAAAAGCCACCAGGCCCAGGGCTTGACTCCATTGCTAATCAGTGGTGAAACCCCACTCCTCAATTGGGCAACATTGAGATTCCAGTCCTGAAGTCTGCCAGCAAAGAGACATTGTTTTTATAGCAACTGAGAATCAGGGTCCAACTCCCCGGGCAGACTGGCAACAAGATTACTGCTCTAGAGCCTACTAGCAGAGAGGTCCTATTTCCATAGCAACCAAACAGCTGGGCCCCACCCTGAGGCAGACCAGCAGCTAAACCCACACCCGGGGGGGGCAAATAGAGATGCTCCATCTCCTGTATAAGCTAGAAGGGAAACCTCCTCTCTAGTGAAAGCCAGAAGTAAGATTGAGTCCCATTAATAATCAGGGACACTGAAGGACAAGAGTCCAACTTTTATATAAAAACACCAAGTCACAAAAAAGGCAGAAAAATGAGCAAAAACCAAACAACACAAAAGAACCTGATAGAAAGTTACTAGGGAGACAAGGAGGATCAAAGCATACAATTAGAAGAGGACAATAGTGTTAATATGACTACATATGAAGCCTCAAAGAAAATTGTAATTTAGTCTCAGGCCCAAAAAGAATTCCTAGAAGAACTTAAAAAGGATTTTTAAAAAATAGAGAAGTAGAAGAAAAAATTGGAAAAGAAATAAGAATAATGCAAGAGAATCATGAAAAAGGAGTCAATAGCATGGGAAAAGATACACAAAAATTTATTGAGGAAAACAACAAATCACTAAACAAAATAATTCCTTAAAATTAGAATTGAACAAGTAGAAGCTAATGACTCTATGAGACATCAAGATATGGTAAATGAAATTTTAAAAAGTTTAAAAAAAATAGGTAAAATGTGAAATTCCTCATTGGAAAAACAGCTAATTTAGAAAATAGAACTGGGATAGATAATACAAGAATTATTGGACTATCTGAAAACCATGATTAAAAAAAAAACAAATCTGGGTAACACCTTTATTTATTAGTATAGCTTTTTGTTTATATGCATGGGTAATTTTTCAGCATTGACCCTTGCAAAACCTTCTGTTCCAACTCTTCCCCTCCTTCCCCTCCGCTCCTTCCCCAGATGGCAGACAGACCAATACATGTTAAATATGTTAAAGTATATGTTAAACACTACATACACACATGCATAACCATCCAGTTATTTTGCTGCGCAAGAAAAATTGGACTTAGAAATAAGGTAAAAATAATCTAAGAAGGAAATCAAAACTGCAAGCAAACAACAGAAGTAGTAGAAATTCTATGTTGTGGTTCACACTCATTTCCCATGTAGCTGGTTCTTATAATGTTCATTATTGAACAAAAGGAACTGATTTGGTTCATCTCATTGCTGAAGATGGCCATGTCCATCAGAATTGATCATCATATAGTACTGTTGTTGAAGTATATAAGGCCCTGCTCATTTCATTCAGCATCAATTCATCTAAGTCTCTCCAGGCCTTTCTGAAATCATCCTGCTAGTCATTTCTTACAGAACAATAATAATCCATAATATTCATATACCACAATTTATTCAGCCATTCTCCAGGTGATGGGCATCCACTCAGTTTCCAGCTTTTACACTACAAACAGGGCTGCCACAAACATTTTGGTACATGCAGGTCCCTTTCTTATCTCTTTGGGGTATAAGCCCAGTAGTAACCCTGCTAGATCAAAGGGTATGCACAGTTTGATAACTTTTTGAGCATAATTCCAAATTTCTCTCCAGAATGGCTGGATGCATTCCCAATTCCACCAACAATGTATCAGTGTCTCAGTGAAATCATCAAAGAAAGCTGTCTTGAAATATTAGAGTCCGAAGACAAAATAGAAATTGAAAGAATCCATTGATCACAACCTGAAAGAAATCTCCAAATGAAAACCCTAATAACATCATAGCCAAATTCCAGAACTCACAGATCTTCAAGAAGACAAAAAGAAACAAGTCAAGTGTCATGGAACTGCAGACAAGATAACATAGAATTTGGTGTCTTTCACATTAAAGAACATTAAAGAACTAGAGGGTTTAGAATATAATATACCAGAAAGCAAAATATTTAGGATTATAATCAAGAATCACCTACCCACAAAACTGAATATATCTTTCTGGAGGAGGGGTGGACATTTCATGAAATAGAGGACTTTTACACATTCCTAATGAAAAGATCAGAGATGAACTTTATTATTTTTTTTAAAATTTAATTTTATTTAATAATAACTTTGTATTGACAGAATCCATGCCAGGATAATTTTTACACAACATTATCCCTTTCAATCACTTATGTTTCGTTTTTTCCCCTCCCTCCCTCCCCCCCCCCCAAGATGGCAAGCAGTCCTATATATGTTAAATATGTTGCAGTATATCCTAGATACAATACATATTTGCAGAACCGAACAGTTCTCCCGCTGCACAGGGAGAATTTTAGTTGGGACTTAAACGAAACCAGGGAACTTAGTAGTCAAGCAGTTAGGCCAGGGGATAGACAGAGGAAATACCTGAAATTGGTAGATGTGGTATCTGGTGTCTTATTTGTCTAAAAGCTGTTGGATCAAAGAGTTCTCATTGAGAAATGAGGTATAAGAAGACTGGAAAGGTAGGATTGTGAAGGGCTTTCTTTAAAAAAAAATTAAAAGCATTTTTTTCTTTAAAATTTTAAGTTCCAAATTCTCTCTCTCTTTCCTTCACAATCCCCTTCCCACTCCCTGAGATGGTAATCAATCAGATATAGGTTATACATATGCAATTATGTAAAAAATTTCCACATTAGTCATTTTATAGCAAAAAAACTCAAAAGAAAAAAAATGAAAGAAAGTAAAAAAGTAGCATAATTCAGTCTATATTTAAGCAATATCAGTCCTTTTTCTGGAGATGGTTAATATGCTTCAGCATTAGTTCTTAGTAGAGATGTCTAGTTCTACATTTCCAGTTATCCAGACCACTGGAATGAGGTTTAGACAGTGAAACTAGAGGAGGAACTGGGAAAGAAAACAGTTCTAAGGTCATATGAGGAAATGAAGGAAGCAAAGGGGCAATTAAGGAGCCATAGTATCATTAAACTTGAACTATCAGTAGTTTTCAAGGTAGAGGGAGACCCTGCTATTGTAATTTGCTATATAGGCTGTGGTGAGCGGTGAATTTTTTCCACGAATGTAAGTAACGGGCCATATATTTGAATGTTTGGTTGATCAAGTGAGGTTGATCTTACAACTGTATTGCCTATCACACCTGCATCCAATTAAATATGTTTTAGGAGGTTAGGATTGTGTTAATTTTTTTTTTTTTTTTTTTGTGGAGGCAATTGGGGTTAAGTGACTTGCCCAGGGTCACACAGAGTGTGTTAATTTTTAAAGAGTTAAAGCTCTTCCTTGTGATATTTGTCAGAATGATTTGGTATCTATAGTCTCATATAGGAACTAAGGATAATTGCATCTTTTTAAAATGGGATTTTTGTTGGTGCTCTCTTTTCATGTCCACATTACCAAATAAGTCTCCAAATTAACTTATTTCTATTCTATATCGTAATTTTATTAGGCTTTATAATTAATCTTCAATAATATAACATATTCTGAGTGCCAAATCTGACTTTGTGATTGGGTTTTAACTCAACTCAATTTTAATTCCCATCTTTTTACTAGCTTTAAAAAAGTATAATAATTATTATTAAAGGATAAAGGATTTAAGTGGCAAAGGGAAAATGAGATTGTTCAGGAGAATGGAGTGGGCAAATTACTCCAAGTGGTCTCTGTGCTTGGTTGCTTTAAAATCAAAAGATAAAGGAACAGCTAAGTGGCACATGGATAGAGCACCTGCCCTGGAGTTAGAAGGACCTCAATTTAAAATTAGCTTCAAACACTACTAGTTGTATGACTATAGGTAAGTCATTTAGATTTAATTGCCTCCCCCAAAAAGGCAATATGAAAGATCACTTCTGTATTGGAAGCAAAATACTTGGTCTTTAGGTTTTTAGGAACTAGGGTTGAATTCAGACACTGGGCTGGGGCTAAGCAGTAGTCTTGTAATGATTTCTTAATTCCCTAGTGATGTAACAGAAAGAGCATTAAATCTGGAATAAGATCTGGGCTCAACTCTCAGTTCTTTCTTCCTTCCTTTATAGCACTGGGAAGTAATTTTGTATCTCTAGGTCTAAGTTTCCCTCAAAAAGATTGAATTAAGTCATCTTCATGCAGTTCAACATCACTGATTGTGGAGACAGGAGAACTTGAACTCAAATTCCATCTCTGAGGCTTATGATTAGTTTGATACTTGACCTCTCTGGACTTCAGTTGCCCATCTGTAAAACGAAAGGGTTGGCCTAAATGGACTGTGACCCTTCAAAATCTAAATATATGATATCTTAGGTGCCTTCTAACTCTAGATCCTATAGGCTGCCACCTTAACTAAAAGGGTATGCTTACTTAAAGGCTCTGTCCTACTGACAGAACAGAGTCCTAATTGAGGAGATGATGAAATGAAGGCAATAGAGAACTTAATTTCAAGTGTACTAACTTGAAAATTAGAGCAGTCTAGACTCGCAGGAGTCCTCAAACTTTTTAAATAGGGGGCCAGTTCACTGTCCCTCAGACTGTTGGAGGGCCAGACTATAGTAAAAACAAAAACTTTGTTTTGTGGGCCTTTAAATAAAGAAATTTCATACCTCTGGTGAGGGGGATAAATGTCCTCAGCTGCAGCATCTGGCCCGCAGGCTGAAGTTTGAGGACCCAGAGCCTTCTCTATCCTTCATCTTTAGATAAAGCCTGTGACTTGGGTGATGATATGGGTCAGCTTGGATACCCAAACTGTAAGGGCAGAGGTAGAACTAGTAAACTGAAAGAATCTCAACATTGAGTAGATAGTACAAAATGCCCAAGTTCAAGACTGCCACAAATTTTAAGGACCTCAAAGTACAATGTTTTGCCTATATTAAGGATTTAAGAAATGTTTCACTCATTTGCTGATTAATGTAGTCTGGTAGGCAATTAGTGAAGTCTTACAAGGTTCCAAAGACTTCTGGGAACAGGTAACAAGCTTGGGACAGGAGTCTAGTTTCTTGGAAAACTAACAAAGACAAGGGAGAGCTTTAGCTCTAGAAGAACTAAAAAATGGGCCATAGTGCCAAAGGCAAGGAATAAGACATAGACTTAAATATTAGGAAGTAGAAAAGAGCAGCTTCTTCATGGTATTTGAGGAAAAGTGACTGGTTCCAAGGGCTGGAGTACAATTTAGCAAATGACCCAACAGAAATAAAGACTTAATGATGATATGCTTAATTTATGGTTTTTTTTAATATTCCTTTTTTATAGGTTGGATTGACCTGCTTTAAAATATCAGGGTTAGATGATTTACCACATTATTGAATAGAATATTGTATTATATCTAGTTTCCCTATAGATGGCAGCATTGAGCAATTCATGTTTTTGTAATTGGCTGGTCACTTGTCCTATGTATACATTTCACTTGTGTAAGCTGCAGATCTAATTTGGAATATAATGGCTAGGGAAGATATATTTAATTGCTTAACAACAGTGTAGTAAAATTGTACAAAATAAATTTTATTTCCAGATCTAAAATACAGAATAAACCTAGAATCATATTTCTAGAATTTTTCTGTGTCTTTCTCCCTCTCCTTCCCCTATCAGATTATCTATATACCCATGTATCTGTCTACCAGTAGAAAACGTAAGGAATATTGAACTTAGAGATTTCTGTTGAACTTAACTGTTTTTTAGAGAAACAAAATAGTTATGTAAATGTGCTGAAACCAAATGTTAGAATTTCAGTTATTTCTAAGGTTAGCCCTTATATATAAAATGTGCAGATGTGAAGGAAGTGGTTTCTCTTGTTATGTAGCTTAAATAATCAATAATCAACCAATAATTCATTATGGAACAAGCATGTCTTTTGTTCAGAATAGGATCTGGTAGAACAACCTGGTTTTTAAATTATTATTATTATGGATGACTATAAAGATTGAAAAAATCTTGTTTATTAGCCACTCGTTACATTTGTAAAGAAATTGGGCTTTATTTAGATCATAGATTAGAAAAATAAGTGTCAGAGATCTGGAACTAGAAAGGACCTTAAAACGAATCATCTCATGTTACAGATCAGAACATCAAGGTGAATAAAGATATGCTCAGATAATAATATAGTCAGAGTCATATATATATACTCAGATAATAAGATATTCAGAGTCACAGAAGTAGAAAGCTTCAGAGATAGAATTTGAACCCAAGGTCCAAAGAGATTAAATAATATACTCAGAGTCACGGAAGTAGAAAGCTTCAGAGATAGGATTTGAACCTTAGGTCTCTAACTCCAGAGCCATTCATCATCGTACTCTATCTTGTCTTGAGTCAATTTCACACGATTGCAAACTCAAAATATTTACATTAAGCCCTCCATTTCTTCTTTTGAGGAGAGAAGATGCTCATCACTGACCTTGTTTTCATTACAGGAGCATTATCTCACCTAAAAAAAATACACAAAAAGCAGGAATGAATGACTGGTACTATTCTAACCAGATCTAAAATTAAAACTGACTCCTTCCCCCATTCAGGCTTATCAGGACTACATTATCATACTACTAAAAACACCCCTTGATATTATTATAAAGTAATAATTTTATTGAATCCGACTGGCATTTTTTGTAACTTGGCTTATTGAGATGAATATTCTCTCCCAATAGCCTTCCCTTCCCAATTCCCCAGTCCCGCAGCTTTGCGAATCCGTTGAACTGCAGTAACTGTTACTGCGTGTGTGTGTGTGTGTGTGTGTGTGTGTTTTCACCCTTTAACAAAAATCTCCTATTTATAGTGTTGCTGATGTGGGCACGTGTGCCAGTGTTACCAAGCTGTAGCGGCAGTGTGTGTGTGTGTGTGTGTGTGTGTGTGTGTGTGTGTGTTGCACGCTGCAGATTAATAGAGTTTAGATAAAATAGAGGGCTTGGATGGGGAGGGAAGAGGGAAAGAGAGAGGAGAGAAAGGGAGAGAATACGAGTCACCAGATTTGAACTGCTACTGCAGAGATTCACAGCCCCTCAGTTTATAAATAACACACCACTGAATGGCGTCTACCTCCTTTTTTTTTTTTTTTTTTTTTACTATGCATTGCAACCTACCTTGGAACCCTCATCCTCTCTCCCCACCCTCCCCACGCTGCAGTGTATTGAAGGACAAGCAACTGCACCAATCAGCAAGCTTCCCAAAGCAGAAGCCCATGTGTTCAGGGAAGGCTTCCTACTTGCAGACTGGCTTTTTTTTTTTTTTTTTTTTTTTTTTTTATCCTCTACTCTCTATTCTTCCCTCCCCCCCCTCCCTCCCCCCTTTCCCTTTAGCTACTGAGCATGCTCAGCTCCTCGGCTGGAATCATAGTGGAGTTGCAGTGTGGAGCATCCCACGTTTCAGGAAAGCCTTAGTGAGAGGCGGGACCAGTGCAGATCGATACTAGGGCTGAAATCTAAAAGAGACTGCAGGAGAGTGCAGTGAAGGGAGACGAAGCATTAGTCAAGCTTTGCTTTCCACTTTGCCCTTTATTGATGGGCGTTATTTCATGCTTCTTCAGGTGACGTGGGTGGGCAGGGGCTACATTTAGATTGTAGGTCAGCTGAAGAAAAAAAGATTCTGGGGCCCATTTACTTGTGATAAGGGAGAAGGTAAACACCTCGGAAAAAGTAAACAGCTAGAGCACGGCTGTCTGGACAAGCAGAGCTCCTGACCTCGGCTTATGACAGACCGTGGTAGTAATGAGTTTGTAATCATCCATAATCTTTCTTCCCATTTCCCCTGTGATTAAGGGCACACGTTTATTACATGGCTTCCTGGTGTTATGGTTGCGCAGCACCAGCGGCTGCAGGGCTGAATTCTGCCTTTTGACTATTCATTAACTGGACTATACACCGGGATTGAACCTTTCATGTTGGCCTAATTAAGTCTATGCTGTAGCTAACTGGCAGTCTCTTTACTTGCCTTAAAAAAATAATAAAAAAAAAAACCCAGAAAAACAAAACAAGAGACCTTCTCAGTGTAGTATGACTAGTGAATGACACATCAAACTTTCTTTGGAGACCCTCACCATCTGTGTCTGCCTATCATTTTGACTGGGAGGAGGCGAGAGAGAGAAATTGTATAAGACCCAAGGGAGGAGAGCAACTAATTGTTATCCTCACCTGTTCCCCACACTTAAATCACAGGATCACAGATTAAGCTGGAAGGAACCTTAGAGATCATTTATTCTAGAGGTTCCTAACCTGGGGTCTGTAAATTTGATTTACAATTTATTTTTGACAACCGTGTTTTGAATAATTGGTTTCCTTTGTTAATTCCCATGTATTTTTTTCCCACTTAAAAACATTATTCTGAGACTTAACCAGTGAACCAAGGGGGTTCATGTTATCCGAATTCACATTCGGTACCCTTCTCACACCTACAAACCCACTGTGAATTGGCTGATCTTACTGCACTACTGTTATTCATCTTTGTTATGCCCTCCCTCCCTCCTTATTCTCGATCTTGAGAGAGACTGAGCTTCCTTTTAAAGAGTCACCGCCAAAGTCCCCCCTCTTTGGTACTGCACCATACATACCCTCTCGCATCCGCCCAGGACCTGCATACAGAATAGACTGCAGTATGTCTCCTCAAAACCTTGCCATTTTCAAAAATTTAAAGAAACCCTTCCCTGCCACACACACACAACACACACACACACACACACACACACACACACACACACAGAAAAAAAAAAAGAAAAAGAAGCTTCCTTTGGCCAATCTATGACAATTTCTCTGAAATCAAAACCCGATTTTTAATACAGCAAGAGCTTGTGAAGATCTGCATAGATAATAGCTCACATTCATATAGAGCTTAGTATGGGCCGGGCACTGTGATAGATGTTTTACAATTATTATCTCATTTGAGATATGTAGGTAAGAGATTAGTCTGTTAGTCACTCAATAAACATTAATGAATACCTACTAGGTGCCAAACGTGTTTACTGCTTTCCAGGCATTTCTTTTGAGATGAGATTGAACTCTCAGACAGTCAATCAACATTACTAAAACACTTATTACGTTCCAGACGCTGCTCGGTGCCTTACAGTTGTTATCTCGTTGGAATTGAGACTGGACTGTTAGACACTTAATAAACATGTATGAAACACCTACTATGTGCCAGACACTGTGCTTAGTGTTTTACAAGTTTTCTCCTTTGTGATGAGACTGAACTGTCAGTCACTCAATCAACATTAATAAAGCACTCATTATAAGCCAGGCACGGTGCTAAGTGCTTTACAGTTATTATCTCATTGAAGATAAGACTGGATTGTCAGTCACTTAATAAACACTTGTGAAGCACCTACTACGTGCTAACCACGACAGGCTACCTAGTTCTTGGAGGGGTCTCGTCCGTGTCCCCACCCTTTTACCCCCGGTTTTTCAGCCCCAGTTTCCCCGAGCAGCAGGGGGCGGGAGGTGGCTGTCAGTTGGTGCACCTACGCCCCAAGGCTGGACCACTCCCCTCCTCGGTGCCTCCTTCTAGGTCAAAGCTGAAATAAACAAACAAGGCAGGCCGGGGCCGGGCATGCTCAGTTGGACCGGGGCAGGTTTGGGTCGGTGAAGTCGGAGGCTTTATTTTGTGTGTGCGTGTATGTGTGTGTTCGCGCGCGCGTGAGTGTGAGGGTGCACTCCCGGGCCCAGCCGCCGCTCCGGGGCGCTGCCTGAGCGCAGCGCGGGGCTGGGGGAGGAGGAGGGCGGGCGCGGGTCGGATCGGAATGTAGCAACCTCGGCTGGAGCCTCTCGGCGGCGGCGGCGGCGGTGGCGGTGGCAGCTCCCTCCGTCACGTGTCGCGGTCCTGGGAGGGAGACGCGGCGGCGGCACAGGCAGGGGGGCCCCGGCGCAGGCAGGCCCCGACGCTTGTTTGGGTTCTGCAACTCTCCGAGGAGGAGGAGGAAGGAGGAAGGAGGAGGGAGGAGGGAGGAGGGACTGCCCCGGCTCCTCCCTCCCAGGGAGAAAGCGACTCTGCCTGGGACTCCTCTCCCCAACCTCCCCCCCCCCCCCCATCCGCCCTAGCTCCCCGCCAGCCCTCGGGGGCCGCCCCGGCGGCAGATTGAACCCCTACCTCCCGCCCGACCCGGCTGCATTTCGCGTGGAAATGGCTCTTTCTCCTCGAGTGGATGGGGCTAGCCTCGGGATCCGTGGCAGGCGGCGGCAGCAGCACGAGCGGCGGCGGCAACAGCCCCGCGGCCGGCTCTGAGATCCGATCCCGGTATTTCTGGGCAGAGGAGGAGGAGTGGGGGGTGGGGCCGCTAGTGCTAAGGCTCAGGCTGCTGCTGGTGGCGGCGGTGGGAGGGTGAGGGTGGGAGGAGAGGGAGGAGAAGAAGGAAGAGGAGGGGGAAAGGGAGGAGGAGGAGGGAGAGCCCTGTGCAACGTTGGGACTTGGCAACACGCCTCCCTCGGCCCAAGGATATTTAATTTGCCTCGGGAATCGCGGCTTCCAGTGGAGGACTCAGAAATCGGAGGAGTGTGTGTGTGTGCGTGTGTGTGTGCGTGTGTGTGCAGGAGAGGGAGAGACAGAGGAGAAAGGGGAAAAGCAGGGACCCCCCCTTCCCCTTTCCAGCCCCCCAGCTCCTCCTCCCTGTGCAGGAATCCAGCCCATGCAATGAAAGATGCATCTTTGCTTCTTCCCAGCGGTGGCTGAGAGGAGACTTTGCTCTCTATGGATTGGGACTGGCCTCGTCCTGGACTGATTTTCACCCCCAAGGGCATGAAACACCCATAAACTCTCTCGCTGGGGATCCTGACTTCTCGAGCAGCTGCTTTTCTTCTGAGCGCCGGCGGGGGAGAAGAATCACGAGAGATCTGGATCAAGGACAAGGGGGAGGTTGTATTTTTTTTTAAGCCGTTTCCCCCCCTCTCTCCTCGGGCTGACTTGTTTGCATGTGCTGTGTTTGGGGGAGGTGCCCGCTCTCCCACCCACCCGCTTGTATTTTCCTGGCTCGGCGGCCGGGGCTACGGCAGCAGCGGCAGCATGGCGAGCCCACCGGAGGGGGACGGCTGCTTCTCCGACGTGCGGAAGGTGGGCTACCTCCGCAAACCCAAGAGCATGCACAAACGCTTTTTCGTGCTGCGGGCGGCCAGTGAGGCCGGGGGGCCGGCCCGCCTGGAGTACTATGAGAACGAGAAGAAGTGGAGGCACAAATCCGGTGCCCCCAAGCGCTCTATCCCGCTGGAGAGCTGTTTCAACATCAACAAGCGAGCTGACTCCAAAAACAAACACCTGGTAGCCCTCTATACCCGGGACGAGCATTTCGCCATTGCCGCGGACAGCGAGTCGGAGCAGGAGAGCTGGTACCAGGCGCTCCTGCAGCTCCATAACCGGGCCAAGGGACATCACTTGCACCATTCCCACCACGAGGCTGCAGCTTTTGGAGTGGGAGGGGGAGGAGGCGGAGGGGGGAGCTGCAGTGGCAGCTCTGGCCTGGGAGAAGCCGGGGAGGACAGTAGCTATGGGGAAATGGCCCCAGGACCAGCATTCAAGGAGGTTTGGCAAGTGATCCTGAAGCCTAAGGGCTTGGGGCAGACAAAGAACCTGATTGGCATCTATCGGCTCTGCCTGACCAGTAAGACCATCAGCTTTGTGAAGCTGAACTCGGAGGCGGCCGCAGTGGTCCTCCAACTGATGAACATTCGCAGGTGTGGTCACTCGGAAAACTTCTTTTTTATTGAGGTGGGGCGCTCTGCGGTGACTGGACCTGGGGAGTTCTGGATGCAAGTGGATGATTCTGTGGTTGCCCAGAATATGCACGAGACCATCCTGGAAGCTATGCGGGCCATGAGTGAGGAATTCCGGCCTCGGAGCAAGAGCCAGTCGTCCTCCAACTGCTCCAACCCCATCAGCGTACCTCTGCGCAGGCATCACCTCAATAATCCACCCCCCAGCCAGGTGGGGCTCACCCGCAGATCCCGGACTGAGAGCGTCACAGCCACATCACCCGCTAGTGTCGTGGGTGGGAAGCCCTGCTCTTTCCGGGTCCGGGCGTCCAGTGATGGAGAAGGCACCATGTCCCGACCGGCCTCGGTGGATGGGAGTCCCGTAAGCCCCAGTACCAACCGGACTCATTCACACCGGCATCGGGGCAGCTCCCGCTTGCACCCGCCCCTCAACCACAGCCGCTCCATCCCGATGCCTTCCTCCCGATGTTCCCCGTCGGCCACGAGTCCCGTCAGCTTATCGTCCAGCAGCACCAGTGGCCACGGGTCAACCTCCGACTGTCTCTTCCCGAGGAGATCCAGTGCTTCCGTGTCGGGCTCACCCAGTGATGGGGGCTTCATCTCTTCCGATGAATACGGCTCTAGCCCGTGTGACTTCCGAAGTTCCTTCCGTAGCGTCACTCCAGATTCCCTGGGTCACACCCCGCCGGCCAGGGGCGAAGAAGATCTGAGCAACTATATCTGCATGGGAGGCAAAAACACGCCTAACTTGACCGCCCCCAATGGCCATTATAACCTATCCAGAAGTGGCATTGGGCACCGCTATACCCCGGGAGCTGGCCCGAGTCCTGCCACTGTGGGAGATGAGGTAGCAACCGCTGCAGAGCTGGAGAAGAGTTTCCGCAAGAGAACACACTCAGCAGGTACTTCTCCTACTATTTCTCACCAGAAGACACCTTCTCAGTCCTCCGTAGCATCCATTGAAGAGTACACAGAGATGATGCCTTCCTACCCGCCCTGTTCAGCAGCTGGCAGCGGGAACCGGGGCCAAGCCTACCGCCACTCAGCCTTTGTGCCCACCCACTCCTATCCTGAGGAGTGTCTGGAGATCCATCCCTTGGAGGATCGGGGCGGCCACCACCATCACCGGGTGGATACTCCGGTGCTACATACAGACGATGGCTACATGCCCATGTCTCCTGGGGTGGCTCCAGTGCCCAGTGGTCGAAAGAGCGGTGGAGATTACATGCCCATGAGCCCCAAGAGCGTTTCTGCTCCCCAGCAGATCATTAACCCCAGCCGGCGCCATTCTCAGAGGGTAGACCCCAACGGCTACATGATGATGTCTCCCAGTGGCAGCTGTTCCCCAGACAGTGCAGGTGGCTCTGGCAGCAGCAACACGGCCACTTCCGGGAACAGCTACGGCAAGTTATGGACAAACGGGGTGGGTGGCCACCATCACCACCACGTTCACCCAAAGTTCTCTGTGGAGAGCAATGACAGCAAGCTACCTTGCAGCAGCGATTACATCAACATGTCCCCTGCTGGGGACTCTGTGACCAGCAGCCCCTCAGACGGCTACTATGGCCCTGATGATCCACAAAACAAGGCCATCTACTCTTACTACTCATTGCCAAGATCCTTCAAACATACTCAGCAGCAGCAGCAGCAGCAGCAGCAGCAGCAGCAGCAGCAACAGCAGCAGCAACAGCAGCAGCAGCAGCAACAGCAGCAGCAGCAGCAGCGCCGGGGGGAGCCTGAAGATGGTGGTCGACTCCCTCACCTGCGCCTCTCGGTCAGCTCTGGCCGCCTCCTGTACGCCACTGCAGCCGAGGACTCTTCCTCTTCTGCCAGCAGTGACAGCCTGGGAGGAGGTGGAGGCGCCCAGGAGGGGGCCCATGGCCATCTCCATCATCAGGCCCTTCCGCAGCACCTGCCCCGGAAAGCAGACATGGTTGCCCAGACCAAGAACCGCCTAACCCGGCCCACCAGGCTGTCTCTGGATGGCCCCAAGGCCAGCACCTTGCCTAGAGCCAGGGAGCAGCCCCAGCAGCCTCTTCTGCCCCCAGAGCCCAAAAGCCCGGGAGAATATGTGAACATTGAGTTTGTGGGGGACCAGCCAGGCTACTCCCACGGATCGGCCATCTCCCTCTGCTCGCCCACAGTCAGGTGCCCAGTCCAGCGACAGCCGGCCCCCAGAGAAGATGAGGCTGGCTCAGAGGAATACATGAACATGGACTTGAGGCCTCCTCGGAGGCCTGCCTGTCAGGAAAGCTTTGTGGCAAAGGCTGGCAGAGCATGCCCCCTGCCCACCGGGGCAGGTGGGGTGTGCAGGCCCAGCCGCGTGATGCCAAACAGCCAGGATTACGTGACCATGCAGGTGGGTGGGCCCTGTCCTGGCTGTGCAGATGCCTCCCTCAGCTATGTGGTCATGCAGGCAAGCAAGGCTTCGGAGGAGTCCGGTGTCCCAGCTGCTGCGGCTCCTGCCCCTTCCCTTCCTTTTACCGCAGCGCCCCCCTCTCTCCCCCAGCACCAAGGACAGGCAGAGCTGGCTAGCCGCCCATCCCTGTTAGGAGGTCCGAAGGGACCCGGAGGAATTAGCGCCTTTACCCGAGTGAACCTCAGTCCCAGTCGCAACCAGAGTGCCAAAGTGATCCGGGCTGACCCCCAAGGGTGCCGGAGGCGGCACAGCTCGGAGACCTTTTCCTCCACCCCTAGTGCTTCCCGGGGCAGTAGCGTCACAGTGCCCTTTGGGGCTGCTGCCGCAGGTGGCTCTGGGGCCACTGGCAGCAGCGAAGATGTTAAACGCCACAGTTCTGCCTCCTTTGAAAATGTCTGGCTAAAGCCTGGGGATGTCGGGGGCCCACCCAGCAGGAAGGAGACATCCCAGATGAGCGGGGCTGCAGCGGGTTTAGAAAATGGACTCAACTACATTGACCTGGATTTGGTCAAGGATTTTAATCACCGGCCCCAGGAGTGTCCCCCTCTGCTGCAGCCTCCTCATCAGCCCTGTGGCAGCGGCGGAGCCAGTGGGAACGGCTGCTCCAATGAGGACCTAAGCGCCTATGCGAGCATTAGCTTTCAGAAGCAGCCCGAGGACCTTCCATAGCTCCTCCTGAAAAATCACAGCAGGTGAGTTTCCCAGTGATTTAGGCCAGCTGCAGAAGCTTGTTCCGGATTGCTGCCTCCTTTTCCCTCTTTTTCTCTCCCTCCCTCTTTCTTTTCCTCTCTCCCTCTCTCCCTCCCTCCCTCATGTCTTCCTCCCCTACCTTGCCAGGCCTGCAAGGATCCGAGGGACACACACATTCAGTATTCACCCAGTGATCTAGGGGCAAAGCTTGGCACCTTGTGCCATCCAAACAGCATTGGAAAAACAACTTGTCATTGTTTATAGGAGGATAGGTAAGGGAAACGTATATAAGTATTACTGGCCACTGTGTCAGGTATCTGGGTCTGTAGATCCCCATAGTGCAAATATATAGCATGTGTGTGAATATGTGTGTAATATGTATGTATACACATGGATGTTGGCACACAACATTTCTAGGGCTCGTATAAGAGAAAGAAGCCTAGTCTGTTCTTGTTACTAAATTGCAACAGTATTTAAGAAGAAAAACAAAACAAAAAAATCAACAGACTGGCCCCCTGGATTGGGATGGGGAGGGGGAGGAGGGTGGAAATCTTGCTACAAAATAATCTTTACTTGAATTTTTAAAGCAGTGGCTAACCACCCCATCTGAGGCTGGTTTAACTTAAAATCAAGGTCTCCTTGTCCAACTTGGGACTTTGGATCTGTTATTTCAGAATGCTAAAACATCCTAAAACACACATAGGAAGCCATATTCAAAATGCCTTTAAAAGCTTTTATCACTAATCTAGTTAAAAAAAATATTGAGAATGAAGTCAAAATGGGTAAAGAAATAAGATCTCTCTTTGTTCCTGAATCAATATTCCAACAATATTATTCACACGTAGACACATCATCTCTAAGGCATGACTGTTTTTCAGACAGGATATGCAGTAATCCTCTGCATGCAACTGGGACCCATTATTAGTGAAGAGTTATGGAGGTTCATTACAGTGTGTCTGTATTACAGTAGTCTGCTTTTGGAAATGTCTGCACTGAGACTGAAATATCTGTTGGGGGCTACTGTCCGGTTTATTTAAAATTATTTAAGCTGTTTCTGTTTGTGGAAAGAAGAAGTAAGTCAGGAAACATGGGGGATCTTTAAAAAAAAATTTTTTTTTTACACATAGAGCACAAATGAACTATATTAAATGTCATCTTCTGTAGATTTCATTTGCTGTTGATCTCTAAGCTTGAGAATAGACATTTCAATAGTAAATGTTGAAAGTTGACTTTGGAAAAACTATGGCTAAGGTGTGTTGAGGATGAACATAGCTGCTGTTTGCCCACACTTTCCTTGCATTGAACATATTGCCTGACTGGTGATCATAGCCATGGATTGAGCTGTGGAGTACTTTTGCACATAACGTCATGAGTTGTCTACTAGGAAGTTTCTACCATTTGGAAACAATTTATTCTAGTGAACTTGTTATCTTGTGACTCTTTCTTATTTCTGTATCAAAGAGAGTTTTTTTTTAAGTGTTTCTTAAGTGTATGTGTTCATTCATAAAATATTGATTTTTTACTGACCTTTCAGGAAGCCAGTTAATTTCTATAGGGACAATTTCCTTGATTCTAGTAACTTTGACCCACATCAATCATTGTTTTGTCTTAGGTGTATGAAAACACAGTGACAGAGGGCAATGACATCAAATCAAGAGTTTAGATTCTAGGATGTATCAGCAGAATGATGCTTACTTGTTTATCTTCAGTGTGTTTGTTTGACCCAGATGGGCTATGGTGTGTTGGGTGTAAATATTTGGAATTAAATTTATCAATGAAGAGCTGTCTTGTTTCTTTGAAATTAGATTCCTTGGAGTATGAATCATTGGTAGAGTAGTCAGAAGTAAAAAAAAAAAAAATGTTGTTTCATCATATTTATTCATAGCTGCTCTATAATTGAGCCAAAAAAAGTGAGCAAGAAAAGTAGATCTTTAGTAATATTCTTCCCAAAGAGAAATGTATTCACCTTAGGTGGGAAGGATTATCCCAAGTATATTCATTCATAAAATATGCTTTTTTTATCTTAAGCTTCCAGTTCTAGGCAAGTGTGTTAATTTCAATTGTGACCCTTTCTTTGCTTCCCAATAGAAGAGATATTCTTCTTAAAATTGGTATTTGTGACCTTTCAGGAAAAATAATATTCTGGGATAATCAAATTCTAATAATCACAAAATAAGGAGTTGTGGGGGGGGCAATTCCTTAATATTTGTTAGTCAGATGGAAATGTGGGGCAGGTATCTCTGTGTGAATTGGGTATTGTAGGAGCTGATTTGGGTTATCAAAACAAAATTGGGATATATTGTTCAGTAATACCCACCACTTTAGGCCTGTTTTCAATTGTTCAGTTAAGAGATATTTTGCTCATCTTGATAGAGATATGAATCATATCATTCAGTAGCCAGATTGAAGCTCCTAGAGCTAAGTAAGTTTTGCATTTGTGAAAAAACCTTGTAACTTCCTGGGCTTATATTTTTCCTTCCATTCAGGTGGGCTTGGATCTTTAGGTAGAAGAAAGGGAGATATGGAGCTATGAGAAGCTTAAAGTGCTAGTTAAGTGTTTCCTTCTGTTTTTTTCCCTCCTTTCATTCTGCACCTTTTGGATTCCTGTTTCCTTGTCTGTTTATCCATGCTAGGTTTGCCCTTTCTAGACCCCTAGTTTCTTCTATTCAGTTCAGCAAATAAGATTAAGTCCTTGCACTAGGGGGGAGGGAGGAGTGCGAAAACAAAAAAGGAAAAATGTTTCCTGTCCTTGGAGAGTTTATAATCAACCTAGTAGAGGGCTAGAGATCACTCAGATTAATACAAATTAGAATATGAGGTATGTTTCAGACTGGTCTGGGAGGACTAGAGATTAGAGGGGGAGGATCACTACTAGTTTAGGGAAGGGGGAGGGTTTATACCCTAGTCTCCCGAAGTTGATTAATATTGACCCTCACCTCATCCTCCACATCCTCCACCCCCTCACTCCACCCTCCAGATTTCCTTGGCGGGGTTTGTCAGAGTTGATCACCTTCTGCAGGAGGAGGAGTTGAGATCTGGGCTAGGGCGGGGAAAGACAGATGGGCGTGGATTGGAGTGGAGGAAAACAGAAAATCTGGGGAGCCGAGAAATCTGGGTTTGAGGAGTAGACCTGGGGATTCCCCCTTAGCCTTTGCGTTTAGTTGCCTGTGGCTAGGTGGTTGGAGTTGAATTTAGGCTATTTTATTTTGGAAAAAGCCTGTAGTGGGAATCCCAGTGCCCATCCCGACCCTCAGTCCCCATTCCCATTCCACCCTCCACCTCCATTTTCGGGAAAGCCACGTGGATTCTTGTTTTGTCCTCTACAGCTCCTTTTTGTCCTTTGTTTTGGCTAAGGGCTCTACCTTTTTTTTTTTTTCTTTATGATTTTAAGGTGCCGTTCTGCATCCTCGCGACTTTTCCTGGGTGATCTTTCCCTTCTTCCACACCCCAACTTCTTACTTTGCTTCCTTTCTTTTGGTCCCCTGTTTTCCTGTTCACCCTTGTCCCCAGGACACCTTCCCTCCCCCTCCCTTTTTAGCGCACCCTGCCGGGTCTTGTATCTATCTATCTTGGCATTTCTGCCTGGGCACCCAGCTGCCTATTTGGATGTGATGGGTGTGGCAGGGACCTCCGGGGTCTGGAGGAGCGGGGAGGTGGGGGTAACATCGGAGCCCAGAGCCCGGCTGCGGCTACGGCTGCGGTTTGGCTCGGCCGGGCACAATGGTCCTGACGCCTGGCAAGGGCCAAGCTAGGAAGGACTGGGGTGGGAGGGGGCGGAGGCGGGGCTGCAGCTGGGGTTCTGCCGCAGCTTTGGCCAGCACGGACTCCTTCTCCAGGCCCCCCATTCCCAGCCCCTAGTGGCCTCAGTGGCCAGGCAGGCGGTGCCAGCCTGCAACCAGTTAGTGTGCTGATTGAAATATTGCACTCGCCCTTAGACCCCCAACCCAAGTTTTTCCACGCCTTGGCTTATTTTTGCATCGACATCAGATTGTGAATTTTGGAAGGAAAATAGATCAGACCATCCTAATAGGCCACTCTTGTTTTTAAAAATAAAGCCCACAGATGATTGTCATCGTCCCCCCCCCTTTTTGGGGGGGGCACTCCCAGCGTGGTTCCCCAGGTGTAGTAGTCATTTAATAAATGTTTCTTATTTCAAGTAGGCCCTTAATAAATGCTTGTTGTTATTGTTGCTAATGATAATGAACCTTCTGGTTTTGTTTGTTTGTTTGTTCTTTTTTTTGGCAGTCCCATCTTTCCCTCTGGATGATGACTTCCTCCTTTTCCCTTGCTTGGAGGTCTCCTAACTCCATGTGCTGGGGAGGTTTCATCCAGTGTTGGGGCTGGGCTGGCAGTTTCCAAGGGAATCTTGTGTTTAAATCTTTCTAATGAAAAGAGAATTAAGAGAAATGCAGATACAGTAATTCAGGCCTTTTGTGACATTCTTCTCCAATGACTCACCTTTCAGAAAGCCAACATCTAATTCCAAAAGTTAAAAAAAAAATTCTAACCAGTAAATTCTTGAATTTAGAAAACTTAAAGAGTAATAAATAGGAGCACTTAAATTTACTAGATACCCCCAGAAGTAGGAAATGAAGCTTTATTTAGTATTTTTAGGTCATTATAAAATTTAAATCAGTCTAGCATAATTTTAAGTGAATAATAGAGGACAAAAGAATCCAGTTTTGAAAGTTGGTTACATTTTGTTGCACATCCATCTCAATTACATTTGTAATGTGAAATATAGACATAAGTTATATATGTATATAAATTATATATCCAACATGAAACTTGCCATCTTCATAGATATTCAACTCTATTTTGTTCTGATTTTCTCCTCTCTAAAAAAAAGAAAAAGGAAAGATGAAAAGAGAGAGATGGTAGGAAGAAGCACCTTTCCTCTGGATTGACTTGTATGGCCTTTGTTCTCTTACTGGCTTCAACCAGCTCAGCCCAAAGTTCCCTTCCCTCACTGAATCATATGTGCTGAAGGCAGTGCTTTTCCTTAGGTGCTGATTGAAATATCACAAGGGAAAAGTGTATGATTTGGCATGCTATGTAAAAAAATGTCCTAGAGCAACTTCCAGCAGAATGTGAAGTTCTTTGACTTCAATATAACTTTAACAACAGAGTTCAAATCACACGAAAAGTACTGCTCTAACCTCTTTAGACTAATTCTTAAGGTTTAAAAATAAAATCGATAAGCTGACAATTCTTTAATTTTTTACCCTCCTCTTCTCCCAAACCAGGTTTTAAGTTTACATTCTACTTTTGGATGATTAATTTGGAACTCCTGTCACTATTATTGTGCAAAGAATAAATAAATGCTGTCCATGGTATTGACTTTAAAAGCCCGGACTTAGAATGATCCAGGTCGTTTTTTCCTCTTTATAGATCACCCCTCTTGGGCAATTCCTAAAATAAGATCTCTATCCTCAGGAAGCAACTGCTAGCACTCCTTTATTGAGTCAGATTTAAAGACATTCATGGTTAAAAGGTATTACATGTTCACAGGTTGAGCATCAGGAAACCTTGGTACAGCTAGTTGCAGGTTTTTGAGATACTTTATTGTTCAGTTATAGACCCTGAAGGAAGATCTTCAGCTTGATTCCAGCTTGACCCCAATTGACTAGGGAATATTTGAGTACTTTTCATGTTTGGAAATAAATTGTCCAGATTCTACCAGGTAAACATTAGGACTGAGGTGACCATCAGTAACCTTGAGGACTAGATTGGACTGCTTGAGAACTCTTCAGGGTGAATTGGATTCTCTTATTCAGACCACCTGAGAAGAAGTCTAGTTTGCCATCATGAGGCTGTTGGTGGCATCTTGAATCCTACCACATAGAATGTGCCTTGGTTCAACCATTTTATGCAGCCATGAATATACCCTAGCATGAATCATACTTTTTCATTTAATTTTTGTATTGTCTAAGCAGCCATAAGAATTTAACTAGACATTCTGACAAGAAGAAAACATCTGAAAAGCTCATATAAAAGGTGGAGAAGAGCTTTGCTTTTGCATTTATTTTGTTGTTCAGAGATGTCCAACTTTCCATGACCTCATTTGGAGTTTTCTTGGCAAAGATACTGGAGTGGTTTGCCATTTTCCTTCTCCAGCTCATTTGACAGATGAGGAAACGGAGGTAAACAGAGTTAAGGGACTTTGCCAGGGTCATATAGCTAGTAAGTGTCTGAGATTTTCTGACACTCTATCCAGCACACCATCCAGCTGCCTTCACTGTATCTTTGTACTTTTATGCCTACATGATTTGGGGAATTGAAAGGCAGCCTTAAAGCCCCAAAGAACTGGAATTCAATCCTATCTTTGATACATGCTTGCTATGTAACCCTGGATTAGTACCTTGGTGGTTGTTTTTTGTGCTTGAAGAGGACCCAAGTGTCCTCACTATGTTAGTCTTAATGTGTCCAATTGTGGCTGATCAGACCGTTGAGCTTGGAAGGCTCTGTGTCACATGTTGGACACAAGTATTCATGTGTCTGTTACAGAAAAGATGATATGTTAGTAGAAGGAATTTTCTAATTCAGAAATTCCCTATATCAATTAATTCACAGGTCTAGTCCTTATCTCTATTGTAAAATCCTGTGGTTTAGTTTTTCTGTTTAAACAAATGTAAAAGATTTAAATATTTCTTGTGGTGATTAAATTAGTTTGGTTTTAAATTTTCTTCTTTAGATTTTTGAGCACTTTGCATTGGATTATGCATGGTGTTTACAATTTTCTTCTGAGGATTGAGTTTTTGCTGTATTCTGGAACTCTAAGCTTTCTATACTTACTCCCTTGCAGATTTCATAAATCATTAGAATAGTCCATTGACTTTTTTCATTCATTGCTTCATTGATTTAGACTTTCCCAATCCTTTTCTAACCGTGGTAGCAATCAGATAAATTTCTTAGCTCTATAATATATAAATGTTACCTTTTCAGCTTTAATGGTTATTCAGTATAATGGTACTCTTAACAATCTGAAAAAGTGTCACTTTTTTCCTCATTCTCTTTGTCTGCCTTTCAGGAAGTGAAATATTGCTTGAGGTAGCGGTTTATTTCTCTACTTTATAGGGGTTTTGGTAATTGCATTCAAAAGAGTCATTCTCTTATAATAAGCTACTAGAGGTCAATTATTTCTATAAATGGTTTCATAAAGAAATAAGTATTGTAGATTCTTTTTTGATGAAGATATTTTATCTTTTAAAATACTACAGGTCTTATTCTTCATCTAGTTATATAAACAGTAGTTTCAGTATCTTTTGATTTCTAGGTATGCCCAATTTTAAGAAAAAATACTAATAATTTTATTTTTTCATTTTGTATACATATAAACTCTGAAGGAGAAAGCACTTTGATTTGTTTCTATTGTGTTTTGTTTTAATATTGGGTAGTGGATAGAAAACCAGACCTGGGGCTGTAATGTGAATAATGTGAAATATAGACACAAATTACACACACACACACACACACACACACACACACACACACACACACTTCTGTACAAAGTCAACTTCAGATATTGACTAGCTGTGTGACCCTGGATAGTTCACTTAACTTTGTCTTAGTTTCTTCATCTGTCAAAGAAACTGGAGAATAGAATGGCAAAACACTCCATTATCTTTGCCAAGAAAACCCCAAATTGGGGTCATTAAGAGTTGGCTGTGACTGAATAATAACAACAATTTTAATATTAGTAAAATCTCTACTAAAAAGGCAGCAGGAGCTGACTGTAGAGCCCAGAGGTCTACCTAGAATATATACTAAGCTTAAGGCCTTGCCAAGACATTTAACTTCTTAGTCCTAAAGCTAGACTATAGTTTACAGATAAAATGTCAGTCTATATTGATGGGTATACTTAATATATCATGGGTTCCCTAAATAAATGAAATCATAGTTTGGAATCTACCCCCTCCAAAAAAAGCAGCCTTTTGGAAAATGATACTGAACTGTTTTTGCAGATCAAAGAAAAGTAAGCTTGTAATAGTTGTTATTTCTTGGCTTTTCCTTTCTCCTATAGAAAGGAAACCACTTGAGGGCAGACACTTTCATTTGTGACTTCCTACCACCAGTGATTAGCATAGTGTCTGGCAAACTGTAACCAATGAATAAATGGTTTTTTGATTGATTATTCACATGGAGATGATTACATGTGTCCTCAACTCAATTGACAAAGATAGAAAGACTTTTTATGAAGTTTGCTAAGGTAATTTTGAATTCCTCAGAAAAAAATAGCTTTGGTAGAGTTGTATCATGATCTCTCTTAAAATCTATATTTTTTGTTTGATAAATATATAATGTGCTTGTTAGTGATTCAATCATTTAAAAATAACATAATTTGATGCTGCCTTTGGAGTTTCAAAGGTGTGTCTACTCACCTAGGCACTCATTCTTACAAGAATATAAAAATAAATCCTGTATTCAAAAAAAAATTGAAATAGTTAAATTAAATGTATCTATAAAGGGTTATTTTATGTGTGGGTTTTACATCTCATTTTCTGTTTTTAATTTAAGATAACATTTGTAATACCAAAGCCTTGTCCCTGTATCCATGGATGCATCTAAGACAGTAATAACTCAGTGCATGAGTCTCATCATTTACTGTCTTATCTTCAGTGCCTTATTGCATTGGACCAAACTGTTTCATTAGTGCATTAGTATGTGCTGAGATGCCTTACTAAATAATAAATTGTTTAGATCTGTTTGGGAAGTGAACCTAAAAGGTTATAAGCTGTGGTGAGTAAAAGAGTCTTTCATCAACTCTCCATTTGTTTTGTTTTGTTAACTCAAAGGCAGTGATGGGCATCCTCTGATCTTCTTTGACACATCTGGGTCACACCGTTGAAGCATCACTTAATCCTAAGTAGCTGCTACTTGTGTTGTCTGGGTTGGAGTGATCAAAGAGGTGCTTGCTGTTCATCATTGCTTTTCATTGTTTTCACTTAAATATTTTTAAACATATCTTTTGTAGCTGACATTTTCTGCATTGCACCAGAGTTTGGACTTCTTGCTTTCAGGTAATGGAAAACATTAGATTGCCTTTATGTGATCATGGATTCACTCAGAACTGGAAGGAACCATAAAGGTGCAACTCAGATAAAATAGGATTGTATATTAACTCAGAAAACTACAGATTAACATTATCTATGATGTATTGTATTTTTAATTATTTTATTAAATATTTCCAAATTATATTTTAATCTGGTCCTAGCCTCACTGGCAAGTCTGGTAGTTGTGTTTGATGTCTCTGATGTAGTCCAGCTCTTTAATTTTACACATGAAAAAACAGAGACCCAGGGAGATTATAATTTGCTACAAATCACAAAGATTGTGTGTGTGTGTGTGTGTGTGTGTGTGTGTGTGTGTGTGTCTGAGCTGAAGTACTCAGATTTTTCCCATTGATGTACAAAAAGAGAAAGATTTTCACATAAAGCTGGGTCCCCCTCTGGTGACAGAGTGGATAAAGTATCTGAATTGGAATCAAGAGATAAGCTCTGAGTTTGAATCCTGCTTCATACACTTAATTGTTGTGTGCTCTTGGCAAATCACTTAACAGTCCTTAACTTCCACATCTGTGTAAGGAGGATAATAAAAGAGCTTATCTCAGGGACTACCTGGGAGGATACATACAGATAAAGAGAAGGAGAGAGAGTCAGAGACAGAGAGACACACAGTCAAAGACAGAAAGATAGATACATACATATATATATATGTATTATATATACATACACCTATATAGACATACAGAGATAGCTAAATAGCTAAGTAGCTGGAGATGATAGATGTTAAATATAGATAAAGATAGGTAAGGTGTTAGATATAGATAAAAGAGAAGTGAGCCAGAAGGAAGAGAGAAGATAGAAGACAGGTAGATAATTGATAGTTAGATAGATGGTAGATAAAATGATTGATGATAGATTGACATTAAATACTTTGCAAGTCAAAATTCTATAAAGGTCAGCTATTATTAGAATTTATTTTGTATAGACTGGCATATATGTACACATTGGTTCTCTGAGGGCAGGATCTATTTAATTTTTACCTTCTTGTCCCAGTGCCAGGCACACTGCCCCACATGAGGAATGGTGCTTGGATGCTGTTGATTGATTGAATTGGAGCAGCTGGTGTGCCTTATTTACTGTTCATCTTCCACTTCTTACTCTCTTCTCTCTCCATTATAAAATTCCCTGTTCTTCTTTGGAGGAGAAAGCCAAAGTTCTAGTTTTTTTAGTGAAGAAAGTGTTAATGGTAATCAGATAAATAAAAGCCTTAAATTTGGTGCCTGTTGGTTGGTGTTCACTATCTGGGTTTCTGTAATATCACCAAAAGGATGAATATGACATGATAATTTGCTTCTTACTTTTTGAAAATAACTCAGTAGTTTTTCAGGTGTGTGTGTGTGTGTGTGTGTGTGTGTGTGTGTGTGTGTGTGTGAAGGGTGAGAGGCACTGGACTTCAGATCACAATGATAAGTTCTGTCATATCAGACACCTGCAGACCAGGTGACTTTGGACAAATATCTAAATCTCATTTTCCTCATTTATGCTACCAGTCTCACAGGCTAGTTGTGAGAATGCCATTTAAATGAGAGAATGTCGTTTAAAGTGTTTTTTAAACCATCAATGCACATACATATGAATTACTGCTTTATTTATTTATAATTTTTTTAAACCTTCCTTATCCCTACTTGACACTGTGGTTGGATCACATGGAAATGTTATAAAGTCAGATATGTGAATTTGCTCAAATATTTGAATTGTTGCTGATTCTTTTTTTGTTTGTTTGTTTGGTGAATTTTCTCATGCTCAAATGAAGCCCTTGAATCTAAGGTTAGCATATTCAAAAGCTTTTTTGTCTGTAGGTGACTGATTTTTATTTTAAGTAGAAAAAGATACTAATGCCATGAATTCTTGCTCTTGCCCTAGAACCCTGCAAGTCTAGCTTTCTTTAAAGTCTGTGTTGCTCTCTCTCTCTCTTTCTCTTTCTCTCTTCTTCCCTCCTCCTTCTCTCTCTCTCTGTCTCTGTCTGTCTTCTTTTTCTTTCCCTTTCTTCCTCCCTCCTTCCCTCCCTCCCTCCCTCTGTCTCTATCTCCATCTCTCTTTTCCTCTCTTCCCTCTCTTCTCCCTCCCCCTTACTATCTCTCTTTCTCTCCCCTTTTTTCTTTCCCTCTCTTTCTCTTTCTCTCTGTCTCCCTTCCTTTCTCTTTCTTTCTGTCTCATTTGTGAATGGGTAGACAACATGCAGGAGATCTTGCATTTTGACAAAAAAATACAGCATACCTTCTCAAGAAATTACTAGCAGCCTTTCACAGAGATATAAATAGGAGTCTTTCTTGCCTTCAATAAGGTTTATGTCTCACTATTATTTCTCAGACTTTGAAGCTTAATAAACAAATACAGTAAATTTAGTTAAATATTCAACTGTTCAATAATTCTAAAAACTCATGGAGATTCTCCTCATCTCAGTTTCCCCACCTTTGTTTGTATTTAGGAAAGCAGCCAACAGCATACTTTCTTGATAATGTCGATGATTTCATTTTTTTTTTTTATCTTTTTATTTTACTTCCTTGCCCTTATAGCAAGAACTTAATTGACATTGACACAGGAACCTGCAGCTAGTACAATTGACAAAGAAAGGTTTCTCCCCATCATAGGGGACCAGATTTCCAACAAAGCAAAGATGAGATTAAATGGCTGAGCTGAACACCTCTTTCCCTTCTCTCCCTCTCCCTACCTTCCCAAATAGAAAATAGTAGTCAAAAATAACAAAATAGATCAGAACCCAGAACTTTCTAACAAGCAGCTTTGATAAGTGAATACAGAACCAGGGAATTGAATTTATCACTTATGTTGTTAAATAATAATATACTTATGTATGCATGGAAGCAAGAATGCTGGATAGGAGCTTATCTTTCTCTTTGCCCCCCTATTTTTCCTCTAGTATTCAGAATGGTAGGGTTTAGGAGTGATAGGGAAGGTTCCGACCTATAATTAGATTTTTGAAGGTTCCTTAAATCCAGGACAGATACGTCTTCTTGTAATGTATTTAAAAGTACCCAGAGAGAAAGAAGCCCCATAAATTAATTTAGTGATAAAGCCTGCCTATCCTCCTTTCCACAGAATTCAGAACCACATTCAGTTGCTAATTTCACCATCCCTGGGACATTTTTTGAGACAATAGAATGAAAGTTAGAGAGGAAAGTATAAAAAGGAGGGGTTATATTTTAGTGTCCTGATGCCTAACAAGTTTCTGCTTTGGTCACCTGGCCTGGGGACCCTTAATTTAGAAGAATAAGAAGGGAATGTCAAGTGAAGTAGAGATGCAAGATCCTGGCCCAACATTTGTAGAAAAAAGACATAGAGGAGGAGCCAATCCTTTCCCTTTATCTTCCATACTCCATGTCTTTCTGTAAAGCCCCGTGAGACTAACAATCATGGTTCTAGTTCTAGGGCCATATTTCCCTCAGAGAATGAATGATATGTAGGGTTATCAGGGGAAGATTAAATTCACAGTTATCCTATTGGAGAGATGTCACTAAGGAGGGATGATAAAAACAAGTTTGGTCAAATACTGGGATAGTCATAGAGTGTTTCCATCTGCTTCTCCCACCTACTCTCATCACTGAAGACCATATAGCGAAAATTATCTTCCTCATGGTCAATCTCAAATTGTTCAATATAGCAGTACCAATTTACAGTACATTAAGCGTTCCTGTTTTCCCACAGCCCCTCCAGCATTTGTCATTTTCCCTTTATTGTTCACTTTTGCCATTCTGATGAGTTTGAAATGATATAATTTCCATTTCTCTATTAATTGATTTGAATCACTTTTTCATATGATTGTTGATGGCATGGATTTCTTACCTTGAAAAATTACCCATTAATATTTTTTGATTAATTGTTGAATGTCTCTTGAGGCTTCAAAATATATATTTTTTCTTTTTGCAGTTAGAAAGGACATTAGACATCATCTAGATCATAACGCTTATATAATAGATAAGCTTCCTATAACCGAGAGGAGTTAAGTTCCCATAAATAAGGAATAACAACTCCAGATTTCAAACCTAGAACCTCTGACTAAAAGAGCATTATTTTGCTATGGTGTCACACAGTCTTCCCAAATGGCTGTAGTTCATGAAATATTGTCAAAAAGCAACAGTTGTTATCTATGTTTAAAGGCACAATATTTTTGCAGCAAAAATCTAGCAAGAGAGAATGGGCTGATTATAAAAGGATGCTCTGGATAAAGTAAAGGTGAATATCTTGTGTGTGTTGGGAGGGAGAGATCTACAATTCAAGTAGAAGCACTCCAAATTTGTCACAAGAAACCCAAAGATTCATGCTTTCCTTTAATCTAGAGGTACCAAGAGGTGACTACTTTCTGTTCTTGCACTATTTTTTTCTTTCCATTTCCCCCTACTCATTTTTTATATCCATGAATAATATAACTTAATTCCCCTAGGTCTTAGTTACTACCAGAACTGTCTAAAGAGGTAGAAAGAATACTGAATTTAGATTAACAAGCCCTGAAGTTCAAGTCTTTCACTTAATCCCTACTTGGGCCAATCACTTAACCTTGTTTGGATTTCAGTTTCTCCATCTGTAAAATGAAAGGGGTTCAATTAGATCATAGCATCTTAGCTTTAGAAGCTGGAAGGATTGAATAAACCTTAAAAGGCTTGAATTAGTTGGAAGGTTCCTTTCAGCTTTAAGTTAATGAATGATTCTGTGATCTCTTAAGGTTGTTTCCCAGCTCTGAGATTTGAGATTCTAAGTATAGTGAAAGAAGGTACAAATAGCAAGGTCATTTGAGTTAGGGACCTTTGTAAGGTTTGAAGGAGGTGATCTTTTTTCAATGCAAGTCCAGATTTTGATAAGACATATTTATTTTTGAAAAACAAATAGGTGTGTGTGTGGATGTGTGTGTGGGGTGTATTGCTTTTAATCTCTGATCTAGTTAACATTCACATTTTTCTCTTATCACTGTTACATACCTTGAATGTTTCTATCAACTAATTTCAAGGAAGCCACTTTCTGGTTAAAGGAAAGCATGAATCTTTGGGTTTCTTGTGACAAATTTGGAGTGCTGCTACTTGAATTGTAGATCTCTCCCTCCCAATACACACAAGGTACTCACCTTTACTTTATCTAGAGCATCCTTTTATAATCAGCCCATTCTCTCTTGCTAGATTTTTGCTGCAAAAATATTGTGCCTTTAAACATAGATAACAACTGTTGCTTTTTGACAATATTTCATTCCCATTTTTACAATAACCTAGAAGTTGTTGGAAATGGATTTAAATATTGTTCTTTCATTTATGAACTACAATTTTAAACAGATATGTATGAAAGAATTATACTCAGAAATATGGGAAATACTCTCCTTTTGGGAATTTAACATTCCTAAAGCCCTACCTTTACTTTTTTTTGGTGGGGGCAACATAAGCCTTTGTTAATAGTACAGGGTTAGTACAGGGTTGTAGGTTAGTACAAGGAACGATCTTTGGAAGGTGTGCAGACTTGCAATTAGTTCTTTGAATTGGGTTAGGAATGTGTCTCTAGATGGAAAAATGAATGGCTTTTAGGGGCTGTTTAGCTTCTGGGATACAAGCCCACTGAAGGAATGTTATTGTGTCTTCCAAGCCTGTTCTCACATAGGCTTTGTTGGACAAGATCTCATGTCTTTGCATTATCAAATACACAACAAAAACACTGAGCCACTCAGTCTGATCTAATTGAATGGGACAGCTTAGATATCCTTGAGCCTGCAAAGTAGTATGTTTTCAGATCACTTGCTTTCAATTAATTAACTTTTTTTCCCTATTAATAGAAAAATTACTGAGAGCCATATTTGTCTTGCAGACTAACATAGTGTTAGCAATCTGAAGCCATTTTTTTTTAGGAGGATGAGTGGCATAGTAAGGAGATGATAAACTTAATAATTAACATCTATAGAATGTTTCTGTTTGTTTGTCTGTCTGTCTACCTGTTAATCAAACACTGTACTAAGTTCTCTCATTTGATTCTCACAACAACCCTGGAAGGTAGGTGCTATCATTATCTCCATTTTACAGATGAAAAAACTCAGATATAGATTTAAGTGAACTGTCTAAGGTCACACAGCTAGTAAGTATCTTAGGTTAGATTTGAATTCAAGTTTTCATTATACCATTTTGCTGACAAGTTGGAAGAATTAAAGATGCAAAATATTTCTTAATTCTGGGCCTCTGATGGACCTATTATTTCATCACTGTGAGTACTCCTTTTCCCAGTGCAAGGTCATCATCCCTCTCTGCCTCCTTCTGCTGATTTTGTTTATGTTTAATCTTCCCTGAGAGGTTCTGCTTTAAAATAACAACTTGTGTTTATGTAATACTTCAAGGTTCACAAAGAAAGCTCTTTCCTCACAATAGC
The DNA here is from genome assembly GCF_016432865.1 of Antechinus flavipes. Taxonomy (NCBI): domain Eukaryota; kingdom Metazoa; phylum Chordata; class Mammalia; order Dasyuromorphia; family Dasyuridae; genus Antechinus; species Antechinus flavipes. Next base: position 55,331,116 of record NC_067400.1, read on the forward strand.
CTATGAGGTAAAAAGATCTCTGAATCTCTGAGATATTAAGTGACTGACCCATGATCTCACATTTATTAAATGTCTGCAGTGGGATTTAAACTCAGGTTTGGAGACCTTTCTCTGTTACTTTCAGTATGATTCTGAAGCTCTGTTCCACCTGTGGTCTTTCAGTTGGTGTCTGGCCCATTTCTTTTTCTGCTCGACAACAATAAAAAATTGCATGTTTCAAGATCATGGTCAGAGGAAGGCAAGAAGATTATAGAACATGATTCAAGAGGATCAGTTCAGAGAATTAAAGATTTTGGTCTGAAGAAAAGAAGAGAGAAATGTGTTGATTATCTTAAGATATTTAAAGAATTGCTTCATGGGACCAAGTTCTTCATTTATTCATTGAAGGACCAGTGGGTTTACAGAGAGGCAGATTTGGGCCCACTACAAGGAAAACCTTTATGGATATTCACTGCTGTCCATAAATAGAACTGATTATCTTGGAGGGAATTATAGTAAGTGTTCCAATACTTGAAATTTTCATGAAAGTTGGATAATAGTTCATTGGAAATATCACAGAGACATTTAGACTAGGGAGTCTCTGAGATCCTTGTCACATTAATAAATTTTGATTCTATGAAAATGAATATGATTATTGAACTGGCCAATTAAAATCCATCTCTTTATGAGAGGTATTAAAACTTTTCCTGATGGTTTTCAAAACTTAATGGAAAAACTTTTTTTTTTTTGAAATCAGGAAATATATAGGAAAAAAAATCATGGCTATAAAAATAACCACAACTAAGAAAAAGGTTATTTTCCATGGTCATTTTTGAGTACCTTTATTGGATCCCTTTTCCCTGTGCAATGTTTTTATTTTACTCATTCGGAATTAACGATTTGGGGAGTGACAGTGAACTACCTGTTGAGTCCTTATAATCTTCAACCAAATGTGAAATCTTGGTTAAAATTAATTAGAACTTAATTATTTGTGGACCTGAATAAATGATCAATTATTCTGTGTCTGATTTATCTCAAAGCCTTTCTCCTTTTTATTTTCCACAAAGACACTGTCTCTTGAAGATGGACACATCTTTTGCTTTGTTTTGATGGAGTTTGCTTATTTCTCTGCTTGAAATAGCACCTCATCAGCTTTTATTCTGTTAGTATTATTCTTATGATGTTAATTGCATTTTACAGATTCAGGTCACAGTTTAGAATTTGCATTTGGTTTTAAGAAAATCAGAAATCGAAAGCAGTAAGAACATTACTAAAAATAATTGTTTTACTCTAGTGATCTCAGTTATTCAGAAGCTAGTTATTAAGCTCCTGGATAGTGTGGACCCCTTGGGTCCCCATTTTCTTACTCTGGTTCTTTGTCTTCCTCTTGGGCATTTCACTGCTTATTAGCACCTCTGCCATCAGCATGGGTAGGGCTGGAGAGAGGAGGTGAAATTCAAATCAGTCAATTTTGTTAACATCTCTTCTAAAAAATGAACCGAGCAAGAGAAGTTAAAAGTGAATTGTTAAACTCAGATTTGGGCATTACAGCATATATTTAGGCTTTGCCCCCATCCTTTATTTCCATAGATAATTGAGAACGTCGACTTTAGTCTTAAGGCAAAAGTCATGGAATTCCTGTTGTTAGAATTCACTATACTAGCTGCAGTCAAAATCCATTTTAACATGACTTGTTATGAGAAGGATTAGGATATACCCTGAGTCTGGTTATATTCTGGGAAACATAACTGCATTCAGTTAAATATCTTTAACCTTTAGCACATGTCCCCTAAGACTACTGTATTTTAATTCAGGAATTTATCACTTTACTGAACTACTCTTTGGACTTTATTCTATTCCTCAAAACTTTAAAATGTCTACAATTTCGTGGGCAGTAGAAGCATCAGGTAATAGAGCCCTCTTGGACTTGTAATAAGAAAGAAATGCCTCACATATCAACTGGGGGATTTTTCAATCTCTCTCTGTCTTGTTGCCTTCTCCCTCACAGGATTGTTGTGAACTGTGAAATAAATGTATGTCAAGCAACTTAGAGATGGAAAAGACTGTCTGAATGTGAGTTATTATTAATTAGAATCAACTTCAGCTTTTAAAGAAGTTAATAAATTAACAATTCAATTTTAAAATTAATAATTGGCTACCATATACCAGACATTCGAGGATAAATTAAGGGACAATTTACTCCTTTTTACTATTTATTTATTTTTGTGAGGTAGTTGGCGTTAAGGGTCACACGGCTAGAAAGTGTTAAGTATCTAAGGTCCAATATGAATTTGGGTCCTCCTCACTTAAGGACTGGTGCTCTATCCACTGCTCCATCTAACTGCCCTGACAATTTAGTTTTTATACATTCATTGGATTTGTTTCCTCAATATTTGGCACATGATAGTTAATTAATAAAATGTGAAATTGTTAATCTACTAACATTATATGTGTAACAATGTATATGTCATATGTAAATTATATTTATGACAATAAATATATATTCACATGCAATATGTAGAAGACAATATATTCAAATACCATATTTGAATGTATTACCTAGTATGTGTATATGTGCCTATGTATACATATATAAACGGATGCATATATGTAAACATATACACATATACACATATGTGTACACATTTATATGTCAATTAGATGGCACAATGGGCAGAGCACTGGCCCTGGAATCTGGAAGACTCATCTTCTAGAGTTCAAATCTGGTTTCAGATATTTACTAGTTGTGTGACTCTGGGCAAGTCACTTAATCAGCATTTGCCTCAGTTCCTCATTTGTAAAATGAGGAGGAGAAGGAAATAGCAAACAACTCCAATATTTTTGCCAATAAAATCCCAAAGGATACCACAAAGAGTTGGACACAAGTAAAAAAATGACTCAACTAGATAGATAGACACACACACACATGTGAACATATATGTATATTTCTCAATCTCTGTACCTGCAACAACCTTTATGAATGACTAGATATCTTTTTAAGTTTTCAAGTAACATTTTTATGCAATTGTTTTTAAGAAAATAGGTTAATGAAACTTAAAAGTAGGACTTTCCCCCCCTAATTAAGAGAGGAAATAAAAACTTTGTACAAATAAGGAAGTTTCTCTGAAATTGTGACTTCTAATTCAGCAAATAGTCAAAATCTATTGTATTATTTTTTTTTTTTTTGGTAAAGAGTGGGCTAATGATATGCCTCATCATTTTGTGAAATTAAAAACAGCAATCTTTATTCTTCGATCTCAGGGCCCATTTTCTTTCTGTTGTAGTATCTGAAAGAATTGAGATAATTGTATCATTATTAATGGTTTTAGAGGGATATTTTACAGAGCCACATGTGGCCCTTTTTTGACACTAAAGATCAAATAGTTGTCTAAACTATTTCTTAAATGAGAAGGAAGTCACATTTCAGTAGCTACATTTTAAGTACTTCTTGGAGCAGTAACATAATAGGGACTTGTTGGTTTATCAATTGATTGATTAAAGGTAAAATATTTACAAAATATTTATGATAGCATGAATGTACCTCCTTATACCAACCAGCTGCAAATGAACAAAAAGAGGTTGACATGGGTGACTTTTTTCAAGAAAATGAGGAAGAGGACCTCCTTTAGGAGCAATACCCATTCATCCCTTTTTTGGTTTTGTTTTGTGTCATCCCTTCTTCACAGGTGTGGCTACCATTGCTGCTCTAGTAACATCCCAGTACAATAACTTAACTTTATAGTAAGGAATATGTCATGAGTAAGTAAGTTGCTGGCCCCCACAATATTTGAAGATAAGCCCTAAACTTTCTCTTAATAATAATAAGTTCTGTGGCTTTTACTTATAGGCTTTATTTCCCTACCCTTTAATCAATTTTGTGGCTTTCTGCAGAGTCTTCATAAAGTTTTCCACATTTTCTTCCAGTTGTGGAGCTCATAATTGAACATGACTCTAGTAGAAGAATATCCAAAAAGTACTGATTGTATCATAGAAAATGGGCCTGATGATCTCTATACATGATGCTCATTTTATTTTACTCTCATCTGCCCCTTATTCTTCTAATGATAGTACTACATCACTGATTTGTATTCTATGTGGGGTCCACTGGGATCCCTGAATTGTTCTAAGTTGTGGTTGGTTAATTATTCAATTAATACACACTTGTTAAGTGCCTACTATGTGCAGCATTATAAAGGCAAAAGACAGGCTTTATTCTCAAGGAATTCACAGTCTATTTCCTAGATTCTAATTGTATAATATGTGTTTTTCTCCCTCTCAACTGTGTTTTAGTTTGTGTTAAGTGCATTTCTTTTAATTTTTTATTTCTCCAGTTTATCAAAGGCTATCATCCAAGTTACTAATGTCTTTCTTTAGAACTATGGATATTATTTAAGTCTCCAGTTAAACAAAATAACACTACTGGAAACATCCTTGTTTATTTACTTTTATCAACTTGTAAAGTTGCTTTAATCATCATAGCATTTATTAAAAACTATGGAAAATAGGACACACTTGATCTTTCATTGTCATCATTAGTCTTTTCTTCTGTTTCAGGAGGAAACAGAGCTGTTATTTATAAAAGGGACTTTATAAATTAAGGTTTTTTAATTTTATTTTTATGTTTGTCTGCATATTAGATCCCTTTGGCAGCCTATAGGATCACTCAGAATAAAGTTTTTAAATGCACAAAGCAAAATACATAGGCAACACGGGAAATCATTCATATTGAAATAGAGTGATCAAGAGATTAGAAAATTAGTTTCATGATCTCTAGATTAAGAAGCCTTCCAAAGACCATTTAGTCCAGTGCCTTTATATCACAGGCAAGGAAACTGAGTTTCAGTGAGATGAGGACTTTACCAAAGGTCAAATGTCAAAGCCAGGATTGGAACCATGGTCTCTTGAGTGCTCTTTGCAGAACATCATCACTTCCTTAGATTGCCTGACCTGTACATAGATTGTGCATGGCTCTCTGGGGACTGACTTGGTCCATGTTAGCCTGCCCCAAACAGATTCTAGTTTTGAAAATGTGGCTTGTGGAGAATTTCTATCCTTAGGGCATGGTGAATAAACCCTTCCCCTCAATGGCATAGATACTTGTCTGTACTATGGAGAGATAACTGTCCATTGGGAAAGAAAAAGAAAAAAAGAAAGGAAAAAAAAGTATTCAGCATTCATGTACCCAACATTTAAGGTGCCCTTAAATGCACACCACATATATTGATGACAACCTGCCTCTATCCACCAGAGTAAAATCCTCCTGGGGCTACATATTGCTCTTTTGTTACTCATTTTCTTCTTCAAGGCTAGCATGTGCATTTATTTTTAATCATATTTTGTCTGTGTGAAGATTAAGGGGGATGCAGTTTGATTCTTTCCCCCCTTTCCTTCTGGGACAGCCCTTGCTCACCTCTATAACTTGCGTGTCCCAATTCTCATTAATCATACAGAACATGTGAGTGTTAGAAATGGAAGGTCTCTCTCTTTCATTTTACAGATGAGGACATTGAGTTCATAGAGCTTAAATAACTTGTCTCAGGTCACATAGCTACTTAATGAGAGCTATAGCTTTGTACCAGAAGCCCTGTCTCCTGAGGCTTGGGGCCCCCAGGGCTCCTCCTTTACACCAGCTGTCTCCTTTGCCCTTTTCCTGGACTTATAACAATGAAGCTGTTTTTTGGGGTGGTGATGATGGGGATAAAGAGGAAGGGAGCTCATTCTATATCATCAAAGTGTCTGGGTAGAAAACAAAGCTACACAGCATCCTAAAGTTTCAAAAACCGTATATAAAAACCATATATATCCCATGTCATTTCCCTTCCCCTCAGAAGAGCCAGACGCTCATTTAAAAAAAAAAATACACATTTTTTTTTGTCTCTCTTAGAACTGTCTCAGCTTGTCCTGTAGATCTGGCAGTAAGATTCTTTACAGCCTAGATCATAAACGATTACAACCAGGGATGGGTTTTACCTCCGTGTGCTTTCTCTATATATTTAACTTTGGATTACATCGGTAATTTTTCAAGCACATTCCCTTATAATCTCTCTTGTTGTCTGTACTTGTTGATTGAGAAGGCTACTAGGAAATAAGTTCAGAATAGAAAACTTAAGATGAGAAAGGAAGAAAGGAAGGAGCATAGGAGGGAGAAGGGAGAAAAAAGGGAAGGAGAGAGGAGGAAGGGAAAAATGGAGGGAGAGAGGAAGGAGGGAAGGATGGGAGGAAGAAAGTAATGGAGAAAGGAAGAAAGAAGGGAATGAAGGAAGGAAAAAGAAGGTAGGGAGGTAGTAGGGAAGGAAGAAATGGAGGGGGAGAAGAAGGAGAGAAAGAAGGGAGAAAGGAAGGAAGAAGGGAATGAAGGAAGGAAAAAGAAGGTAGGGAGGTAGTAGGGAAGAAAGAAATGGAGGGAGAGAAGGAGAGAAAGAAGGGAGAAAGGAAGGAAGAAGGGAATGGAAGAAGGAAGGTAAAGAAGAAAGGAAGGAGAAGAGAAGAAAAAGAAGGGAGGTAGGGGGTAGAGAAGGAAAAAGGGAAAGAGAGAGGAAGGAGGGAAGAAGGACATCCGTCCCTGCCTTCAAAGAGTTTACAATCGAAGAGGAAAAGACATTATACAAAAAACAAAGTTAAAAACAGAGAGGATTGTCCTACAGCTAGTCAGTCAGTAATGTAGCTAGACTTCCTTTGCCCTTTCCACTACATTATGGCATCTCATGGTGTCCTCGGGAACTTAGAAAACATCTAATAGCTTGTAATACTTGGTATCTTGTGTTCATTTGCAAACCACACGCCATTGTGGGATTCATTGAGTGCAGACGTGGATGGTATCCTCTGTAGACATTGTGTGATGTTTTAATTAGGTACTATCTGTTCTCCAGTCATTGACATCCAAGGGGAATTGACAGTTGGACTATATTTGCGTTAAGAGTGTTAGCAGCCCCCTGGAGTACATATATTTGGCTATTTATGAAACAGCCTTGTCTGTGAACTGAAGACCCGAAAGCTTCTATTTTGGAAGTCCCTCACGCATCAGGTTAGGTGGGCAGTGATGGTTTTTAGCTTTTCTGAGGAGGCCCCATTCATAGGAAGTTGAGGGTTAATATTCCTCTTCAGTTTGATAAATGCTAGATTATATTTTAAGTAGCCTGATCGTCTTATGAGCTTATGCACGTACGCTCACATACACACACACACCTTTTTATTTAGAATCAGCCTTACTGAGTGTTTCCAAAAAATCTTTGAGTCTGCAAAATATTTTCATTGGCACCTTGGTGCCATCTTTTCCTTCTCCTACCAAGATTTCCTCCCTCCCACTGCTCTCAGCTTAGTTAGACTTTGGAGCAGAAGTGTCTGCAGCTGATACATTCCTACTCCCAATTCCCCCACCTCCCGTAAGCATAGTTTAATCTCTATGTAATGCAGCATAAACCTAAGGAAATTTAAGAATTTGGAGGTTCATAGTTGTTTGAATTCTTCATCTTCTTCTCCCACATTCGCTGGGATGTAAAAATACATTTGATTGGACTTTTTTTTTGCATCTGAAAATATTTTTCAGCTAGTTCTTCTCTCCTTAAATTTCTAATTTTTGTTGTAACTGTAATAGGAAAAGATGCATGAAGTTCACTATTGGAGGGAGACATTCTTGTCATGAAGAATGAATAGGTTTTACTATCAAAGCCTGGAGATCTGAGTTGCATTTATAGGCTTGGCAAGGAAATCTGCCTCTATCCCCAAACCATTTCACTTGGATCGAATGATTTTTTTAAGCAGAAAGCACAAATTAGACATATACCGTTTAAAGCATATTTATATTTTGTTATGTTTTTGTTATGTTTTGATGGGGTATGTGAGTAGTTTTCTGCATTTAATTATCTCTGAAATATGGAAAATAAAAGTATCCTTCATTTGTCAGTCGGCATTTGCTGGGATTTTTTCTGCTAGCATAGGCCTTACTGTTTAAGCCCTTCTAAAGTTTAGGTCCAGGCGTTAACAGTGGCTGGTGGTCTTTGTGCTAGCCTGTGCCAGGGCCCTGATGTGGACTTGTGCCACTGCAGGAAATAGGTGAAAAGCAGATCACATTCCAGAGCAATGCTGATTTCCTCTGGCTAGCTGGGTCAGCTGTTTGAGTTTGGTCATAGAAATCTGACCTGCACAGCTGACCGGCCCCACAGAGAAAGGAAGGGTGTGAGAAGAGAACCGGGAGAGGGGAGAAGTTGGCCAGATATTGTTTCTTCTTGCATGTTCACTGTAATTAGAGTAACTTTGATAGTGTTGGCTGCTGTTTGTGTTTTCGTGTTTGTTCATATGTTTCTATCCTGAGGAAGGGAAAAAAAAATCCTTAAATATGGGCTGCTGTTGGTTGTTCCTGATTTAAATTTGTCAGTGTCAAAACAGAGAGGCTGCCATTCAGGGATGGTACAACGTGGCTGCCCCCAAAATTTAGAGCTGGGTCTAGAGTTCATTCAGTTAGCTCTCCAAAATTGTAACTCCTGTGGCTTAATCAGTTCATGTTTATGTCAAAATTTACCCAAAATGCCTGATTACAGAACCAGAAGGAAGGACAGAGTTGGGCAAAGTTAAAGTATATGAGGGAAGTGGGGAAAGGGCCATTTCCAGATGGGCAGCTATTCAAGATCGTTGACCTAGTGTCAAAGGACAAGTAGCTATAGTTATTTTTGATTTTGGTGTAGGATAGACCTGTTGGATTGACAGATGGGTCATCACTTTGGTGGGTGGATATATTGGAGAGGGTGCATTATAACTATTTTAGCAGAATAATACAACGCACATAGACAATTGATCATGTGCTTGTGGGATTTTTCAGAGATTAAAACAGTCTTTTAAAGGGTATAGGATGCTTGTGAGGTCCAAAACTAATTAGTAATCTGTTAAAGAGTGTAGAATGCTTGTGGAGTCAGGAATGTGTCCAAAACTAACCTGTTCATGACATGAACATAGGAGTTATAGTTCTGGAGAGCTAATTGAATGAACTGTGGATCCAGCTCTAAATTTTGGAGACAGCCACATTGTACCATGCTGTGTATGGCAGCCTTTCTGTTTTGACATTGACAAATTTAAATCAGAAACAATCAACATAATTTTTTTAAAATTTTAAAAATTAAAATTTTTTTTTACAAAAATGGATTCTACTCAATAATAGAATTCCCATTGTGTGCAGGATCATATTAGTTGCATTTGTCATGTATGTATATAATTTTAGAACTGAGAAAGACTTCTTCATTCTATAGATGAGTAAGCTGATTTATGGAGATTTCACCTTGTTTAAGATCCAGTTGAATTGGTGGCAAAAATAGAATTGGGTTTCTTATATTCTTTCTACCATTCCACAGTATCTCAAATAGAGTTAATCTTAAGCATGTCTGTTCCCAAAAAGACACTTAAAAATATAGCTGGGGCAAAGGGGAAGGAACTCAGAGAGAGCCCTTGGACTTAGAGAGAGAAGACCCCTTTGGGTGAAAGACCTTGGGACACCATGAGGCTATGGTAGGGAGACAACTGTTGTATGTGAAGTTATTTTCATTAATTATTCTTGCTAACTGACCCCTAAGTTCAATTGTTTATCTCTGCTGAAGTAGTGAAAATACCCCCTGAATTAAAGCTCTAATCACCTTACCCTAGTTACAGGTATCTATATATCAAATTATATTTAATTATGTACAATGACTTCCATGTTTAACATTCTCACATGAATATTTTGTTAAAGATATGTAGTAATAGTCCTTTTATCGAGAAAAACAAACTTAAATTTTACAATTTTAGGCTTAAACCCACTACTTTCCTAAGAAGTAAGGTTGTGAAAAATTGTATTTTTTTTTCTTAATCTAATAGAAACGTCTGCTATTTAATTACCCAGACTTACTCACCTATCAGAAGAGGAGTCAGACTCCTCTCTTTTGATTAACCTGGCACTTGTTCTTAGAATTACCTGGTTTCTTGGAATCTTACATTTGAAGTAGCCTGGAGATAATGACTAGGGTGAATTTTTTCCCATTTAGTGATGGTGTTACTACTTAAATGATAACCTTGTTAAAGTACCTAAGTTTCATCATGATAGGTTGATGGGCTGGAGATGTGCACTTCTCTAGTATGTTCACACTGCCATATGTCAATGTTTATGAAATTCTTTGGAATCCCAATATGGCGTCTATCACAAGCATATCTAGGTTCTTCACTTATATGTGGTTTCTGGTTAGGTACTACCACAGATCAGCAACTTCTGTACATTGGGTATGATTCTGATCTCAAAGAGGATTCTGGGTTACCGGGGCTGCATTTCCCTTGATTTGTCAGTTCCCCAGCTCAAGTAGATTGTGAACTTCCCAAATGGGATGCTCTGAGTGACAGTATTCAATTTTGCATTCCCAACGATCACCTTTCTCTCGGTATTGATTCATAAACAATCATAAGTATCTCGAGAATTTTTGCTAGTCTGCAATTTGGTGCCAGCTCTGTCAAGTGCCATATTATTATGTAGGACTATTGTAAGGGTGTAATTACCCAAATATAGCATTTCCTGAATGAAGATCTCAATGGCTTATGATAATATTGAGATAAGTATTCATATTCTCAGCCAGCTTTCTAGCATAGTTGCATAAAAGAGATTAAGAATGACCCTGATATTGTACCTGTTATTGATTATAATATCAAAACCTGATATTGTAACCTGATTTTAGTAGTAGTGGAGGAATGGGTCAAGGTAGGGATGCTAAGTTCCGGTGGTAGTTCTGCTGACTTGAAGTAGTCTTAGGATCTGAGTTAGTTTCTCAAGACACCCAAACTTCTTTATTGTCAGAGAGACATCTTCTAATGATTTCAATATTTTTTAAGGTCACTAAATCGTTTAGAAGTCTAAAGAGTCCTCCCAAACAATTCATCATGATAGAGAAAAACTTCAATTACTTAATTCATTCATTGGCTGCACTTTTCCTTATGGACTTTATAAATGATTTTGTATTTATTACCTTTTAGGTTCATATGGAATAATAAAATTGATTGGAAAGGTGTGACTAAATAATACTTGTTGAAAAGATTACTCTGTGTGCCAAGACCTCCCAAAATGCCCGCTACTAGATAGACATCTTTTCCAGTCATGGAGTTCCATGTCATTCATTCTAGAAATCATTTTGCAGTATGGAAGGTAGGGAAGGAAAAGCCTTTTCATTACAAACTTTCGGGCCATACCTTTTTTGGTGATGCATTAATAAACTAAACCACAGAGTCACATACTTGGCTATGAACCAACCAACCACATCTGGACTGAATCTTCATAGTTAGAGTTCCTTATATCCCTTAATTAGAGCCTTACTTGGATTGGTAAGGGGGTTACTACGAGATGGCTTCATCTCTAGCCGTGCCCCATTATGTCATCCTAGCCCCTGAGATACATGCCTGAGAAACCAGTCCATCTAGGTACTGGGTGTGGACTTCTTGGGACTCAGTCTGTAAAGCTTCATCCCAGTCTTGTCTGACTTTTGATGAGCTAATAGCCTAAATCCTAGGCTACCCTGGTCTGCACTTTAGTTAGCTTAATTGACTCTTCTGCTTTGGTTTCTATTATGAATGAATCAGATCCTTTTTTTCCCCGAAAACTCCTAATACAAGTAATCTTCTGGCTATTGAATTAAAATTAGGATTTAGTAAGGAGATTTTGTTTAGTTCTCTCCTCCTCCCTTCCATGTCACCTGAAATAACCTATTACTCTTCTGGCCCTTATTTTTAGATTAGCATTTATTTTTGAACTCTTATATTGAGTGGTTTTTAGGGTATGAAATCTAAATTTAGACTTGCTGATAACACTTAGCTGCCAAGGGACTGGCACCTTGTGGAAGCTTGTATGTTTTAGGAACCAAAGTTTTATTTTACTTTAATCTCCCCTATATTATATCATTTAGCTTTGGTTTAATTCTACAACCACATTTCAGAGCACTGCTTAGCCATCATTTTTAAGTATAGGAAAATCCTATATGAGAGATGAGGTATCTAAAAATAGGTATAACTCTTTCTTTAAAAAAAGTTTATTTCTCCCCACCTCACCAAAAATAGTAATAGATGAATTAGATTTTAATAGTATTCTGTGTGCGTTGTTTGCTTTTATGGGAGGTGACAGGGTGGCCTATATAGGTTCCAATTCAAAGCCTTCTGCAGTATTTTCCCCAATCATGGAGGTGAGCTGAGGGTATCTGATCTTGCAAGAAATCTTATAATTCTCTGATGCTACTTTCAAAATAAAAAGGAAAAAATAGAGAAGGGTCTTTCCTTTCCTTTCAAAGATAAGAATTTCTTATGTACTGCAGAGAGTGAGAACTGGAATTCCCCACATCTTTCAAGCATTTGGAGATGTCTCATTTAGGTCACTAAACTTGCCTCATAAAGGTCTCTCTTTGAGGTTCTCCTTTGGTAAAAACTGCCACTTTGGAGGCTTACAGAACTGCCTCAGAATTTGGAGAACTCAGTGGAAAAGAGATTGATTTGGGCAGGCTTCAGGTAGAGACCTTAAGGAAATCCTTAGCTAAATCCCGTTTTCCCTTGCCTCTTCCATTTCCCTGGATCTCTTGGAATGGACCAATCCTTAAAAAATGTCACAGTGACTAAACCTTAGAGCAAGTTTCCAGTTACTTCTCATGTGTGAAAGTATAGGAACATCAGAGTTGTTTTAGCATACTAACAACCTGTGTCCTCCATCCGCCATTGGATTGATGCGCTCCCCATGGGTATCTGAATGTTTACAGTATCATCTTTACTAAGTCTTGAGGGACAAGTGAGATTGTCCATCAACATTCCTGTTAAATGATAGAGTGCCAGGTGGCTAATCTTTTTATGCAATGGAAATAAAACATGAATTTTTACCAGGGGTTGCTGCCATCATTCATACCAACTTGTTTAGTATTGTTTTTAAAAGTAAATATATTTGAAGCCTGCAATATTAACATTTCACCTTAACTTTTCCCACTACTATGATTCCATGAAAGAGACGATGTAAAGGAATGGATTCCATGTTGAACCTGAGCTCAGATTTTCCTTCTGACACTAGGTGACCAGGGAGTAAAACTCTCTCAACCTTCCCATAACCCCTAAAATCTAAAAGTTGTGGAAGGATTGGAGTCTTCATAGGTGGAAAAAGCTCCTCATGCCAGTGGAATCTGACAGGTCCTTGGCATTTGGAATAACAAGAAATAAGGTAGGTAGATAAGGGTTTCCTTATGATGGCATCCCATACTCAGTGCTTTAAAACTGATGATAGAACATGTACTACTTTATATCCCCAGGGAATAGTTAATTTGTGTCTCTTGCTGTACCTAATTTTGTAGAAAAATCAATTAGATGGTTAATAGTTTCCTGTTCTGCACACTGATTGATATGTGTGGGTCAATATCTGATCTAGATTTTGGAATAAATTGTATGATTGTTATTGTGATCAGTTGTTTTGGGATCCACTTATGAAAATAATGTCACTGACCCCCATCAATTCAATAATTCATTGTTTACTGAGTACTTTCTATGTTTCAGCTACTGGAGCAGGTATGCAAAGGCAACCAAATATCTCATCTCAAGGAGCTGTACTCTTTGAAGTATTATGTGGTGAGATAACATATGTATAACACTTACCACAGTGCCTGGCACATAGTAGGTGCTATGTAAATGCCTATTTCTTTTCCCTATACTCCTTGAAATAATTTATATGTGAGAATAGTACAAATTAATAGACCACACGCCTGTACTATAAGTAGGTTTTCCAATGGTGATGTGAGAGTAACTTTGAGTTATGTATCACATTATCTTTCCATTATCCCTCATTAGATTGGCTGGAATTAGAAGGCTTAACCAGTGATCTTGGTAAATTATTTTTCTCTGGAAAGCCAATTAGCTGATTTGAGATTAATTGTATATTCTTTGCTTCCTTAGTTCATGCTACAAACTATCAAGTTATTTTTTTTAATTGATCGTTTTGAACTAAATATTGTCTGAAACATATCTCCCAGTTTCCCACATAAGATATTCACCAGATTTCTGTAGAGTCAGCTGTTGTTCGAGTCAGCTGCAAATATTTTTTTCTACTGAATGGATTGTCTACAGAGAGCTGGGGTTCTCATTCTCCTGTGGCCCCATTTGTTGTCCGCTTGTATGTAAATGATAGAACCAAGCAGAAAAGAAGTTTTAGGGAGAAAGAGAGTAGGGTTAGAGGATTGGGCTTACATGATTTTTGCGCTGATCACAGTCTAGTCTCTGATCTCTGTCCATATACTAAAAGCGATTTTCACTTTTCTAACCATATTCCAAATGTAAATGAATTTTTTTATCTTTTTTTAAATATTGTGCATTATTCCTCAGTCTTCAATGACATTCATATTCCAGTATTCAGTACAATTCAAATTCTGCCCAAATAATTTTTGTGTACTGATAGTTTTTTGTATTGAATATTTCTCAAATTAAGTAGGCTTATGAGGCTGGAATTTGGAAATCATTTTGATGTCTCTTAACTGTAAGATATGATAGTTCTAAAATATTTTTTGAATGCTTTTATGGGAATCCTCTTTTTTGGTTTTTTTTTTTTATCAAGTTTCACTCTTCATTTTTAAGCATAGTACATGGCCACCCTTTCTCACATCAGCTGCTGTATATGTGCTGAGGACATGCAAGTTGATTTCAATGTTAGCTTAAACAAAACCCTTCCATAAATCTACTGTAAACCAAACAGATATGGTGGTTGGATTATCAGTTCTTCAGGGTTACTCATGCCATTATTTCCTCTTTTATTATGAAGAAGACTTAGAATCTTAATTCTAATTTTAATATTATTTGGGCAGCTAAGTGACAAGTAGTGGATAGAGCACCAGCCCTGACGGCAGGAGGACCTGAGTTCAAATCTGGTCTCAAAACACTTCCTACTTATGGGACCCTAGGCAAGTCACTTAACCCCAATTGTCTCAGGGAAAAAAAAAATATTTAGCCCTCATTCTCCAGATTCAAGCAACTTAAAAGTCAATTGTTGATTTTTTTTTTTTGGACAGGCAGAAAAACACTATATTAAAAAGCACAGCAATTTCAAGAAATTAGAATTTATGGTAGATATTCTCACATTAGTGAAGGGCTTAAGATATTGTTTTGTAGAGACTTAGTTTTAAAACTTGAAGTAATGTGTGGTAGAAAAATGTGTGTGTGTGTTTGTGTGTGTGTGTGTGTGTGTGTGTGTGTATAACTTAAGAGCTTAAATTTTTTAATGTAATTTCTAAAAGAACAAGATAAAAGTTACTTTTATGTGGATGAGAAAAATGGACTCAAATGAAGAAAGAGTTGGTTGATACCATAAGAGCCCAAGAGTGAAAGAAGACCACAAAGGCTTTGATAAAATTTTATTTTGTTGGATTGAGCAATTCTGATGAAGGATGTATGGCTATTAAAGCTTTCATTGTGCTATTTGGAAGAAAGATGTCTTCCTTTGGAAAAAAAAATCCATTCAAACTTAGATTTGTGTGTTGGTAAGTTCATTCTCCTTTCTAGTGGCTTTCTGAGGGGTAACCGCCAAAATTTGAGATGTGGCATCCATGGCATTTTTTGTGGGTTTTGTTTGTTATATTTTTGGCACAAATTTGGGCAGTAGCCTTCTCTGAGAGACTTAATACAGTACTTTCAGAGTTTTGCATAATTTTAGGACTGCAGAAGCCACAAGATGGTATAAAAAGAAAACCCCAAAAATGTAGTAATTTGAATAAAAAGAAACTAAAAATAGACCAGTATGGGAAATGTTTAGAAAATGGTAAGTGGAAACTAACTAGGAACTCAGGAATATATTTCCCCCCAATTCTGCTTTTCTTGATCAGCGTAGTGAGTTTTGCCCCTTTAAAGATTTTTCTCCTCTTTTTATCTTTTCATTGAGAAAATTACTTGCTTTGTTCTAAAAGCATTGAAGGAAGATAATGAACAGACTACAATTGCTCTCTGATTTTATTCTTTCCTTGTGAAGTTCATTCTTGGGAGAGACTGCTTTGTAAAATTAACATTTCATGGTTCTTTTTGGCAACAAGCCATCTGTTAATAGTGCATTTTGGGTGTGGAAGTGTTCTATCTTTGCATTTTTAGAGTTTATGCCTAGAATTCACTTTCTAAAGTAGTCCAAATATTTCAGCACTTTCCCTATAAAGTATGTAAAAGTTCTTTTTTGGTAAACTTTAAGGAATTTTTCATTTACTAAGTAATGTTTTTTGCACTATCACTATTATTGTTATTGCTATTAAAATTATGTTACTGGGTACCCTCAAGAAATAATTTGTGTGATTTGGGGAATCTACCTTTTGACCTTTTGTTCTTTGGACGATTCTTTCAGAATTAAAGCTTTTAGAAGGTTGGTGCTTGTATTTCATTGACATTATTTCATCTTTGATAATTTCAGCTTTGCCTGATGATGCTATCAGGTCAGAATGCTGTATTCTAATAGGGGTGGGGTGAATCAGTATTCATAAAAGAGAACATTAAAATTACTTAATTGAATTCACAAATTAAAGCAGATAAAAATCTAGATTTTTTTTTTCCTAGGGAAAAGAATTCAATGACAGTTGTTGCAACCAAATGGAAACTTTTGAAAGCTATAATTTATATTTAAAAAATATTTCTCAGTAAGCACAAACTGTATCGATAGTGTTGCCTCTATCTTATTCCTTAGCACCCCTTTTCTGAATGGTAGTGGATCTTAGAGAAACTCTGTTTCCTTTTAAAAATGAATTTTTTTAAACAGAATGAAATCCAGAAAATCAGTCAGAAATCATTATATAGAACCCATATAACTAATCTAACCCATACCTAACGAAGAATTCCATCTACATCAAACCTATCAGGTGGATAGCCAATCTTTGCCAAAACCTTCAGTGAGCAAAAATTCACTAACTCCCAAGGTTAGTACTTTTGAGTAGTTTGAAGAGTTTTTCCTCCTACTAAGTCTAATTTTACTTTGTTGTTCCTATCTAAGAGAGATAACATACATAGTAGGGGCTTAATACATGTTTATTAGTTGATTAGTTGGAGTCAGAGTACCAAGGTTTGAGTTCAGGCTTTGCCTTTGATGTTATTTGAGCTCTCAACTTTAGATTTTCTTGTCTACAAAATGAGAGGTTTCGAGAAAAACTTTGGAAGTCTTCTCTAGGTCTAAAAGCACGATCCTATCATTAGCCTTTCTCCTTTATTGATGGTAGTTCTTATTTATTTGCTTTTGATTAGGTACACACTGCCCATGTAATATAGTAAGGTATGATTTTGGTTAAAAATAATTAGAAATATGAAGTTCCACAAAAGTGAGAATTAAAATATCATTGGCAGTCAGTGTTAATATTATTATAATCTAGTATTATTATGTTATTAATATTCTATGCTTTTTTTATGTTTCCTAAATTTTTTCTTTAATTCTAGCTAATCTTAGATATAATCCACACTTGATTGGCAGAGTATAAACAGTGAGTCTTGGAAGTTTGAGACATTTCCTCTTCCTGTATAGAACAGAAATTCCTTTAGAGGCAAAGTTTGTTTTTGGGGGAGGAACGGGGAGCAAGAGATTAAAAGCACATAATACAGTTGGTGTTTAATAAATGCTTGTTGATTGATTGACTTGTTGACATTGTACTTTGTATGCTTGGGAGGCCTTTGCTCACTTAAAGTTTGAGAATATAACTATAGTCTGATCCCAGTATTAAGTAAACTGTTGGAAGAAGTTAGGTAATTTGGGGTAAATTAGGTAATGTTGGGTAAAAGGGGAAACAAGGTGGACCATTTGCCAACTTTATCTGATATTGCGTATAGTTCGAAATGAATTACCAATATAACAATATATCTCTATTAAAATTTAAATCTCCCAAAACACATTCACTATATTATTTAACCAAATGTAAGTGATTTTTTGATAGCTAGTACTATGAATCCACACCTGTCCCTGTCTTTTAGCATTAAGTAACCAAGGGTTGATAGTATAATCATATTCTTGATGACATGTCATAAATAATATCTCCCATGTATATGTTACATTGCCTTGTAATGCAGGGAGTTGAAGCATTGTTATCTACATGAATTTAGGGGATTTTTCTTGATTGTAATTAATTTGGCTTCTAAGTTTAGTTGCACATGGATAACCCAATGTCACAACAGGAAAGTATCAGTTTTCATTGACGCACTGTGGAAAACCCTAGTAATTGCTGGGTCTTGTTGAGAATGCACAGGTATACGTGGGCTGTTGTGGTATATTAGGTTTCAGCATCAGTTTACATGGAATAGTCTGCAAAGATTTTCTTTCTCAGTATATATATCTTCCACGATTCTGGTAAGTGACATCTTAGATTTTGGGAGGCATTTCTGATGGCAAGTTACTTTCCATCTTGTATCACAGTCCCTGACAAATAATATATGCTTAATAATTACTTGTTGACTTGACTTTTGAGAAAGTGTTATGTAACATAGGTAGGGAAAGAGGGTTAAATATGGATTCAGAAAAAATTTGAGTTCAAATCCCACTCCAGATACTTACTATTAAGTCTTTAACCTCTTCCTACCTTAGTTTTCTCATCTGTTAAAACTGGAATAATGCTAGCAACTACCTCCCCAGATTATTGTGAGATTAAATTAAATAATATTTGGAAAATGCTTTGTAAACATTAAACTACTATCTTCATTCTAGTTATTATTAATATTATTATCTTGTCCTTAACTGTTTCATGATGGAAAGGAAGGTTTTTATGAAACTGTTGATGCTTATAATGACTAAACCTGAAGGGGCTTGTTATTAGAAGTAGGAAGTGGGACAGCAGAGTTTGTTATACACCAAAATCTATGTCATATACTGTGGTCATATACTCTTGTAGAAGTGTGTTGAAGGCTTGTTTCTGATGTAATGACATCCCAGATCAGCAAGGATATAAATAAATGATAGGTTATATTTTTAAGGATCAAGGAAATTTTTTTAAAAAGGTATGTTCTTATATATTTGTAATCAGATATAAAGCAGGGTGCTATTCTACTTGTCAATCAGAATACTTTTCAAGTTACCATTTTTCAAATAATTTATAAAATATTTTCACCTTCATAAGAAAGAGGAAGAAGCTTCCAATGAAAAATCTTATCAAAGCAAAATGAAGGTTTTCATTTATTTTTAAATGGTTTCATTTAGTAAAACCATGCTTATGGTTTTTGAGGGTTTTAATTCAATTTCCAAATTTACTTAAGTAAAAAAAAAAGTATCAAGTTTTCATCAAGCCTGAGCAGTGTTAATTGTATATAACATGGATCATTTTGCTTCTTTGCATGACTATGTGCAGATGTTCCAATATAGTTATATTAGCCAAAGAATTTCAACATATTTTCTTGGTTTGATGACACATGGCACTCCTCAAGTACTGACATTTTATAATGACTTCTGATATCCCATATTGTTCTTCAACCCCAAGAAAAACACCATCGCTAGTGGCAGGATTGGTCTTGATCCTCCCTCTGTGCATGCTTTTTAGAGATTGGTTTTCTGGAGGCTTTAATGGGTTTGGAAAGATGTATCTGCTTTGGCCATAACCATTCTTCTCCACTCATGTGACCTTCATTCAGTTTCAGTGCAGAAATAAATGTCAATGCATACCAAAATATAGGAGGTGCTACAGGGTTTCCGAATTTGATTTGCTACAGCTGCTGTTCAGCGGTTATTGTTTCAGGACTCTTACCAGCTGCCATAGTTAATAGTATGTATGTTTAAAGTCTTGTTGTTGCTCTAGGCTGAAGAACTTCAAGCTGATACATTTAACAAGTTAAAAAAAAAAGAAAGAAAGAATGTGCTTTTAGAGCACAATAGGTTTGGACCCCACAAAAATTTTTTTTTGTCTTTGGGCATTGTTTGCTTCAAAGGAAATTGCTTTTACCAAAATCCAGTCTGGGTTTTTTTTCCCCCAGGCTTATGAAGTCATATTTTTTTGGAATATGTTTTAAAAGCCACATGGATGCTCAATATGAACCATTTGTTGATGGTGCTGATTCTTGGTTTGTCTTTGAGTCATGGTGTAATGCTTTTTTCCTTATACTATGCAATTTTAGATACTGGAAGCATATTTTTTTTCCCTTGTCCTCTGGAGAGCCTTTCTGGGTCATCTTCCGGACCCAAACAGAAAAGAAATTTATAATTTCAATAGCTTCTGTTATTCCATAATCATCAGCTAAAGTTACATGGAATACAAATGTCTCCAGAAATGTTTTTAAGTTGTATGACTTGGGTATAATTTCAAAATAATTCCCACTTAAAAGTATCAATTTTAGACTACATTTTCTATCTTATGAATTTTTATTTATATATTAATTTAGAGGTATTTTCTCTGTTTTCCCTAATTCTTTTCCTTATATATAGAGAAAAAATTATATATATATACCTTTGTATTTCTTTTTCTTAACTGTGGGTTAGATAATGTCTTGCACAGGAAGGTATTTTAAAGGGACAATATCAGTCATTATAGTTTTTTAGAAGTAAAAGGAAGAGTAAACCCAATATTATATTTTTTATTTTCAAAACATATGCATGGATAATTTTTGAACATTGACTCTTGCAAAACCTTATATTCCAAATTTCCCTCCCTTCTCCCTACCTCCCCCCGAGATGACACATGATCCAATATTATATTTTAGTGCATGTGTTTTTGGCTTTCCCAGTTTCCAGGTCCAAGTTTAATCCCCATTAAGTAAATGTATATTCATCTAGACAAGGGCTTCTTGACTTATTGTATATGCATGATGGACCCCTTTGACAGTCAGGTAAAGCCTATAAAGTCTACACAATAATGCTTTTAAATGCATACAATAAAATACAAGGAATTACAAAGGAAACTAACCATATTGAAAAAAGTTTTCAAAATATTTTTTAAAAAGTTCTTGAACTCCTGATTTAGCCTTTAAGTGCCTCCTCTGCACCAGGCTCTGTGCTGGTTGTTAGGAATACAAAGGAGAATGCAAAGTCCATGCCCTCATAGAGCTTACATTCTGCCTCTTGCCCATTCCACTCTCCCCATTTTAAGAAAAATGTCATTGGTGTCTAGATAATTTCGTTAGCTTTTCCATTACAGTGTATGTTTGTTATTATGTTAATGTTAGTAGAAGACCAAGTAGAAGAAGTTAATTTATTGGTAAGAGTTCAAAAGAGTTCCTTCAAATGAAAATCCTGTTGAAAGAGAAATATCTATATTAAATGTACTCCCAACACATTTTACACGATTCTACTCACCCAAGATATGTGATTTATGTTAACTTGAATTCTGCAATATTGAAGTCAAACATATGGCGTTCTGAGATTGGCTGTGTGTTAATGGCCTTGTAATTGCTTTGCATAATTTTGTTATTTCTAAAATCAGTTCTTTGGGTTGCCTTATGCTGAACTGATAAATTGTTTTCTGTAGCTTTCGTGATAGAATAACAAGAAAGCTATACTAAGAGTTTTATATTTTAATCCATTTAAAGAATAACTTTAGATTTATTCTTATCATTCTTATCAACCCCACTTGGACCCAAAAGCTAGAATTGGAGCTGTAGAAAGTTGTTTTGCCTTTTTTTTTTTTTTAAGGTTATTGACAATATCTTTTTACTAGCAGATATGTAGAAGTACTTAAATTTAGAGGTATTTTTGTAGTTTTAAGGTTACCTGTGTTTAATTTTAGTTATAGAGGATCCAGGAATCCCTTTTGTGACATCATGCCAAGTGAGCAATCCCAAGACACCAACCTGGAAGTATTTTGATATATAACATTCTAATTCATCAATTTTAGAGTTTTGTTAGCAAGTTCTGGTATATCTAGTTGCCTTCCTCTGAATATCCTGCATCCAAAATCACTACCCTTCCTTCCTTCCTTCCTCCTGTTTCCCTCCCTCCCTCCCTCTCTCTCCTTTCCTTCCCTCCCTCCTTCCCTTCCTCTTTTCCCTCCCATTTCCTTCCCTTCCTCTCTTCCCTCCTTCCTTCCTTCCCTCCCTACCTCCCTCTCTTCCCTCCCTCCCATTTCCTTCCTTCCCTTCCTCTCTCTCTCTCCCTCCCTCCCATTTCCTTCCCTTCCTCCCTTCCTTCCTCCCTCCCATTTCCTTTCCTTCCTCCCTTCCTTCCTCCCTCCCATTTCCTTCCTTCCTCCCTCCTTCCTTCCCTCCCTCCCTCCTTCCCTTCCTTCCCTCCTTCCCTCCCTCACTTCCTTCCTTCCTTCCTTCCTTCCTTCCTTCCTTCCTTCCTTCCTCTTTCCTTCCTTCCTTCCTTCCTTCCTTCCTTCCTTCCTTCCTTCCTTCCTTCCTTCCTTCCTTCCTTCCTTCCTTCCTTCCTTCCTTCCTTCCTTCCTTTCTCTTTCCTTCCTTCCTTCCTTCCTTCCTTCCTTCCTTCCTTCCTTCCTTCCTTCCTTCCTTCCTTCCTTCCTCCTTCCTTCCTTCCTTCCTTCCTTCCTTCCTTCCTTCCTTCTTTCCTTCCCTCCTTCCTTCCTCCCCTTCTTTTTCTTTCTTTCCTGAGGCAATTAGGGTTAAGTGATTTGCCCAGAGTCATACAATCACTACTCTTTCTTAAAGATTCCTATACAACATTGCAGATGTTTGATCAAGACAGAGTGCGGTGGACCTATCACTTCCCTTAGTCATGATGGACTTTTTGCCTCTTTTAATAGCATTAGCTGTTTCGCTGACTTATAGCCATGACACAACCACAGTTCACTGCCATGGATTAGAAAAACTGTTTTATTTCAAATATTGCTGGCAACTTCATTTGGGCAAAATTGGAAGTTGCTTTGGGCCCCAACCTTTATTGAATTAAATTGGAAGACAAGATGAAATAGACAATGGAATGATCAGTATCTTAGCTGGAAAGAATCTAAGGAAAGAATGTCATGCTGATCAGAAAGGAATGGAGTAAGGAATCATTCCTGGGAAGAGAGTGTGTAAGGGCAGTTAAGGTTAGAAGAATTTCAATAGAACATGGATCCTCCCGATGCAAACCTCAGTGAGTGGTTCTTATAATCAGAAAATTGTGTCATATGTGGCAGTTAAGAGTAGGCCACATGGTTAAAAAAAATCACCTTCCCCTATCTTTGAGACCTTTCTTCTAGTTTGTTTAAGTAGTTGTGTAATAACTTCAGAGGTTTGTGTCCTTAATTAGTATCTACCAAACATAGTTTAATTTCTTTTGAATACTCTTAAGTTATCATTATGAACATAATTTAGTACTGGCCTTGGATCTATCAAAGAATATATAGGTGGTTATCCTATACTTAATTCTTTTTGAATTTTGTGATTTCTTTTGTAGCTTTTACGTTTTTTTCTTCACAATATGACAACTTTTACTTTTTGTTCCTGTTCTTTTGTCTACCTCTGATAGCTCCCCTCTCCTTGGCACATATTAGGTACTTTATAATGCTTGTTGATTAATTGATCAATTAATTTCTGTCTTGCAATTTTTTTGTCTCTTCTGGGCTAGGAAACAGATCACCAAGCTTATTAGAATTGTGTATAGACGAAGGATAAACTCTGAATGACAATCCAAAGGATTTTCCCATGAGTAAAGTACCTAAGTCTTCTGGCATTTGTCCTGACTGCCTAGATGCTATTTTTGCTTACTTCTGTTTTTTAATTAATATGAAGTGATTCCCCTAAAAGTAAGGTATTGCTTCTGTTAGGTTTGGTAGAAAAGAAATTGAGTGGTTTGTTAGAGATTTATTGTGTGCCAGATACTAGAGTAGATAATGATAAAGAAGTAAAGGAACCTTACTAGAGCCTACATCCTAAATCAGAAACCAAGTAATTATGCTAAAAAAGAATTACATATCAACATAGCAAAAAACATGAAATAAGATACTCAAAATACAGAAGTGAGCTGGAGATTGAAAATAAAAGAATAATTGTAGTGGGATGTAAGGGAAGTCAGTTTTGAAAGATTGGATTGGCAAAAACCAAATGGAAAGATGCTTTCCTTCCTTTTTAAATAACGTAACTTTTTATATTGAATAGACTTTTGGTTTTTTAAATATAAAACATGCATTCCAGCAAGATTAAAAGACAGAAGATCGTATGAAACTGTAATTTTCCTTACTCTAGGATGTTTTAATTTTTTTTTTTTAGACCTTACATTGGTTCCAGAAATCCATGTTTATATAAATATGTATATATTTTATTTGGGTTTAGTATCCTATTATATTAGGTTTGATGTTTTGATATATCAAAACAATAACCACAGATAGCTCTGGTTAAAGGTATCTTCTATTGTGGGGCAGGGAATTACAATCTCTTGAGTATAATGATTAGTGGGACCGGCAATCCATGAGTGCCATGAAGAAAAGGAGAAGAGGACATACAGAGAAGAAGAGTCTAGATTAACTTGGAAAAAGAATGTGACTTGCATTTTGTTTGTGTTTTGGCTAAGCTAATTTTGCCTATATTATATACTGTCTCAAGTATATGGGAAAGCACATACTTTTCAAGATAGATTTTTTTTGTTTTTAATAAGGTGAGAGTTGTTAGATATTTCTGTAGATGATGATAATTAACATTCTTAATTATAGAGCCATCCTTTTGAGCATTTTCAGATTAGTTACTATTACCAACTGGGATAATATGCATAAGCTGAATTCTGTTTATATGTAAACTGTATAATATTTTAAAACGCACATCATTCTTTTACCCTTCTCAAAGTACAGAATGTTTTCATCTACATAGGGAATATTTTTTAAGAGTAGATGCCTAAGAAATGTAAACAACTGGTAGGGAAATGCAGCTGTTTATGATTTGCTTTTTAATTTTCTGTTCCTTTGTGGCCTCTAATGTTAAAGGGCTTTTGTTTACCTATTATAGTGTATGGCTTATGATTTTATAAGTATACTTCTTATGGTTTTGTTTTGGCTTTCCATGTAAAGGGAAGGGAGGCTGAAGGGAAAGTCACATGTTATAAATATCCCCACATTTACCAGACCTTGGATTTGAAGCAACAAGCCAGTATAAGCTGTCATCTAGAGTAGAAAAGGTTTTATATTTTATAAGGTCAATAAATGGCAGCCTTCATGCTTTACTTTTAGGCTGTATTTGTGTTTTTATGTCAGGATCTATTCGTCACAGTCAGTTACTTTTGTCCTCTGCTGGTAATACTCTTTAAATCAGAGCTTGTATATTTAGTTATTATGCAGGAAGATATTTTAATCTCTTAGTACATTACCTTTATGTTTTTGGTGGCAATCTGTCTTATAAATGTTATTACTGATGAAGGTTAACTTAAATTCAGATACTAGTTAAATATAAGGCTCCATGCTACTGCATTCTGAGATGAAAAACTAAATAGTCTTTAGCCTCAAGAAGTTTTTATTTTACTGCGGAGGATAGAAAATGTTCCAAAGGAAATAAACACACAATATATGCAAAGTGATTTCACAAGAGTACTAACCAGGGAAGGAGGTGGGGAACTGATGACTATAGGAGATGTATTGAAGGAGACTGGGGATTTTGTGAGGCAGAGGTGAGGGTGCTTTTGCAATACTCTGGCTGATTGTATTGACTGTAATCTGGCCACTGCGGGAATGGAGAAAATGGGTGAGATATGAGCCATTTTATAAAAGTGGAATCAACAGAATTTGGCAATTGATTAAATATGTGAGGTGAAGGTCAAAGAAGAAACTGTGAGAAACCCAGAGTTTCAGATGTTGAGTAAGTAAATGATAACAGCATAGCAGAACTAGTGAAGTCAAAGGGAAAAACAGATTTAGAAAGAAATTTCAAAATTGATTTTGGACCCTTAGACTTTCAGGTATCATTGGGGCATATAGGTAGAAATTTCCTGATAGAAGTTGAAGATTTGAGTCTGGAGATTCCAAGTAATTCTCTAAAACTCTTGAGTTGCTGACTCCTTCCAGTCTACATTGATAGAAGGAGTTTCTTCATCTAGAATATTTGATACTAATGAAATCAGTGGGCTGTCTGAAAGGACTGAACAATACAATTCACTCTTGGAGGCAGTGGATTTTAAGTTCCTTGAGGCAAAGACTTTTATTCTTGTCTTTGTGTTTTCTATGCCTAGTGTGGTATCTTGAACGTAAAAGGAGCTGAATAAAGGTTTTGAACAATTGTGGGAATTCAGTTACATTTGGGCAACTTGGGTGCTGCATTGGTTCCCATAAAATGTCCAGAGCTTCCAGGGAAGATCTGGACACATTGCGTTCAAGGCCATGTGGGATTGATGTGAAGATATGGACAAGATGGTCAGTGGTCACATTGAAGAGATGATATATTGAGGTATTTTAAATATGAATGGCAAGAAATAAGGAAATCAGTAATGTGGCATCCCTCTTTTTTTAGGGTTCTAGTATTCATCTTATCATGATTTGAGAACTTTGATTTTTTTTTTTTTTTGTCTCTGAATTCCTTGATTTGCGTGGTCAGGTTAGGAAATCAAATAGTTAAAAATCTAAAAGCCCAAGATTAGTTAATTTTTGTGTTTTTGTGCATTCTTTATGAAACAATTAAGAAGGCCTGAGGTAGGCAAATTCATTTTGTCCAGTTGCAAAACTGAGGTGAGAAACACTTTGTCTATTCTGTACAAGTTATTTTGAGCCCTTACTTATTTTTTAAAATCTTATCTTAAACTTGTCTACCTTATTATTAAATGCTGCAATAACTTATTATTTGTGCATAAAAGCAGAATATTTAAAAGCTCATTCATGGTTATGGTGCTTTAAAAATATCTTTTTAGTTAAGGATAATTCATTCCAATTAAGTAGTCAGATATTAAATTTTAATTCAAAGAAAAATTGAAAAAAAAAGCCTTTTTACTGGCAAGTTACTGAATAATAAAATGGGATGACATACAGTATTTCCAAGTTAAGTCATACTGACATATCAAATGATTTTAAGTGCTATGTTTTCTATTGATTATACCTCTCTTGAGATGTTTTTCTCTAAATATTACCTGGCCTGAGGCAAAATTGGGTAGTTTGTTTAATAATTTCCTTCATTTTCCTTTCAATGACTTTTCTATCACTTGCAATTTTTTGCAGCTCATCCCTACTATACTCACCACTTATTCCTTCATCCTAATGACCGCTAAAGATGAGCTATATGTGGCATTCCATATAGATCTGCTCTTCCTGAAATATAGCATCCTATATTTCAGACCTTATTCATTACTCAATTCTGTTAAAACTGGCCTGCATCCTATTCCAACAGGGGAATGGCAGGTACCTAGCTTCTTTGTTACTTAATCTGATAAATTAATTTGTGGTTAAGATATTAATGGCCGATACTGACTTAATTATAAAGAAACATTTGTTAAGCACAATGTATGGTTCTTGGCTTCCAGGTAGCCATTTCTACTTTTGTCAGGTACTTTTTATATTTTAAGAAGTGACTAACGTGGGAATTTAATGTACTTGACATTCCAGTCTAGTATGGGATTTTGGGGTCAGGTGAGGTTTTTTTTTTTTTTTTTTTGACACACCTCAATTTCCATTGTGTAGGCAGTTAGCAATTCTGCTTATACATGTAGTGCTAGTACAGGTATATTCTTCTTTTGTTTCATATATGTACATAAAAAATCACAGCTTTGAAATGGGTAGCAGAGACCCTGTAGTATAACACATATCTTAACAAGAATACTCAGTAATGGTTATCCAGCTTTTGCGTAAGCATCACTAGTGGTGATGGGGGGAAAGAGGGGAAATATTAACTTTTAATGTTATTATATTTTTGGATAACCTTAATTATTAAAAAGTTGTTTTTTTTATTACATTAAACCCAAATCTGCATTTTCCCCCCACAGTTTTTATCCATTATTATTAGTTTTTCCCTTTGAGATTGGGGATGATAAAGATTATCCCCCCTTCTTTTCTTTTCTTCTTTTCTTTTTTCTTTTTGTTGAGGCATTGGGATTAAATGACTTGCCCAGGGTCACATAGCAGATTATCCCCTTTTCACATGACAACCCATTAGACACTTCTAGGCAACTCCCATGACCTCCATCAGTCTTCTACAGATTTAATCAATAGGTTATTCCTAGTTTTTGGTTTTCTTCCTCTGGATACTCTCCTGAGTGTCCCATCTATGCCCTACTTAAGATGTGGCATTTTAGAACCAAACATTATATTCCAAACTTGATCTGATCAAGATAGAGTACAGTGAACTTCTTACTTTCCTCTCTAATTTTAGATGTCATTTTCTCTAAATTCAACCTAAAATTGCAGTAGCTTTTTATTGGCTCCATGTCACACCATTGGTCTACATATTGAGCTTTCAAAACACTAATATCTCTATGTTTTTCTAGACAAGCTGCCTAGATTAGCTAGACTAGCCACATTTTCCTCATCTTATAGGTGTGAAGTTAATTTTCTGAACTCAAGTGTAAGATTTTGCATCCCTCCCCATTTAATTAAATTTTGGCACAGTGTTCTAGTTAGCTGAAGTATTTTGGGATCTTGAATGTCATTCACTATATTGGCTTTGCCCCTATCTTTTGATTCATCTGTAGATTTGATAAGTACTTAAAAGAGTTCATAGATAGGCTCAAGAGATAGAAGGAATATAGGAAAGATGATGACTTCATTATACAGATGAGGAAATGAGGCTTTGTGGAAAGGGAAGAAATCTATACAATCCCATAAAGTGAGTAGAACTGAAATTTTAATTCAGGTTATCTGAATCAAAATTCAGTATGTTTTCCAATACCTCACATTTCTTCTTTATTTGAGACTTCATCTAATTCCCTGATGCAAATGCATGTACGTACACACAGTAAATAGTATAGACCAAGCATACATTCCACTATGTATGGAATCATACATCAAACTATTAATGACTCTTCCAACTATTCAACACTTTCTGAATTCAATCACCTAATACTACTGTCTAACCTCCATCTCTTCATCTCATCTACAAAAACAATATGATATCTTGTTAAATGTTTTGCTAAAATCTAAATTCCTCAAATCTACCAATCTAAGGACTTTGTCAAAAATGGGAATAAAGTTACTTAGCCGGACACGATCTATTCTTGATGAAACTCGGGGCAAGCTGCTTCACCTTTGGATTTCCTAATCTAAAAAAAAAAAAAGAAATTGGATTAGATAGTCTCTAAGGTCCCTTATGATCTATAATTCTATGCCATATTCCAATGGAGGAATAGAAAATATAAAAGAGAATTGAAAAGGGGATGGGTATTTATCTATTGGTAAGTCTCTATCCATTTCTCTTTTCCTTAACCTATATCTATCTGTCCATCCAGCTGCCTCTCTCTATCCATTTATCATGTTTTATTTTTCTATCATCTATTCTCTATCATTTATCTTACCTATCCATCTATATCTGTTCATTATTATTTCTCTCTCTCTTTTTCCCCTTCCCTCTTTATTTCTTCCTTCTTTACTGTTTAGTTTTCAGATATGTCCTATTCTTCAGGATCCCATTTGGGGTTTTCTTGGCAAAGATCATTTACTGTTTCTTTCTCAGCTCATTTTACAAATGAAGAACTAAGATAAATAGGGTTAGGTGACTTGGTCAACGCCACACAGCTAGGAAGTATCTAGGGCCATTTTTGAACTCACAAAGAATGAGTCTTTCTGCTTCTAGTCCTGGCACTCTGTCCACTGTGCTACTTATCTACCCTTATGTAAATGTCAGTGTCAATATGTGTGTAGTTTTATTATTATATCTAAATAATTTTATCCAGAGACCCCTAGAATTAATTTCTTACAGAAGACCTTTGTCCTAGGGCATTGATTAGCAAAATTTTGATGAGTAGCTTAGAGGCAGGTGAATACAGAATCATTTGCCATTTCAGAGAGTTTTTGTTTCTTGGATTTGTACTTGGCACAATAATGAAAGTCTTCAGTTTAGAAACCTTACCTCTTTACTGCTGGAACCTGCTAGTTTTAATTTCATGTTAAAATGAGAAAAAAAATATTTAACATTATCTTACTAGACAAGAAAAGTCTAGTAGATGATGACTCAAAATTAAATTTCTCTGAATCTCCCCAGTGAAGAAAGGACTTTCAGCAAATTAGAGTGTTTTTCTTTGGCCTTCTAATCCCAAAACTATCTGCAGAAGGGTTTCTCTCTTCATTAAGGGTGTTATACCATGAAAGTAATACTCTCAGCTATGCTTTTCTTCCTTGTGTGAAATACAAGCATTTTCAAGTATAGGCTTTTATTTACAGTAGATAATAACAATGACAGCTAGATTTGGAAATACATTACTACATGCCAACTAAATAAACTTGCCAATGATGGTTTTCTCGTTAATAATAATCTTTTAGCCAAGATATACATACTACTAGTCTATAAATCACAAGAACTAAACATCAAGGTAAATTTATTTTTTTTTCCTTCACTATAATATCACAAGTAATAGGGCTTTTGGTCCACCAACCACAGGTAAGATTTCCAGAGCCGCCTTTCTTGTCTCAAGGGAGTCTTAAATTTCTCATCACTTAGAACTCATCTTTTCCCATTAGAGAAATTTATGGCATGGGCCAATAATATTTTGAAATCTTATCATAGAATTCTGGTGAGTATTACTTCACTGATCCATGCAAGCAAGAGAAGGTCAATTTAGGAGAAATCCTTTGGTACATGTATTTTCCCTAAGTTTAATCCTACTAAATTTCAAAATATATTGCCAGGTGCATTATCAAGATATTCCCTCAGAATGAGAGGACATCCTGGTGCAATAGTGTAATTTGAGGTTAGGATTTGGAGGACTTGGAGTTAGTTAAGTAATTCTTTGTGTCTCACTTTCCTCATCCATAAAGTGAGGCAACTGAGTGACAGAATGAGTAGAACCTGGTTCAAGACTAGCCTTTTGACATTTACTAGATGTATGAACCTGAGTGAGTCACTCAAACTTGTCTACCTCAATCTCCTCAATTGTAAAATAATAGTTTCTGCCTCCCAAGGATTGTTATGAGGACAAAATATTTGTAAGTGTTTTGTAAATCACCCTATAAATGCTAGCTGTTCATCAGTCCATTCATTCATTGACCCATCAGACTTTTATTGAGAGTGCTTCCCTTTTTAGTTTTTCTGGAGATAAGCTGGGAAAGGTGGATCAATATTTAGAGACCCTTGCCTTACAGATGCTTATGTTTTACTGGAGGGAAAGTTAGAGGGAAAATTAATTGGGTCCATTTTTCACCAGGTAAAAGACCAGTTACAATACATGCCAGTTACAAATAGTACCCATTTCAAAATAAGGAAAACTCTTTCGTTTTCATAAGAAGTTTCTAGAATTGAATTCCAGACTGAAGAGAAACTTCTTTGTAAAGTGCTTTCTTTTTTTATTCTTGGCTTTTATCTCATTGACTATAGAAATAAAACACATCATTTTATTTGACTGGCTCTTGTATCCTTTGTTGTGCAGATTTTTGTAACTGTCATGATGTGGAAGAATCATAATCTTCAGAGCTGAGAAAGATTACCTTTCAAGATAGAATCTTGGGCTAATTAAAAACATTAATAATAGCTTTTTATTTTCAAAATACATGCAAAATAGTTTTTTTAAACATTCACCTTTGCAAAACCTTGTGTTCCAAATTTTTTCTCCCTCCTTTCCCTTTCTCTACCTCTCCTAAATAGCAAGAAATCCAAAATAGATTAAACATGTGAATTCTTCTAAATGTATTTCCACATTTATCATGGTGCAGGACAAAAATCAGATCAAAAAGGGAAAACAAAAAAGAAAAAAAAAGCAAGCAGACAATAAAAAGGGTGAAAATACTATGTTGTGATTTATATTGAGAGCCTTCTGTGAGATGTCATCATAATGTATACTTGACTTTGGGTTCCCAAAAATGATCTTCATGGGGACATATTTCCTGGCAGGTCCTCCATGTTGGAGAGACTTTGGGTACAGGTTCATGTTATGAACTATCTGAGAACACCAAGCTAAGTTCAGAAAAGCTTCACTGGCCACTAGATTTCAACACCCACCACCTGATTTATTTATTTATCTTTTAGGTTATAAACTTCAACTTAAATGGGTACTCCTTTTTACATAGTAGAAAAGTTACCACTGTAAATGAAACTGCAAATCTGTCATGCAGATTTTCTTCTTCTTTTCAAGTATATAATAAATTTGACATGTTACTTTCAAAGTTAACCTGATTGTTCAGGATTCCATTTTTTAGCCTTTTAAAAAATCTTCTTTGGAGTTCAAAAATGTGCTTAATGACCCTTTTTTTTTTTCCTTTTGCCCTTTTACTCCTAGTTCCTTTCTCCTCCATCACTTTCTCTATTCAGTGGAGAAAAAAGATGCATACTTTTAACAACTTAACTTTTAACAAGTATGCATCATCAAGGAAAATACCTTTCTACTTTGTCTGCATCTGAAAATAAATTTTTAGCATTTATTTTTTCATTCTATAATTAATGAAGCCATTCTAAGAACCCTGTATAAGGCAAGGATTCTTTTTTTAAAATAAAACTTTTTAATTTCAAAACATATGCATAGATAGTTTTCAAAATTCATCCTTGTAAAACCTTATATTCCAAAAATTTTTCCTTCCCTTCGCTTCCATATACTGAACATAATTCAGTATATGTTAAACATGTGCAATTCTTCGATACACATTTCCATAATTATCATGCTGCACAAGAAAAAACAGATCAAAAAGGAAAAAAATGAGAAGGAAAACAAAACGCAAGCAAATAACAAAAAATAAAAATAAAAATACTCTATTGTGAGCCACACTCACTCCCCACAGTCCTTTCTCTGGGTGCAAATTGCTCTCTCTATCACAAGACCATTGGAACTGGTAACGCAAGAATTCTTAATCTGGGATCTATGAGTAGATTTCAGAAGATCCATGAATTTAGAATGGAAAAAAGTTTTCACTAATCTTTAAATGAAATTTAATATTTTTTGTGATTTAGAAACATAATTCTGAGAAGGATTCTGTAGACTACCAAGGGGGCTCTATGGTATAAAAGGTTAAGAATCCCTTTACTAAAGGAGAGAGGTATAGTCAGTTTTGATTGCCATTGGTGAAATCCCAGCTCTTTTGAAGTGTTGAGTAAATGATTTTTAGCAAATCATTTCCCATCTCCTTCAGAAGTCATCAGATCCTTTCCAAGTCTAGTATTCCATAATTTTCAGGAAAAAAGGAAACCCTGAATAGGTTTGGGGATGCCTGTCAGAGTAGCTGGAGCAGCATCATTGGATGCACTCAGTTCTAGGGATCTGGGAAGAGACTGAGACCAGATGGCTGGTCTCAGTCTGGAGGCCAGAGCTGAGGGACTGCTGTAGCTTCTGCTGCCCAGCAGGTCGAAGTCCTGGAGACTTGCCACTCGAGAGAGCGCTCCAAAAAGCTGACCTGGCCACAGTCCCCTGCTTCTGCTAACTTTCCTTAGTTATCCATTATTGAATTATTAATAATAATAAAAAAGTGGGACTGGATCTAGCAATTCCATCCTAATTTTGTCTCTTGGAGGGGTTTCTTGGGAAACAGCTAAAACGCTGCATGTATATCAATATTCATTAGTCAGAAAGGCTGCAGAGGATATTGGAAATTTGCATAATGCAGTAGTTGAAAAGATTTTACGTAGTTAATTGTAATATTCCATACACACATCTGAATGGCACCATTGGTTCAATGTCATGCGTTCCATACAAGTAAAATTTTATTTCAAAAAAACATTTTATTTATTTCAATTCAACAAACATATATTAATCACCTATTATGTGTAAGATACTGTAGCTCTGTAAAATAAGGCTATTTCTGGATTCTGGCAGATGGCTCAGAGAAAATTGTTGAGTTTCTTACAAAGAGTTTACCCAGAGCAAGAAATGTATTATCAAATCTATTTAATCATCATTTTATTAAAAAAAAAGCTTGTTCATATATTGTTTTCAGTGTAGACAGGGAAAGAAGGACCATAGTTCTGGTCAGTTTTATAGAGGTAATGAATCCTTGCCATAAAAGGACGTTAGCTCTCCATTCTCTTCACCACCTCAAATATTCCAAGTCCCTCCCACATTTCCAAGTCACTCATTAGAATTAGCCAGGGTACAAAAAAGATTCAAGAGTTTAGGGAGGAATAAAAAGTTGGCATGTAGATATCATTCTTACCTGTGACAAGGGCCTATGACCTGTGGGATGGAATCACAACTTTGAGCAATGCCTTCAATTTCATAAGAGTTCCATTAAAATGAAATATGTCAGATTTTTTATTTTTTTATGATGTATTTTATCGCAGATGAATACTATGTGATTTTGTGTTATTTTAGACAAGCTGATTTTGATACTCAGTAATTGGGGAGGAGGAAGGAGGGAATCATTTATATAATACTTATTATGTGCCAGGCATTTGGCTGAGGACTTTATAAATATTATCTCTTTTGATTGACAATGAATAATCCATTATGCTTCTGACTTCTTAAGGGCAACATGTAAGAAGTAGATTAGGGGATGAGATTTTAAACAAGGTGCACTTTATCCAGAGAATGCCAGTTATTCTAAAAAATGGAAGTGAGGAGGGAGTGTGTTATTGGCATTGGGGAGAGACAGCATTCAAATAAAAAGAGATAGATAGAAGTCAGTACTTGAGAATTAGTAAGACCAAAAAAGGAAGAAATGTATAATAAAACTGGAAAGATAGACTTTGAATGACTTTACCTTTAATTTCATTTTTTCTTTTTCTTAATTAAAAGTTTTTATTTTCAAAAATATACACATGGGTAATTTTCAACCTTCACTCTTACAAAATTTGTGTTCCAATTTTTTCTCTCCCTCCTCCCTTAGATGGCAAGTGATCCAATATATGTTAAACATGTGCAGTTCTTCTATACATATTTCTACAAATACTTTGAATGACTTTAAATTCCAAATAGAAGAATTTATTTATTTCTGAAATTTATAATAGAGAACCACTAGAAGTTCATTGATTAGAGGAGTGACATGGTCAGACCTGGCTTTGGGAAAAATCCCATTGATAGCTATTGAAGGACCATCAGGATGTTCATGATAAAAGTCTATTATAGGGTGAGCTGGAATCAATAACTTTTCCTACCACTGTTCCTCTAGACTGAGAATATCAAAAGTTAAAACAAGTAATCTTTTTTTTTTTTTTAATTTGCTGAGACAATTGGGGTTAAGTGACTTGCCCAGGGTCACACAGTTAGGAAGTATTAAGTGTCTGAAGCTGGATTTGAATTTGGGTCCTCCTGACTCCAAGGCCAGTGCTCTATCTACTGCACCATCTAGCTGCCCCAACAAATAATCTTTTAAGATCTTCCTGGATTTTTAATTTTCAGGACTAATGTGCATTGTGTTTACCATTTCTAGTTCTTTTTCTCCACTCCATTCAAATTCTGTACTTTTCCTCTTTTCACCAAAAAGGAAATAATAGGGAATGTTGAAGGTAGTATAGAAATCATTTCAAGTTTGCTAATAGCTTTAAGGCATCATAAATAGGAAGAAGGGTCAGGGCAGTAGCTGAGGAAAAAACACTCTTCTTCTTCTAGGAAGTTATAGCAATTATGAATGGAACCATAGTCTAATAACTTTCTGTGATCTTGTGGTATTGATTCATTTTTTATTTCCTAAGCAAGAAGTGAAAGGAGTTAAAATCTGGAGAGGATCTGAGAGAGAGATATGGGCAGAGTGCTAGGACAGGTGGTGGGATATGTATATTGATTTGGTTTAAGTGTCCTGCTGATGGTAGTCAGAATAAAGAATGATCAAGTCTGTTAGTTTTAGGGCTGAGATGAGGATTGACTTGCCCTATAATCCAGCTCCATAGTGAGTCTCAAAGAATTCGCAGAGTGGAAGGGGAGAAAAGGAGAATAACTTCTGGGATTTTGAATTTGGAGGAATTATGTTCTTGATGAAGAGACCTGAGAGGCAAATGGCAGAGCAGATGGCAAGATGCCCAAGATGATTGAGCCCTGATGTCTTGGAGAATATCTGTATTTCCCTCCATATCAGTTTCTTTGGAGGGAAGACTTGAGGAGGGGAGCCAAGAGATTGGCTTATTGCAATGAAAGTTAGGCACATATTAGCATAAAAGATTTTGCACCTGTGTATTCACCCTATTTACATTATTTATATTTTATTAATAAGCCCCTTACCTGGAGGTCAAAGATTATGTCCTAGACTAACATACATAGCATGTGTCAAGACTATCAAATGGAAGTTTGTGGAGGAGGAGGTAAACCGAAAACAGTTCATGGCATCTTTATGAGCACTACAGTCTGGTCTGAATCCTAGCTTTGCTTTTAAAATGGGAAGTAACATAGAACACAACTTTTGTTTTCCTAGTAGAAGAAGGCAGAATCAGGTCAAACCGAATAGATTACCCATTTGTGACCTGATTATTCTGGAAAAACAAAAACAAAAACAAAAACAAAAAAAAAATTTGAGGCATTTTTGAACCTGGTTTAAGCGAAGCTCATCTTAGGGTTGTTAATTAAGTGCTAATTGTAGCCTGTCACTGTTTGATAGTAATGGTGTAATTATGTGGTTAAGTAGTATTTTGAATTCATTTTGTCAGTGTCTGGGGCTATAGTCTGGAGAGAATAGCAGCTATTGTTTTCTTTGTGTGACATAGTTCCAACTGTTCCCATGATTGAGTTTAAAGTTTATCTTTTCTTGCTGGCCATTCCATTGGTACTTACTCTGGGCTATCTTTGAATTAGCCATTTGGAAATCGATGTTTTCTTTCTGTGGTCAGTTTTTCAATATTTTAAATACTGTAGAACTGTTATTAGCAGAAACTGTATTTATTAGAGGTGGGATAGAGATGAGTATCAAAAAGTTTGGTGTTAGCTACAGCCTATGGTGACTCATTTAGATTTCTATTTCCTCATGTTAGTGTTTATTATAGACAAGAAATTTGTCCCCTTAGGTTTTCCTCTGTATTTAGGCAATGAACCTTGACATTGGTTATGTAATCATCCTCCCTATAGAGGCTTTTTGCCTCATAAAGTGAAGCATCTACCAGGAATATGGTAAAATCTTGTACTCGGGTTTAGAAAATCAACTTCACAAGAACATCATGGGGGAAAGATGATTAGATAGAAGCTTGTGGGAAAGCTATCTTAGTGAATTACAAGCTCAATATAGGATTGTCATGTACAGCAATCAAAAAAGCTACTAAGATCTTGGGCTGCAGGTAAGAGGGGCTTAAGAGAACTGCTGCATTTAGCTCCAGTAAAATTATATCTAGACTATTGTGTAAAGTTTTGGATGCAATATTATAGGAAGGAGGAATTGGTAAGTTAAAGAGAATACAGAGTGGGACAACCTGAAATGATGAAGGACCTTAAATTCTTGCCATGTCGGAGATTATTTGAATGGAATAAAGGGCATTTATCCTGGAAAACTGAAGATTCATCAGGGATATAAGATTCTTCTTATCCATGTAGGGTATGAACTGCCAGGCAATTCAACTCTACTGCAGAAAGCACAACTCTGTTGGATTAGCCACATTGTTTGAATGTTAAATGTACGCTTGCCAAAAAAAATTATTTTATGGAGGGTGGTCAGAAAAAGCGATACAAGGACACTCTCAAGATATCTCTTTAGGATTGATTGCATGACATGGGAGACACTGGCACTTTGTCAGCATGGCGTGCCTTTGTCAGAGAAGGTTATGCTTCATGAGCAAAACAGAACTGAATTAGCCTAAAGGAAATGCGATTTATGGGAAATTAGAGAATCCACCCCAAATATTCATATGGACTATTTGTGCCTGACCTATGGCAGAGCACTCCGAACTTATATTGGTCTGATCAGCCACAGCTGAACACACCATAACTCGACTCAATACAGTGACTTCATTTTGGTTCTCTTTGAGAATGAAGGACACCAACCAAAACCAAAAATAATTTAACAGCAGTCTCTCTTTTCAAATTTATTATGCATTATTCTCTTCCATCCATGAGTTTGGATTACTTGCTGATTTCTTATCACCTGTCTTCATGGCCTTTGCAAAGGCTGTCTCATGCCTGGAATGCATTCTCATGATGCCATCTCTTAGAATCCCAAATGCTAATTTAAGGGACAGTTTTTACTGTCCCTTAAAGGTCATGGGGCCTTTCCTAATCACTCCATCTATTCCTGGACCTGAATTAATTTTGTTTACATGTTTTAATGACTTCTTTCTTTACTTATTGTTCCTCCTTACAGTGAATTTTTTGAGTTTTAGAATTTTTTTTGGCTTATTATCTCTGTTTCCTGCCCTATTAGCAGGCCCTAATTAAATGCTTATTGATTGATTAACATGATAGCTGGCTTCAACTGTTTCATAGGTTATCATGTAGACACTCAAATTTGCTTAGCTCTTGAGGCAATAAATGGAAGTTGAGAAATGGCAAATGACTCTCTGTAAGGAAAGAAAAAAATATCCCCTTTGAAATCATCTGGCAGAGTCTGGATGTCCCCTTGTGGGGTATACTGTAATGCGAGTGTCTTTTCAGGTATGAGTTGGACTCCATTGCATCTGAGGTTGCGTCAGACTCAAATTCTGTAATTCTCCCAGTTGATGCTTTCATTTAGTCAGGATCACTAGAAGAGGAAAGAATTGGCATTATTTCCCTAACTACTTACTTACTGGGAATGAGGACAATTAGAATCTAACCTTTAACTTTCTTTACTGTTGAGTAATTAAGTATGGGGAGTTCACAATGCCCTAGCTGTAACATTTGAAGGGTATCTTGTCCAACTCCCTTGTTTTATTTTATTTTTACTTGCTTTTAAAAAATATATTGCCTTTTCTATTTTAAGTTTTAAAAATCCTTAACTAAATCAATATTTTGAAGTACAAAATAGAACAGAAAAGGGATTATATGTGAAAACTTTGAGTTTTTCTTACATCTAGCTGGCTTTTCGTTTTAAGTATATAATATACATTTTTGTATAATTTTCTCACTTTATTTTTCTTGCTTTTTTGTGATATAACTTATGTAGAAATTTTTTTGGTTTATTTTCAACATTCACCTTTGCAAAATCTTGTGTTCCAAATTCCCCCCATCCCCTCTCTTAGACAGCACGTAATCCAATATATGTTAAACATGTGCAATATAATACACATTTTAAATCTATAACATCAACATGTAACTTTCACAGCTGTCCTGCTTGCTTGTGTTTGCTTCTGGTTTTCTTTTTGTTTTCTTTGGTGCATTAAAAAAAAAGTTTTGATGACCCTCCGTTTTGTGTGTGTGTGTGTGTGTGTGTGTGTGTGTGTGTGTGTGTGTGTGAATCTATTACTAGTTCCTCTTTCATATTGGGGAAAAAAAGCAACCACCAAAAATGGAAAAAAAAAAAAACTTGTAACAAACATGCAAAAAATAATTAAATGAATTACTATTATCATCATATTAAGTAAGGTAAAAATATAAAGTCCATTCCTTCTTTCTCCCTTCATAACCTGCCATAAAGTTTCAAATGCCCTCAAATAGGTGTTCCTCTAAGTATAGCTCTCTCTCTCTCTCTCTCTCTCTCTCTCTTTATCTCTTTCTGTCTTTCTCTCTTTGTCTCTCTCTGTCATTCTCTCTCTTCTGTTTCTGTCTTTGTTTCTCTGTCTTTCTGTCTTTGTTTTTTTTTCTCTGTCTCTGTGTCTTTCTTTGCCTCTTTCTCTTTCTCTCTCTCTGTCTGTCTGTCTCATTCTCTCTCTTTCTATGTTTCTGTCTCCATCTCTCTGTCTCTGTCTTTCTCTCTTTGTCTCTCTCTATCTCTGTCATTCTCTCTCTTCTATTTCTGTCTTTCTCTGTCTCTCTATCTTTCTCTTTCTTCTTCTTTGTCTTTCTGTCTCTGTGTCTTTCTTTTGTCTCTTTCTCTCCATCTTTCTCTCTCTCACTGTCTCTGTCTGTCTGTCTCTGTCTCTCTCTGTCTCTGTCTGTCTCTGTCTCTCTGTCTTTTTCTGTCTCTGTCTTTCTCCCCTTCTCTCCCTCCTTTCTTCCTCCTTTTTGCTTCTTTTCACCTGTCTCCTATATGTGTATTTATTTGTACATACTTGTATGTATCTATTTGTATAAACATATGTGTATGTGTATGTGTGTGTTACATATATATACTACGTATCTATAGACATAATCCTAAAATCTCTTACATTGAGATGAGTGCTCCTTCTACTAGCTCTTACATATTTAGACATTTTCTGTTCTATGAAAAGGTAAGATTTCTTTATTTAATTCAAAAACCAAATTTTCAGTTTATGCTATGTGAAAATCAAGTTTTAGCCTGTTTCTGTGGCCGATCACTCTGGGAGCAACCTGATGACAAAGAAGCCTCTTTGACCTTTAGTGCTCTGATCTCCCTCCCCTCTCCCCTCTGACACTTACCAGTTTTATGTCCATGGGAAAGTCCTACAAGTTACTTAATGTCTTTCTGAACTTCAGTTTTCTCATCTATAAAATGACTTTACGTCTGTACCATCCACTTATCTTATGAGGTGAAGCCCAAGTGAGATAACATATTTAAGGCACTATATAAATCTGAGAGCTCTATAAAAATTCCAGGTCCCATCATTGTCATCGTTACTACTGGTATCTGTCCAGTTCAATGACATTGCTATTTTCAATAAGTTGCATTTCCACTGCTACCAGAGACTGTTGTAAAGAAGGTCTGGCACATCAAAGATCTCCCTCTTAATTGAATTCAAGTCAGCCGGGATGTCAGGACACTTTGGATGGCACTCTGAGAGGTCTAGAAATGCCTTAGGTGATCATATTCAGGTTGGGATCACCTCAGAGTCACTTCTGAATATTCTTTTAAGAGAAAAATCTAGGGAAGGAAATGCCCTGATTTGGCACCAGCAGCCAGGATGATGTCCTCAGAGTACCTTGAGTCCTGCTAGGCAACCTACTTAGCACTATAAAAGCAGGATAGTGCTTAATTCAGAATGATATTAGGGGACCTTTGAATGAATGCTATTTCTTAGATAAAAGAAGAAAAACCTAGATATCAGCTAAGAGAAGGAAAGGATCTGTAGGAGTCTAATGGAATTAAATCTGAGAGAAGAACTAGAGTCTTTATATGGGCAGAATCACAGGTCAAGGTCTGGTATAAATTGGGTGATCCTTCCCTTCCAACTAGAATTTTGAAAAAATAAAGAAAAAGTTTGCAAGCACTTTGATATTTTTAGCCCTTTTCTGCCCAAGAGGACTTAGAGCTGTAAACAATAAGTACATTATCAATGATTTCAGTCCATCTTTCAGATTTGATTCGAACTCCCCCAGCTGAGAGCAATTAGGCCTGCATCTGGCAGCAATTTCAGCCTTTCACAAAGTTAGTCATAAGCGTTGGCCATGTTAGCCTCTGGTGCAGTTTCTTCGTATGAGAGTTTTGAAAAAAGCCCACCCAAAACACCCAATTCCTCCCAAAATATTATTAGCTCTGCTTGGGAACCTGGAAATAGTGCATGAGTAACTCACTGAACATCCATTTAAGCCTATTCATAAGAAATCTCGGGGAATTCTTTCATGTAGCATTCATTCTTTGCCGAGTTATGACGTCAACTGCAAAGGGCAGGGTCCCTTTTTTATTTATTTATTTATTTATTTTTATGTCTTCTGTGAAAGCAATAGAAATGGTCTTTCAAAGGATTTCTGTGGAAAGCATTAATTTTAAGAGTTCTTTAAAGCTGGGCTAATGTTATCTGTCGTAGTATTTAATCTATCGCCTCATGATATTCCCTTTGTGGGTAAGCAACTCTTTGTATGAAATTGCACCATGGTACCATTCATTTAGTTCTGTTACTTCCAGTTTTCTTTTTCTTTGACATGGCTTTGGAAAAGAATTTCCTCTTTCTTCCTTTGAGCTATTCCCCCTCCCCCCATCCAACTTTGGCTTTTGCCCTTACAGTTGAGTTGCTTCCTCCTGATAGATTATTGTAATTGTAAAGACTTCTGGTATCTTTTTCCCCCCTTTTTTCATCATCTTCTCTTTTTGAGACCATTTAAAAGTACTATAAGAAGGTAAGATTTTATAACAATTTCATACTGTGATTCTCCTGAAGCCAGAGAGACTAGGGAAGAGCTGGTAAGAAGTTGTGGTTTGGAAATTTATTTTTTCCAAAGGTTTGAATGGAACGTGATTTGGCTCAGATCTGTTTTTGGTGTCCTGTTAGATCATTCTGTTTCCATTTTCATTGTGGATTTTTTTTGTTTATTTGTTTGTTTTATTTTGTTTTTTGGTTGTTGCTGAACTCTCACAATTACTTTTAATAATTTTTTCAAAAGCAACTTTAAAAATGGGCAGTGATAATACAAAGGCAGTACAAGTTTATAGTAACTACTTCAGTTTACCTCAAATTATAGCTGATCATTAACTTGACCCAATTAGACAAGCCCCACCCACTCAGCCTTTAGTAATAAAGGATTGGGAAAGTGAAAATTGTTTTTCCAAATTCCTTCTTAAGGTAGTCCAGTTGTGTTTTCCCCACAAGTAATAAATCTTATTTGTACTTTATCTAGACTACTTTGAAAAAAATGAGGATTTTTAGGATGCGTACATTTTAAAAATATGTTCCTCTTATGTATCTTAAAACAAATTTCAGTTGGCTTGAGATAGTATTCTTTCATTGTCTAGACGATCCTGATCTTTAGGATAATTTATTTAACATCAAAGAGCCCTGGCTCATATATTCCTTCTGACTTTTCTCCCTTGGTACCCCCCTGAAAACTGGAGGAGAGATGAAGGCTGAAACCTTTAGCTTGTGGTTTTAATGTTATGTTTTCCAGGAGATGTAAATTAGGTGTGTGCCATGGGTACAGTTTAGTAGTAAGCCTCAAAAATACTGGATTTGCAATCTAGCTATTGTATTTTCTTTTCTAATAATCAAAGCCCCTTGAAAAACAAGTCTTGCCAGATGAACCCAATGAATCTGATCTATGTGTGATCCCGGAACAGATGTCAAGCAGAGATCACTCGTCAGAGGTACCTTGTAGTAACTTTTAAAGATGCTTATTGGGCTCTGTGCATTTTTCTTGCATTACCCAATTCTTCCATAAAGTCAACCACAAACCATATTCTAGGGGACTCCAGCTAAAGCTTGTGGTGAGTAGGAAATAGATTAAACACAGGTTTCCCCTTTTCTCTGGTTGCCAACAGTGATGTCAATGATGTTAATGATCCTTACCTCAGCTTGCTGCAGCCCTAGCACCCCCTATTAAAACACTTGTCTTGAGAACTGTTTTCATATGTTGTTAAGGAAACACTGAGAATTGTTGGTAAGAAACAATGGGGTATCCAGACGATGACTTAGATGTAGAAGGAAGTACTTCTTTTTCCTAGAAGCCACTCCTGAGAAGATTACAGGGAAGGCCAAACAACAGAACTCTCCATTTGCTGTCAGGTAAAGAAAGTAAATGGGATGGAAATAAATTTCATTGATCTTTGGATTCTAAGTCCATGTTCTATCCCTTGTACATGAGGTTGCTCATTGATTCTAAGTGTGGTATTGTACTACGTAGGACTTGTGTGTTGAATGGTGTGCCTTTCTGAAAGTTAAGAGAAAACTGATGTGAAATGTGCAATAGATAGCTCAGGACTGGGGAAGAGGGACAGCATGAAAAGTAGTAGAAGTAGCCTTATGGACACCCACGGGCCATTTGCTTTTATGGCTTTGTAATGTTAACTCAGGTCAGAAGGCTGTTCCTTATCTGTGCAGCATTCATGGGCCCCAAGCTGGACCAAAGAGTCCGGAAATCAGAATTCCCATGTTGGCTCCAGGCAGAGCGTATGAGGTAATATGGATAAAATATTAATGTTGTCGTCGATGTCATTGTTCTTACCTTGGCTATGTGACTTAGTCTGTATGAAAATTTTTAAGTTAAAATTATAAATGGAAATTTATATTTATATTATTTGTATATAAATTATATGTACACACATATCCTTTGCTTTCATTTAGACTGCACTTGAGGGAAGTATAAAAACAAAAATTAAACCGTCCCTGCCCTTAAAATAACTTATAATCTCCTTAGAAAATAAGCATCTAAGAAATATTTGTTGAATTAAAATGAATTTTCTAGCCCACTTTAATTTGAAGATAAGGAAACTGAACCTCAGAGTGGGTAGAGGAACTTTCTTAAGGGCATATAGCTGGTGACTGAGTTCACCCCAGATCTTGAGATGCCCAGGCTAGTGTCCTCTGAGGTGGAGGAACAGAAACAGAAACTCAGATCCAAACCTTGTTCTTCATTCACCCTGTACTAGGGACACCCTCAGCACCTCCCCCCCCCCAACACTGGTCTTCTACATGGAGGTCAGAAAGGCCAGTGTGCTCCCTAACTCCATTGTATCATTATTTTGTATATATTTGACTATACTGGGGCATTGATTGCCTTTTCCTTTCTTCCCTTTCTTGTATTTCTCACCTCCATCAAGGAGTGTATTACTGCCATAGTTACCACCATTTGGCCTTTCTTTATAATTAACAGAGACCCTCTGTCAGAAAGACTGAGAAACTGGTCAGATTGAATGACCATTAGATACTAGTATCCACTTAATTCAGATACCATTAATTACTACTGTAATCCATGGTTTTTTTTTTTTCCCCCCCTCCTTTCATTTCTTTACAGAGCATCTAATCTTTTAAAAATAAATTTTCTGAATCCTTTTTTTTTTTTTTTAAACAAATGAAAAAGTTTTCCTTGGAGAAGAGCAAGTCAATAATACCAATGTCTCTTCTCCCCTGTGGATTTGCAGAGAACTGACAGATGGCTTGGTCTTGTCCGTAGCCATTGGCTCACGTGCGTGCCATTTACATTTACCTTTCTTCTCTGGTGGTCTCAGGAAGGCACCAGTCCTGCCAGAAGGTCTTTCCTTGGGACAAAAGGACAGGAGAGAGGGCCTTCCACACATTGGCTGCTTTCCCTGCATTTTCTTCCTTGGCAATGCGGTGCACTGAAATGTTGGCTAGTCTCCTTGCCGTGTTTCAGCCCCCACCCATGTGACTTGGATCAGGCAAAAGTGCTATTTAAGCAGCCCCATTAAAGCTTTTGGCTCTGCTAGGAGGTTACCCTTTGCCATCAAAGAGACCAAGTCGCCAA
Organism: Antechinus flavipes; assembly: GCF_016432865.1. Classification (NCBI taxonomy): domain Eukaryota; kingdom Metazoa; phylum Chordata; class Mammalia; order Dasyuromorphia; family Dasyuridae; genus Antechinus; species Antechinus flavipes. The sequence goes on from NC_067400.1 coordinate 55,376,084, forward strand.
GTAACAGCCCAACTTTAGCCTATTCAAGTGTGTTAAGTTTCTTTTCATTTGCTGAAATGACTTTTTTTCCCCTTTTCAGCTTCAAGTGGCAAATATCCTTAGCTAGCTCTAGCTAGCTTAACTCCGGCTTCATTCTTCATAAGGATATTTACTCTTGTTTCTGTTTTTAATAGATGTATTTTAAGGGTGGTTTTGGAAAAGGAAGAACGAGCAAACACAAATCGTATACTGTTGTTAGGGCTTAAATTAGTCATAGTTAGAATCTCAGATTCTCTTTATTTTCAGTGGATGTTAGGAAATAGATCCAAGAAGCATACTCTCAGCTCATATGAGAGGAGAATCTTGTACATCCTTTCTATTCATTGGGCTTGTCTAGTCTCCTTTTTAATAGCTGTATTCTAAGGTGAATCCTATTTTCCTTAGTGACTTTAGTTATAAAATTGTTTTTTTTTTTATTGCAGCTACTTTCACTCTGTTCTACTCTGCCCTCCAGAGTTACTAAATTGATATTCCTGAAACATAGATCTGTTACCTTCCCACATTCCACTCAAAAATTTCCGGTAGTTCCCTCTTGCCTCTAGCACAAAATACCGAATTCCTCTCTCCTCCATGCTTTTGAGCAAATTTCCTCTAACCCCACCAAACCTTACTTAAGAGTTTCTGGTTTTCCTCAAAACACATTGCTTCCATGCCTTTTTGTTACATGCATGGAGCCTTTTCTACTTCCCCTAGTTATTAGCATTCTTTCTCACCTGAAATGACTTTGCATGCTTTTCATTTTTTAAATTTATGTACATGTTGTGTCCCCTCTGGAATGTATGCTCTTTGAGAGAAGACTTTTTGCATTTTAGCCTTTATATTTCCACCATGGCAAAGTAGGTATTTAGTAACTGGTTTTTAAATAGAATTTCTATGGTCCCGCCAATAAAATCAAGCGAAAACTTTTGTTGGAAGAAGGGGATAGCATGGAAGTTGATATGTATGTAGTGTGTACTGTGCTGCAATGGCTACTTTTATATTGGAAATGCTTTTAATATCTATTTGTAATTTCCATCCTCTATCCCACCCCCCACACCTCCTGTATCCCTATTTGGTTCCATCTTTCTATGATGAGACCCAAATATCATAGTTGCAGTTTCCAAAACTCCTTTTCCTTTCCTAATTTGTTGTGATCCCTTATAATTGCTAGAAAAATTAGACTATATACCATATTTCTTAGACTTGAATCTAGGTATAATCCTTTTTTTTTTTTTTAATACCACAAGTAAGCATGTTCATTTAAAAAAAAAAACATTTTATTATTTAAAAAAATTTAATTAAAGCCTTTTATTTTTGAAATATATGCATGGCTAAATTTCAACATTCACTCTTACAGAATGCTGTGTTTTTATTTTTTTCCCTTCTCCCAATCCCTCCCCTAGATGGCAAGTGATCCAATATATGTTAAACATGTAATTCTTCCATAAGTATTTCCACAAATAAAATCAGCATGTTTAAAACAAAAGATACATACATACACACATATACATATATATGTACACGTATATATTCTTTTTTTGCTCTCCATATGTGTTTATACATATACATATGTGTTTGTATATATAAAGCCTTTAACTTTTGCTCATTATTTCAGAATTGTGAGATTAAAGCATATGTAGAAATCAACATTTTTGCTGGACTTTAAAACTGTATATACCACAAAAGTTTTGATTTTTAATTTTTTTTCATTTACTTTGTCATTATGAAGCATAATTTTAAATGAACTTTGCCAGGTCATTGTTTATTCTTTTTAATACCTAGAAGAATTAGCTAGTACTACCACACTTTCTACACTTAGAGATACACACACACACACATATATACACATATACATATAATATGTGTGTATGTGTGTATCTATGTGTATATCCTAGAAGGGTGGGTATCTGTGAATGGGAAGAGGGTAGAATTAAGCAGTATTGGGGAAATTGGTTCAATGTGAAAGACTAGAGAATGCAGGTATGGTGTCTTTATTTCTGATAACATGTATAATGTAAATCCTTCTTTTTCATCTGTGGATTGATTTACAGTTTTCTTAGTCTTTTAGCTCAGTGTTCCATTTGATATAGTGTATATTAAATAAAAACATTTATTCATGATTTTTGACATATATTATAAATTTATGATATTTATATCAAGATCTATTATTAGTTTTTTTATTCTGTTGAGTGAAGAGTTTTATCTCTGCATAAGATCTGCATATCAAACCTGCACAACTCTTAAGTCAATGTTGTGCAAAATTAGATATTAATAAATGCCTAATAATTATAGGACCTCAGAATTGAGAGCAAGATAAATGTGGCAAGGAGATTGGTTCTTTTGACAGTAGTGGGCAAGTTGAGAATGGGTGATGAGTTCAGTCTTGGTCCCACATTTTGGGAAAGATAGAGAACCATCAAGTTCAAATGTTTAGAAGTGGGAAACCAGATGGTGAGAGCACTAACACAAAACCATGGATTTGGTGGAAGGAACTGGAGATATTTAATTTGAAGAAGGAAGACTCAGGAGAAAATGATCACTGCCTTGAAGAATTTGAAAGTCTATCTCGTTGGAGAAGGCTTAGTTTTGCTCTGCTTCCAAGGACATAACCAAACTCAATGACTGGAAGATGGAAGGAGCCAGGTCAATTAGCAGGCATTTTTTAAACATTTCTGATATGCCAGGCACTGTCATGGGTGCTGGAAATAGAAAGAATGGAACAGTCCCTACTCTCAGGGAGATAGCGTGCCAGCGATGTAAGGAAAAACTCTTCCTAATCATTAGAGCAATCCAAAATTAGAATGAGTAAGGGACCATTGAGGTCATCTGGTTCAATCCCTTCAGATCCTGTTTCCAGATTGGAAAATAGAAAGGGATCCCTTAGGAGAAAGTGGGTTTCCTTATAGTAGATCTTATAACAAAAGCTAGAAGACTACTTGTTGAGAATTTGGCAACAGGGCTTTGATGATTGTACTAAATGGCTTCTGAGGTTTTTTCTAGCTTTTAGGTTCTTTAATTAAGCTATATATTCTTTATTTTTATTTATTTCTCCAAGGATATTGGGGTTAAGTGACTGTGCTTTCTATCTGCCCCTAACTTTTAGGTTCTACAGTTAGAGATGGGGGAAAAATAAAGGGGACAGAAAGGGGGTACAGTAGAAGCACCAAACGTGGAGTCAAGAGGACTTGGGATATTTAATTTGTAGAAGAGAAGACTCAGGAGAAAATGATCACTGCCTTGAAGAATTTGAAAGTCTTATTTTCTTGTTGGAGAAGGCTCAGTTTCAGACCCAGCCTCGGACACCAGTAGTGTGACCCTGGGCAGGTCATGTGAGCCCAATTTCCTTCCACCATCCTCTCCCCGCCCCCCCTGCTCCCCCTTAAAAATAAATAAACCCAAAGTGTGTAGTGGGAAGAATTATGATTTGAGTACTAAGAGTTAAGTGCTTAGGACAATGAAGAGATTGCAAGGGATAAGAATGAAGAGGAAGCTATTGGATTTATCTAAGAGGAGGTCAGTGATGACCCTTGAGAAAGTTTCAGTGAACTGGTGAAAATGGAAACCAGATTGTGGAGGTCCAGGAATGGAATCGGCATGGAAATAGAAGCAGCAGCTGTGGACTACCCATTTCAAAAAATTGTGTCTATGAATAGGAACTCAGGGTTGTGATTTGAAGGTATTGAATAATTAAAAAATGCTTAAGGACAGATGGTCAGATGTAGAACATCGAAGCTGTTTAAATTTTGAAAGAAATGATAATTTAAATTATTGAACCGTTGAGTGAATAAAAAGGTATTATTGCCCATATGTGGAGATGATCCCACAGACCCACACTCAGCAGGACATGGCCTTTTTTTGTCATTGCATCCTCATTCCCTCACCTGGTTTCCATATGTGATTTGCATGTGTAAGTTGGCTGGAGGGATTAGACATGATCTATGGTCATGTAACTGAACCACGTGAGGAGAGAACCTAGGATCTTGGACTCAGAAGTCAAATGAGTGAATTACTCCATTCCAGCATATCTATGATCTCATTTATGTGGATACATCTTGTAGTACTTGTGCCCATTTACATCTGTTTAAGTTCCTCAAAGGGGGTCCATCCAATGTGCTAGGGATTTCATTATTTCTCTTACCATTGCAAAGATACCCAATGGAATACCCATTGCTGAGCCCTTTCTCTTGCTTCAAACAGCTCACTTCTCAACCCTACCATATACCTTTTCATTGTCTTTTGGGCAGTCCTAAAATTAAATTCTTTGGAGGCTGTGGTCTTCCATTGATTTGAATCTGTAAAGCCACAAAAGAATCAATAAACCACATCTTGGAATTTTGATTTTAGTTTTATCAATTATGTTTTTTACAAGTTTTGTTGTTGTTTAATTGTTTTCAGTCTTGTTTGACTCTTTGTGACCCCATTTGAGGTTTTCTTGGCAAAAATATTGGCATGGTTTGCTATTGCTTTTCCAACTCTTATATTGCCTCAGGAAACTGAGGTAAATAGGATTAAGTGACTTGTCTAAGGTCACACAGTAAATAGCTGAGGTCAGATTCCAACTCAGGAAGATGAGGCTTCTTAATTCCACCCCAATGTTCTCTGCACTACAGTGCCACTTAGCTGTTCCTTTTACTAAAATCCATATACAAATAATACTGTTTATTTGGAATATTTAACTTTCTTGTTCTTAGCTTCTGTTTAGCTTATATTTGCCATTTTCAGTAGCATACTCTTTTCTTCAAATTGAGTCATTGTTTTATTTTAAATAGTTGAATTTAATTCCTAGGATTATTTTTCTAGTTGAATTGTATGTAAGACTTCAGACAGTGAGCTCCATTGAAGAAACCTAATTAGGGCAATAATTTTTAAGTGTAGTTAGAACAGGAAATGTGGTGTTTCTGGCAGTGTTACATTATATGCTGAATATCTTTACCACTCTTTACCTTTATTCTCAGTAAAATAGGAATTGCTAATAGTGCTCTCACCAGATGTGTGTGGCTGTATCACACATTGCTAAATAAATTATTAGTAGATTTCAGGGGTTATAAACACACCCTTAAATAAATGGTTTTAAACCCAATCTGGATTACTTTAATGGTGCTTTTTGTACCAGTTTTGTAATCATACATTATGCTAGTTATTTTCATGATTAAAAAAAAAAATCCCATATAATGAAACTTGAAAAGTAGCAAAAAATCTTAGACTCCTCTTTTAGGAAAAAAATGTTGATTTTTTTTTTTTTTAATATCTTTGTTATTTTTCAGTGACTCTTTCCCCTGCCTCCTGCCAGCAATGAAATCTCCCCTTGTAATAGACAAGTAGTTACTTAAATCAAACCAAGACATTGACCATATATAAAACCAAGTGCCTCAGTTCATACCCAGAATCCACCCTCCCTCTGCCAAAAAGAGGAAGATAATAAGTTTCACTAAATTTCCTCTCAATGGTCCCTGCATTGATAAATGTTCTAACTTTCAGTGTCTTTCTTTACTTTATTTTGTTCATTGTTTTCTCACTTATTTTTTTTTCTCTATAACAATTCATGTAAGTTTTCTTTCTTGTGACTTTTCCAAGATGGTTTTATTTTCCAGAAAGTTGAGACTGAGTCATAGCTCCATAGCAATGTATTAATGTGATTGGTTTCCCACTGTCCCTCCAACATGTATCATCTTCTTTGCTTTTCAGCTTTTCCAGGCAGAATAATGTAAGGTGAAACCTCAATTGTTTTAATTTCCATATTACTTTTAGTGACTTGGAACATTTTTTATATAATTGCCAGTAGTTTGCATTTATTCTTTTTAAAATTCCCTGTAAATATTCTTTTACCCTTATCTGTTGGGTAATGACTCTATTTGTATCAGTTTACTATAAATTTTTGATAGCAGATCTTTATCAAATATTTTTGGGAATATATTTTTCCCCTTCAACTGACAGCTTTATTTTAGTCTAGTAAAATTGATTTTGTTCCTGCAGATGTTTACATTTTACATAATCAAAGTTGTCTGTTTTGAATACCTCTTTGTCCTTTTCTATTGCTTTCCTTCCTATCTATGGTCTAGTAAAATGTGGATTTCTATTACATGTAATAATTTAATAATCCATAAGTTTCAATGAGCCTTTTCCAAAGGACTGACCCTTTCTGGAGTGTTGATTCATTTGTTAATTCTCAAAGCTTTTTGTTTATATCATCATTATTATTACTAAGTTGGAATTGCATTAGAAGATGCAATAGGGAGAGCCTGTGTGATATTGTTTTATTTATTGTATATGTCCCTATGGGGACATGGCAATGTCACAAATAGTTTCCAACCACAAAATCCTGTGACTGTTGGTCACAGCAGTTGGGGGTGTCAAGCTGCTTTGCTCACAAGTTATCACAGGATGATATAATTCCTAAGAGTTGATCCCAGGAATGGCAAATGGTCAAAGGCAATTTTCTTGGTCTTTTTCTCTAAGAAAATGTTTCACATTTTACTGTGTCCAAAGATTTGGGCATATCATATAATCTTGCAGTACTTGTTGCTATCTGTATTTTTAGGTAGTTTTTCTAAATCAGAAATTTAAGAAGGCATCTCCATATAGCATTTGGTAACTTCTTTCCTAATTTGGTTTTGGTTGTATGTGTTCATGTATGCACCTACATGCATAAGTGTGTATAAATAAATAGGTATATTTCTAGATGTGGATGTATGGACATCCACCTGTATGAGATGTTATCCCATAAAAAAAATAAATTAATAAGCAGCCTGGAAACCCAATAGCAAATATTTTTTATCCTAACAAAGGAGTCATGTGAAAGACCAAAGATTTAATCCTGCAATGACAGCAAAGGCCAAAACTTTAAAGATTGTATTATCTTGTGCATTATTCCAAATATTCCAAAAGGGTAGTATATGTTGATACTGTGATAGTGGATTTCATATATAGAATCACTCCAAGGATTAAATTAAATCAAATTAAGTTTTAAGATAGTCCATCGGAAGCCAGATGTGTTGAAAAGGGGTAATGATCAAGCTATATTAAAAGGATTTTAGTAAAAAAAAAAAAAAAGAGGTTAATAACAAAATGCTTGGCACATAGTAGGCACTTAATAAATGCTTACTGGCTGACTGAACATATATGTTACATATCTGTATACATATGTGCATACATATGCACGCTCACTCTTACCCATATGATGAAAAACTCTATTCTATATGTTCGTATAATTAATGCCTTTTAAAATGACTTGGAGGTCAGCAGCCCCTGCTTTCCTTCTTGCTTTTAGAAAATCCTGGGAGAACCCCAGCTTTCAGCTAGCATGGACATTCAGGGCCTTCCCGCGAGTATTAGCACAGGCTTTGTCTTAGAATGATTAGAGAAATCACGTGCTTGCTGTTGTTCAGGTGCAGGTAGGTCCACAACAGCCAGCAGATCGCCTCTCATCTCCCGTGATTTCAGCTTCCGTGCCAGAAATGATTTGAGTGTATTGAAAACAACTCAGAGCAGTAGATTTCAACATGTAGAGTAAAGCTTTCCCTTACCTCCCCTCTCTGATGGCCCCCCAACCTCATCTCCTGTACAGCCAGTGCAGGTTGGAGCATGTGCTCACCCAGTACAGTTTGTTCCTTTGCTGAGCTATTCATTCAGCAATTTTGGAAGAAAGCCAGATATGAAATGCAAAGCAAACCATGCACCCTTCACTCTTTCCCTGTTTAAATTAAGCAATTTCTTTGTTTGTCACCAGTCCTGTAATAAAGTACGGCCTTGCTGTCTAATTTTAGGCCCCTCGCTTCGAAGCTCTGTTAAGTAAGCTGGATGGAGATATTCTGGGAGGAACATTCCAGGCGGCTGCTAGAGGGGGGTTCAGGAGAAAGTTGAGAGTAAATAAGAGATCTGTGAGATAATTCTCCAGGGAGTTTCCCAGCATACCACACATCATTTGCAAAGATAGGCTTTCCTTTCACTTGAGGACCACACAAAGTAAATTCTGTTTCTTGGCAATTAATAGCCACAGGACAGGGAGGCCTTTTTAAAGTTTTTACCTTGGTGTTTCTATGGCAAGTCTTTATTTGCAAGTGGGGAAAAATAGACTGTTTGCCTATCTTTTAGTAGCAGAGTTCATATTTGAAAATATACAGAACTTCTCTCATATATAAGCCTATAATCCTAATTTCATGAGTTGGGATTTACCTGAAAGCCAGAATGTAAATATTAGCAAAATCCCCCTTTAGAAAGAAGATGGGGCAGATAGCAGGGAGTGTGGGGAGACCTGGGGCAGTATTGTTAACTTCTTCATTGCCTATTTTTTTTTTTTCCTAGCTTTACCATCTCCTTATAACCTTCTCTGCAGACTAGGGGTGGTTGATGAGACTTTGTAATAGCATTTTCTTTAAGAGGGACTCAGATTTAAAAAGGCATCTGTCTCACCACCATTCTCTATGAAGGGAAATGAATAACATTTCTGAGCCTCTGTTTCCTCATCTGTAAAATAAATTATCTTTTGAGTCCCTTTCCATCTCTAAATCCTAATATGTCATCATATTTCTTCTTATTGGGTAGGAAAGGGAGTGAGAGAATTTGAACGGAAAATAAAATAATTACAAAACAAACAAATAAATCCTATGGCTTGTTATTGCTGTTCAATTGTTTTTCAATACTATCTGACTTTTTGTGATCCCATTTGGGATTTCTTGGCAAAGATACTGGAGTGGTTTGCCATTTCCTTCTCATTTGACAGATGAGGAAACTGAGGGAAGTGACTTATGCAGGGATACACAATTAGTAAGTTTGAATTCAATTATTCCTGAGTATAGGTCCAGGTCCTCTATCTACTCCGTTCCCCATGCCCCGCCCCCCAAATCCTATGCTACCTTATTATATTTATTACCTTCTTAATGATGGGAATGGAAGAAAGGAGAAAATTTGGAACTGAAAAATCAAACATTAAAAAAAAAGTAAGCTTTGATACTTTTTTGAACCGTGATTACCCTTAAATCCAAACTTGAATGTTTCCTTTTTAGCTATTTGTTGTTAAACTAAGCAATTTCTTTGATTCTCCCGTCACCCCCAAAATTCTTCTATTAAGCAGTACTACATTTTTGTGTTTCTCACTTGATTTTTTAACAAAAACTTGTGTCTACGATGTATGCCTCAAAGATAGGTGTTTATGTTTATAATGTCCTTTTTTCATTCTTTTCCCCATCCCCCAAATATTGCAGGGTTAAGTTTTTACTCAGTAGTTGCTCACATCAATACCTCAATAAGAAATCAAGCCACTCATTCATTGTTCTGTTAAATCATACGGATTTATTTGATTTTAGTTTGCTTATGATTGCTTTAGATTCTTATATTTTAGTAAACTCAAAATCCACAGGCCTTTAGTTTATTGTGTCTCGTGCTTTTGATTGCTCATTATATTGCTCTTTGTACGTTATAAAATAATTACTTGTCTTGAAATATTCCTTCTGATCATAATTTTCTTTTTTTTTTTTCTCAATTGCAGAATGATGACCTATACAACCTCAGCAAATCCTTCTTAACTCATGGGTATTCAGACGCCAAGTGTTTCATGTCTCACAACTAGGACCTCACATCCTCTTCCTCAGTAGATGGTACGATGCACCCAGTTCAGTTTGTTTACTTAACACAAACCTCAGGAGTCTGTTGACTGAACTGCACATTCTCTGTTGTGCCAAGCAAAAAAGCACTGTGACATCAAAACAAGGAGTCTCCATAGCTTCATCGGCAACCGCAAGGACTTAGCTGGCCACCATGAACTGATGTGCCCACCACTATGTCATATGAGACTGGGTTTACTATTAGCACATTTACACAGTATGCTAAATTTCATTTGCTGCTGAAAAACCTGTATGACAGATCATCATTGTAAATTATTACATACCAAACTGTTGATGTTGGTTGGAGAGTATTAAATATTTAACATAGGTTTTGATTTCTATATATAATTTTTTTTTAATTAAAATGTAACTTTTTTTTTCTTACAGCACATCTTTTTTTTGGATGTGGAACTGAGGTACACTATGTTCTGTTGTAAACAGAGTGGGGAAACTGCTTAAAACCAGGCTAATAAGAATAGAGTAGGGTACTATTCTTGTTTGAAGATTGTAATTCAGAAAATAATATAATATTATTCCTAGGTCCGCAGATGACCCTCGATTGTACAGCTATATTTACTGATAATATCTCTTGTAACATAAATCTGATGTTGATCTGAGTTCCTTACAATGAAATCATAATTTTATACTTCTCTTATAAGACAATAGTAGGCGATGTTAACTAAACTGAAGACAAATTTTCTATACGTGGTATTTGCAATTGTCAGCTTGAACTCGGCAAGTACACAGAAACAAAAATATGACAAAAATAATCAAAGTCTTCCATTGTATATATTGTAAAAAGAAGACGAAGAAGAAGAAGAAGAAAGAAACATGGGTGATCCCTTCAAATTCAAATCTCTCCTTGGAATGAACAATGTGGGTGTTTGTAAATTCTGGAAATCTCTTTCTATGCGTAATAAACTAGATGCTGTTTATCTTTTTTTTTTTTTTTCCTTTCCCCCTTCTATAAGCTATCTCCATTCTCACAGATTTTTTTTTCTCTGTGCACACATACAGATATTTCATTTCCCATGTTGTCTTGAAAATGACGGCAGGACAAGTGAGTGCTTGCTAAACGAAATTAAAATTCCAGAAGGTGTATTATGATAGCTAGGACAACATCTCACTCAACTAAAGACCTTTATCTCATGTTTCCTGAGACCTTTCAGTGTAAAGCTTTTAGGAGAATGTAATTAGACTATTTTACTTCAAGGGCACTAACTGACTTGTTAGTGATTATTCACAAAATATGAGTAAACTAGGAATACTTAAAGGAATACCAATATGCTGATGGGGCATCAAAACAGTCCCAAAACACTTTGACCTTTTATTGTTTGGGAGACAAACATCCTGGGAATTTTTGTGTATGTATGATCAAAAAAAATGGCAATGAATCTACCTTTAAAGTAAGAGGCCTGATTACAGATTTTTATATTTTCACTGGTGAACTTTCTAATACTTTAGTGACTTAACTTAGATATCAGGCTCCCTCTGTAATCAGTAACAAGTCTGTATCAGGGGACCCCAGCTTTTTTTGTGGGGAAAAATATTTTTTATTTCCTTAAAACTTGAAATCACTAGGGAGAAGAGCATGATAGAAGCCACTGCCCAGCCATTAACTATTTGGGAATTTATACACTACTCTTTTGAAGAGGGATAGTGATGGAGAAAAGAGATAAGTGACTATTCCATCATGCTGCCAAAGCCTGTATGAATGTTAAATCAACTGAATGGCATGTGTCTCGCAGGCTGTTGTGCTCTGATTCATTATTGCAGATTCCAATACTTTGCATGCTCAACAGTGGCTGAAATAAATAGGCCTGTAGTTATAAACAGTCTAAAATTTTTTAAAAGACCTTACTGAATATAATTACTGTTTGTAGAAATTGTCTCTATTAATTTTGAAAAGCCGACTATGAAAAGACTTCTTACTTTTTTTCAACATAAAAAGTAGACTTCCATAATTGAGCTTTACTTTCATTATTCACCTGTTTTGACTCATCTTTTTTATAGTATAGAGAATAAAAGCAAGCTTGCTAGTTCTCTTCCATTAAGAATTCAAATAGTTTTAGAGAAATCAGTGAACCAAGTCACCACCAACTGTTTTCCTCTAAAGCCAGTTATTTTTTCTTCAACTCAAGAAAAATAACTTTTTCATAGATATGTTGCCTTAGGCACCTTTCTTTGTGTAATTGACATAATTTATTTATTTTTTTTGGCTGAGCACCCAATAGAACATTATATACATTTTGAAAAAGAAATCCTTTCTCCCCAGGTTATTATGCCTTTGGTTTATTAATGGGCTAAATAGTTAAGGGATAATAACGTTTCCCAGGTTTCTAGATCTGAGATTAGTGAAGGCAAAAGAGTGGCTTGTGTCATTTAATTCATGTAAAATTTAATAGGAATGGCTGTTCAAGGAAGGGATCTGTGCCCCAACTCTATTTGAGTGCCATCTTGAGAACTGCCAGCTGCTTGACTCTTAATTAGGTTTAAGTAAAACCCAGGTTAGTGTTTTTAAAATCAGAATGAAAAGTTGGATCCTTGAATTAAACAAGAAATTAAAAGTAAGGATTTTCATATTTTTTGTTAGCAAAACCAGAGTTGGTTTAAAACCACCTACAACCTTTTGTAGCATTCATTCCTATAGGCTCACTTACAAACTTATTAAAATTATTGGAAATATCAAGTATGTTTCCTTCCTAAGATAATACCCTTCTTGGTTTAAAAAAAAATATTCTAGAGCCAGATAAAATGAAGTAATTTCTTTACTGATGAGTCCCCTGACAATGAGAACAAGTCAAAAGTGATTTTATATATGTGGCTATTTCTCAATTTAGGTATCTTTTAGGCTACCTAAAAGATCAAGGACTTTTTCACTGGCCTGGTTTATATATATATTTTTTGTTTGCTTTGTTTCCCCACAACAACCTTTATTATTTGAATTGTTCTTATGGAGTTGATTTTTTGAACCCTAGCATAGGACTTCACATTTTTCCCAATTTAATTTCATTTTAATAGATCTAAGTTGATTTCAGTATGCATTGATTTAAAATTTTTCTAACAACAGATACAGAAAATCTTTCTTTTCCCCAAATGTTTAAATCTTTGTAATTTTTTGTGAAATACTAAGGAGCCTCTTCAGTGTTTATACTCAAACTCTATCCTTTTGTCATCATGTCCTAACTATAATGTATGTACCTTATTTAATTACACAGGTGAAAATGTTTATCTACAGTCTCAGTGAAAGGTGAGAAAATAGGATCTAGAAGGTGGCTATTCACAATCCTCATGACAAGATGTAGTCAAAGCGGGCTCATTTTTCAACTGTTGTGAGGATTGAATGGAATACTATATGTAAAGCATTTTTCAAAGAATAAAACACTATATAAATGTTAACTGTCAAATGATAAGATCCTGGAGCCCAAGACTCCATGTGAATTATGACTATCATCTTGGATAGACAAATCTGTTGATTGGGATAGCATGTTTAAAAAAAAAAAAAAGACTATGGCCAAATGTGACCTCCCAGCAAGTTGAAGGAAGGGAGTGCTTGAAGAATACAACAAAACTAGGCTAAGGCAACATTGCTCTTGTGTAGATTGTTATCAAACTCAAGAAGAAAATGGCTGCCATTTTTAGTGGTATCCAATTAAAAAATACCAGAGATGAATGTCATCGATAAATTAGAGAGGAAGTATTATTTTTGCCACTCCTGTTACTTCCCCATCCATACCAAGCAGAAACATTGTTTATTCACAAAGCCAATGGTATTTTCTTAACTTTTGATTGAAGAAACCAGTAGAATATAGTGGATAAAAGCTGGATATGGATTTAAGAAGAAAAACTTAGCTTTATATGCAGCCTCTAATATTGGCTATGTGACCAAATGGCAGTCTCTCAATCTCAGGCATCCCTCTGAAGTATTTTAGTTATCATCGAGAGGTTGTGATCTGTTTTAGTGGAAGGGAGTTTTCACATCAAAATGAAATCATTTTTGATGCATGGATGAAAACCATCAGCTGGTAAGACCAATATCCAAAGTGCTATAGGAAATATAAAATTAATATACTTGAGTCCCTATCATTTAAAAAGTTTCTACTACTTAGGGAATTTGTGATCTAATTTTTTAAAGTTAAGATTCCATACCCCAGGGGGAATGTGTATTCATGTGCATGCATGTGTGTATGTGTGTGTGTGATTCTGGATGGAGCAAGCATTGCCTTGTCCAAAGTTGCTGACCTGGCATCTATGATCTGGAATTATTGATAATTCCAGATGTCACTTGTAATCATTTCCCAAGGGTTAAGCATCCTCCCAGTGAAAGCATAAATAGAGCAAAATAGGAAAATCAGTCTACACTTGTAGATAACTTTAGGCAAATCTGTCTTCACGTGTATACACAAACAACTTGTAGTGTAGCAGTTCTTAGTAATTTATAGTAGGCGCAGACCCTGTTTCCTCAGTACAATGTTACTTGAAGGCACAATTCTTTCTCTACGCCTCAGGGACTGCCTTTAGAATGGGAAGAAAAAAAAAGACATACATGTTTTCACTGAAACTGTTTGTATAATTCAATTCATTAGCTTATGAAGGTGCTGCCCATGGTGCTACTTCATTTGTGTACAAAGAGACCAAGACATGGTCTGTATTGCTACCAAAACATTCTCTTGTATAGATGTGTATTGAAAAATGTATTTTGTGTGTGTGTGTATGTATGTGTGTGTATGTACATATATATCTATATATGTCATGGGTACCAGGCCAGTTGTATATTTCCATTTAGAAGTGTTTCACTTTTCAAGGTTTTGGTGATTTTAAGTTTTTTTGGTTTGTTTGTTTTTGTTTTTGTTTTTTCTTCTTGATTTAGTCTCAAAGATTCTGTCTGGTATTTAGAGCTGTAGTGTCTTTATCCCTGATTAAAGAAAACTGTGGAAATGAATTCACTGATGTTAATTAATGTTAGTGATCCTCAGTGTCTTTGGTAAAGGAATACAGAACAAAACCAACTAGTCAAGTTTGCATTAAGACTCACCTGAGTTTTTGGCTTCCCAGGTGCTCTAACCAAGAATCTTTAAAGAAGTTTGAGTACATTTGAAGCTACTAGCATAATTAGATTCGCTTTGCCCTGCCCCTAATCTGCTCTTCTCTCCCCTCCTCCCCCCCCCACTCAACTTTATTACTCCTAAAACCTCTGAGGATTATTTTAGATGGAAAGGACATCCTCTTAAGTTGGCCATCTTAAAATGCCTGGACTCCTAGAAAGGACTTAGAAAGTAAACTATAAGAAGGAGTTTTGCATATAAATTTACTATTTCCAGCGTAGAATCCAATTCAATCCAAAAAGCTTTTATTCTAGTTGTGAGCCAGTTATGTTTAAACATGGGAATTTCCAAAGTAGCACAGAAGCAGTCTAAATATATGCTCCACCTTTATTGTTGTTTTAAAAAAAAAGTTTGTTAATTTATCTTAATCTGACAGTGAAAAGCCTTTTTCAGAATAGTTTCAAAGAAATCATGCTATTTCTTTTAAGTATGATGCTATCAGGGGACCTGGAAGCTGAGTTCTAAGTCTTAGAGAATCTTTTAAGGGCTTTAAATAAGAATCGATTATAATTAACATGCTCATTATTTAGCTGTAGCTTTCAAAGTGACTCTATGAGTGCTTAAATCATTTGTTGCCCTTAATTGTTAAGAAGCTTTTCTTTCCTTCTTTGCAATATCTTTGCTTAGTATTTGGCATGAGTTCAAGATCTGATTTATAAAATATTTTTTAAAAATTGTTTTTTTTCATTCCAAGAAAATCTAATAAACTCAAACTATAGCTAATAAAATGTTGCCAACATTTTGAATGAATAGGACTATTTTTTATTCAGATATGTTTTTAAAAATGTTTATTGATATCAAGAAGTTCATAGGGCTTCTTTAGGGCTGGAAGGACTTTTAGAAGTAGGTAATCACCTTCATTTTGTAGATAGGACAATTCAGAACAGTTGTCACTTGTCCATGTCACACAGGTGGGAGAACCAGTGGCATAGCCAGCATTTAAACTGAGGCTAAGTCCCAAGGCAGTGAATCTTTCACAGCAGTACACTGATACCCAGAAACGATTTTGTTCTCCGAAAAAAAAAATGTGTTCTCCCCTCCTCCAAAAAAAATCCTTTCATAAACTTAAATTTTTAAACTTTTTTTCCTACTAAAAGAATAAACTTCATCCCAGTCATAAATATAAAATTATAGAATCTGAACTAAAGAGGTTTTCCTATGGTTATTTCCCTTCTTCACTTTTGTTTTGGGTCTTAGTTCACCTATGCTAAAAACAGTTTTCTAATTCCCTAAGGTTTTTCTGAATAAGTACATCTCCATGTAGCATTGGGACTGAAATGCTCTGCTCTACTTTAGAATTCAGCCCAAGGTGAGCAAGGTAAATTTGAAGGCCACAGTTAATCCTCTTTTCCACCCAGTCTTATTTTTTACCCAGTCCCTGCAAATAGTCCTTTTTCATCATTTCAACTCTCAGAACTTCAATCTTCCATTTTTTCATCTTTTAATGAGGTCACCTATGGGCTCAAGAATCCCCCCCCCCCGCCCTTTTCCCTTTTCTCCCCTCCCTTCAACAGAAAGGATGAGAATTCATTGATAAAAGACTACTTGGGATTGAGAAGTGAACAGACTCCCATAACTTTGCAATTAGATTCATACAGGTCAGCCAACAAGCATTTATTAAGTAGTTCCTAAATTCCAGGCACTGCTTTGGGGTTTCAAAAAAAAAAAAGGCAAAAACATAGTCTTGGCCCTCAAGAAACTCCTGTTCCAATTGGGACAAAATGTAAACAACTATACATAACAAGATACAAATAAAGAATAGGTAAAAGGTAGTCTCAGAGGGAAAGGGAGGAGCTGGAAAGACATGCTTAAAAAAGGATTTAAGCTAGTCTTAAAGGAAGCACAAATGAGAATTTATCGCTCAGGTCTAGGGGGACACAGTGTATGGAAAAAGGACAATCAGGAAATGGGTATTCTGAATGAAAAAAAAAACAGCAAGATCTCACTAAAAGTATGGGGAGAGGAGTAGAGCCTGGAAATGCAGAAAAGAACCAGCTTCTGCAAGGCTTTCGATGCCCAATAGCATTTTGGTAATGGGTAGTAATATAGTGGTAATGGGCATCCTTTGGAATTCACTGAATACTGATATGTCCATATAGAAAGATCACTTTGGCATGGAGTGGAGGATGGATAAGTATGGGGAATGACCATGGGGATTGGCAGGGGCAATGACCATGAGGAATGACTATGCAGATTTGTAGAGTATGGGCTAGCTCCTTGGAGGGTGTCAGGGTCAGACAGAGTCAAGACAAATTAAAGTCCTTTGTCTTTAGAGGGAGAAGTGAAAGAGGCAGGCAAACTGCCATGCGGCTTGTCAAAGATGTATCCTCGATTCTGGAGTCCTGAGTCATCAGCCTCTCTCCTCCTCCTCCTGCCACCAAGTCTCTCTGATCTCTCTCCCTCCACCCTCCAGTCCTTGCCTCTGATTATCTTAACACCAAACATTCAGCAAGCACCAACAGTGAGAAGAACCATTTATCCAAATATATGCTAATAGAGCCATTATCTCACATCGAATAGGTAATTAGCCTTAAGTGTTGGGTTGTCTGATTCAAGCATACCTTTTTGAAGTTTCAGCCCTCTACATCTCTCTTTCTTTTGTTTTAGAACATAGATGGTCACACTCTTCCTGACTTCTCAGGGAGGTGAGAACCCCCACAAGGAGGTGATCACAGGGATTGACATGGGGAATAACCATGGGGATTGGCATGGGAAAGAGACCAACCCATATCAAGCTATTGCCATGGTCTACATGTAAGGTGATGAAAACCTGCAGCAAAGTTAGGGCTTTATAAAAGAGGAGAAGGTCATTTAAAGGAAAGTTGGTATGAAGATAGAAATAATAGGAATTGATAATACATTGGATTTGTAGAGTGAGTGAAAGATAGCAATCAAGATCTACATTGAGGGTGTGGGATTTGGATTCACCCCTTTTGCCTGGTAACACATTGGATTTGTAGAGTGAGTGAAAGATAGCAATCAAGATCTACAACGAGGGTGTGGGATTTGGATTCACCCCTTTTGCCTCAGTGTCTGTTATGCTTAAGAAACAATGTGTACTGTATTCAGTATTCTTAATAATTATCAAAGGTGTGCTATGCACAGTGTGCTGAGATTAAAAGATAAAGGTTCAGTTCCAAGTCTTAAAGATTTTGTAGATTATAATATAAAATAAAAAGCATTGAGTGTAAAGAGAGTGCAAACTTTGCAATGAGTGAGGAAGGAGAGTTTATTTCTGGTTGGAGACTTCAGAAGAGGCTTCTTGGTTCTTCAATTAATTCTCCAAGAATGGGTGAGGTTTCCATAGAAAGGGATTAAGGGTGGAATGGAGTATATTCCAGGTGTAAGGATCACTGTGAATAGCACAAACTGAAGGCAGAACCTTGCAGGATGGCTACATTAAGGATGTGAAGGGTAGAAAAGGAACTGGAAGAATAATCTTAAGAGTTAGAAGACTCAAGAGATTATACTAGCAGAGAAGGTAAAGGAGAGGGTTAATCAAAATTGTCAAAACATGCATAAAGATGGAAGAGAATAAAGAAAAGACTCAGAAGAGTAAGTGGAAGAACAAACACTTCAATGCTTTTGGCCCATGACCATATAACTGGAAAAATAACAAATAAAAGCCAAGTAGTTAAAAGTCAATTAGAAGAAAGTCCAAGATAAGTTTGATTCAGTGCCTGTGTTTGTGTTGCATTGATTGAACTACATAGAAACTCACAATGAATCTAAGAAGGCTGGAACATTAGCTGCATGCTCAAAAGAGATGGGAATGGAATAAGTCAGTTAGAAGATGACAAAGGTATAAATGACTAGGAAAGAAGGTGGACTTCTCAAGAGCAAGAGTAAATGATGGAAATGACAAATAGTACACTGGTACTCATGAAGTATTTAGAAACCAATAGGAAAGCTTCCTGTGCATTAGATTGGTCTTTTGGAGCATTTGCAAAGGGCAAGGACAATAATTAGTCAAGATGAGAAAGTATCAATAGTGATGATAGAGAGCTAGTTCTATAGCAGAGGATACCCCTGTTGATGAGATCATAGAACTTTTGAGGTATTAAAGACAGTGTTAATGGGGAAAATATGTCTAATGAGAGGTTCAAATGATATTGGGATTATGTGTCATCACTCGTTATTTATTAAAAATGGAAGTGAGTATACAGAAGGCCCTAGATACTCAAACAAAGCAAGTCCAAAATGATTTATATACACTGGAACCATATGATAGCAGCATTTTTCCTTTCAAGCAGAATCTGAGAACTAAACATATAGGTCTCTCAAACTCTTGAGAATTTTAGTCTGAATGGGTGGGGAGAAAAAGCCTCTTTACAATGGTGTCTCCTGCTATGCTGTAGCATAGCACTCAAAAGACAATATTACAGCAAGATAGCAGTGTATAAGAACTGTTATGCACTTCTAACAGAGTAACACAAATTGATCCTTACAATTTTGAATTGCCTCTTAGCTTTGAATGCTCTAGGTGTGTCTCATTAATTTAGAACCAAAAAAAATTAGAGACCCTGGGCTTTCCATTTGTCTCCAAACTCCTTTGAGTTGTAATGATATTGAAGTGCCAATGCTATCTTCTCAAGACCCAGATTGAATGAATGTTGTTCAAGAGGCGTGTCTTGATACCTCCATATACTTGTGCTGCCTTTCAACTACTGTGTATTTATGTTGCACAGAATTTATGACTTTTATCTCTATTGTTCCTATCCAGAAGAATGTAATCTCTTAAAGGCCAGAATTACACAGTGGATAAAGGGCATGATTTCTGGAGTTAGTGGAATTAGGTTCTACTCTTGTCTTTGAAGCTTACTATTTATGTAAATTATTTTGTTTCTGAGGACCTCAGTTTCCACATCTGTCAA